>NC_056729.1:1296882428-1297554928 GCF_019279795.1 Protopterus annectens
TCACTACTGTCTAAGCATTTCTGTACAGGGCTCTGCCAACTAGCACTGCAGAGTGAACAGCTCAGCACAAACATCCCTAATTTATAGCAAACAGAAAAAAGCTGAAAACTGGCTCCTGTGTCCTCTGGCCAATAAACAATATGCTTTGAACTATCTTGGAGTGCTTCCCGGGTCAAACAGACCAGGCAAACATGTTCTGCTCAAGATGGATGGTCCTGGACTCCTATTGTAAAAGTGCAGGAAAAAGGATTCTCAAGTCCAGTTTAGCAATACACTAAGTCTCTGTCTAGATCCTCCTTCTGCAAGATGATTTGAATAAAAATAACAGTTTAACAGACCAACAGACAGAGAAGAAGGGTGATTTTTTTCTATAATAAAATTAATTAAATGCTTTAAAATTCAGTCAGACACAGTGATCATAATTAATAGCAAGTTCAATGTAGCTTATCTTAGCCTGGATGGCTCTGGATGCAGTAGAAGCACTTTAAACTTTTAGGTGAGCACCCAGGCATTTCTGAATCCTATGAAAATGAGCACAGAGCTATGCAAATGTGCCTAATTTATAGCTGAAAACTGACTCATGCCCTCTGGCCAATAAATGACTCGACTACACTTTGAGTTCTCTTAGAGGACAAACACCTTCTGCCACAAGATGGACTATCCTTGACTTCCTAATTTAAAAGTATAACAAAAAGGATTCTCAAGTGCAATTCAACAACAAACAAACAACTACATCCCTGGCATACAGTTTTTTTTTTTTTTACGTGCTTCGCAACTCAGATAGACCTGGCCAACACCTACTGCTGCTATCTGGACTACCCAATGCTTTTAATGTAAAAACACAAGAAGTGCTTCTTGAGAGTAATGCTACCACAAAACAACATAAACAAACTACCTGGGCAAGGTGATTTCAGATATTAGGGAACTTTAAAATTATTTAAAGTGCAAACTCAACAAATACAACAAAAATAAAGCAGTAGTACTCTAAGCAGTTAACTTAAGTGCAAAACAATAAAATAAATCTCTTATCTACCAAGGATAGAGGATGATTAACTCAGGGTGCCCTCAGAGTGAGGCTAGGGTGCCAAACAAATGAGATCTCTGGGAAAATGAGCAGGAGACAATATGTAGTAAGGTTTACTCAAAAGCAATACTGGTTTGCTGGGTGGGCACTCAGAATTACAGGTCTATGGAAAACAATGGGTGGGAAGAGTACGTATAGAGCTTCCAGAACAGTCGATAACAATAGAAGACGGGAAGGATGGACTTTGGAAATCAGATTACCATAAGGGGCAAAGGCCATAGACTCAGTCTTTTAAAACGACAACATGAAAAGCGTGGTAGGTTTGGGAAAAATTCAAGGTGCAAGAAGTTACAAGTCAATGAGCCCAGGTTCAAAGTGTAGTTTACTGTGGTTTACTTCACAGTTGTGGCAGAACTGTGTACTCCACCTACCAGATTCATACCTTAATAATTTATTACTGTATTTTTTCTTTAAACAGTGTTACTAGGAAATTTCTGCATAGTCTGGTGCCTTAAACTTTAATAGAAGTGTCTCTGCTCCAGTTTGTGCTTCAGTGCTTTTATATTCTACTTATCATTTACCTCCTTGAATTCTGTATCTGCCCCTTCACTGACTAACACATTAAGCTTAAGTTTCTTAAAGAACTCCAATATTGCTTTTATGTAATTGCTAGCCTCTGCAGCTATCCTGCTTGTTCCTTGAAAAATTTCCCAACCCTCCCATCCTTATGTTGTTGTTGTTTTATAAGGCTGTGTCTCTGCCCTCCAACTCTTAAGATATCTGATTTCCAAAGTCCCTGCCTCCCCTCTTTCATTGGTATTGACTGCCATATATACTATTTATGTATCCTTCCTACCCATTGTTTTCCATAGACTCATAATACTGAATACCCCCCCCCCCCAGCAAACCTACATACTGTCTCCTGCGTATTTTCTTGGAGCTCAGCAAAGCTTGTAGTCCTATTCTGCATTCCAGAGGTGTTTACTTGTATCTAGTGCCATCCAGGGAAAGTTAAGTACATTGCTTGCTAAATCTTACTTGTTATTTCAGTGTTTGCTTTTGTTTCCTGCATTTATGTGTGCCTTTATTAAACTACTTTTCTGGGTAAAATGGCTATCCAAGTGCTTTTTTGTGTTTATTTGTATACTTCAGCACCTTTTTCCTCCATTTGGACTGCATTTATGTGTGCATTTCACTGAATGTTTTTGTAAAAAAAATGCTCTTCCTCTCAATGTTACTGTCTTGTAATTACCTTCAGCAAGGAATATCCAGATAGTTGTTAAAGTGGTATGAGTTAGCATTGCACTTCTGGGTCCCTTCTACTGTGTTTTTATATTAAAAAGATTGGGTTTATTCGTCTTGTGGCAGGAGATGTTTGCCTAGTCTGAGTTGAGAAATACACAAAGGGACTCATAGTGTATTCATTTTATTGGCCAGAATTTAGTTTTCTGTTTTTTTTTTTTGTGCTGCTATAAAATGTGCATGTTTGTGTGGGTTAGTAGTGCCCTGTACAATAGCAAACACCTAGAATGATCCCTAAAACTGTAGTCTGAAAAGCAGCAATATAGTGCAAATACCTTGTGTGCTAACAAGCTTAGAGCAGCTAATTGGGACTCGAGTGGCAATACCTAAAGATTTAGTAGAATTCAGTATTGTGTAAACATTAAAGTTAGTAGAATTTAACATTGTTTAGCTTAATCTGACCCAGTAAAGCACTCTTATTAGGCTGCACCAACCAAGCACTCGTAATATTCTTCTAACTGCACTATACCACCACCTTGTAGCTCATAAATCAAAGGACTGGACAATATGGATATGCAATTTTCTAACTTCTCTCTAGCTAGCTTGGTTGATATTGGCATCTTGAGACAAAGAAGCAATTGTCTCATGTTTACTGACAACCACTTAATCCTTAAAGAATCAGGCACAGTATGCGAGATGTGTACTTACACAATGACACTGGAGGGTAAACTGTCACATACACATGCAAATCAGATTGTGCAAACCAGACACACATACACACACACACACACACACACACACACACACACACACACACACACACACACACACACCATCTACCTCATACAGCACACAACACTTACACACATAGATTAATATATGTTGAGACACTTAAAAACAATCTTCCTAGACAACAAAGATCACCTAGACTGCCTACTATCAATGCTATGTCTCGGCAAGCCCAAAGGCACTCAGAAAAAAAAACACCTAACACCACGCATACTGTCAGTCTCAGTAGAACCTCAAATAACAAGCATACTACATGAACTGCTGCTTAATGGTACCATGTTCACCAAGCATGGTGATATAGTGAGCCTGTTAGCGGACAAATTCAGTTCCATCTTTACTCCACTCTTTCCACAGCTGTCCCCCAATAATACACTGAAACATAACCCCTCAATCTATAACAAGTGAGTATGTACTGGCTGCACTCACTAAAGCCAATAACATAGCCTGAATGGACCCCAATAACATCCCAGGATACCTCTTGAGTAGTCTAAAATAAGACTTATCAGAAAACCTGGAGTCATTATTTAACTATAATCTTAAAACAGCCTTTGTGTCATATGAATTGAGGACTGCAATGGAAACTACAGACCCATTAATCTGCAAAGCCATGAAAATAATCATGGAAATTGTCAACAAAGACATAGAGACAATTGATCCATCCAAGTCTGCCTTTGTCAAATGAAGGTCATGCTTACTGAATCTGGTGGACTTCTATGAAAAGGTCAGTAAAGCAATGGATGAGAGGAAAACTATGCATACTGCCTACTTAGATCTGGCTAAGGTATTTGATACAATACCCCACTCAGGTATTGTCAACAAACTTATAGAAATAGGTATAAAACTCTTTATAACATGGTGGATACCTAGCTGGCTCACTGATCAGACCCAGGGGGTTAGAATTGGTGAGACCACGTTCACAAAGAGGCCAGTCACCAGTGGAGTCCCCCAGGGTTCCAGGGTTCTGCACTAGGGCTACTCCTCTTTGGCATCTACTTTCTGGATGTCAGAGACAATGTCAAGGACATCTGGCTAACCAGGTTTGCAGATGAGTGCAAACTGGGAGCAGTCATTGAATCCCCCAAGACAAGAACCCCATTCAGGAGATTATAATACAGACAAACTCTTGGTGCCAAACACATGGCTTAAAATTCAGTATCAAGAAATGCATTATAGGACCTCTTGGGAAGTCTGCCACCCAGGGTAACTATCACCAATAAAACACTCTTAAAAGTTGATCCACTAGTCAGGGATCTGCAAACTCATGTAGACAGTAACCTAGCCTACAACAATTCTTCCATGTAGCAAAGGCATGGCATCTAGGTCCAGAGAGGCCATCATACCACTGTACTCTGCCCTCATTATGTCCATCATAGAACATAATGCCCCTTTGGTATGTCCATGACTAGACACAACTGAAACATCCACAAAGGTTCCTTACAAAAAGAATACATGGAGCAAACACAATGTCCTACACATATCACCTCAAAGCCCTGTTTCTTCCTTAATATAAAACAGACTTCCAAGTGATGACCTTTGCCTGGCATACAAAGCATCCCTGAACCCTGTTATGATAGATCTTTTGCATCCACAAAACAAACAGCATCAGAGCTACTTGATTAAAAGACCTACATTTTGTTTACAACATAAATAGAACATGCTGGAGAGACAGATATGTTTCTCAGAAAATTCCCATTCTTTGGAACAGGCTCTCCATCTATATGAAACCAAGTTCCTCCCTATCCCTATTTAAGTGTGACTTGGACCAATGGATGGCTAATCAGAAATTCACCCCACTCTGGTTTCTATGTCTCTGAAGGACAGAGGCAGTCAGTAAATCAACCCCTATAAATCAAATATAAATCAAATTTGTGGTTCAGATTTGGTTTGCATGGGTAGGCTTTTAAGGGGCCCTAATGGTCATTAGCCTAATATACACTTATGAACCTATGAACTTAATGTTGGTTAGAATTTCAGAAACTTTAGCATACCGTCTCAGTGGTGGGGTAGTCACAAAGAACAGGGGAACATAAATGTGCTGGAATGTAACTTTAAGCATTTAAATAATAAGCAGAATATAAGACTCTGGTAGCAAAACTGAATACAAACAATTGTAAAAGCACCAAAGCACCAATTTTGGAACAGTTCTCTCACTGTTTTAATTCTACAACTGTCTAACGCACCAGACTATGCAGAAATATACCAGTAACACTGTTTATAGAAACAATGACTAAAGGAGGCTTAAATCTGGCAGTAGTTCACAGTTCTGCCACAACGGCAAATGAACCTTCAAGACTAAGGCCACAGGCAGGATTCAAAATACAGGCAAGTGAAGAGGGGATGAAAGTGAACATGCCCCGTGGAACATAGCTTCAAAACTTTACAAACAATGGGAGTAACTGAATCAATTCACTGGACAATGATGGGTCACACAATCAATGGAGGAATAGAGGTAAGCCTCCAAAATAAAAGCATGTGACTGGTGGAAGGGTAGAAATTATGTATTAAATGAAACTGATTTTACTTTGTGAAACATGTCCAGGAAACATTAACCCCAATACTTTACAAACAATGGAAGGAACTGAATAAATTCCCAGACCAATGATGGGTAATTCTTTCAAGAGATTATTAGGGCAAGCTTCCAATGTAAGCAATATATTTTCTTAATTACTTAATGATGGGCAATAAACTACAGTAAACATATGTTTAATAAATAAATAAGTCAAAGAAAAAATAATTAATAATTGCTGATAATTGGAGGTAATATAAAAGAATGTATGGGGTAAAACAAGGGGAAGTAAGGTAAAGAACAACCCAAAGACAAATGTGAAATAAAGGAATGGTGGTGGATAATTAGAGTAATAAAGAGCTATAAAGCTGAAAAGAAAAAAAAATGCTGGACTCTTACAGCATACCTGTGGCCAACAGTTGAGATGGAAGATCAATTAATAGGAATGCTATGACATAAAACAATTCTGACACCAGTATTAAGATGGCATGCAATGTGTTAGTGTGAGGGACAACTGGAAAGGAACAAAAGAGTCATAAAAAGCCCATGTCCAGGGCATAGCCATGCACATGCAACAGCTAAAAGGCAGGGATCTAGAAGCCAGGAATGAGGAGGATGGAATTGAGAATAGTCAGCTGCCAAAGAACATAAAAAATACAGATAATTATGTGCAACATTGTAGGGTTCATCAAATCCTATCAGAAAAAGCAGAAGGAGAATGCAGGAAACATTATAGATGGTGGGGGAGACATTGTACTATTACAAGGGACAAAACTGAAAATCAGAGATGAGAAGAAGATACTGTGTTATGGCTACCCAAAAGAAGAAATGGACAATGTGGCAGGAGGAGGAAAGTGGGAGAAGTAATTATGTCATAGAGGGCTTCAGACAACCACATAAAAAGTGCTAAAAAAATGTCACGCTTAGCTGAATTATCTGGCAGGGAAGGGTGGAAGGTGCACACTGGATAATAGGAAATATGTATTCACCAAACATGGATGTACAAGGATTCTACAAGAACATTTTTGCTGACTGGGTACAGACATTAAGAGATAGCATAGAGACATGAGGAGGGGACAGTACAATATTATCATAGAACCAAAAAAAATTTAGATCACACAAAAGGAAAGAATATAATGCAAAGATGAGACAAGGGCTAGCCTAAGAAGTCAAAGAGGGAAGATGGCTGGACATATAGCGGGAAAGATTTCCAACCATATTGTGTACTTTATTTCAGGTTATTGTATATCTTGGCGATTAAGAACTATATAAATGTATACTATTGTATACATTATTTCATGTCTTCCTGGGTCTCTACTGAAAATGGGTACGTTGAACCCAGCCAACTTTCTCAATAAACAAATGGCAATAAATGAATCAATAAATACTCAGGAAAAGATTCAAGGAATACTACAAGGAGATTTACAAGCAATTGGAAGGGACAAAAGTATCAGAATAGAACTGTGGAAATAATATAGATGGATATCTATGAGAGGATGAACAGAGACAAATTGAATGCAGTGATGACAAGGGATGAGATAAGGAAAGCAATATACAAGTTGAAGGAGAAGAAAGCAGGAGGGCTAGTTGGACGACTGTCGAATTATACAAATGGGGAGGGGATGAAATGTGGAAGGTCCAAGAGTTGGAAAATAAGAAAATACATGACTCATGGGGATTATGTAAAAGTAACAGGAGAGCCAGGATAACCATCATACGTGAAGAGAAAGGGAGTAAGTAGGAATGTATATTCCTATCTTTTTAATTAATATAGATATCAAGATTTTGGCAAAGGCATTGGCAGAAAGATTGTACAAGCAGAGCAAAATAGCTTTCTGAAGGGAAGAAAGGCAAAACATGGTGGTATCTGCTGGAATTTATGGACGGGGTGGAATAGAAGCAGGGACAGAAAGGTAAGATTATGCTCGTTGACCTTCAAAAGCCATCAATATGATGAGATGGAAATTCCTATGGATGACACTGCAGCAAAGGCAGGCAGGAGAGAAGTTCATACATTGGGTACAGGTCATATGCAAAGACTAAAAAATGTAAATATTTATAAATGGAAAGTAAATAATGTGGGAAGAAATAGCCAGGGAATTGTTATGGCTAGGCTTGTATAGGCCCTAGGGCTGATAGCCTAGTACCAGCTTATGAACCTATGAACCTATGAATCTGAGAAGGCAAGGACAGACAGGGAGACCAGACAGAGTGCCTGCTATTGCCAAGCCTGTTCACTCCTGTAGTCAAGGAACTGGCAGTGGAAGTCAGACACATTTCAGTTATGCTTAAAGTAAAGGAGGAGAGATAATCTCAGTCTGTGTTATATGCAGATGACTGCATGTTAATGTCAGATGAAGTTTCTGCAGCAATTAAAACTATAAGAGAGAGTTTTTTGAAGTTTAGGCAAAAGGGGGAGGATAGATGAGATAAAACAGATGGAATTACCCAAGTCCCTAGAGCTTTATGTTGAGAACATAGTTACAGAATAAGGAGAAACCTAAAAAGTTGGAACATTTTAAAGGGATATCCTTCACAGAGGAGTAAGAAGATCTATACATTGCATAGGGGAATTAACACAGCAACGATGATGATGCTTCCAATAATCCCTCACCTACTACACAGTATACAAAGAAACCTTATGTGCAAAAAGTATACAACAAATGCAGCAGGACTCAGAGAACTGGATCAATAAAGCCAAGGGGAAAGGAATGAGCAGGGCAAAAATGATAACAAATAGGAAAAGGGGGACTGAGGGCTCCCGTATATACCAATGTATGCATGAGATGTAACACAATTCTCTGGTTAGAAACAGAAGAGAAGGAGGTTAAGTAAAAGTAAGGAGGAGGGGAAACATGGAAAGGCTTACTAAAGGACATGAATGAAACAGCACTTAAAGCACTGGGATGCATAACCCAATGGGAAGGAGCCCTCAAAAATGATATGGAACAGAAGGGTGGGGGATAAAGGTACAGTACAAAATGAAGAAATTAAGAGCTGAAGTGGAATAACTCAAGAGGAAGATTTTGTATGCAGAGAAAAGGATGGTAGGGAAAGATTTAAAACAATGGATAAAACAAATACTACCAGAGGCCCAGGGACACATGGGAAAAAGAACACACAGAGGGCACAAGGAGAAAGGAACAGGCAGGAACGAAGATTATAAGGTGAGAGGATAACACCCTGAAGGAAATTAAATAGATAAAAGAGGCAAAGTACCAAACATATTTATGAAGCTTTAAAGGGGAAGAAGGAACAAGGTTGAAGATAAGGGAATGAGAAAGAACTGTCAAAGGGAGGAAAGATGAAATAGAGTTGCAGTATACTGGCAGAAAAGTATTGAGACAGCGAAGCACTGGCAAAAGGTACAAAGAATGCGAGATCAAAACTTAAGAATACTGCATAGATGTATGTAAACCTCATGATATTGGCAAAGAATAGCAGAAAGGAAGACAGAAGATGCTAAAGGTGTCAGGAGGAGAAGGCAAGAATGATGCATATGCTCTGGTGGACACAAGAAGTTTGGAAGCTGTCAAAGAAGATTTGGGAAGATGTTTTTCAAAAGGAAGCAGAGCATTCTTGGGAATTCTGTGCATGCTGCATAAAGGAAGAGGACAGTATCTGGAAAGAAAGAGAAATGAACATAATCCAACTGCTAAGTACTGCAATTAAAACCATCATCACTCAAAACTGGAAGGGGGAATAACAGCATGGAGCATGAATTGTATAGCGGTTTCTGGACAGAAACTGAATAGAATAAAGAAGGAAAGGGAGGGAAACTGTGAAAGCAAGGAAAGAGTTATTAGATTACTACAAGAGAGAAAAATTATATTTGGAAGAAGGAGACAGTGAGCCCAAAGAGAAACTAAGGATGGGATATTAAGCATGGGTTAGGAGATGAAGCACCCCACCACTGATAAGGTATGGTGCACCATGCATGAGGATTGTACATGAATGTAATATACTGTATGAAGGTAATACAATTTAAAAAGAAAAGTAATTATTTGTTGTAAGGGACAGATAGTAATGAAACCTTTACATATAAAGAGCAGAGCAATAAAAAATATATTGTAGCAGGTAGGCTGCAACACCATGTGTAGGATGTTGGAAATCACTTTGGTATAGAGAACATAATGTGTCAGTGCAGGGATAGGTTGCTTTAGTAATGCATGTCTCATACTTGAGCAATAAGTTAAAAATTTTGCAGAGCAGTTTGAAATTATTGCAATCTGATTTTTTCCACTATGGTAAATTGCTGTTTGATCAGGCTCTAGGTACTAATATGAGCACAGTCATTTATAATTTATAACATTGAGTTCAAAAGCATTTCTTCCATCTAGGAATAGTGATTTGCTCAAAAGTGTAGCAGCAAGGAAAACTGCAACAACAGGTTTACCAAACTCCCTTCCCTTTCAAGGGAGTCCCATTTGCCTTCTTAATGATCTGTGCATCTGCAAAGTTTTTTTTTTCCTGTTATTTACAGATGTGTATGCCATTTTTTCAGGTGGATTACTCTTTATCATTCATTGATCAGTTTTTGCAACCTCTTGTACAGATAGTACATTAGCAGCCCTCTCATGTTTTCTGCCATGTCCTTTTCGACAAGCAGAATCCGATTTAACATTTTCAATTTTCCAGAGTAAACCAATGAGCAGTGAATATCTTTTTTTTCCTAGCCACTTCAATAAAAGGAGAAACACTCTACAGTTCTTCAACAGTCTCACAGAAAAGTAATTGTCAAAACAAATAACATATTCCTACTAATTTACCTGATGTCCTGATCAGCACGCATGATAATTTTTTGATTGTCTTGACAATTCAACAACTTGCATGCAGTAATCTTTGGCTTAGCATTTGCAGCAGTAAGTATATGTACAATGGTACCATGTGACCTCTTGAAGGGAAGAACAGGAAATGCAAGGATAATATCCACATTAACCAGCCTGCTCACAACAGTACTGGAGCTTTCTACTTCCTCCAGTATACCGAACATTCTAAATTACTATGGTATATTCTATTCATCTTTTCATCAAGATAATGTTACACTCTGATACTTTGTTTCAAAATCAGTTTTATTTGCCCTTCAGTCTCCAGCATACAGCCATCCAATGTAATGTGAGAAGGAGTCACTGAGAAGTTTTAAATCTATACGACTGCTGAGTTAAATTCATATAATCCATCCAAGGTATCACTTTAGTATGATGTTACACAGTCCCTGCATGTGCATGTGTGTATGCCCTTCTGAGGACTTATCAAGACAGATTCTGCAGGTACATTTTAGCAGTGGCATTAGTTTTCATGCCATCAAACGTCTGGGCATAAAACAGCATTTGTGTAGCTGAAAAGGTAATAATAAGATGCTGCTTCATTGTCATTTTTAATGAGTAACACTTCTTTCTTGGCTGATTTGATTTTCTGTTTCTTCGTTATGTCAAGCAGAATAAATTCAAAATGGTTTTGCATAGCTGTATCAAACATCAAAAGTCAGAAGTGAATATTTAACAAAACAGACGAAAACTCAAATTTCTTTTTTCATGGGTGGCTATAAATCCAAACCTTCTTTTCTGTATATAACAATCCCTTCTGGGGTAAGTCACAACAGCTTTATCAGCTTCTTTCTCTTTCAGTAAATTATTTAGTTGAACCTGTGCTAAACAGTCCATTCAATAAATAAAATCTTACACCTGTACTTGTTGCATAGGCTACCTATATTTTCTTACAAATACACATTTTTCTAGATGCATTATCCTTCTGAATAGATTTTATTATATATCAATACAGATGCCTATACTGTTTTTCTATCTAGTGAATTTTAAACTCACTTGTTTGGTGAAATTGTCCATTTTCATAATATAAAACAAAAACTTCATTGAGTCAATCAAAAATTTATTAGCCTTGATAAAACAGAAGCATCTATCTAGTTTTCCATTTATAACCACACTTTACAAATCTGCTGGAAAATTAATTTGAATCTATATAAAAGAATCTTGACAGTAGTTCATTGTAACTAACTGGTGAGATGAGTATTATATACAGCAAATAAGGTACATTTTAGTATGGACATTCATTTGAATGCCAACAAATTTCTTGGTCTAAAGAAGTAAATTTCCAATTAAAAAAGTTAACTTATTTCCAGGCACTGCTTTCCTGTATTTTTATTATTATTACGTTTGGTTTGATTCCTGGCTGGGTTGATTTTCTGTATCACAACTGCCACAAAAGTCATTTCAAAAGCTCTCTCACACACACACACACACACACACACACACACACACACACACACACACACACACAAACAAATCTCATTAGCTGAAGCATGACACACAAACACACACATACACATGTACACACAAACAGATCTCATTAGATAAAGCATGTAGTTTTCCAAAATTAAGTAACATGATACCAAATCAATATTTTGGTAGCAAGATGGACATACTCAGCATCCGCATACTTTCAAGCTTTAGGGTGCAAGAAGTATTAATGCCTTGCACCATGATGCCCAGATCATGTCTGAAAGGGGTCTGTCTATCAGTCTTCTAACCTGGTTACCAAGCTGAAATAAATAAATAGATCATGTGGCATACTCTTAAAATGAGAACAGTCACTAGATGTTAGTATATTAAAATTATTACTGCATTACTTGGAAACACTCAAAATACACTTTCCTTGGTGACAGGTGACGTGGTAACTCTGCTTGGTTAAACAGAGTTGCATGGTAGTTTAACACAGATTAAGGCTCTGAGCTATTAATCTGCTTCATGAGGCAGTCCTGAGTCTGACTTTTTCCAGTCTCCTTTTTGCCTTGTGTGTGGCTCTATCAAGACAGGTAAACACTGCTCCTGGGTGATCACTAAAAAGAGGCACTGATTCTGTTAGTGTGGCACTGGACACCAGAAACACTTCTCTCTCATTTCTAACTGTAACTGGATAAGCTGTTGCACATGGGCACGTTGAAGGTATCTTGGAAGTTCATCACTGCCTTTAGTAATACTGTCATGTCCCAGTCAGGAAAATGTCTAATATTACAGAAGCACTTTGAATGTAACTCAGACATTGTTCACTGCCTTTAGCAATAATGTCATGTCTCAGTTATGAAAATGCCCACTGTTATTGAGTAATGTATGTATTTGTAGCACAAAATAAAGAACAGTAAGTGACTCCACATCTAATGTGGCCCAATTGTGATGGAGATCAGTCAGATGATACTGTTTGGAGTGTGTGTGACTTTGTTGATCAGTGTATTCTTATAGCTTAAATTCCGCTGACTGGTTCTACAGCATTATGCCTGCTGTCCCACTGAATAAATATATGTTTTAATATTAGTAATGTATTAAATGTCTATGAAATTGCAACAGGTTTTTAGAAGTGGCAGATACTGGACAGTTATCAGAGATTTTCATTTTTGCTTTTAGGTAAAACATGTTGATCATAGGAAAGTTAAGGATTTTCCTTCTAGCAGTATTATTCTCATCATCATAGGTGGCATATGCTACAGTGCAAAAGGTTTTACTGAATTAATGACATTATACAGCACATTAGTGCAGTAAAATTGACGTGGCCTTAGGTAAGATTTTAAGAACACCCTTGGGTAAGGTGGTCTTGCTTATATCTGCTATGTACAGATCACACCCCCAGGGCTATAATCAAAAAGCAACCTGACTTGCAAGACTTGCGGTTTTAAGAAGCTGTTATAATCTTGCTGTTCTCGCACTGTCTCCATGGAAATGTGGAAATGTAACAACTTTTTAAAGTAAATGCTGTCAAAAAAGGATGAAATTGAATCCAAGCCTGCAGTCTCTGCAACCACACTTTTTTTATAACTATCTGAGGTTGTATTTAAGCCCCTGAATATCTTCAATTACTTATGTTTATTCAACTCTACATTTAAAACACAAATTGAGAAAAGTATAACTTTTCTTCATTTATAAAACTGTTACATAACAGTAACAGCTAATGGGTAAGAAATAAATGTTACCTAAATATTTTCATCCGTTTCCACACTGTCTTACACTATTTATTTATCAAGGATAAAGAAGAATAATTTGTTAAATAATTGAATAGATTTTGCTACATTCATTTGGCATCAAAACTTGTCAAAATAAATAACTAAAATAAATAATGTTAAACGTGCAATAACAAAAGTGCTCTAGAAAAAAGTAGGATGTACTTTTGATGTGAAAGCATTGAACACCATCACAAATTATGTAGTACATAGGACGTCAGGAACTAGATGCTTGTACAATTCTCAAACAATGCAGTCATTTCAGTTGAAAAGCACTGTCAGGGAAATGTGCAGGCACTAAGTGTCATTCTGATAGTAGCCCTATTCTGTTTTGCAGTGTGACCATGGAATTGATTAGATAATTTGGTGGTGGGGGGGGTGCTCAGCCCTCCCTATTGGAAGGGGCAGGATGGGCAAGTCTCCCTGCAAATGGGGTTTTCTTGCATTTTTTTTTCAGCAGGTTGATGTTCAGGGAGGTAAGGCTCAAGCAAATTTTGTTTCATGGAATCTCATTTCACTGAATTTCATTTCACCCCGACCACATCACTGAAAACACAAAGTGCTGTAAAGCAAGTAAATGGTATATATCCTTTTCCCCACTATAGTGTGATTCTGGAGTTAGTATATATAGTTAGGGGGATGTGGGGGCACATACCCCCACATTGGGGTGTGTGGGAGCATAGCCCCCCACTTTGTTTTATATTATATTTAACAAAAAGTTCAAAAAAATATGTTTTAAACCATACACATGCACACTTGCAACACCAATGACTAACTCTCTCCAGAAGACAATATATACTCAAACTAACTGGGGGCTGTGCCCTCCACACCCCCCCAACTATATATACTAACTCCAGGACTACACTACAGTTGGGAAAAGGGCAAATACATTTTACTTACCTTCCAGTACTCTACAAAGTGCCATATATACTAACTGAAGTTCATTGAAATGAGATTCAATGAAATTAGTTTTCAGTAATCTGTGTTTTCAGCTATGCGGTCGGGGTGAAATAAAATTCAGTGAAATGAGATTCCATGAAACAAAGTAGACCCCTATGTATACTTTATTAAATAAAATATAAAATCTGAATAAGCCCTTTCATCATAAATCATTGACTTCATCAGACTTTGAATTCTGCATAAAAAACAGCATATTTAAAATTTTAATCAACCACTCAAATCACGGCAGTGGTGCAGCAGTAGCATTGTTGCCTCACGGTAAAAGGTTGTCCAGTTCAATTCTCGGCTGGGGTGCCTTCTGTTTGGAGTCTGAATGTCCTCCTTGCATTCTTGTGGGTTTGTTACCACATTATATAGACATGTGTCTAGAGCATTTCTTACTGGGCCTCCACTAAAAATGGGCTTTTTTCCAAGTCAGACTTTCTCAGTAAACAAGTGTTAAATAAATAATTCCATAATACAATAAAATTTTGTTTATAGTTCCTGTTTAACTTTTTTTTTCTAATTATACATTTAAAATTAATATGATAATTGAGATATCTTACACGTAACTGTCTGCTGTTCATATTCTTTTACATCAAGTAAATTCTCAGCATCTCCACCTCTAATATCTGGTTCAGTAGTATCTAATACATAAAAAAAAAAACTTTTTAAAATCCATGCACTTCAAAGTAAGCATTCTTACCATTTCTCTTTTAAATAACAGCAGTGTTCATAAATTCTTGTATTTAATTTTTGAGTAGTTCTTCCTCTACAAAAACACTGACATGTTAAACATTCTTCTATAAACTATGTTGCTGGTACTGCAATTACAATATTTAGGTGGCACGTACATTTTATCAGTGTTGATGTAAAAAAAGGACAATTTGCTATAAATATACATTAACTACATTTGTTACATGCATGTCCCTTAACTCTTGTGACTTTTGTTGAGCAGGATATGTTGGCACATTCCAAACTATCCTTTAAACATTTACTTCCCTTGTTGCTGAAAATTGGTTTCATTAGTCGAAGACTCTCTTCAGAGTGTTCAAGATATGCTGTCCCAGTTGATACCAACCACTGCTCCACCAAAGGCCCCTACCCTCTCAACATCAGGGATCCTCTATTGCACTACCACCTGGCAGTGGAAACATTTGAAGGTCTGTGGGCTGGGATCTCCATCACCACTCCTCCTCATCCTATCCTATCATCCTTACCCCTTCCTGCCTTATCCCTTTTCCTACATCCTCTTACCTAATTCCCCACCCACACTACCTTCTAATGTAAAAAAAAAATGGAAACATTGGGGAAGGCCTATCCCCCATCAAAAAGATGGTGTCCATTCTCTTCCACCACCTCCAACACAATTCTCTTTGTTTTCCTTTTGTATCTCCCTCTTTGTTGTGTCTTCCCTTTTTCAGTCTTTCCTGTCTCTCCCCTTTCTATTCTTTAAATTAACTGATAGGGTGTCTACATACGGATATCCCTACATAAAACATTAAAACTCCTTTATGTTTAAAAAAAATAATAACAAAAGGTTTAGCTCTTTCAAGTATGACAGTGCATAGCTGTAGCCATCCTAAATATCCAGAAACATACAAAGCAATGTGAAACCTATAGACTATCCCCAGGATTCACGAAGCCTCCGTGTAAGAGTTATAACTCTTACACGGAGGCTGCAGTTAAACGGAGTGATGTCAGCATGCTTTGCATATTCATGAGAGCATGCTGAATCACACCTAAATCTAACACGGTCCATGTAAGACAGTAGGGGGCATGTCCGTAGGCTGAGCCCTGCAAGCGGACACGCCCCCAGAAGTGTAAAAGTGCCCAAAGTAAACACCCACAACAGAGTCCACGGAAATGTGATTAAACACAACACAAAACATGCCCCCACAGACTATGAACATAAAATATATATAAATGAACATGTTATATATTTTTTTTAATTGTAAAGATGTTTAACCATGAATGCGCTCATTTGCGCGGGCGTGCCCGTAGCGCAGCTACAGTTAGCAGTCAGTGGGAAAGCATATAAGAACTAAATATGCAAAATAAGCCAGGAAGCAATAGCGTAGCGGTAGAGATGTTGGCTGAAGAGCAGGCATTCATGGTTCAATCCCCCACAACACCAATTTTTTTTTTCAAAATAAGCAGGAAACAAGTCCCTGACAAATATGTACACATAAAACCCCAATATATGTAAAATGTAATGAAATAACTCATTTATATTGAAGACATGTGAGGTAACAAAAGAAGAAAAAATGCCAGATGTGCTCATAGCTGAGCTACAGTTTAACAGAGTGAGTGCATGTGCCCGTAGATGAGCAGTGGTTTAACTGGCGTAAAATGAGTGCCCGTAGCTGAGCAGTGGTTTAACACACTAAATCTATGTGCCCCTAACTGAGCTGAGCATAATATGTGTGCCGATAGCCAAATGAGGCTTAAAGCAGTGTACCCCATTTGCGCGGAGCTGCGCACCGCGCAAACAAGCTAACCGACGGGCAACGTTGAGCAAGCCGTATCAAAACTGCCTTTACACAGACACACCCCTCAGCATGTCTAGACAGTCATGAAAAATAAAAAGCAGTGGCCAGGTTCGAACCCAGGACACTATACACCATAGTCAAGGTACAGAACCACTAAGCCATGACAGCAGTACCTATAAATGCAATAATAGCTAATATATAGGAATGAATACAAACTAGAGCATGGCAATGCAGGTTTACTGAAGTTGATACAATTCCAAAATGGCCAATCACAGATATGTGCGGGAAAAACGGACTATATAAGCCCCATAGGCGGGAATACACAGCATAAACAATTGTAGAACTGACCTGCAGGCAGAATGACAGGAGTAGGAGAGGGTAGTCGCTTTCGAGCACAGAGGTGGGGTGTTGAGGAGTCCAGGTACATGGTCTGGCTCCTAGTCCATAATCATGAGG
This sequence comes from Protopterus annectens, assembly GCF_019279795.1. NCBI lineage: Eukaryota > Metazoa > Chordata > Ceratodontiformes > Protopteridae > Protopterus > Protopterus annectens. The sequence continues at coordinate 1,296,899,882 of NC_056729.1, forward strand.
CCCAACTCATGCAGGGCCAGGTCCTCTGGGGAGCATACAGGGCTGAGGCGTGGGACCGGTTGGCTCATGATCTCACCAGTGCCACAGGGATTCCAAGGACTGGTGAGCAGGTCCATCACCACCATGCGGACCTGAAGAGACGCAAGCAGGACCTACTGAACCTTTGGATCCAGGAGGCCCGGCAAACACCCAACGCCCCACTACTGAGTAAGTAACATTTAATTATGTATGTAAGAAATTAAACTAGCTGATATTATGGAGATGTGTATTCCAATATTACTTCATTTATATTATAGCTGCAGGTGTCTGTTCTGCGAACCGCAGAGCCTATGGCGATAGGCTGGTGCGGTTGCGCCACCAGGCAGGTCAGTAATCCACTACCAGTAACTGTAAAGAAATATAAAAGTATGACAGTCAGCAAAAGAGTGCAGTGTAGTCAGTAAGGAATAAAATCTGCAAGTAACAGTGTGAAAGTGTATGCAAGTATTGCTTGATTACAAAAGTGTGTTTCAGCCTGTAAGTTTAACCTAAACATGAAACTGTCCAACATATATTCTGAAATAAAAATGCCCTGCCTGTAAGAAAATAGTACACAACCTGCAGCAGGCTGAAAAGTATAGCTGCAGAAGATGATGAAATCACATGTGTGAAATATATCCCTGTGGAAATACTGAAACATGACAGAAGTGAGACTGCTGGAAAGGATTGTAATCACTACTGGTAAAACATGTCAATAAAGCCTAGAAGTACCATCCTGAATAGTAAAATGAAAGCAAGTGAGAGAGTGCGAGAAAGTGTCATGAATCCAGCAATACAGTAGTAATAACCCCTGAATAAAGTATACTGCAGTCAAGACAGAATGAAATGCATGTGAGATTCAAAACCAAACAGCAAAATCTGTTCAAAGTGTTGCTGCATCTGGAATGTGTATCCCAAAATCTGGATATGTTGGTCTCAGTCTGCAATATGCAGATAGGATGTTTGTCTGATATACTAAACATCCACACTTGTCTACAGCTATATAAAGCAAATGTAGCAGGATGATGTAGCTGAACAAAGCTAGATATGAATGTGTATGAAGAACCATAAAATGTATATTGATGTTGCAGTAACAGTCCTATCACCAAGTTGAAATAGTTATCATATAGGAAACTGTAGTTAGAACAGTAGTGTGTATATAACTGTAGCTATTAGAAATGTACAGCATATGTATTGTTATTTGAAGGTGTTAATATTACTTTCTTCACCCCACCCTATAACCACATATAACTCATTCCACGTGAAAATGGTATGTGCAATCACAATTAACACCCCTGGATGTTTGTCCTGTTGGGTCATATATATTTGCATGTCTGTTGATGCATCTGCCCTGTTCATACATCCACACCTGATGGCCTGTTGCCATCAATTAACCCTGCATGTTGTTGGACTGTGTATTTCTGTTCAAATTATGCATGTGTTATGCACGCTGTTCAATGGTGTGAATATCTGGGTGTTTGGTTAATGGGAATACTAATGCATGCTGTTACAACTAATTGTGAATGGTATTATATGTCACTAACCCAAACTGTCATGACATAATGCAAAACATAGTACGACAGGGAAGGCGGGTTCCAGCGGACCCACCTCTCCCACCTCAGCTGGCAAGTGCACCTGGCACTAGTGCCGAGTCCGGACCCTCCTCCGGTGGCCCTGTGCCACCTGCAGGTGGAAGCACTGCAGGGGATGGGGCTCGTCCCCCCTCTGCAAGTGTGGCCGGAGGAGGACCACCACTCACCCTCCGTAGCGTCCAGACTGTGGTGCGTAGGGAGATTCGGGACTCTGTTCTCGAGCCCCTACGCCAGCTCGAGGCACGGGTGGCACAACTAACGGGCATGCCTGTTGCCCCGCCTACACAGCCCCCAGCACAGCCCCGTCCTGGGCAGTGAAGGAACAGTGGCAACTGCCTATGGGTGGGGATATCAGTTCCACTGTTGCCATCTGTGGGCTCATGGGCTCTGGATATCCAAACCTCCGTCCCCGTCAATTGCGTAACCCCCCCATACGTGTCATACACCGCCCCTGTATGCGTCTTGTTTGTCTTGTCTGTTTACCTACCCAACCTACCTCCCCAGCTGTACCGACTTCCTTCACCTGACATACCACTCTCACCTGAAAAAAAAAAAAAAAGGGCACTCTGTACCCACAAAAAAAATTACGCCCCATACATAGCTGCCCATTCTGCACACATGTCTACTGGACATGGAACCTATCAATTACAATTGGCTGTACAACAAGTATTATTGTTGTCCTGACACCTCTTTCAGGGGTGGAAGGTTTCAAATGTCACACCAAATTACATACATATGCACAGCTGTTGCTGATGAAGAAATGGGCAGCTATGGGCCTTACCTACATCCCTCCTGCACATCCCAAGCTTGTTTCCCTACTGTCTTACCCTCTTTGTGATCCCTTTTTCACCACTTTCCTGTCTCCCCATTTTCTTTTCTTTCAAAGAAAATAGCGCGGGTGTGCGCAAGAGTAAGCACGTTTAAGCGGTTGTAAGCGGGTGTGCGCGGAGCTAACCGCAAGTGTGCATGCGTGAGCTCCACGCAAACCAGCGCTAACCCGGTTACAACTGCTTAAAAGTGCCTTAGTCACTTTGATTGACAGGTCCTGTACTCAGCTCAAAAGCAAAATAAAATCCCACTGTGAGTCCCGAACCCACGACCATGGAAACAGTAGTCTGCATGACTTACCACTAAGCCATGACTCTTATACAAGAACGTTGTGCTAAAATAAATATATCATGTAATAGTAGGAATGAATGTAAAGGGAATATAGATGTGTAGTACACAAAGCATGCCATTTAGAATTACTATCAAAACTAGTGGATTTCCATAATAGTAGTGTGTGAACAGAAACAGCCATGCTAGTTGGAAGCTAGTAGGTAATAATGTCACTATAGCACCTTGCAAGCCACACACATACTCACAGCAGGATAAGCACTGCCCATACCCCACAACCTCTTACAGGAACACATCTGGACCAAGTAATAAAATATGTGGAGTAAAGGCCCAAAACCAGGGACACATTACAAATAATGTTACAGCAAACGCAGACAGTTCAGAGAGTAACAGGGTCTGCACTTTGTGGGATGTTTGGAAGGGTATGCAGTCTGAAACTTGAATGTTTGTCACCATATTCTGACTTGAGCCCAGAGTGACTTGCCAGAAAAAGGTGTGCATGAGATATTGACCAAAATATGAGGCAGAAATGTGGACAACCTGCAAATATCTGTACACATGACGGGTCTGACACCACCATATTTGAATAGTTAAGAGCCTAGACATAGCAACAGTGAATGACTTACAGGGATGCCCCATAGACCCCATGTGAAATGTACAAACAGTAGGCTGAAAGGTGTAACACATGCAATGGTAACTATGGAGTCCTGAAAGTATTCATCACTTGCATGGCAGAAAAAGTGTAGTAATACATATGCTCATGCTAACCCACAGTCACAACTGCAGCATACCAGACATTTTAATGGGTGTACCCCACTGATATGTACAATTCCATGAGGCACATAACAGATGAACCTGAAAGTCTCTGGGGCCTGCTCAGCAGCATACTAAAATACCCTAATAGATGTCAAGGCCCACATCATGGCCAGACCACACTGCATGCTGTAACACCCTAGCAGATATAGCAAGCATTCCAAGGTGTGAATGTACATGGAAAATAGGAAAGCTACAGCAGCACACTACAGTCAAGACACCTAGCAGGCATACAAGTAGTGACTGTAAAGGGCAACTATTGAAGCCTTAGCAACAAAGTGCAAGCAAAAGTGAAAGGAAAGCACACACACACACATTAACAGTAGTAGTAGTTGTAGGTGTCAGTGTACATACACATTTAGTACAGGAAACTGGAGAAATGAATGGAGGAATGTTAATCTACAACACACCTGGAAATATGAGAGAGATACCAAACTTTACACTCACAGAACATTGTCCACAGCATAACAGCATGGTCCCTGCCCTTAAAATCTGAAAGGGCTACGCCTATCTCACATACCTTTTTATAGCACTGTTCTGAAATCACAGTGAGAACTGCAATCAGTACACAACTGGCTGCATGCAATTAGCAAATGCTGGCTAACAATTGGTGCAGAGGCCATCACATGGGCATATGCAGATACCTACACAAGTATGCTGTACTCCCAGTCCACACATGCAATACTTTCATTGCACCCTGAGAAGGACGTGAGAGACAGACAGAGAGAGAGAGAGAGAGAGACAGAGACAGAGAAAACTGCAAATAAGCAGACACAAACAAATTGTTCAGCAACAGCTACCTGAAAGCTGACAACTGGGAAGTGGAGCAGCAGGACAGAGAACCAGACGGCAACACAAGCAGCTGTGACAAACACAGGTAATGTAAAGTAATACTATAAAGGTCTACATACTGTGAACCCTCCATATGTGTCATTGGTCTGTATCCATATGTATATGAAGATGTGTAAAGGGCAGGGGACATACAGCAACTATCACTGAAGGCTGTACATACATTTGTATGTGAGAGCATCTATGTGCACATATCAATGTTGGTTGATTGTAGGTTGTAGTGCCATGTACAAAGTAGGTTTCACAGTTATGTATGTTTAGCAGTATGTTAGTGTGTGTATACAGTATGGTAGACAAATATGTTGATATACCTGTCTAACATATGGATACGTATGTATGTCAACATATGTATGTGTATATATATATATATATATATATATATATATATATATATATATATGAATGATATGCATATATGTATACATACATAGAGAGAGAGATGTAGGAATACATAGACAGATGTAGATAGAATATTGTACAAACATATCTATGTAATGCACACATACAGATATAGATATATGTAGATACATATACATAGACAGACTGATCTGACTATCTACAGGTATGACTGTATATGACGACCTGCAACACAGCCTGTCCCACCCCCTCTGTCACTCACACACCCTCTGTGCCCCCCCTCCACATCTATAGCAATATATGTACATCAATATATATATGTGTATATGTATACGGACATATATATATATATATATATATATATATATATACATATAGATATATCTATATACATATATATATATATATATATATATATATATATATATATATATATATATATATATAGAGAGAGAGAGAGAGAGAGATGTATATAAATTCTGAATGAGGCACATGTGTACAGATGTATTGCAACAGGTGCCTGGTGACAAAGGCATGGAGTGAACACCAGTGTCAGAACTGGAGTACCATACCACATTCCGGATCACCTACACCAGTAACCACCAGATATGTGATTGGCTGCCCACCACTGCATGTGTCAGGGGTGAACAGGGTCATAAATGTGTACAATAGTGGCCCCAATGATATTCACAGTGGCACACTATCCCTGGAATACCTGCACATGGTATGTGTCAGCGGACATGGTGTGTCAGCTATGGACATGTAGGTCGGTGTACCCCTCCACACCACATAATGGATGCCATGGTATGGACCTCACATGACAGCTACAGATATGGAGAAGGACACAGTGACATGTACAACACTGTGACAATGCACTCAAACACATTACCAATGCACAGTGACTGACAACACCACAGAGTACACATATGCTACCCACATAGAGGTTACCACTCCCGGATTTACATATGTAAGTCACACCCATGACTGATGTCCAACAACCATAGTAACACCTCACACCATCCACAACCTAAATGCCTGCTGTGTGTTGTCTGTGCCACTGCAATAGAGTGCACATGTGGAGGTAAGAGTTCCTACCCACAGATAAGACATACCCTGCAATAAACCACACAGTGTTAAGAAGCAAGACTCCCCATTAGTACATGTCACACATACCCCTGCTGAATGTTAGTCAGATAGGTAATATGCCATATGAGTCACCCTGTGTAACTGTGTGACAGCAGCAGGTACCATCACACCACATGTGTCACAATGGTCAGGGTAGCAGAACAGTACGCTGCTGTAGTCCCAGGGGCAATAGCATATTGTATAGTATTGTATTATAATGTAATGTATTGTGTTGTATTGTATTGGTATGTTGAGGTGCCTCCTTCATGGAGTGGAACCACTGCTGCTGTGCGCCAGTGTACAGGTACATATCCTGTAGTCAGGCTAGTGTTACATTGCACTTCTATATGTGTGTTTAGCTCCTGTCAGAGTTTATGTAGCATGCAACTGGGGATACCATCAGGTCCCATTCATGTTGTGTATTCTGCTGTCCTGAGGGTGGCTCTCACCTGGACATCTGTGATGACAGGGAGGTTACAGTCAGCTGGGATAACTATGTCTTATTTTGGGGAGAGGGTGGGGTGACACCTGCACTGAACCTGTCTGCCACAATGTTGTCGATATCTGTGGTGTCAGTGAAATATTTGTTGTTGTGTACTAACTATGGGCATAGAGGATGGATCCTGACCAGGTTGCTAACATAACTGAAGAAGGCCTTCTGGTTATCTGTAGTGTCCCTCTTGATTTCCCTCTCAAAGTTGCCCATGGATTTTGTATGATGGAAAATAGATCCTTACTAGTGCTGCTCAGACATGCCCTCCCTTTATGGAATTATGCTCTGTCTTGCAGTAGCTTCCATCTTCTGTAATACAATCTGTCTATGGCTGGGGTCCACCAGACAGGATGCTGTCCCTTTGTGGAGAGTGTCTTGGTCATATATGGGATTGCATGATCCATGCATTCTCGGAGATGTCTGTAGAAAGCAATTGTGTAGGGGTCAGCATTGTGGGTTGTATCTGCCACTGGCCCAGTGGGCTGAAAGGATACCATGTCACTGTTACAAAGTGTAAAGTTTGTATCTGTAATGTTATGCACTATAGTCGTTTGTGCTGGTGGTGGAGGTGGGATATGTATATCCAGGGCAATCAGTGTGTGGTCAGCTCACAGTAGCTGATGATGTAGGCCATACAGTACCTAGATACAAACCCCCAGAGTGAGGAGGTGCTCTTGACCTGAATCAGTGTTCTGACTGCTGGGGTTTGGTAGTATGTTGTATGGAGTGTGCCAGGTACTGTTGCACAGTTGCTGGCTGAGCACTGATACCTGGCCATCTACATGTGTATCCACCAATAGACAGACAGATGCTACATATGTGAGATATGTTGTATCATAACAGTCGAGTAGCATGTGTAGTATGTGTGCCAAATTCTGCTGACATATATTGCTGATACCAGGTTATTTTCTTTCTCAGGTACATGGCCCACCCGCGGAATCCCACCTACTCCACAGCTGAGGATGAGGAGATACACCAGAGCCTGGTGCGGGATTATGCAATACTCTTTTCCCGCACCAGCCAGAATCAGCAGGAGAGGGCTGCACTGTGGCAAGACCTTGTCCATCGGGTAAATGACATAGGCACGCATAATAGGACATATGAGCAGGTACGACATCACTGCAGTGATTTAATCAGACATGTCCGTCAGCGTGCGTCGGATATCCACAAGCAACAGGTCACCACAGGTGGTGGGTGGCTACACATCCCCCACTCACCAGACTGGAGGGACTACTCATGAGTGTAGTGGCTCCAGTCCGCCAGCAACAACAACAGCAGCAGACATGCATTATGATGGAGGCTGGAGCCACGCAGCAGCAAGACAGTGAACATGCAGGTAATATGCCATATGTATAGTTGACTGTTGTGTACACTGGTAGTTAATGCATGTGTGAGGTGTGTCCTTGGTTTGTAGCTGTCACCATAGTATTTAATGTGCAAGTGTGATATCCTCAATATTAGCAGCTGACCTGTGAAAGGCGACTGTTGTACTACTGACCTGTATCATATTCAGTAACAATGGCACAGTTGTGCCCACTGACATTAGTTTCTTCACGTCTGCAGGACCCTCTGGTATAACAGCAATGCAGCCTATCCATGCTGGTGAGTGTGTATTAACAATTCCTGTAATAGTGTTGATAGTAATAGTACTATTTGGCTGACTTAGTAGTGCTCTTTGTATGCATGTAGGTGTGTCTGTGTCTGTGTGTTGATATCACGTATACTGAGTACTGTACAATTGTGTGAAACTGTGTGCATGTGTGCATGTGTGCATGTGTGCACCTGTGCATGTGTGCATGTGTGCATGTGTGCACCTGTGCATGTGTGCATGTGTGCATGTGTGCAGCTGTGCATGTGTGCATGTGTGCATGTGTGCACCTGTGCATGTGTGCATGTGTGCACCTGTGCATGTGTGCACCTGTGCATGTGTGCATGCGTGCATGTGTGCACCTGTGCATGTGTGCATGCGTGCATGTGTGCACCTGTGCATGTGTGCACCTGTGCATGTCTGCATGTTTGCACCTGTGCATGTGTGCATGTGTGCATGTGTGCATCAGTGGTAATGTGTAGACATTGTAAACTGTGTTTCCTGTTTCCCTCCCACAGGTTCTGTTGCTGCTCTGGTGTCATGTAGCAGGGAACCTGAATCAGGTGCCGTGGGTACTGATAATGATGACATCTGTGTAATGGCACAGGAAAGTATGCCAGGGTCCGCCATTGGTCAGCCGATTGACAGTACACAGCTGTCGACCCCATCAATGCGCACAGTTATCCTGCCAATACACCCTTTGTCACCAATGTCCCTAGGTGATGGACAGCATACAGTGGGCATTGATCAGGGTAATGTGGTATCTGTGGCACATGCCTCCCCACACAGCAGCCATGGGCATGGCCCAGAGATGGTACCACACAGACAGATGTCCAGGGGTTCTCGTGGGAACATCCGTGGGCGTACTGCCCCTGTCAGACGTGCCCACAGAGGTCTTACAACCTCAGCTATGTTTCGGGCTGTCATGCAGGCACAGTCACGTATGGAATGGTACACCAGACAGGGTCTGAGGGAGCTGACAGCATGTCGCACAGCCATGACTGACAGTATGCGTGACATTGCGGCTGCCATCCGTGATTTCACCGATGTCATAGACAGATGTTGTGGGTACATATTAGACCGGTTCCACAACTACATGTCCATGAGCCAGGGCGATGGTGGGTGGTTGAGGCGTCGACGTGGCCGTATGCCAGCAACAGCAGCAGCTGGCAGTCATCGCGGATGACAGCAGGGCCGCGGCCGCCCCCGTAGTGCCAGCAGCAGCCCCAGCAATGCTGGGTCTGTGCTGTCATCAGACCGCCCCAGGAGACCACGTGCACGTGGCTCTGGCCAGGCCGACAGGGATCTGTGTCCAGTCAACGAACACCTGCTTCTGATGACAGTACCCAGTCTGGGTTGGTACTGGATACGGTCCGTAGCACCCCTGCAAGGCACAGGTACCGTGTCCGTGGCCAGAGACACTGATCTGTATGACCTGGCAGGTACAGTCTGTGGCTGTCCACAAACACCAGTATATGGCAGCCATGAGGTGGAACTGTGTGCATCCATACACACATGCAAATTGACAACACCTAGGGCTACTGCATACACGCACACACTGCATCAACATTGCCCCACCTTCTACTGCTGTCCCTCACCAACACACATACATGTCAATTGGTGGTATCAGTGGCTGACTCAGGCATACCAAGTTCACACCCTGTGCATATGATGAAACTGTGCCACCTCCTGCAATCTGTAACAACTGTGCAGGTACAGGTTAACATGTTGCTGATGCACAGGGTCACCACATAGATGTGTAGTAATAGTATCATGTTGTTAACAGTACTGTGTGCTGAATTAATTGTGGGTATATCACAGCATGCCTGATGCAGTAAGTGTGTGATTGTCATGTCCTGTTGTCTACACCCATGGTAAGTACCATAGTGTATCATCTGCACATGTTGGCATACTGGTGGTAATGATGTCAACAGAAGGCTATATACATAGGTAGCACAGGGATAAGGTAATGAATGTAGTAATACACAATGATGGACATGTAAATTGCAAGTGGCATGTTGCCCACACTGGACTCTGCAATGCAGATGTTTGAGGATGTTGATATGTGTGCAGTACTACACGACTGGTACAGGACACACAGGAGCACCCTAGCACTGCATGCTCACATCTCATACCATGCTAGACAGCCCCAACACACATAACTAACTGTCACAGGAGGGAGAGTCCCCATATATGTCAGGGATACTGTGGTGGCAGGCCAGGTAGCATACATCCTACTAAGTATGGAACCACTGAGTGAAGGCTCAGTGTCTGTTATTTGACATGTGTATTACTGCAGGTATGAGCACATGGGTTTCCATCCAGTTATTGTACATCCTGACAGTACATGGTCTGTACACTTGTGTGCACTGAGACTGGACCCTAGCCATCTGACCCATGTATTTCCATGTACATGTGCATAGTGCCTGCATATTTGCAGTGTTACCTACTGGAACTGGTACAGCTTGTTTGTTGTACAATGGACTACATGCAGCCCTGTTTACTGTAGCTTTGTTTGCATGCATGTTTGCTTGCAATTACCCTGGAATACTGATCACACCTGCAATGCATAGTTATAGAGCTTCTGTGGACTCCTAGTGCCATCTGCATAGCTTACTATATGTATGTCCATGTGCCACTTGACAGGATGTCACTGTTTGTCCTGTTCACATGTACATTGCCTGTGACACAGTGCATATGACTTACCTGGCATGTGTCCACGTGAGCAGTCATATATGCTACTGCTAACTAATCACAGGCACTACACCTTCACATATTCATCTTCTGTTGAACTACCTGCTTCGCTAGGGACGGCCTGCACCTGTCACCCCTGGGCTTTCAGATATTGGCAAAGGCTCTTGCTACCCCCATAGTGCCTATGTTAGGCAAGGCTCAAATGACAAACCCACCTTCATAGGTATCACAAGGGATAAGAAACTAAGAGTAATGCTACCCAACGCCAGAAGTCTAAACCTCCAGATGCATGCACCCAAAACACTCCTTGGCATGGAGAACATCGATATCTGTGCAGTAACAGATGCCTGGTTCAGGGCTACTGAGAGCGCACCAGCACTACCAGGTTTAACCTGGTTGATTTCTTTGAAACAGTCACCAAGGCCATTGACGAGGGGAAGGTGGTTCACACAGCCTACCTGGGCCTTGCAAAAGCCTTCACAACAATACCCCACTTGGGCATTCTAGAGAAGCTCACCAGCTTAAATATAAGCCCCTATGTCACTAGATGGATTGCACAGTGGCTCAAGGACAGAACCCACATGGTTAGAATTGCTGGAGCCATGCCAGACTCCAAACCAGTTACGAGTTGTGTCCCACAAGGCTCAGTCCTGGGACCTCTCTTGTTTGGTATATATTTATTGGAGGTACAGGCCAACATGGACGGACTGTGGCTGACTAAATATGCAGATGACTGCGAACTGGCCACCATAATCGACTCTCCAGCCGACACAAGCATCTTCCAAAGGGGCATCATAGAAACAGACAACTTGTGCCAGAGCCATGGCCTTCAGCTGAACAGTGTTTAGAAAGGGGAATGTGCATCCTGTAGTCTGTTCACCTAGTTGCCAAAAGGGACATTGTCCTCACACACACTAACCCCCCTCAGCCAAAAATACACACTTGCCATTTGCAGGATTCAAACCCCTATCTGACTATGTTATGACACTCGAAACGGACACATTAGCAGAGTGTGCTATTTGCATTACTGGAACGCTTCCTTTCTCTTGCTGTACTTATAGGGTGCTGACATCATCAGTGTTTAGAAAGGGAAATGTGCATCCTGTAGTCTGTTCACCTAGTTGCCAAAAGGGACATTGTCCTCACACACACTAACCCCCCTCAGCCAAAAACACACACTTGCCATTTGCAGGATTCAAACCCCTCTCTGACTATGTTATGACATTCGAGACGGACACATTAGCAGAGTGTGCTATTTGCATTATTGGGAGGTTTCCTTTCTCTTGCTGTACTTATAGGGTGCTGACATCATCAGTGTTTAGAAAGGGAAATGTGCATCCTGTAGTCTGTTCACCTAGTTGCCAAAAGGGACATTGTCCTCACACACACTAACCCCCCTCAGCCAAAAACACACACTTGCAGGATTCAAACCCCTATCTGACTATGTTATGACACTCGAGACTGACACATTAGCAGAGTGTGCTATTCGCATTACTGGGAGGTTTCCTTTCTCTTGCTGTACTTATAGGGTGCTGACATCATCAGTGTTTAGAAAGGGAAATGTGCATCCTGTAGTCTGCTCACCTAATTGCCATAAGGGACATTGTCCTCACACACACTAACCCCCCTGGGCCAAACACACACACTTGCCATTTGCAGGATTCAAACCCCTACCTAACTATGTTATGACACGAGACAGACATATTAGCAGAGCACGCTATTCGCATTACTGGGAGGGTTCCCTTCCCCTGCTATACTTATAGAGTGCTGACATCATCAGTGTTTAGAAAGGGGAATGTGCATCCTGTAGTCTGTTCTCCTAGTTGCCAAAAGGGCCATTTCCCTCATACACACTAACCCCCCTCAGACAAACACACACACTTGCCCTTCGCAGGATTCAAACCCCTACCTCATTATGTTATGACACTTGAGACGGACGCATTAGCAAAGCGCGCTATTCGCATTACTGGGAGGTTTCCCTTCTCCTGCTATACTTATAGAGTGCTGACATCATCAGTGTTTAGAAAGGGGAATGTGCATCCTGTAGTCTGTTCTCCTAGTTGCCAAAACATTTCCCTCACACACCCTAACCCCCCTCAGACAAACACACACACTTGCCATTCGCAGGATTCAAACCCCTACCTAACTATGTTATGACACTTGAGACGGACACATTAGCAGAGCGCGCTATTCACATTATTGGGAGGTTTCTCTTCTCCTGCTGTACTTATAGAGTGCTGACATCATCGGTGTTTAGAAAGGGGAATGTGCATCCTGTAGTGTGTTTTCCCAGTTGCCAAAAGGGACATTTCTCTCCCACAGACTTGCACACACACCAACTCCACTCACACTGAGCATTTGCAAGATTCAAATCCCTACCTAACTATGTTATGACGGACGCATTAGCAGAGCGCGCTATTTGCATTACTGGGAAGTTTCCCTTCTCCTGCTATACTTATAGAGTGCTGACATCATCGGTGTTTAGAAAGGGAAATGTGCATCCTGTAGTGTGTTTTCCTAGTTGCCCAAAGGGACATCTTTCTCCCACAGACATACACACACACACACACACACTAAGCATTTGCAGGATTCAAACCCCTACCTAACTATGTTATGACACTTGTGACGGACGCATTAGCGGAGCGCGCTATTTGCATTACTGGGAAGTTTCGTTTCTGCTGCTGTACTTATAGGGTGCTGACATCATCAGTGTTTAGAAAGGGGAATGTGCATCCTGTGGGGAGGCAGACACCAAGCACACTCTGGCTAAGCTGTCATTCCCTAGGGCAAACAGCCTAGTGTTGACCTCTACACCCATATGTTTAATTGTCAAATGCACATTATTTGTTGCTGATAGACTGTTTGCACATCTTTATTGCCATAGCATTCCCTGTTTGTATGAACAACTTGTGCATCTGTGGAAGATGTTTGCATATGGGAGGGATCCACTATATCACGTATGTCTCTGTAGTCATTTAACTGTGTGCACTGGGAAGACTGCTGTAATGTGGTTGGTTCCTGGAATAACACATAAAAATACCAGATATGTGTGTTCAACTGCTAAACTGAGATTTGGCCTAAGTGTGTGAGCATGCCCAGTGTGAGCATTCCATATATTGGACTCTGCAGCCCACCACATTTGTGGATGAGTGTGAACTTCAACAAATATCACCCGTTTATGGTTGTGTGTTGTGTGTCATGTTGTGTAGTTACTGTACAACTGCTTTGTGTGTGAACACAACAGGATTATACTGTACCTGCAGTGTTTGCATGGGATACTTTGCATACAGTTGTCAACATCCTTTCACACTGACCTAACACTGTAGTACTGTATAGTGTACTGGTAGTACTTTGACTGTGGTGGACAGTATCCTGGGCTTTAGTGCTATCACTGCTTTACATTTCGATAGTGGGCACAACAGCCTGGTTAGGGGCCAGTTGTGTACATCTGACCATGTTGCATTCTGTTCAGATATGAACTACTTAAACCAGGCTTGTCCAACATTGGTAGTGTATTCCACAACATAGGTGTACATTTGCAAACACTAGCGATGTGCCCTAGTCCATGTCTAATGCTAGTTGGAGAGTGTGTTTGTCCTTCAACACACATTGTAAGTGGAGTTTGCCATGACATATGTCATGGTTAGTATACTGTGCCTCTGTCTACCTGTGACATGACAGTGATACCCAGGATAAAGCTACCATCTCCCATCCACTCATCAAGATTCCTATTGAGGAAGATTGATAAGTGACTCTATGGGTAGCCTGTACTGGGGTTCACTCATGGGTGGGGTGGCTTCTGTGTTATGGATCATGCAGTACAGCTTGTCCTATGTAAGTCAGTGCTGGGGTTCAGGTCTCTCATGTGCATAGCTCACTGCCATTCAGATTGTACAAGGTGCAGCATGTTTATTGATACCAGTAACACAGGCAACACATGGCATCTGTGCAAGCTCTTTGATACTCCTGGTGAGGTACTGTTGGGGACTTTACGGTTGATGGAGGTGTCTGCTGAGGTACATCCCACAGGGGCTATTGTAGTCAATTGTACCGCTGATGAAGGATGACTGCAGAGCCACAATGACCTCCCTTATCTAGATCTGACAACCTTCATGATTAGGTGGGTATATGGTATGTTTCTGTAAACACTACAGCACATGTTTGTCCAATGCAGGATATCTATCACCTTGTGTCCCCAGGTCTCTCATTACATGTTAACTACATAATGGGTTAACACCTATGTGGTAATTGGTGGGCACTTACTGTATATCCACGGGGGTTGACTATACACGTTTCTGCAATTAGCTTGCTGACATGGCTATGGCACCAGTTGTCTGTTTCTATGTGGCCCTTTTGTGGGATGCTTGTGTCAGCTGGTGGATCATATGTGGTGAGCAGTTTGTAGTCCTCTGCAAACATGTTTGGACACAGTCCTTCCATGTTTGCCTGTACCTATGGGACATATATACCAGACGAGGGAGATCCCAGGACCAAGCCTTGTGGGATGCCAGTTATATCTGGTTTGTAGTCTGACATGGCTGCAGCATATCTGACCATGTCTGTTCTGTCCTTGGTCTGATTTGCAACCCCTCTACTGACATAGGGGTTTATATTTAAGCTGGTGAGCTTATCTATAATGAACACGTAGGGTATTGTATAGAAGCCTTTGCAAGGTCCAGCTACGCTGTGTGGACCACATTGCCCTCATCAATGACCTTAATGACTGTTTCAATTGAGTCAAACATGTTTAGGGGCAGGATCTGCACTTAAGAAAGCCACACTGGGTAGGGTCCGGTGTCAGTAGGTCCCCAATATCTTTATGTCTGTGGTACATGCTGATCCTTTCCATAGCTGTGCAGACCGAGCTTCTCAGGATTCTGGGGTAGTAGTTTTCAGTATCCATTCAGGCAACACCTTTGTTGAGAAGGACCACTGTTGTTGTACACTGCTCTTTGGGTACATATTCTGTGGTAAGGCTGACATTGAGCAGTAGTGTGGTTTGGCATTCCATTCATCTTGGAGTCCATGTTGCACTAAGCCCAGGACACCATCTAATACCATTGCTGCTGTGTGTTTTGCTTTGTAGATGTTGGCTGTTACCTCAGCATCTGCAATGTCAAAGGGGCCAGCAGTCTGCTGGGATAGATATTCTGCATTCGGAGTTTTGCACTGCACCTGTCAGGATGTATGTTGGCAATATGTGTGTGTGTTTGTGATATTTGTGTGATTCAGAGCATATCTGTGAATTCCCAACATGGTTCCTACCATCAGTTGTGAAAGCCTTGGGATTATCCTTAGTGTCCTGTACAATTTGTATCTTCATAGGTTCATAGGTTCATACTAGGCTATCCACCCTAGGGCATTTGTTAGCCTAGCCAGAGTGTGTGTGGCTTTTGCCACCCCTTGCTATGTGAATATTATGGCTATTTATGATTTGCTTTGCTGTGCCTCTGTCTGGACATGACACAGTGAAGACCCCCAGTGTAACTCTACAATCATCCATCCACTTGGCAATATTCCTGTTGAAGAGTGTCAGTGAGGGGCTCTGCCTAACATGGAGTGGGATTCTGGTCCAGGGTGTGGGAGCCTCTGGATTATGTATCTGTCCCACCAGCACATCCTATTTCATTATTTGTTGAGGTTGACATCTCTCACTCTCACAGCTCCGATGGATTTGAGTTTTCTGAGGTGGAGCATGTCCATTACTCCTGTGTTGGGCATGGCCTTCTACAACAGGCATGCAATGCCTCTGTGTAGGCAGTATGTGACTGCATTCAGCTGGGGTGTCTACAGCCAGGCAGCATATGACATATATTTGAGACCCTTTATCCTCTTGGTGAGGTACCTTTGAGGTCTTTCTAACTGCTGCAGGTGTCAGGTAAGGTACATCCCATATGAGGCATTGTACTAGATTATGGGTGTGATTAGAGAACAGTATAGGGGCACAATGACCTCTGTTGACGTAGATGTGAATCCTTCCCTGATACGGTGTCAAATGTAGACAGTCTTCCTAGCCACATTGGCAATGTGGGTGTCACATAACAGGTTACTGTCCACTTGTGTCCCTAGGTCCCTGGTTACTCCTTCCATACATAATGGTTTACCACCTATGTGGTAATTTGTGGTACCTTGTTTGGTATTTGGTGGGACATTCATACTGTCCAGTGTCTTCAGGACGGCTGGGTGGGGTTCCTGTGTGTGAGAGTGTGGTCTGTAGCATGCTACAGGCTGTACAGCAGTCTTGCCAACAGTTAGTTGCACATGGGTGGACTCCAATGCCTTGTGCATTGTCAGTTACCTGGACGTATGGGTGTCTGTGCTGAATATGGATACTCACCCTCCTTTTATGTTTTGTTCCAGGTTTTGGGGCCATGACACATGATACATGGTATAACCTGGTAGTGCTGGTGTGCTGTCAGGAGGCTTGCAGCAGGTTTCTGTCACTGCACAGACATCGATGTTCTCCATACTGGGGATGGCCTTGGGAGCATGCATATTGGGGTTTACACATCTGGCATTGGTCAGCATTACCCTTATGTTTCTTTCCACTTATGTTTTCTAGGGTGGTGGGTCAGTCTTTTCAGCCTTGCCTACAAAAGGCTCTATGGAGGTGGCAAAGGCCTTATCCAATATTCAGACGGTCAGGGGTAACAGGTGCAAGCCATCCCAAGAACAGCTGCGTGGCTTGTCAAGCATGACATCCCAAGCAGACAGACATTGGATCCCCTTGGAATGACACCAGTAAGTGTGCCACTTGCTATGACTGATCATTCCGTGTTTGTACTGTGGCATTATTCTTGGTAAGGGTAGGATGCTGCAAACGGTGAGTGTCATACCGGCCTGGACTACATAATCAGAGAGCTCATCTATGTCTCTTTTCATGTAGTCTAGGGAGGTACATCTCAGGTCATTCACACCAGCATGGACTATGACTGCATCATATTTCTACTTGCTTTGGAGTGACCTGCATACTTCTGTTATGTGGCATATTGTGGCAGCCTACAGGCAGCTTACTGTGCCCTTTCCCTTGTTCAGTCTGGTGTGTGGGACAGCAGTGTGTCTGACTATGGAGTCACCTATTACAACTGTATCAGGCATGTTGTTTCTCCTTCTGGCCTGTGACTGTTTGGCACACCAGCTTTGTGTACTATGTGTTGCATGTGCTATGTTTGGAGGTTGTTTGATTGGGTGTCTGCTTTAGAGGCCTCTGTTGGTGTGCTGTGTTTGTAATTTGTGCCTCCGGGAATGTTTTTCTGTGTTTATGTGTTTGGTTTGCAGTTGTGATAGGTCTATGTGGGACTGTGTTTGTGGTGTGTGTGGTTACCTTCTCCTCCTGACTAGTTTTGGGAGTACTGAGTTGAGGGAGCTCAGCCTCCAGTTTGGATAGATGGTTGCATCTCTCACATATATTTGTATTTCTTGGGTGGAGGTGGGGTTGTCTGTGTACTTGGGGCAGGTGTAACATTGCCTCAGGATTCACAGATTCAACTTGTTGTGGCTGGCCTTAGTGGATTGTATGTGTGGACAGATTTTATTGCCATACTACTGATCAGTGATTACTTCATTGTTTATGTTTGCTCTATCATGTAGTAGCTTCCTCATTCTCTTGCATGGTTTGGTTATGGCTGGTGTCCACCATGCCAGATTCCTCGTGTATGGCATTGTGTCTTGTTTTAATTTAGGATTGCATAATCCAAGCATTCCTGGCAGTGTTCATGGAATGGCTGTATTACAGGTTCTGAGGTGTGGCCCATATTTTGCACCTGCACAGGACCTTTAATGGATTCCACATCAGTTTGGAGGAGTGCAAATATTGCTTAACACATGTTTTCCACTGTGGTTTTCTGGCCAGGGACTGTGGTCAGGATTTGTATATCCAGTGTGATTACTCTATGGTCTGGTTTTACCAGTGAGCAATACACTTCTCATCTTGCCATCCAGTACCCATGTTGCTGATTATCACATCCAGTATGCTTACCCTCTTGTGGGAGTGGTATGTTGTTCCTGGGCCTTTTGGTTTATGGATTCTATGAACTTTTGTCCTACACTGTTGGAGCTAGTATAATGCTCCCAGTCTATGTCTGGGTATTTTCAGTCACCCAATATAATGTGGTTTGGAGGACTTGATATATTCATGTATTCCAGCATAGGCCAGGTGCAGTTCCTGGTGTTGGGACAGTAGTCTGTAGCAGGCTATAAACTGGGGGGCAGTTTTAGCCACTGTTACTTGACCATGGCTAGTCCATGCTGCTTTTTGTTGTGGTACCAACATGGGGGTGTGGTTATCCTTGACAATTCTTGCTAGTCACCCTCCTTTTGTAGCTTGTTCCATGTTTTGAGGCTGTACAGCACAGTATGAGGTGTAACCTGGTAGTGTTAGGGTGCTGTTGTGAGCCTTGGCTCAGTTTTCTGTTACAGCGCAGATATCAACATTCTCCATACTGGGTGAGTTTAGACTGCATGCATCTTGCTGTTTCGACTTATCCCTTATCTTATTCTTATCCCTTCTGATACCTATGGAGATAGGTTTGTGTTTTGAGCCTTACCTATTCAGGGCACACTGTGGGTAACAACAGCCTTTGCCAGTATCCATACGGCCTGCACTGATAGGTGCACGCCAGTCCTAGCAGGTGGTGCATCATGTCATGCTCAGCATGTCATCCCAGACTGGCACACATTGGATCCCCTTTGACTAACTGCGATACTTCCGTCAATTATTGCACTTGATCATCTCATTGTCATGTTGTGGCATGATGCTTGGTGAGGGTAGGATGTTAGTCAGGATCCTCAGGTGTGCATATAGTACATGGTGTTACATTACTTAACACATAGCATTCATGCCTCAGATGGTGCTGCAGGGCTGCCTCTGTCGGATTCGCATATTACACTTCCCTGTACATGTTTGAGAGCAGGTTGTGTCATGTTAGGCATCCCTGTTACTATATGAGTGAGTCAGAGAATTATCATTCCCAGGGTTCCTACTGAGCCAGTGTATGTGCTATGCGTTGCCTCTTTGCCAAGGCCAGGGCATACTGGGCACGCCTCCTTCTGCCTACTGGGGCAGGCTCAGGTTGTTCCTCCTCCGAGTCACGCTCTGCCTGTGATGGCCTTGGCAATGGTGGGGGGCTGTTTGGCCCGGCCCTATGCTGGTCCTGCTGCAGCTGTTTTCGCAAGATCATATTATGTAGCATAGCACATACCATGTCAATTTGGGTACATGTAGTTGGTGTGTACTGCAAGGCTCCACCAGATGTGTCCAGACACCAGAACCGTGACTTGAGCCGCCCAAACACACGCTCTATTACATTACGTGTTTGTGCGTGTGCCTCATTATGGCGTTCCTGTTCAGGTGTGTGTGCGTTTCTGATGGGTGTCATCAGCCATGGCTCCAGTGCATAACCTGCATCCCCCACTAGGTGTCCATGCGGGATGTCCCCATTGGCAAATGTCTGGTACAGCTGCGTCAAATGCCAGATGTGGGAATCATGGTAGCTCCCAGGACAGCCAGCACACACATTCATTATTATGCCCTGGGCATCACACACGACCTGGCAGTTGATGGGGGAAGCCCTTGCGGTTGATGTATGCCCTACCCCGCTCACCGGCTGGTGCTTTGATGCGTATGTGCGTGCAGTCTATTGCACCCACTACCTCAGGGTTTTCCGCTATTTGCTGGAAGAGACGCATATTGCTGGCCAATACCTCACGGGCATTGGGGAAATATACATGATCACCGACATGTGCTGACATGGCATCCAGGAACTGGTGCAGTACCCTGGAGGCTGATGCCTGTGATATCCCCATCATATCACCAGTTGGTCTCTGGAAGGTACCTGTTGCTAGTATTCTTAGGCCAACACATACCTTGGTTTCCACTGGGATGGGTTCCCCTCTGTTGGTTCTGTGTGTGAGGCGTGGCCTGCACAGCTCCACTATTTGCTGCAGGAGGTCTCTGTCCACTCTATAGCGCTCTACTATCTCCAGCTCATGTAACCCGTGGTAGGTGACCCTGGGCCTGTACACTCTTCTCCGTCTCCTCACTGTGGGTTGTCTGGCACCATCTGCATTGTCACCACCCTCAGCAAGTCGCCTATGTCTCATTATGACAGCTATGGCAGCCCCTAACATTTCTGCTCTGAGTTCAGCTTTTCAGTTTTCACTTCTGATAACTTAACTCCTGTCTTGCAGTGTCTCTTGAGAGAAACATCCTGCACTGCTGTTTGCAGAGTTTTAAGTGCTGGGCTGGGCTACTATTCTGCCTGTGTAATTGCCTGCATCTAATTGTTTTCACCTGCTAGCTCCAGCAGTATTCCCTGCTAGCTTCCTACTAAATCTGTTGCTTCCTTTTTCCTTTCTGTTTCCTCAGGGTGGAGCCGTGTGTAAACCAGCAGAAACACGCTCACAGTGGCTTACACGCACACATACTTACGGTTCAGAATCTGCTTATTCGGATTAAAACGCGTGCACGCCCGCGCAAACAGTGTTAAACATCTCCCAACATGCTCCCACATGCTCAGTCTGTCTTACACGCGCACACTGCCTTACTCGCACTTCATGGCACACACACGTGCGCATACACATCCAGCAAGAAACTTTGGTGTAGGCAACAGTGTACACCTTCCATTTCTTGACTTTCTCATGCTTAGTTAGTGGCACACCTCTTTCCATGATATCTGTCTGACATCTGTCATGTAACTCTGACCTCCAATGAACTGCATTTCTTTCTACCATTCCCCCCTGTGATGTCACCTATCTCCTACTCTGTTCCTCCCCCTTCTGTAACTCTTACACTACTCAGACTGTGCTCATTTGCTATGTGACAGTGGAATTCAGTATCCTTACACTCATTTGCATCAGATTGCCTACTAATGCTTAGTTACATGTCTTAGACTCAGCTTCCCCCCTTAGCAACCACTACACGGTGGCCATGTTGGTTTTGGTCTGCTGGTCCCTGCATTGACATTCCATATATTGCATAAAACCTACATTTGTAGGTTTAAAACCTTTGTTTTTATGTTTTATACAGCACAGCCCATATGCGCGGGGCTGCGCTGGGTTTAAACATCGGCAATCGCCGAAAAAACAAATTATATTTTTAATATATTTGCATCAGGTTACTTTGCCAATGGCCACATATTTGGCCATTGGCATGCTGCCTGACACATATGCACCCTTTATTTGGAGCTGACATGGCTCCATTGCAGTTTTTGCAGAAACGTACTCAGTTGTCAACTGAGTACATTTCTGCAGCTAAAACGGCTCTTACACGGGCTGTTCTGGGCTTCCTGGATCGCTAATTATCCTCATTTGCATGCTATTCGGCTGCAAGTGAGGTGATTAGCTTATCCACTCCCACTCCGTGTAAGAGCCGTTTTAGCTTGTCTCTTACATGGACTTTGGGCTGTTCCTGGATCGCGAAGGCTGCATGGAGTCTTACACTACTCTTAGACTCCGTGCAAGCCTTCGTGAATCCGGCCATATATCTTCTTAACAATTAACTTTATGTACTTAACACTTTTGCTGTTAGGCATATTTTCAAATCACCTTCACTTTTCCTTATTCCGTGTGAATACTCTGTATAGCTTATTTGCATTTACAAGTAGTGGCATGTTTCTCAAATAACCACTACTTGGTTGCAGAAGTCCTGGATTATGAATACCACCTTAAATTTAACAATGAAATCTACAAACCTATGAACTCAGCCAAAATACAGTACCAGAGTTACCAGCTCAGATTAACATAATAAAGCACACACACACACACACACACACACGCACGCACGCACGCACGCACGCACACACACACACACACACACACACACACACACACAAATCCAGTATTTCTATATGTTTGTGTTGCATTCTGCCTTATTATTCCTTTACTGCTCTCTTCTGGACAGTTAAGACTAGTTTGTAAAGTATTCTAGGTTATTCTGTTAGTCGGTGGTCATATATTTTTATTTACAGACTGGTTTTACTTTCTAAAACAAATAAATATATAACAAAATAAACAGACAAAAAATAAGATTGGCCAATTCCATTTAGTTATGATCCATAATTTCTTCAACACTAATCTAGTTTTCACATCATTCTAATGATACAGGGGGAGATGACAATTCATAGAACTGCCGAAAACCCAAACCTCATCCCTAAGACTAAAGTCAATAATCACATTCAACCAAATTATGTTTTCCATTCAAAGCAATATTTGGCTGCAATTCATTCCAACATTCATTCACTCAAGCAAAATTTCACCATAAAAAAGCTATACCAAACTATATTTTACCAAACTGCACATGAGCAATACCACTTCCCTCAACAGAACTTATAAATGCATTTATAAAAGATATATACTGCAAAGTGTGCAAACGTGCTGAAACTGATCAAAATTATGAACCTGTCCTGTATATGGTGACTAGTCTATATCTTAGAACTCTATGGATGTCTAATGTTTGATGAATGAAAGAGGTGTCCTTTTCATTGTCAAACCACCATTACTTCTCTCTTATTTTTACAGGATGAAAATCCATTTTGCTCTCATTCTGTACAGTTAGTTGTGGAGGAGCTTTCTGTGTAGTCTTTTCAATGTGGTAGGATTATAACAGGAGACAACTGAACTATTACAGGTATATTGTGCATATTTCATATTGCAAATATAACCTCAGAACTTTGTTAGTTTGCAGTATTTTTAATTAAAGTTTATAATGTACCAATTTATTTTGATCCGGTCAAACTATGAGAACTATTCACATTCTATTTATTTATTTATTGATTGATTGATTGATTGAGGTATAAGTAATAAAAATATACTTGTTCACACTTAGGGATATAGTTTATCCTGGTTTTAAATAAGAACAGACCCAGATTTTAGCTAGGAAGTCTTTCAGAGTGGGTTTGAAACATGGAAAGGAGGGTATTGACCTGATGGATACTGGTAATAAGTTCCAGGCCTTATCAACCTTGCATGATTATAGACCATGCAAAGCAGATTTGATAGGTTTGTAGACAGACAGGAGTTTTTGGTCACTTGATCGCAATGGCCATTGGGAATATAGTTGTGTAGAATGCTTTTTAGTGCTGGACCGGTAGATATATGCTGGATAATTTTATAAGTGGTAAAAAATCTGTGTATATGTTAGTTCATGAGGCAGTTCTAAACAATTCAGGCCTTTTAGTGCTATACAGTGATGGATTCTGGAAAGGGTATTTTCTATAAATATAGCAACTTTGTTATAGCATTGTTCAAGTTTTAATTTTTATGAAGCCTGGAGGTAAGTGAGGATGGGAGAGTCATAAAGAAATGTGGGGAGGAGATAAGTAGTGGCAAGTGTAGTTTTAGTTGCATCAGTGAGAAAGTAAAGCATTGATAGTTTTCAATTAATTTTTATTATGTAATTTTGTGTCATCCACTATCACTCCTAATAATTTACAGTAAGAAGTGACTTCAAAGGTTGTATTATTAAGAGAGAGGACTTTACATTTTGTTTTTTCATGAGAGAGGAATTTGGGGAAAAAGTAGTAGTTTGGTCTTTTTTGGGCTGAGCAAGAGTTGTGAGATACGAAGCCATGTTTCAGTGGGTGTTAAAGCTTCCTGAGTAATTTTTTTGGAGGTGCACCATGTTGTCAGATGAGCAAATGAGACTGGAATCATCCTGCATATTTTATTAGGGTGGCCTGTTATGTGGATGTATAAAAGCTGTTGGTGAAAATGAAAAATAGGAAGGGAGCAAGGATAGAGCTTTGTGGCATACTGGGTGGTAAGGAGAGACCATGGAGTGCCATTTTACTGAGTGATATCTGTTGGACAGGAAACTTTTGGACCACAGAATGGTGGGCTGAGAAAGACCTAGCAAGGACATCTGAAGTAAAAGTTTGCTGTGACAAACTGTGTCAAAGGCTTTAGAAAAGTCTGGAAATAAGGAAGAGACCAGTTTGCCATTATCTCTATATTTATTAACAGTATCTATATTGGCTAGAAGGGCAGTGCTAGTACTATGTGAAGGACAGGGACATGTTGTGTAGGGGATAGAAGGTTTCTTGCAGGAGATAGTCTAGCAATTGTTTATGAATACATTTTTAAAATATTTTGGTAAGGGGAGATGAGATTGCTACAGGTCTAAATTGTTTAATGTCTGTTGAATTTCCTCCTTTCTCCAGGGGGGTAATGTGTGACTTTTTCCAGAGACAGGGAATGTGGGATTCCTGGATTGACCTATTTTTAAGGATTGGGACAGGGCAGGCAATGCTACTGGCTGCTATTTTTAGGCACTTGTTTGGAAGGTCATCAGCTGAACAAGAGCATGGTTTAAGTTTGTTTAAGAGTAGTTTTATATAGGATGTGGGCACAGGTTTGAAGGTGATAGAGGATGTTGTGATATGTGACCATTGGACAGGGTTGGGATTAGATGTTGAGGATTCCTTGGTTAGAGATGCTATACTGTCTATAAAATGAGTTAAACTGTATTGCAGTTTTGAGTGGTGAGTTATCGGATAGGTGTTCAGATTGAATTTTTGACTGGGAAGAAAGATTTCTTTAATGGATGTCCACATTTTTTTAGGTTTGTGTTTAGTATTATTCTGAAAGTTATTTTACTATAGTTTTTTGTCTTCTCTAATTTGTTTTTTAGTATGATTATGACGCATTCTGAAGTTTTCACGATATTGAGGTGCTTTATATAATTATTTCCATGTGTTTCCTCTGTCCGGCATTAGCATTCTACTTTTTTTGGATAGTCAGATTGCATTATTTGTTTTCAGTCTCTTCCTTCTAGGAGGTGAAAGACTATTTTAAATACTTAGGAAAGTTGTATTAAATTAATTTACAGCACCATCTAATAGGAAGGAATTTCAGGAGGTTCCAGTTAATAGATGATAGATTAGTAATGACTATTTCTGGGTCAAACCTGGGAAGATTATGTGTTATTTTACAAATATACTGTTTAACTGGATGTGTGAGATGTTTGTTCTTATAGACTAGGAGATGATCACTGGGAGAGTCTGACATTGTACCTGTGGTATAGTATTTGCTAGGGTCTGATACTAGGATCCAGTCTAACAGGGAATTTGATGTCTTGCTATAATATGTGGGGTTATTAATTAGTTGTGTGAAACCATATAAGTTCATGATACATGAAGGGGAGGTAGAGTTCATGGCCAACCAATTGACATTCACATCACCTAGTAATATTTTTTTGTGGAAATGTTATGGATATCCAATGTAGGATATCTTCCAGTATAGCTATATTGTCACCAAGAGGGATGTAAAGGGCAGGAGTACATATTTGTTTATAATTGTTTATTTTGAAGAAAGCAATAAGAAGCTCTGCTGAACTAAATGTTGGTGTTGGTTTGCTGTAAGGAGAAATATGTTAGGTGTTGGGAAATAGTAAAGCAATACTACCACCTTTCTATTTTATACAGTCATTACAGATGATATTATGGCCACGAAATAAGTGACAGTGGCCAGCTTAATAAGAGGTCCTTGGAGTACATGGACTATTTCACAGAGCTTTTCAATCACAGAGCAGGCATGTATTTAACTGATTAAGTCAATACACTATAAGGTTTTTTATGATAAATTTGCTTACATTATATTATGACAAAATTCTCAGTAAAGTTGTAGGAGTAGGGCCTTGTGGCAGAGCTCCTGCAGTATTGAGGTCAGATGTAGTGACCACAGGCTACTATACAATGACAACATTTTCAGTAAACTTATAGGAGTAGGGCCTCGTGGTGGAGGTCCTGTAGTATAAAAGTCAGATATAGTCACTGCAGGCTATTATACAATTACAAAAATATCAGTAAACTTGTAGGAGTATAGCCTTGTGGCAGAGCTCCTGCAGTATCAAGGTCAGATGGAGCGACCACAGGCTCTGAAATGAAAGAAAGAGAAAAACTCTACCAAAGTGTAATATTATACAGAAGCAATTAAATTAGTACTTATTATACAACAAAAAGAGATGGAGGAAGGACCACAGTTACGTCAGAGCAAGAGAATACAGGGGAAGTATAAGAGTAGACTGATGGCAAGAAAGTGTATGAATATAAGCTCAAAGTAGTTTTAGCAGGGAGTATACTGATAGAGAACCAGAGTAATACAGTACAAATATACAGCTGTATCGAGCAAATTATCAGAACATGGCAATACACTAATAAGCACAATATAAAACCATCGCTTAGTAAACATTCCTGTGATTAACAAGTGCATGAAAACAGTGTTTTGCATATATATATATATATATATATATATATATATATATATATATATATATATATATAAGAATAGCAGCAACTCATATTATATACATATGTATTAAAGGGAAATATGCTCAGCATACATAAAGCATATCCAATCTGAATGAAAATATTAAGATATAACACACTACCACAGCCTTTTTCACTGTTCTACACAGTCTTAGAACAAAGAGAAATGTAATAACATATAACACATACCTGCACTGTGAAGGAAGATTGTGACTGAGTGTAAAGGGAGACAAGATTGAGGTGATATTTACTAATACATTCTACTACAGTGACAATCCCACCCTTAGGTCAAATTATAACTGAGAGTAATCTGTTTATAGCCAGTCCAAAGCAATTAACAAATAGATGCCAAATTAAAACAGGTTTTCTATAATTTCCTGAGGCTAAATAGCTACCATATGCAGCATTGTCTACTGTCCAAGAAAAAGGGGACACTGGCCAACTTAGTAAGAGGTCCTTAAAGTGCATTGACTATTTCACAGAAACATTCAATCACAGAGCAGGTGTGCATTTAATTACTTAAGTCAGATCATACCTGAGTAGATGAGTCTCTCTTACTTTTTCCTTGCTGGTATCTCACTTAAGGGGGGATGTATTTTTCACAGAGATATATTTACTGTGCCAACTATCATAGTCAAAAAAATTTTAGCAGTAAATGATGCTGTTGCATTTTTTTTTTACATCTTTATTAAATCGTCACTTATGACATAAGCAATCATACATTTATAAAATTGAAAACAAACCATGTTGACATGTTTTCAGTTGCAAACATTATACATCACTTATAATATATCCAGTCATTGTCAGTCAAACATTACAAAGCTCATTTAATCCTTACCTTCCCCTCAACCTCATTCTGGCTTCAAAATATTATTCTACATGTGTTGTTCCCATTATTCCCATTTTTCTATGTAATTTGCTCCTACACTATTTTAAAGATCCCACTTCTAGTTATTTTATCTCTGTTACTATATTCACTGTTTCAACCATAGTTGGTTTTGATTTTGATTTTGATTTTCTAGTAATTGCTTTTTTGGCAGCCACCACAATTAAACTCAGCAAGATCTTACTATATCTAGGCAATTCTGATGCTGCATCACAGTTCAAAAATCATTTCCTTAGTTACACCAATCTGCTCACCTAGTATTTCTGATAGAGCAGCCTGCAGGGAATTGTTAAAGTCAGCCAACTCATTACACTCCCAACATAATATGTTTCCAGTTACTGTTGTCTTCCCCATCACACCTCCAACATCTGTAATCTACTTGAGGAAAATTATTTGGAGTCTGCTTGGAGTATAAAAATACCTATACAAACACTTCCAAGCAAAGATCCAAATTCTTCTAGACTTTCTTGCATATGTGGTAACCAGTCATATATCCTACCCATTGTTTCTTTGTGAATTGCTTATCCAATCTCTCTTCCCAATCATTTCTAACTTCCTCTTATTGATTTCTATAGTTATTATGCAATATTTTATATTCCCTTTTAAACAGCAGCTTCTGTTCTGGAATCTACTAAAACTCTACGAGTGCTGATCTTTCATGTAGGATCTCTCTATTTCTTTTTCCTTGCCTGTGCTCTGATATCAATCCTTGATCAGGAAGGCAATCTGTAGACTGCAATCCAAATTAATTATTGGCCTCTTCCACTTTTATTACCTTTCTCTCTTTCTACTAAATTCCAGCCCCCTCTTGCCTATTCTTTGTACCCCTAATTGCAGTCATCCCTACCGGCAGAATCTCAGTTCTCGATCTCTGCGTTAGCTTAGCTCTTAGAATACTTTTTGCTACTTTATGAATATAATAGTCAGTATGGTGCAACCAAAATCCCAGTCTCTTCTTGTTTCTTAACCTTCCCCACTCTATTTCATGATCATCCCTTTCCACTTTGAATTATAAGTGTCTGCTTATGATTTGCATAGGAGTCTTAACTGTGTAGCTGTGAAATACCTCATCAAATCAGGTAATCCCAAACCACCTTGTTCCATTGGAAGCATTAACTTATCACATTTAATTGTTTCCCTCTTCCCCTCCCAGATACAGTCCTTCAACTCTTTATTAATTACTGTACATAACTTCTCCTCTGGTTAATAAAAATGTACCTGACCTATGTATAAAACTAAATGGACTAGACACATGTTCATTGTTTGTATCCTACTGTCCATATCCATAAAAAACAGAGCTTCCATTCCATCTTTTTTTATGCTCTTCCCATACATCCTTGGCTGTCATAACAGAATCCGTCTAATCCATACACCTAAGAACTTAATTTTATCATGTCCCATTAAATATGGGTATTGGTGAACCAATTCACTTGTAGGAGCATAGTCTACAGCTATTGCTTTTGTTTTCTCTTCATTAATTTTGTATCCCAAAAAGACTCAAAACTGTCTCAGAATGTTCCACAACACTGAGACATCCTTTTCTGGTTTTATCAGGTACAAAATAATTTTGCCTGCAAATAAAGCTAACTTTTCTTGACTACCATATCAATTATATCCTTGAATTTGTGAGTCCCTTATTTTGTTTACCAATTTTTTAATACAATGCAAATAACAAAAGGAGAAGAGGACACCCTTGCCTAGGTCCTCTGGTCAAACAAAAGTTACCAGAGAGGAACCCGCCCACACACTTTCATTTTTTTCTCCAGTCCCTCATATATCCTCCCAATCAACCTTTTAACTATATCAAGAAATGTAAATGTTTCCATCAACCTACTCATAAAATCCCAGCTTACTCTGTCAAATGCTTTCTCTGCATCAAGACCCACCAACAACACTGGATCATCACTGCTCTATTAATGTTGTCAAATATTTGCCTTCCATCCACGAAACCACATTGAAATGTGTCTATCAATTTGGGCATCACCTTTGCCATTCTTTTAGCCATTATAGGAATAAACACATCATAATCATGGTTTAGAATCAAAATGGGCCTATATGAAGCTGAATCTGATGGTTCTGTACCATCTTTAGGTATAACAGCCACCACCACTTTCTCCCAGGATGCTGGTACTTCTCATGCTTTTAACATGCTGTGCAACAAAACCTTGTAGATCTTTATCACTTTCTTCCCTTTTAGCTTCCAAAGTTCCACAGGAATACTATCTATTCCTGGAGACTTTCTCATATATTGGTTATACATCACCATTTTTATTTTAATTGACTGTCATCTGCTTCTAACCTTGGCATATTTAATTCTTCCATAAACATTTCCATTTGTATTTTTTCTTGATTTCCACATTTCTCTGCTTTATACAGATTTTCATAACTTTGGATCCCTTGTTACAGTCTCCATCAGCTTGGCAACAGCCCTTTCTACTTTCTGTTGCCTGAGCTGTTGTACTTAAAGTTTTGGTGCGCTGGAGTTATTGTCAAAAAACAGTCGCTTAACAGCAATCTTTCTACATTTATTGAGTGAGATATCTTTCTCACCAACTGGTTCTTTTAACAGTGTGTTGAATGTTCAGATCTTTTTTTGTGCAGGTGTTTATGGCTTTGTGACATGTAGGAAGTTGAACAGCACTGAGTCTTTTTTGGGCTTAAAGGCTAACCATAGGATGTGCTGTAAAAGGTCATGAACAGACGGATTCAGTCAGTCGAAGACACTTAAAAAATACACTTTTTTGTTGCATGTTGTGTTGATTGTATTTCCAATGTGAAATGATACTTTTGTATGCTGTGTTGATTTTATGTTTGTGTGACTTTATATGGAAGGTTTGAAAATTTTCTTGAAATAAAGGCATTTGAAATATGAAGTCACATGGCAAATCATGTGATCCATTCGTTACATTATAAAAGTGTATTTTTTAAGTGTCTTCGACTGACTGAATCCGTCTGTTCATGACCTGTTACAGCACATCCTATGGTTAGCCTTTAAGCCCACAAAAGACTCAGTGCTGTTCAACTTCCAACATGTCACAAAGCCATAAACACCTGCACAAAAAAGATCTGAACCTTCAACACAATGTTAAAAGAACCAGTTGGTGAGAAAGATATCTCGCTCAATAAATTCCCTTTTTCTGGCACAAACTTTCTTCCTTAACCCTCTTTAAATCCAACCTAGGTAATTGGCTAGATAACTACAATTTCTCCCTGAGTTTGGCCTATCAATCGATCATGGAAAGAGCTAGATGATAGTAGGATTTAAAACAGGTAGACTCTAAATGATGCAATAAACAACTGTCTAGTATTTTGTAAGATCCTAAGAGCCTATGATCCTTATTTTGGTCACAGGCAGTCTTTACAATGTCTAAAACTCTTTAAAAAAACAATGTGTTTGTTTTATGTATAACAAAGGTGCCAATTGCTGGGATGTTTTTTTGTGGTTGTGAGGCTGCCAAGTTTGCTTTATGAGATTCCATGTCTGAGTTGATTTATTACTAAATTAACACCTGATATTTTTTATGTTTACTTTACTACGATCGTTGAGAGGACTGGATAATATGTTAGGTATATGACGTTCTGAATTTATTGAGCTAATGTTTTTTTCAGGTACAGGTGAAACTTTTTCGGATGTAGTCTTCAAAACATCTGCAGCAGGCACCTGTGTCTGGTCACACAATCTCAGAATATTTGCATATGTTGTATCATGCATCTTTGTCTGCTCACACTGTGTTTAAAACACCTGTGTATGTAGCAGCAGACATCTGTGTCTTCTCACACATTACTCTGAACATCTGCATATGAAGTAGCAAGCATCTGTGTCTTCTCACACAGTGCTCAGAACATCTGCATATGTGGTGGCAAGCATCTTTGTCTCCTCATATACTGCTCAGAACTTTGATGTATGTAGTAGCAGACATCTTTGCTCACATTCTGCTTAGAACATCTGTATATGCAGTAGCAGACAACTGTGTCTGCTCACACACTGCTCAGAACATCTGTGAATGTAGTAGCAGGCATGTGTGTCTGCTCACATTCTGCTCAGAACATCAGTGTATGCAGTAGCAGGCACCTGTCTTTGCTTATACACTGCCCAGAACATCTGTGTATGTAGTAGCAGACCTCTGTATCTGCTCACATCCTGCTAAGAACATCTGCATCTGTAGTAGCAAGCATCTGTGCCTGCTCACATTTTGTCACAACATCTCTGTATGCAGTAACAGGCATCTGTTTTTGGTCAAACACTGCTCAGAACATCTGTAAAAGTAGGATCGGCAGACATCTGTGTCTGCTCACACCCTGCTCAGAATATCTGCATATGTAGTAGAAGGCATCGGTGTCTGCTCACATACTGTTCAGAGCATTTGCATATGTAGTAGCTGGTATATGTGTCTGCGCACATACTGCTCAGAACATCTGTGCATGTAGTAACAGACATCTGTGGCTGCTCAAATTCTTCTCAGAACATCTGCATATGTAGTAGCAAGCATCTGTATCTGTTCACACACTACTTAGGACATCTGTATATGTGGTAGCAGGCATCTGTGTATACTCACACACTTAAGCAGATGCTGAGAGTTTGCCCTTAGCATTCTGGGCATACTTATATCTTTCACAGATATGTAAGGCCATTTCAAAAAATATATTATTTACTGTGATTGCGAAGCAGTAGTTATATTGACAAATATGACAGTTATCAACCAAGATGAATATATTTTTTTCATTTCTAGAAATGTAGCATTAATTCTGTGTTTTATTTTCAGAAAAGTTTACATACCTGATGGAATGCCACTAGGTTATGGAGTCCACTTTGAAAGCCTCATTTATTTAGTCAGGTCCTTCTCTATCTGCAGGACGATGAAAGTTCAAGTGATATGATTTTGTATTTGTATTTATGTAGTGTTGTAGTGTTAGTTACCTTTTGAATGATTAGAAAATCTAAGAAGTTCCCCTTATTTTTGGGACATGATTTAAAGGTATAATGCAAAGTGTAGAGAAATATTGATGACCACCTAGACTGCTAAATGGGTAGGCCTTCTTTTAATGCTTTCTAAATATGCAAGCAATAATGTCCAACAGGGTGTGTGTTATTGTGGAAATAACTCCTGCAAAGGACTGTTCTGAAGCCCAACACTGCAGGCTAATGGCCTCTATACCCCTGGATGGGTGTTATTTCAACAATAACACACACCCTGGAAAGCATTATTGCACTTAAGAGAATGGTCTGTCTGCAAAACTGTGTTTTATTTACTTATTTATTTTTTATTACTATATTATTTTTTATATATTTTTGATGTAAAATAATTCCCCCGCCTAAGGTTTCAAACCCTGTAGTATTTGTTAATGGTGCAGGAGGAAGCATTTTACATCCGAAATATAACACTTTAATAAATATACAGGTATTTACTTTATTTTTTGTCCCTTACATCTAAAACGTTTGGTTTGTTGCCATTCACTGGAGATTGAAGTTACTAAATAATGACATACATTTGAGTTTCAGACTTTTATTTCCATTAGAAAATTCATGATAAAACAAATCCTTTTATTTAAGCAAGTTTGTAATTTTATAAGAATAATTAAAACCTGTTCCTATTTTTCAGCATTTGTTCCCCCTCTATGGCTTTATCAAGATTTCTTCAGTTGAACGGTCCAGAGGTATGCAAACCTCTTTACTGCTGCCAGTGGTCAATCTCATTCACTTACTCTCTCTCTCTCTCTCTCTCTCTCTCTCTCTCTCACACACACACACGCACACACACACACACACACACACACACACACACACACACACACACACACACACACACACACACACACACACACACACACACACACACACACACACACACACACACTCTGTTTCAGAAAATGCCTGCTAACACAAGTCCTAATATTCAAGTAATTTTGTGATTTCATAATAGCAACATTTAAAATATGTTCCTATTTTGAGCCTTTGTCTCTCATTTATTTTAGGCTTACCCAGATATCTTGACCTAAGAGGTCAAGAGGTACGCAGACCTCTTAACTGTTGCTGTCAGGGATCACTCAATCACTCTTGCTGTCACTCTTCACTCTGTCTCTCACACACACACACACACACACACACACACACACACACACACACACACACACACACACACACACACACACACACACACACACACACACACACACACACACACACACATAAACACTTTTTTCTGTTTTTTTACACTGGCTAAACAGTAAAAGCACTGCTTAGCGAGTGTACAATAATAGCGTGATCGATCTCTCTCACTGTCATA
This sequence comes from Protopterus annectens, assembly GCF_019279795.1. Lineage (NCBI taxonomy): Eukaryota > Metazoa > Chordata > Ceratodontiformes > Protopteridae > Protopterus > Protopterus annectens. The sequence continues at coordinate 1,296,933,959 of NC_056729.1, forward strand.
TATGCATACACTCTCACACACAGACATAGACACATACACACATACTTTTTATATTATTTGTTTTCTTTTTTCTTTTACTCAAAAAGTACTGCTTAGCGAATGTAAAATAATAGCTTGATCAATCTCTCTCACTGTCATATACGCATATACTCTCACACACAGACATAGACACATACAAACACATACTTTTCTATATTATTTCTTTTTTCTTTTTTCTTTTACTCAAAAAGTACTGCTTAGTGAGCGTAAAATAATGGCAGCCGTTATGTTTGTCTGAGCTCCACTGCAGCTTGATATGCTGCCATAAAATGGTAAGCTTGTTTTTTAGCGGGCATTACCTATAAATTAACATCCTGCTGGTGAATGTTCATTCTCCAATCAGTATGCTATCTACAGGTCATACATTCTCTAAATTATATTACCTCATTCCCTCCAGTACAGCTCTTTTGAGAGTGTACTGTTGACTCAGTGGGGTGGCTTGAGCCTTTAAAATAATATCAACTTGCAGTTCAAAGACATGTTCATATCTCTGGAACCATAAGTGCTACTAGCAAACTGTAAATAAACTATTCAGGATAAATTAATCTTTGCATTAGTGGCATTCATTTGGTGCAATGCTTCAGACTGGTTTTATAAGCTAAAATAAAGGCAGTGAATATTAATTTTGTAATTTTTGTATAAACACCTTATGAAAACTCAGTAACCATTCAAGCAAGATGCATACTGCCAGCAGGATTTTCTTCATACAGCTGTGAGGTTTCATATTAGGCTGTGCAATTCTCTCTGTGTTACCTGAATGTTGAGATATTTAGAGAAATATAAAAACTATTATGGTACAAATAAACAGTATACAAATAATATTCAATATCTGTTTAGCTGCATTAGGCAGAGGTCAAATATCAATACAATTATGTTTGCCATCATGTATGCTTTAAGATGAAATCTTCTGATACCTTGTATGTAGCAAAGTTTTGGAATTGTTAATGCAAATATGAACAAGCAATATCTGAAGCCTAGAGGCGTCTGTAGGAGGCAACTGCAGAAACACCTGGAGGCGCACTCGGCTGTGATGAGTTATGGAAACTAGAATTTATAAGTCAGTTCTGAATAACTGTGGGAGAACAAGATATTCTTCATGTTGTTATGCAACTGGAGAAAGAAAAGGCGCTACATCATAAGGGGTATATAAGAATAAGCTGTTACAGCATGATGATTGCTAACATTAATCTTTTCTTCATCAGATGAGAGATTGCAGTTTCTTATGCAGAGAGCTATATTACCTTCTGCCATAGTTGCAACATAATCTATAAGCAAAGAGAAGGATTTCAAAGGACAGTACCCTACCATATGCAGCTTAAGTTTAGTGGTCATAATTTAGTTAACTCTTTAAGAACAGTTTCTATATGTAGTAGTAATAATAGTAGCCATAGTAGTTGTAGTAGCAATAATAGTTCTCATTGTAGTAGCAGTAGTAGTAGTATTAGCTGTATAAGTCATGGTAGTAGTAGTAATTGTAGCAGTAGTAGAAATAATAGTATTAGCAGTAGTAGTAGTAGAAGCAGTAAGAGGAAAAGGAGGAGTAATAGCTGTAGAAGTCATAGTAGTGGTAGTAGTAACAGCATCAGTAGCAGAGGTAGTTGTAATAGTAGTAGTAGTAGCAGTAGTAGTGGCAGTATTAACCGTAGCAGCAGACATAGCAGCAATAACAGTAGCAGTAATTGCCATAGAAATCATAGTAGCAGTAGTAGTAATAGTAGCACTAGCAGAAGTAATAGCAGCTGTAGTTGTAGTAGTAGCAGTAGTAGTAGTAGTAGTAGTAGTAGTAGTGGCAGTAGTAACAGTAGTAGCAGTAGTAACAGTAGCAGTAGTAACAGCCACAGAAGTCCTAGTAGCAGCTGTAGTAACAGTAACAGTAGTATGATCCTATTTCTCCTTTCATTTTCCTACTATTACATCCTTTTATGTATAAACAGGGTACTTGTTACATTAATTTTTTTATCCTTTTTTTATTTTTTTATATCGCTTCAAGACTGCTCTACTTATTGTCCCTTATCAAAAGCACTTCACACTGTACATATTAATAATAACAGATTAACAATAATCTTAGAAATGGTTCTTTTTACCTCATTAAATATGAATAAAAATAAATGGTACAGAGCGAGCATGCCAAAACATCTTTCTTAGACTGAGACACTTTGCATATTTTATTTACATCAGACAATGTTTTATTAGCTGCCAGAGTTAAATCATACTTCAACCCCTAGACACTGAGAATGGAGGGGATACCTTCTTTATGCAAGCATGCAGCATTTAGTTCCCTGCATTACATTAGGCTGTGTTTTGAAAACAGTCTTTAAAAGAAGTCATTCAGTAATTTGCTACCGCACAATAATAGTAGCCCTTCGAGGAGTGGAGTACAGCATCAGAACGTTTCACTTTATTTGTTTGCTTGTTTTTTAAGACATTAGGCTAGCAGTCTTCATTTTAGAAGACTAGATAGGGTGGAAGAAGGATAATTGTCTGGAAATAATATAAATTTAAATGTGATTCAAATAAGCAGTCAGAAAGACTGCGGCTCCTTTGTAAAACAGAATCTGTATTTCAATGAAAAACAATGTTCTGTTAATGTGATTAACTTGACTGTGAGAAATGGAATCAGGGGCTGAAAATGGAGTATTAACAAATATATCTACTGTGTCTAATCATTTTGTTAGGTGTTATGTTCTTTTCTGGTTTTATAATATAAACTCACTGTTTCAGTACTAGTTCTGTATGAAACTGCAAGACTGTAACCCTGTATGCTGTCTGTAAAAATAAAACAGTACTTGAGTAGAGATTGAGAACACTGTATGTGCACCCTGCAGGTGTGTATATTGAGGGTACAGTATGTACACGCCTCAGTTATGTGGACTGAGGGCATAGTATGTACACCACTCAGGTGTGTATACTGAGTACACAGTAAGTGCAGCCCTCAAGTGTGTTGACTGAGAGCACAGCATGTACACCCTTCAGGTGTGGATACAGTATGTACACCCCTCAGGTGTGTAGACTGAGGACACAGTATGTATACCCCTCAGGTGTATAGACTGAGGACACATTATGTGCACCCCTCAGGTGGGTAGACTGAGGACACAGTATGTACACCTCTCAGGTGTAAAGACTGAGGCCACAATATGTACAACCCTCAGGTGTGTAGACTGAGAATACAGTATGTACACCCCTCAGGTGTGTAGACTGAGGCCACAGTATGTTCACCCTTCAGGTGTGTAGACTGAGGAATAAGACTATTTCTGCAGTATAACTACTTATCATTTGAGTGGTGTATGATGTATTATTTATTTAACATTGTAACCAAGGTCAAAGTTGAACCCATCCAGTTGTAGCCCCACTCCATTTCAGTTAACTCCATGCATTTAGTTGTTCCCTGCAGCCTCTCCCACCATTGCTTCAAAATTACAAGCCACCCCTGATAACTATTATCATTTTGAAATATCAGAGTACGTTTGATACGTGTCACTCCTCCATCTCTAGTATAGATGATGAACAGGCAGGGTAGTTTGTTTATATGCTATGTTACATAGAAACACATCAGGATGGATATCAGCATAACAAAATATAAACAAACTGATTAACACACAGACTACACAGACATACATGCTTACATCTCAACAGCTTACTACAAAATGGCAGTCAAGCTCACACATACTCAGTAATTATACATGTGTGCAAGCCCCTAGAAAGCTTCTTAAAGCTGTACACACATATTGATCTACATCCTCCCTCTTAAATAGACTGCCCACAATGAAATGACATTGGAATAAGACATGCAAGAATATAGACATTAGAAACAAACACAATCTTCATGTCCAAGTTGCTGTGTATCTGTAACATGGTCTTGAAATGCCACCTGATCTAGTAATATAGTAATCAGAACTGGGTTTAGCAACAGGGACAGTCTTCAGTGAACAACTCATATCAGAAAATTTGGGATTCATCTCAGGAATAGGGATATTTACTGGAACATTCTCTGGAACTGGAACATTGGATAATTCATTCTGAGATAAAGAGTCTTTCTCACAGGCTAGGTGCTGTGGTACAGGCTCGGATACCAGCATCAAATGCTTCTCATTTCACCTGAACTCTACTCCTTGTGATTCTACAATGTACAGTCTCGGCTCTGGACAAATACTCTTCATGACCACAATCCAATCATAACCTCTGTACGTTTGCATTCTCACTGTCTCTCCTTCACATAATGGATTCAGTGGTTTGCTGTATTTGTCATAATACGACTTCTGGGATAGGCATGGACTTTCACAGATTTGTTATTGTTAGCACTTGGAACCAATAAACTACTGCTGACTGGTAATGTAGTTCTGGTTTGTCTTGACAGAAATCTCTGGGCAGGTGAACCAAGATGTTTATCAAGAGGAATATTTCTGAGATTCAAGAGATTTAGGAAAACATCACTATTGTCTCGTTTCAACTTCTGAAGTAAATGTTTCACACATTGAACTGCATGTTGGATGATGCAGTGGTGCAGCAGTAGCATTGTCTACTTACAGCAAGAGGTTCTCAGGTTCGATTCTTGGCTGGGGTGCCTTCTGTGTGGAGTCTGCATATCCTCCCTGTGTTCGTGTGGGTTTCCTCCCACATTACAAAGACATGCATCTGGAGCATTTCTCCCTGGGCCTTTGCTGAAAATTAGCTTTGTTCCAATTTGGACTTTCCTGGTTAAGAAATGTTAAATAAATGGTCTGCCAAACCATTTGACTGCAGGTACTCAGGACTACTCGTAACATGACAGAAGTCCCACTCTTCAACAAATCTTTTGAATTGCTGGCTAGTAAACTGCATGGCATTGTCAGAAATAACAGCGTGAGGACTACAATGGACTGTGAAATGAAGCTTCATGTTAGTAATGACAGTACTGGATGCTAAGTTAGGGAGTAGGTCAATCTTCAACCAATTAGAATAAAGAATCTACTAACAGCAAGTAATGTTGACCATTCCATTCGAAAATGTCAGTGGCTACTGGTGACCAAGGTAGTTCAGGAATCTGGTTTAGCTGAAGTGGTTCCTTCTGCTGATGTGGCTTCGCACTATTGCACACAGAACAAGATGAAAGTACTCTCTCAATGTCTAGTGACATAGAAGATGAAAATACTAGTCCTCTCACCCTCCTTTTAGTAGAATCAGTTCCTGGGTGGCTACAGTGCAAGACAGCAATATACTCTTGTTGCAAAGACTTTGGAACAATCATTTTTGGACCTTTCATGACGATACCATTGTCAGACAAAATCTCATCTTTGTAAGGAAATTAAGGTTGCACTTCTTGAGGTAAACTAGACTGCCTGATGGCCACCCTTGATTGATAAAGTGGTTGAGCTTCTGTAAAATTGAATTTGAGGCAGTATGATTTCTAAGCTCATCAAAATGTGTAGAAGAAAAACTTCTCACTTCCTTGACTTCAAAATCAAAGTTCTCATTCTCATGCTGTTCAGTGGTATTTCTGGGTGATCTGGACAATGAACCAGCAATATAAAAAAGTTTGCCTTTTGTCTAGACAAGATTGAAATTGTACTTCTGCAATCTCATCATACATTGCAATCTGGCTGTAGCTGAACACATAGGCTTTCTCAAAATAGTGACTAGAGGTTGGTGGTCTGTTTTGATCAGATAGGGCTACCATAAATATAATAATGGAACTTTGAGCATAAAAACACAATTGCCAAGATTTCTTTCTTTATCTGAGCATACTGCATTTCTGTTTGGGTTAGAGATCTGGATGCATAGGTAACAGGTTGACCCTCTTGAAGAATGACTGCACCAAGACCAAATTTTGAAGCATCACAGGAAAGAGTAACTGGTATGTGAACATCATAGTATCTGAGAGTTGGTGGACTGGCAATTATCTGTTCATGACATCAAATGCTCTCTGGTATTGTTCCAAACATGACTAGGATACATCTTTACGTGTCAGCTCTCTAAGCGGTGCTGCTAGTTGGCTTAAGTCTGGATTGAACTTGCCTAGATAGTTAACCATGCCAAGAAAGAATTTAAGGGCTTGAATATTGCCTGGAGCTGACATCTGAAGAATAGCTGTTTGTATTGAAGGGTGTGGTCGTAAGCCTGAACTGGTAAACAAATGATCAACATACAAAACTTCTCGTAACCTGAACTTGCATTTCGGAGGATTCAGCTTAAGATTCACTTGACATGCTCTTTCCAAAACTTTTTTGAGGTTTCTGTCAAGCTCAGCTTCACCATTACCACTTACTAGAATATCATCAACTATAATAGCACATGGATACCCAGAAAAAATTTGCTCCATGGCACGTTGAAAGACTTCATTGGCATAATTCCAAGTGGCATTCTCAAAAATCTGTACCTGCCTAAAGAAGTACTGAACGTAGTGAGCAAGAAAAATTTTTTGTCAAGCAAATTTGCCAGAATGAACACTTTGCATCTAAAACAGAAAACACAGTGGTATTTAGTATCAGAGCTGCAACTTCTTTGACTGTACACATTGGATGATGAGGTCTTTTCAGTGCTTTCTTCAAATCTCATGGATCCATACATATTCTGATATCATCTATGTTTTCTTATGAGCTACCACCATGGAAGATAACCATTCAGTTGGTTCACTGACTGGACAAATTACACCTTGTTGCACTATTTTATAAAGCTCAGCTTTGACTCTGTTCTGCATAGCTACTGGAACTTTCTGGGCTGGCCTGATAACTGGGCTGACATCTTTGTCTAACCTCAGGGAGTACACAATGGAAGCTAGCCTAGTTTGCATTCGAAATGATCAACATAGGTAGAAAAAAATATACTGGGCAAAATTAGAACAGTGGTCTTTTAAACTAACATGATTGACTTCCTTATTAAATGAAAGCAGTCCCATTTTCAAACTGTCTCTGAGCACTAATCATGACTGTACATGCCTTCTGACCACATAAAATAAGAAGTCGTAGCGTCTCCCAGCAAAGTAACATGAAAGTACTACTGAGCCTTCAGTTTGTATCTCTTCAAAACCATAAGCAACAAGCTTCATACACTTTGCCAAATCAAGCTTCTCACCAGCACATACTCTAGCAAATGTTTCTGCAGACATAACATTACACTTTGAACCAGCGTCAACTTTGAGGTTTTCTGTAATTTCCTGAGGCTAAATAGCTGGCATATGCAGCATAGTCTACTGTCCAAGAAAAAGGGGACAGTGGCCAACTTAGTAAGAGGTCCTTAAAGTGCACTGACTATTTCACAGAAACTTTCAATCACAGAGCAGGTGTGCATTTAATTACTTAAGTCAGATCATACCTGAGTAGATGAGTCTCTCTTACTTTTTCCTTGCTGGTATCTCACTTAAGGGAGTATGTATTTTTCACAGATATATATTTACTGTGCCAACTGTCATAGTCAAACAAATTTTAGAAGTAAATGATGCTGTTGCATGTTTTTTTTTTACATCTTTATTAAATTGTCACTTATGACATAAGCAATCATACATTTATAAAATTGAAAACAAACCATGTTGACATGTTTTCAGTTGCAAACATTATACATCACTTAGAATCTATCCAGTCATGGTCAGTCAAACTTTACAAAGCTCATTCAGTCCTTGCCTTCCCCTCAACCTCATTCTGGCTTCAAAATATTATTCTACATGTGTTGTTCCCATAATTCCCATTTTCTATGTAATTTGCTCCTACACTATTTTAAAGATCCCACTTCTAGTTATTTTATCTCTGTTACTATATTCACTGTTTCAACCATAGTTGGTTTAGATTTTGATTTTGATTTTCTAGTAATTGCTTTTTTGGCTGCCACCAGAATTAAACTCAGCAAGATCTTACTATATCTAGGCAATTCTGATGCTGCATCACAGTTCAAAAATCATTTCCATAGTTACACCAATCTGCTCACCTAGTATTTCTGATAGAGCAGCCTGCAGGGAATTGTTAAAGTCAGCCAACTCATTACACTCCCAACATAATATGTTTCCAGTTACTGTTGTCTTCCCCATCACACCTCCAACATCTGTAATCTACTTGAGGAAAATTATTTGGAGTCTGCTTGGAGTATAAAAATACCTATACAAACACTTCCAAGCAAAGATCCAAATTCTTCTAGACTTTCTTGCATATGTGGTAGCCAGTCATATATCCTACCCATTGTTCCTTTGTGAATTGCTTATCCAATCTCTCTTCCCAATCATTTCTAACTTCCTCTTATTGATTTCTATAGTTATTATGCAATATTTTATATTCCCTTTTAAACAGCAGCTTCTGTTCTGGAATCTACTAAAACTCTACGAGTGCTGATCTTTCATGTAGGATCTCTGTATTTCTTTTTCTTTGCCTGTACTCTGATATCAATCTTTGATCAGGAAAGCAATCTCTAGCCTGCAATCCAAATTCATTCTTGGCCTTTTCCAATTGTATTACCTTTCTCTCTTTCTACTAAATTCCAGCCTCCTCTAGCCTATTTTCTGTACCCCTAATTGCAGTCAACCCTAGTGGCAGAATCTCAGTTCTCCATCTCTGTGTTAGCTTAGCTCCTAGAATACTTTTTGCTACTTTTTATGATATAATGGTGCATATGGTGCATCCCAAATTCCCTCTTTCTTAAGCTTCCCCACTATTTCATGATCATCCCTTTCCACTTTGAATTATAAGTTTCTGCTTATGATTTGACTGCAAACTGGGCACTATAATCGACTCTCCAGCCGACACAAGCATCCTACAAAAGGGCTTCATAGAAACAGACAACTGGTGCCAGAGCCATGGCCTCAAGCTAAATGCCAGAAAGTGTATAGTCATCCCCTTCAGCAAAAACAAAGTGCCCACAAATTACCACATAGATGGTAATCCATTAAGTATGGAAGAAGTAATTAGGGACCTGGGGGCCCAAGTTGATAGTAATCTCTCATTCGACAACCACGTGGCCAAAGTGGTTAGAAAAACATTTTATATAGCCCACCTAATCATGAAGAGATTCACATCTAGATCAGGGGAGGTCATCGTGCCTCTTTACTCATCCCTCATCAGGCCCATAATTGAGTACAATGCCCCTTTTGGGATGTACCTTACCAGACACCTGCAGCAACTGGAAAGACTCCAAAAGTACCTCACCAAGAGGATCAAAGGGCTCAAACAGATGCCATATGCTGCCCGGTTAAAGAAACTCCAGCTCTACTCAGTGGCATACCGCCTGCTCAGAGGCGATCTGTGCCTGACGTATAAAGCCATGTCCAACCCAGAATTAATGGACATGCTGCACCTCAGAAAATCCAAATCCCATCGAGCTACACACTCAAGAGACTTGAACCTCAGCACTGAAATAAATAGGACATGCTGGAGGGACAGATTCATAACCCAGAGTCTCCTTTCACTCTGGAATAAAATCCCAGTCCAGGTAAGGCAGAGTCCCTCATTGACTCTCTTCAAGAGGAATCTTGATGAGTGGATGGGAGATCGTAGATTTACTCTGGGTATCACTTCTGTGTCACTGTTAGACAGAGGCACAGTATACTAACCTCGAAAAAGGGCATAGCAAAATTCATTTAAAATGGGTGGCGAAAGCCAAACACACTCTGGCTAGGCTTGTAAATGCCCTAGGGCAGATAGCCTAGTATGAACCTATGAACCTATGAACCTATGAACTGTGTAGCTGTGAAATACCTCATCAAATCAGGTAATCCTAAACCACCTTGTTCCATTGGAAGCATTAACTTATCACATTTGATTGTTTCCCTCTTCCCATCCCAAATACAGTCCTTCAACTCTTTATTAATTACCATACATAACTTCTCCTCTGGTTAATAAAAATGTAAATGACCAATGTATAAAACTAAATGGACTAGACACATGTTCATTGTTTGTATCCTACTGTCCATATCCATATAAAACAGAGCTTCCATTCCATCTTTTTTTATGCTCTTCCCATACATCCTTGGCTGTCATAACAGAATCCTTCTAATCAATACACCTAAGAACTTAATGTTATCATGTTCCATTAAATATGGGCATTGCTGAACAAATTCACTAGTAGGTGCATAGTCTGCTGCTATTGCTTTTGTTTTGTCTTCATTAGTTTTGTATCCCAAAAAGACTCAAAACTGTCTCAGAATGTTCCACAACACTGAGACATCCTTTCCTGGTTTTATCAGGTACAAAATAATTTTGCCTGCAAATAAAGCTAACATTTCTTGACTACCATATCAATTATATCCTTGAATTTGTGAGTCCCTTATTTTGTTTACCAGTTTTTTTAATATAATGCAAATAACAAAAGGAGAAGAGGACACCCTTGCCTAGGTCCTCTGGTCAAACAGAAGTTACCAGAGAGGAACCCGCCTACACACTTTCATTTTTTTCTCCAGTCCCTCATATATCCTCCCAATCAACCTTTTAATTGTATCAAGAAATGTAAATGTTTCCATCGACCTACTCATAAAATCCCAGCTTACTCTGTCAAATGCTTTCTCTGCATCACGACCCACCAACAACACTGGATCATCACTGCTCTATTAATGTTGTCAAATATTTGCCTTCCATCCACGAAACCACATTGAAATATGTCTATCAATTTGGGCATCATCTTTGCCATTCTTTTAGCCATTATAGGCATAAACACTTCATAATCATGGTTTAGAATCAAAATGGGCCTATATGAAGCTGAATCTGATGGTTCTGTACCATCTTTAGGTATAACAGCCACCACTTTCTCCCGGGATGCTGACACTTCTCATGCTTTTAACATGCTGTTCAACAAAACCTTGTAGATTTTTATCACTTTTTTCCCTGTTAGCTTCCAAAGTTCCACAGGAATACTATCTATTCCTGAAGACTTTCTCATATATTGGTTACACATCACCATTTTTATCTTAATTGACTGTCATCTGCTTCTAACCTTGGCATATTTAATTCTTCCATAAACATTTCCATTGGTATTTTTTCTTGATTTCCACATTTCTCTGCTTTATACAGATTTTCATAAATTTGGATCCCTTGTTACAGACTCCATCAGCTTGGCAACAGCCCTTTCTACTTTCTGTTGCCTGAGCTGTTGTACTTAAATTTTTGATTTACTGGAGTTATTATCAAAAAACATTTGCTTAACAGCAATCTTTCTACATGTTGCATGTTGTGTTGATTGTATTTCCAAGGTGAAATTATACTTTTGTATGCTGTGTTGATTTTATGTTTGTCTGTGCGACTTTATATGGAAGGTTTGAAAATTTGCTTGAAATAAAGGTATTTGAAATATGAAGTCACATGGCAAATCATGTGATCCATTCGTTACATTATAAAACTGTATTTTTTAAGTGTCTTCGACTGACTGAATCCGTCTGTTCATGACATGTTACAGCACATCCTATGGTTAGCTTTTAAGCCCACAAAAGACTCCGTGCTGTTCAACTTCCTACATGTCACAAAGCCATAAACACCTGCACAAAAAAAGATCTGAACATTCAACACACTGTTAAAAGAACCAGTTGGTGAGAAAGATATCTCTCAATAAATTCCCTTTTTCTGGCACAAACTTTCTTCCTTAACCCTCTTTAAATCCAACCTAGGTAATTGGCTAGATAACTACAATTTCTCCCTGAGTTTGGCCTATCAATCAATCATGGAAAGAGCTAGATGATAGTAGGATTTAAAACAGGTAGGCTCTAAATGGTGCAATAAACAACTGTCTAGTATTTTGTAAGATCCTAAGAGCCTGTGATCCTTATTTTGGTCCCAGGCAGTCTTTACAATGTCTAAAACTCTTTAAAAAACAATGTGTTTGTTTAATGTATAACAAAGGTGCCAATTGCTGGGATTTTTTTTGTGGTTGTGAGGCTGCCAAGTCTGCTTTATGAGATTCCATGTCTGAGTTGATTTATTACTAAATTAACACCTGATATTTTTTGTTATGTTTACTTTACTACGATCATTAAGAGGACTGGATAATATGTTAGGTATATGAGGTTCTGAATTTATTGAGCTAATGTTTTTTTCAGGTACAGGTGAAACCTTTGCGGATGTAGTCTTCAGAACATCTGCAGCAGGCACCTGCGTCTGGTCACACAATCTCAGAATATTTGCATATGTTGTATCATGCATCTTTGTCTGCTCACACTGTGTTTAAAACATCTGTGTATGTAGCAGCAGACATCTGTGTCTTCTCACACATTACTCAGAACATTTGCATATGAAGTAGCAAGCATCTGTCTTCTCACATAGTGCTCAGAACATCTGCATATGTAGTGGCAAGCATCTTTGTCTCCTCATACACTGCTCAGAACTTTGATGTATGTAGTAGCAGACATCTTTGTCTGCTCACATTCTGCTTAGAACATCTGCATATGTAGTAGAAGACAACTGTGTCTGCTCACACACTGCTCAGAACATCTGCGAATGTAGTAGCAGGCATGTGTGTCTGCTCACATTCTGCTCAGAACATCATTGTATGCAGTAGCAGGCACCTGTCTTTGCTTATACACTGCCCAGAACATCTGTGTATGTAGTAGCAGACCTCTGTATCTGCTCACACCCTGTTAAGAACATCTGCATCTGTAGTAGCAGGCATCTGGGTCTGCACACATTCTGCTCACACCATCTGTGTATGCAGTAACAGGCATCTGTTTTTGGTCAAACACTGCTCAGAACATCTGTAAAAATAGTATCAGCAGACATCTGTGTCTGCTCACACCCTGCACAGAACATCTGCATATGTAGTAGAAGGCATCGATGTCTGCTCACATACTGCTCAGAGCATTTGCGTATGTAGTAGCTGGTATATGTGTCTGTGCACACTCAGAACATTTGCGTGTGTAGTAGCTGGTATCTGTGTCTGCTCACATACTGCTCAGAACATCTGTACATGTAGTAGCAGACATCTGTGGCTGCTCAAATTCTTCTCAGAACATCTGCATATGTAGTAGCAAACATCTGTATCTGTTCACACACTGCTTAGGACATCTGTATATGTGGTAGCAGGCATCTGTGTATACTCACACACTTAAGCTGATGCTGAGAGCTTGCCCTTAGCATTCTGGGTGTACTTATATCTTTCACAGATATGTAAGGCCATTTCAAAAAAATATTATTTACTGTGATTGGGAAGCAGTAATTATATTGACAAATATGAGAGTTATCAACCAAGATGAATATAATTTTTTTCATTTCTAGAAATGTAGCATTAATTCTGTGTTTTATTTTCAGAAAAGTTTACATACCTGATGGAATGCCACTAGGTTATGGAGTCCACTTTGAAAGCCTCATTTATTTAGTCAGGTCCTTCTCTATCTGCAGGAAAATGAAAGTTCAAGTGATATGATTTTGTATTTGTATTTATGTAGTGTTGTAGTGTTAGTTACCTTTTGAATGATTAGAAAATCTAAGAAGTTCCCCTTATTTTTGGGACATGATTTAAAGGTATAATGCAAAGTGTAGAGAAATATTGATGACCACCTAGACTGCTAAATGGGTAGGCCTTCTTTTAGTGCTTTCTAAGTAAGCAAACAATAATGTCCAACAGGGTGTGTGTTATTGTGGAAATAACTCCTGCAAAGGACTGTTCTGAAGCCCAACACTGCAGACTAATGGCCTCTACACCCCTGGATGGGTGTTATTTCCACAATAACACACACCCTGGAGGGCATTATTGCACTTAAGAAAATGGTCTGACTGCAAAATTGTGTTTTATTTACTTATTTATTTTTTATTACTATATTATTTTTATATATTTTTGATGTAAAATAATTCCCCTGCCTAAGGTTTCAAACCCTGTAGTATTTGTTAATGGTGCAGGAGGAAGCATTTTACATCCGAAATATAACACTTTAATAAATATACAGGTATTTACTTTATTTTTTGTCCCTTAAATCTAAAACATTTGGTTTGTTGCCATTCACTGGAGATTGCAGTTACTAAATAATGACATACATTTGAGTTTCAGACTTTTATTTCCTTTAGAAAATTCATGATAAAACAAATCCTTTTATTTAAGCAAGTTTGTAATTTTATAAGAATAATTAAAACCTGTTCCTATTTTTGAGCCTTTGTTCCCCCTCTATGGCTTTATCAAGATTTCTTCAGCTGAACGGTCCAGAGGTATGCAAGCCTCTTTACTGCAGCCAGTGGTCGATCTCATTCACTTACTCTCTCTCTCTCTGTCTCTCTGTCTCTCACACACACACACACACACACACACACACACACACACACACACACACACACACACACACACACACACACACACACACACTCTGTTTCAGAAAATGCCTGCTAACACAAGTCCTAATATTCAAGTAATTTTGTAATTTCGTAATAGCAACATTTAAAATATGTTCCTATTTTGAGCATTTGTCTCTCATTTATTTTAGGCTTACCCAGATATCTTGACCTAAGAGGTCAAGAGATACGCAGACCTCTTAACTGTTGCTGTCAGGGATCACTCAATCACTCTTGCTGTCACTCTTCACTCTGTCTCTCTCTCTCTCACACACACACACACACACACACACACACACACACACACACACACACACACGCACACACGCACACACGCACACACACACGCACACAAACACACACAAAAAACCCACAAAACACACACAAACACTTTTTTCTGTTTCTTTTATTTTTTTTACACTGGCTAAACAGCAAAAGCACTGCCTAGCCAGTGTAAAATAATAGCGTGATCGATCTCTCTCACGGTCATATATGCATACACTCTCACACACAGACATAGACACATACACAAATACTTTTTATATTATTTTTTTTCCTTTTTCTTTTACTCAAAAAGTACTGCTTAGCAAATGTAAAATAATAGCTTGATCAATCTCTCTCACTGTCATATACGCATATACTCTCACACACAGACATAGACACATACAAACACATACTTTTTTATATTATTTTTTTTTCTTTTTTCTTTTACTCAAAAAGTACTGCTTAGTGAGCGTAAAATAATGGCAGCCGTTATGTTTTTCAGTCTGAGCTCCACTGCAGTTTGATATGCTGCCATAAAATGGCGGGCTTGTTTTTAGCGGGCATTACCTATAAATTAACATCTTGCTGGTGAATATTCAGTCTCCAATCAGGGTGCTATCTACAGGTCATACATTCTCTAAATTATATTACCTCATTCCCTCCAGTACAGCTCTTTTGAGAGTGTACTGTTGACTCAGTGGGTGTGGCTTGAGCCTTTAAAATAATGGAGATATCAACTTGCAGTTCAAAGGCATGTTCATATCTCTGGAACCATAAGTGCTACTAGCAAACTGTAAATAAACTACTCAGGATAAATTAATCTTTGCATTAGTGGCATTCATTTGGTGCAATGCTTCAGACTGGTTTTATAAGCTAAAATAAAGGCAGTGAATATTAATTTTGCAATTTTTGTATAAACACCTGAAAACTCAGTAACCATTCAAGCAAGACGCATACTGCCAGCAGGATTTTCTTCATACATCTGTGAGGTTTCATATTAGGCTGTGCAATTATCTCTGTGTTACCTGAATGTTGAGATATTTAGAGAAATATTAAAATTATTATGGTACAAATAAACAGTCAAATAAACAGTATACAAATAATATTTAATATCTGTTAAGCTGCATTAGGCAGAGGTCAAATATCAATACAATTATGTTTGCCATCATGTATGCTTTAAGATGAAATCTTCTGCTACATTGTGTGTAGCAAAGTTTTGGAATTGTTAATGCAAATATGAACAAGCAATATTTGAAGCCTAGAGGCGTCCGTAGGAGGCAACTGCAGGAACACCTGGAGGCGCACTAGGCTGTGATGAGTTATGGAAACTAGAATTTATAAGTCAGTTCTGAATAACTGTGGGAGAACAAGATATTCTTCATGTTGTTATGCAATTGGAGAAAGAAAAAGCGCTACATCATAAGGGGTATATAAGAATAAGCTTTTACAGCATAATGATTGCTAACATTAATCTTGTCTTCATCAGATGAGAGATTGTAGTTTCTTATGCAGAGAGCTATATTACCTTCTGCCATAGTTGCAACATAATCTATAAGCAAAGAGAAGGATTTCAAAGGACAGTACCCTACCATATGCAGCTTAAGTTTAGTGGTCATAATTTAGTTAACTCTTTAAGAACAGTTTCTATATGTAGTAGTAATAATAGTAGCCATAGTAGTAGTAGTAGCAATAATAGTTCTCATTGTAGTAGCAGTAGTAGTAGTATTAGCTGTATAAGTCATGGTAGTAGTAGTAATTGTAGCAGTAGTAGAAATAATAGTATTAGCAGTAGTAGTAGAAGCAGTAAAAGGGAAATGAGGAGTAATAGCTGTAGAAGTCATAGTAGTGGTAGTAGTAACAGCATCAGTAGCAGAGGTAGTTGTAATAGTAGTAGTAGTAGCAGTAGTAGTGGCAGTATTAACCGTAGTAGCAGACATAGCAGCAATAACAGTAGCAGTAATTGCCATAGAAATCATAGTAGCAGTAGTAGCAATAGTAGCACTAGCAGAAGTAATAGCAGCTGTAGTTGAAGTAGTAGCAGTAGCAGTAGTAGTAGTAGTAGTGGCAGTAGTAACAGTAGTAGCAGTAGTAGTAGTAGTAGTAGTAACAGCCACAGAAGTCCTAGTAGCAGCTGTAGTAACAATAACAGTAGTATGATCCTATTTCTCCTTTCATTTTCCTACTATTACATCCTTTTATGTATAAACAGGGTACTTGTTACATTAATTTTTTTATCCTTTTTTTATTTTTTATGTCGCTTCAAGACTGCTCTACTTATTGTCCCTTATCAAAAGCACTTCACACTGTACATATTAATAATAACAGACTAACAATAATTTTAGAAATGGTTGTTTTTACCTCATTAAATATGAATAAAAATAAATGGTACAGAGCGAGCATGCCAAAACATCATTCTTAGACTGAGACACTTTGCATATTTTATTTGTATCAGACAATGTTTTATTAGCTGCCAGAGTTAAATCATACTTCAACCCCTAGACACTGAGAATGGAGGGGATACCTTCTTTATGCAAGCATGCAGCATTTAGTTCCCTGCATTACATTAGGATGTGTTTTGAAAACACTCTTTAAAAGAAGTCATTCAGTAATTTGCTACCGCACAATAATAGTGGCCCTTCGAGGAGTGGAGAACAGCATCAGAACTTTTCACTTTGTTTGTTTGCTTGTTTTTTAAGACATTAGGCTAGCAGTCTTCATTTTAGAAGACTAGATAGGGTGGAAGAAGGATAATTGTCTGGAAATAATATAAATTTAATAGTGATTCAAATAAGCAGTCAGAAAGAGTGCGGCTCCGTTGTAAAACATAACCTGTATTTCATTGAAAAACAATGTTCTGTTAATGAGATTAACTTGACTGTGAGAAATGGAATCAGGGGCTGAAAAGGGAGTATTAATAAATATATCCACTGTGTCTAATCATTTTGTTAGGTGTATTGTATTTTCTGGTTTTATAGTATAAACTCACTGATTCAATACCAGTTCTGTATGAAACTGCAAGACTGTAACCCTGTATGCTGTCTGTAAAAATAAAACAGCACTTGAGTAGAGATTGAGAACACTGTATGTGCACCCTGCAGGTGTGTATATTGAGGGCACAGTATGTACACCCCTCAATTATGTAGGCTGAGGGCACAGTATGTACACCACTCAGGTGTGTATACTGAGGACACAGTATGTGCACCCCTCAAGTGTGTTGACTGAGGGCACAGCATGTACACCCCTCAGGTATGTAGACTGAGGGTACAGTATGTACACCACTTAGGTGTGTAGACTAAGGACACAGTATGTATACCCCTCAGGTGTATAGACTGAGGACACAGTATGTGCACCCCTCAGGTGGGTAGACTGAGGACACAGTATGTACAACCCTCAGGTGTGTAGACTGAGGCCACAATATGTACAATCCTCAGGAGTGTAGACTGAGGATACAGTATGTATACCCCTCAGGTGTGTAGACTGAGACCACACTATGTACACCCTTTAGGTGTGTAGACTGAGGAATAAGACTATTTCTGCAGTATAGCTACTTATCATTTGAGTGGTGTATGATGTATTATTTATTTAACATTGTAACCAAAGTCAAAGTTGAACCCATCCAGTTGTAGCCCCACTCCATTGCAGTTAACTCCATGCATTTAGTTGTTTCCTGCAGCCCCTCCCACCATTGCTTCAAAATTACAAGCCACCCCTGATAACTATTATCATTTTGAAATATCAGGGTACATTTGATACGTGTCACTCCTCCATCTCTAGTATAGATGATGAACAGGCAGGGTAGTTTGTTTATATGCTTTGTTACATAGAAACACATCAGGATGGATATCAGAATAACAAAATATAAACAAACTGATTAACACACAGACTACACAGACATACATGCTTACATCTCAACAGCTTACTACAAAATGGCAGTCAGGCTCACACATGCTCAGTATTTATACACGTGTGCAAGCCCCTAGAAAGCTTCTTAAAGCTGTACACACATATTGATCTACATCCTCCCTCTTAAATAGACTGCCCACAATGAAATGACATTGGAATAAGACATGCAAGAGTATAGACATTAGAAACAAACACAATCTTCATGTCCAAGTTGCCGTGTATCTGTAACATGGTCTTGAAATGCCACCTGATCTAGTAATATAGTAATCAGAACTGGGTTTAGCAACAGGGACAGTCTTCGGTGAACAACTCATATCAGAAAATTTGGGATTCATCTCAGGAATAGGGATATTTACTGGAGCATTCTCTGGAACTGGAAAATTGGATAATTCATTCTGAGATAAAGAGTCTTTCTCACAGGCTAGGTGCTGTGGTACAGGCTCGGACACCAGCATCAAATGCTTCTGATTCCACCTAAACTCTACTCCTTGTGATTCTACAATGTACAGTCTCGGCTCTGGACAAATACTCTTCATGACCACAATCCGATCATAATCTCTGTACGTTTGCATTCTCACTGTCTCTCCTTCACATAATGGATTCAGTGGTTTGCTGGATTTGTTGTAATATGACTTCTGGGATAGGGATTTCTTTAACAGATGGACTTTCACAGATTTGTCATTCTTAGCACTTGGAACCAATAAACTACTGCTGACTGGTAATATATTTCTGGTTGCTCTTGACAGAATTCTCTGGGCAGGTGAACCAAGATGTTTATCAAGAGGAATATTTCTGAGATTCAAGAGATTTAGGAAAACATCACTATTGTCTCGTTTCAACTTCTCAAGTAAATGTTTCACACATTGAACTGCATGTTTGATGATGCAGTGGTGCAGCAGTAGCATTGTCTACTTACAGCAAGAGGATCTCAGGTTCGGTTCTTGGCTGGGGTGCCTTCTGTGTGGAGTCTGCATATCCTCCCTGTGTTCGTGTGGGTTTCCTCCCACATTACAAAGACATGCATCTGGAGCATTTCTCCCTGGGCCTTTGCTGAAAATTGGCTTTGTTCCAATTTGGACTTTCCTGGTTAAGAAATGTTAAATAAATGGTCTGCCAAACCATTTGACTGCAGGTACTCAGGACTACTCGTAATATGACAGAAGTCCCACTCTTCAACAAATCTTTTGAATTGCTGGCTAGTAAACTGCATGCCATTGTCAGAAATAACAGCGTGAGGACTACCATGGACTGCAAAATGAAGCTTCATGTTAGTAATGACAGTACTGGATGCTAGGTTAGGGTGCAGGTCAATCTTCAACCAATTAGAATAAAGAATCTACTAACAGCAAGTAATGTTGACCATTCCATTCAAAAATGTCAGTGGCTACTGGTGACCAAGGTAGTTCAGGAATCTGATTTAGCTGAAGTGGTTCTTTTTGCTGATGTGGCTTCGCACTATTACACACAGAACAAGATGAAAGTACTCTCTCAATGTCTAGTGACATAGAAGGTGAAAATACAATCCTCTCATCCTCCTTTTAGTAGAATCAGTTCCTGGGTGGCTGCAGTGCAAGACAGTAATATACTCTTGTTGCAAAGACTTTGGAACAATCATTTTTGGACCTTTCATGATGATACCATTGCCAGACAAAATCTCATCTTTGTAAGGAAATTAAGGTTGCACTTCTTGAGGTAAACTAGACTGCCTGATGGCCATCCCTGATTGATAAAGTGGTTGAGCTTCTGTAAAATTGAATTTGAAGCTGTATGATTTCTAAGCTCATCAAAATGTGTAGAAGAAAAACTTCTCACTTCCTTGACTTCAAAATCAAAGTTCTCATTCTCATGCTGTTCAGTGGTATTTCTGGGTGATCTGGACAATGAACCAGCAATATAAAGAAGTTTGCCTTTTGTCTAGACAAGATTGAAACTGTACTTCTGCAATCTCATCATACATTGCAATTTGGCTGTAGCTGAACACATAGGCTTTCTCAAAATAGTGACTAGAGGTTGGTGGTCTGTTTTGATCAGATAGCGCTACCATAAATATAATAATGGAAATTTGAACATGAAAACACAATTGCCAAGATTTCTTTCTCTATCTGAGCATACTGCATAGGTAACAGGTTGACCCTCTTGAAGAATGACTGCACCAAGACCAAATTTTGAAGCATCACAGAAAAGAGTAACTGGTTTGTGAACATCATAGTATCTGAGAGTTGGTGGACTGGCAATTATCTGTTCAGGACATCAAATGCTCTCTGGTATTGTTCCAAACATGACTAGGATACATCTTTATGTGTCAGCTCTCTAAGTGGTGCTGCTAGTTGGCTTAAGTCTGGAATGAACTTGCCTAGATAGTTAACCATGCCAAGAAAGAGTTGAATGGCCTGAACATTGCCTGGAGCTGACATCTGAAGAATAGCTGTTTGCTTGGAAGGGTCTGATTGTAAGTCTGACCTGGTAAACAAATGACCAACATAAGTAACTTCTTGTAACCTGAACTTGCATTTCTGATGATTCAGCTTAAGATTCACTTGATATGCTTTTTTCAGAACTTTTTTGAGGTTTCTGTCAAGCTCATTTTCACCATTACCTCCTGCTAGAATATCATCAACTATAAAAGCACATGGATACCAAGAAAAAATTTGCTCCATGGCATGTTGAAAGACTTCACTTGCATAATTTATTTCAAATGGCATTCTCAAAAATCTGTACCTGCCTAAAGTAGTACTGAACATAGTGAGCAACAAAAATTTCTTATCAAGCAAAATTTGCCAAAATGAACACTTTGCATCTAAAACAGATAACATAGTGGTATTTAGTATCAGAGCTGCAACTTCTTTGACTGTACGCATTGGATGATGAGATCTTTTCAGTGCTTTCTTCAAATCTCATGGATCCATACATATTCTGATATCATCTAACCTTTTCTTATGAACTACCACCATAGAAGATACCCATTCAGTTGGTTCACTGAGTTGAAAAATTACACCTTGTTGCACCATTTTATAAAGCTCAGCTTTGACTCTGTTCTGCATAGCTACTGGAACTTTCCGGGCTGGCCTGATAACTGGGCTGACATTTTGGTCTAACTTCAGGGAGTACACAATGGAAGCTAGCCTAGTTTGTTTTCGAAATGATCAACATAGTTAGAAAAAATATACTGGGCAAAATTAGAACAGTAGTCTTTTAAACTAACATGATTGACTTCCTTATTAAATGAAAGCAGTCCCATTTTCAAACTGTCTCTGAGCCCTAATTATGATTGTACATGCCTTTTGACCACATAAAATAAGAAGTCATAGCTTCTCCCAGCAGAGTAACATGAAAGTACTACTGAGCCTTCAGTTTGAATCTCTTCAAAACCATAAGCAACAAGCTTCACACATGTTGCCAAATCAAGCTTCTCACCAGCACATACTCTAGCAAATGCTTCTGCAGACATAACATTACACTTTGAACCAGCATCAGCTTTGAGCTCTATGGGTTTTCCATTTATCCGAACAGTACAAAATACTTCACTCATTGCCCATAAATCTACTGCATTAACTGTTACATGAAGCACTGATACACCATCAACAAAAAAAGTAGGGTTACGGTTTTCTAATTGATCAACTTGTTTCTTTGAATGTTCTCTTTTAATAAGAGAATGCGAGCCTTTTTATTTACAAAACCTTTTGAAATTATTCTACTTACTAAATTTGTGACACTGCTGACCAAAAGATAAAGATTTTTCCTTTTTAGGCTCATGACTTGCATCACAGTTATGACGGTTGGCTATGAAACTGGGTAGGGACACATTCTTTTGAGTTTGTTGACTCACTCATGCTTCACTGAGATTGTGTGTGCTCTGGAATTTACTAGAAAGCTATGGGGTTTCCCTGTGACTGTTGCAGGGTTTACAGTTGGTGCCATGTGCTTGGGTCTGTTTCTTTTAACCACATGCCACATACTATAAATTGAGCTTTAGAAGTTACTGGAAGCATGCATCTCTCATTTGTAAGCATATCTATTTGCTTTTCTGTGAACTCATGTATCTGACAAATCTCAATGGTCTTATTCAAAGTTAAATCACTGTCATGAAACTAAATCTTTCTCACAGCATCATCTTTAATTCCACTCGCAAGTCTGTCATTTATCAACTCATCCCTTAAATCACCAAATCTGCACATTTTAGCTTTGTTTCTCAAGTCTGTTATATGTGCTGGAAAAGTTTCACCAGGCTTTTGATCCCTTGTGTAAAATAAGTTCCTTTCCATTGTAACATCTATTTGGGGGTTACACTTTTCTCTAAATTTACATTTTAAGGTCCTCCCTTGACTCAGCCGGTACAACTATATGATGTTTTTCCCCCTCTCCTAGAAAGACAGCAGGTGCATACGCAAATCAACACTCCCTTTTTGTGGCTTCTGAACCAGATAAATTAAGCAGAATAAATGCCTTTGTATGGTCATCTTTATCAGAAAATGCAGCCTGTATGAAAATGTCATACTCTTGCTCAAACACTCTCCAGTTCTCTGCAGTATTACTGTCAAACACAAGTGGACCTGGTTTTTGAAATCCGTCTGCCATGCCAACAAATTATGCCAAAACACACTGTAAAATGTGGTCCTTGTAATTATATACAAATAAGCATACAACCAGTATATGTAATAACAGTACAAGAAACTCTTTGAAATAGTGTACTTTCTGAAATATGCTTTGTAATGGCTGTATTTTGTGAAATAACTGTACTGTAATACTGCACAAACATGGGAACACTTCATACACTTCAGACAACTGAAATGTTGTATCTTTTGGATTTTCCCGGTTAGGGGTCGCTACAGCGGAACTCCGGTCCGCTAATGATTGGCAGTAGATTTTTACATACCGAGTTGCCAGCCCTGACGCACAACCTTCAATAAAGGTACGCTCATTCACGCATGTCTCTACACAGAAGATGCTTTAGCTGAGAATCGAACAGGGCAATGTCTTTCTGTGAGGGGGCAACGCTACCGCAGCACCACCACCGCACTTCAGACAACTGAAATAGCTTTGATTAATGTGAAAAAGTAGTGCTTAGTGAAAAAATGCGAGCATTTCCCTTATTGTATTCATTTTATCAGACTCAGACTTAATTTCAAATATTTTCTGTAGCTAATTTGAATATTTCTGTTAATATATCATAATATGGGACATTTCTGTTACTTAGAAACTTGTTTAGAGCATTCTAAATGCCTTGTTTCATATTTTGTGAATATGAAATAGCTTAAGCAAGTTTTAATACTTGAAATTCATTTCTGATATGTTTTGCAAGTTATACATGCAGTAGGGATGATTCACTCCTGACTTAACTGAGTGCATCTTGGTCTCAACGTTGAGGAATCTGGATCCCATTCTGGGAACATGTCCCTTTTAGACATGCCACATCTGGCACCATGTCACTCGCCCCTCTCTAATATAGATGACAAGCAGGTGGGGTAGTTTGTTTAGATGCTTTATTACATAGAAACACATCAGGGTGGATAGCAGCATAACAAAATATAAACAAATTGATTAATGACAGACTACACAGACATACATGCTTACATCTCAGCAGCTTACTACAAAATGGCAGTCAAGCTCGCACATGCTCAGTATTTACACACTTGTGCAAGCCCCTAGAAAGCTTTACACACATATTGATCTACAATACTCATACATCACAGCAATTTCTCCTAAGTATTCAAACTGCCTAAAGCTATGACATTAATCTCAACACCACCATACTATTAAAGGCAAGTAGTGAAATGACCATTCGTCCATAGGCAGACTTCCTCCTCACACCATCACCCATTACTGATTTAACTAGGTCTATGTAACCAAAGAGGGCTATCCACTTGACATTGTTCTGTCTTGTTATACTTTAAAGCATGCTCACAACATCAATCACATAGGTTCATAGGTTCATACTAGGCTATCTGCCCTAGGGCATTTATAAGCCTAGCCAGAGTGTGTATGGCTTTCACCACCCATTTTAAATTAATTTTGCTATGCCCTTTTTCGAGTCTAATCCGTACCAGTTATTGTATGTAACTATTCCATTTCTACAGCCTTTCAGAATTATGGAAAATTTTAGCTGTAGATCTGTTGAATTTAAGTATTGCTCTTTTGCTTATTGTATAATCAAGTTCTGGATAATATTTTATCTGTTAGGCTCAGCCCATCTACATGTAAAACAGGTGGGTTTGGCATAATGGTTAAGGTGCTAATCTCATAGAGTAAAGGCACAAGGTTTGATTCTTACTTTGGCATATTGGATAAGCTTAAAATGGCCCTTCAAGGTAGTTAGCCTAATATTTATCTATGAATTAAAAAACAGAAATGCTACTGGGATGTGGCTTAGTGGGCAGACAAGAGATTAGTTGGCCACTATTATATATTGAAAAGACAACCACTACTCAAAACATTTTTCTCATTTCTTTTTTCCTCTTTCTGCTTACCTGTATTCCCAAATATTCACCACATTTTGTAACTGCAGAACTAAATTATGGTGTGTATACTTACTAGGTTATAGGGGGTGTTTGTTTGTTTTATTTATTTATTTATTTACATATTTATTTTATTTATTATTTATTATTATTTTACATTTGTTAACCGGGGGTGTCTGACTGAGCCGAAAAGGCCCTTTTTCAGCAGAGGCCCAGGGAGAAAAGCTCCACAAAGAAAAATTACAGACACATTTAGTTATTTAGACATGATCAGTATACACACAAATTACAAGATACATGTTTTTACAGTGGTATGCGGCACAAACAGTTACAGTGGAGAGAACAATCAAAAAAATATTAATTTTAAAAATAAAGGTAAGTAATAGATTTGTGGTGTACGGCTGAACTTTGGAACGTAGGTAGAATACATACATAGTACACAGGTACAGTACATACATTGTAGATTAGCCAGTGTTTGTGAGTAAGATTGAAAACTATTATCAATTGCTCTAGATTTAGTATGTATATGTTATCCGCTTTCACTAGCCTGGGGAGCAATCATGGCACTGCCAACTTTGCTTGAGATGTTGCCTGATGAGGTCTTTAAAGGAGGCTTTGGATGATG
The DNA here is from genome assembly GCF_019279795.1 of Protopterus annectens. Lineage (NCBI taxonomy): Eukaryota > Metazoa > Chordata > Ceratodontiformes > Protopteridae > Protopterus > Protopterus annectens. The sequence goes on from NC_056729.1 coordinate 1,296,959,434, forward strand.
TGTTTTGAATGCTAGTAGGGACAGAGTTCCATTTTTTAGCCACCGGACTACTATATAGTGCATCTCCAAAGCTATTGTAGCTGTTGGTGACTTCTAGTAGTAGTTTGCTTGATGATCTAAGAGGCCTTTTGGCTGAGTGATGTTGTACTAGGTTTTTGAGGGCAGGACACTTATTGGGGAGGTAATAGATAGAATGACAGAGGCAGACCTGATTGTAGGTTAGGAGGTTGGGCAGTTCAAGCCAGTGGAGCTGTCTCAAAGCAGTACAGTGATGAGTTCTATATGAGCAATTTGCAGCAAAGCGGGCAATTCTGTTATAGCAAGCTTCCATTTTGCTTAGTTCAGTTTTGTTGAGATTAGTCAGAATGGGAGATGCATAGAGTAGGGTGGATAGAAGTTGGGAGCGAGCAATGGCTGATCTTGTGTTGTTGGTAAGAAATGGTTTGATACGGTAGAGTGACCCCAGTTTGGCATGTACTTTTTTAATAGTTAAGTTCAGATGACTATCAAATTTTAGGTGGGAGTCTATGGTTATTTCCAATAGCTTAGCCTGTGCCACTGGAGCAATTGGAGTAGCATTTGTGGAGTAGATAGTGAATTGACTGTTAGTGTTTTTGTTAGAACTGGTTATAATCCTAAGCTGAGTTTTCTTTGGATTGAGGATAAGTTGGGCTTTGGTAAGGTAGTTTTCAACGTCAGAGAATGCTAGTTGAGTTGTTTGCAGGAGGGTGGGAATGTTTTGTGCAGCACAGATTAAGGTAGTGTCATCTGCATACTGAATTATAGATGCATGCTGTGCGGAGGTGTGGAGGTCATTTGTGAAGACTGTGAATAGTAGTGGTCCTAAGATAGAACCCTGTGGGACTCCTATAGTTATGGGCAGCTGAGGAGAGAGAGAATTTTCCCATTTCACAGCTTGGTACCTGTCAGTTAAGTAGCTTTGGAACCAGGTAAGAGTGGAATTAGATAGATGATATTGGTTTAGTTTGTTTAGCAGGATTTGGTGTGAGACTGTGTCAAATGCTTTGGACATATCCAAAAAAGAGTTGACACTTGCAGGCCTTCATTTTTGAGACGGTTTACTGTGTCTGTGAAGCAGAGGAGAGCTGTAGTGGTACTATGGGCAGGTCTGAAACCATGCTGAGTAGGTGACAGGATGTTGCAGTCTAGGAGATAGTTTAGCATCTGGGTATGGATGCATTTTTCTAGGATTTTGGCCAGGGGGGAGAGTAAAGCAATGGGTCTGTAGTTATTAAGTTCAGTGGAGGTCCCGCCTTTATGTATGGGTGTAACTTATGATATTTTCCAGAGTTTGGGCACATAGTTTTCAACAATTAATCTGTTTATGAGAGTGGACACTGGGATAGCAATAGCATCTGCTGTGAGTTTCAAGAAATAGCTGGGGAGTAGGTCGGCTGCTCTTGATGAGGTTTTTAGTTTGGAGAGCATGCTTTTGATTGAAGTGGTGGAAACTGTTTTGAGGGTAAAGCTTGTATTAGTGTTATTTGTGTTGGGGGGATAGTGAGGAAGGAACTGTCCTGTGATACTAAGGATAGAATTGAGTTCACAAAGTGGGAGTTGAATTGTGTTTCGATGGGAACTTTAGTGTCAGGGGTGGTTGGTTTGGGGGTAGCCTTTAGGGTGGATTTTAGTAGCTGGTTTACATTTTTCCAAAATTTTTGCGGGTTGTGTTGGTATTTAGTTTGTAATGTTGTGTAGTAGGATTTTTTGTCCAGCCTAATGCATTTTTTTGCACGGTTGAGCAGTTCTTGGTACTTAGTTAGGCTTTGTGTTTCCTTGTTTTTTTGATAGTAACGCCAGGCAGTGTCTCTGGACTTGAGGATTTGTTTGGTTTCTTTACTGAGCCAGGGGTTTGTAGAGGTTCTAACCTTGATTTTGCGCAATGGAACGACAGTGTCTAGGTGTTGTAGAAATGTTTTGTTGAAATATGCTACAGCATATGTATTTGCATTAGTTTGCTAGGAAAGTCAAAATGAGCATGTAACCCCCTTTTCAGTGGAGGCCCAGGGAGAAAAGTTCCATTAACAATATTATACAGTAATCACATTTATAAGTAACATAGAATACAGCATAGGTTCATAGGTTCATAGGTAGGTACTAGGCTATTGGCCCTAGGGCCTATATAAACCTAGCTAAAATGTAACTTGGCTTTCGCCACCCAAGAAAATTATTTTCTTGTGCCACTGTCAAGCAGAGCCACAGAAGTGATCCCCAGGGTGAATTTCCTATCTCCCATCCAATCATCAAGATTTTTCTTGAAGAGTGCTAATGAGGAGCATTGTTTGATATAGATAGGTAGTTTGTTCCACAGTATGGGAAGTCTCTGGGACAGGAATCTATCCCTCCAGCATCTTCTGTTTATTGTGGTGACAAGGTTTAGGTCCCTAGAGCATGTAGCTTGGAGGGATTGGGATTTCTTTAAGTGGAGCATGTCCAAAAGCTCTGGGTTTGACATAGCTTTGTGTGTTAGGCAGAGATCGTCTCTGAGTAGGCGATATGCGATGGAGTAAAGCTGCAGTTGTTTGAGACGGTCTGTGTAGGGCATCTGTTTGAGGCTGGTAATCCTCTTTGTGAGGTATTTCAGTGGCCTTTCCAGTTATTGTAGATGTCTTGTGAGGTACATACCAAAAGGGGCATTGTAATCTATAATGGGTCTAATGAGTGACAAGCAGAGGGGAACAATGACCTCTTTTTTCCTGAATGAGAATCCTTTTGTGATGAAGTGTGCCACGTAGAAGGATTTCCTGACTACTGTGGCAATGTGATTATCAAAGGAGAGACTACTGTCCACCTGTGTCCCAAGGTCTCTTATCACACTTTCGGTGTTAAGTAGACTGCTGCCTATGTGGTAGTTCATGGGTACAGAGTTTTTACCAAAAGGGATGACAATGTACTTTTTGGTATTGAGCTTGAGGCCATGGCTTTGACACCAGGCATCTGTCTCAGCGAGGCCCTTTTGTAGGATGTCCACATCTTTTGGCGTTTTGATTATGGCTCCTAGTTTGCAGTCATCTACGAACTTTGTTAGCCAAAGACCTTTTGTGTTAGCCTTTACTTCAGAGAAGTAGATACCAAACAGGAGAGGACCCAGGACTGAAACCTGTGGTACTTCACTTGTCACTGGTCTGAAGTTGGATTTAGAGTCTGCTACTTTCACAGTGTGGGTTCTGTCAGTGAGCCAGTTGGCAACCCATCTTGTGACATAGGGATTTATACCTAGTTTAGTGAGTTTATCTATAATTCCAGAGTGGGGGATGGTGTTGAAAGCCTTGGCAAGATCTAGATAGGCTGTGTGAACCACCTTACCCTCATCTATGGCTTTGGAGACCGCTTTAAGAAGTCTATCAGGTTTAGGAGACATGATCTGCCTTTTACAAACCTGAACTGGGTGGGGTCCTGAGTTTGGAGATAATCAATGTCATTGTTTATAAGTTCCATGATGATATGTTCCAAAGCCTTGCAGACCAGGCTCATCAGGCTAATGGGGCAGTAGTTTCTGGGGTCCGTGGTGGCTCCCCCTTTGTGGAGTGGGATAACCATCACTGTGCACCATTCAGTGGGCACATAGCCTGAGGAGAGGCTATGATTAAACATGGCACTTAGTCGGGGTGCCAGTTTGTTCTGTAGTTCATGTAGAATGCAGCCTGGTATGTTGTCAGGTCCCATGGAATCTTTGTTCTTGGCTTTGGAGAGTGTGTTTTTTACCTGTGCAGCCTTGATTACAGGAACTTTGCATTCTTCTGGTATAGAGATGGGTCCTTTATGGGATGAGAGGGGGGGTAAAGTTAGCACTGAACCTATCTGCCAGGATGTTGGCAATATCAGTTGGTTCTGTATATTTAATGCCATTGTGCTGTAACTCAGAGCAGATCTGAGTGTTGCCATTGAGATTCTTGACATAGCTATAGAATGCTTTGTGGTTGTCTTTAGAGTCAGTGGCGATTTTGTTTTTGTAACTAGCTTTGGAGGATTTTATGAGAGATCTCAGCTTCTTACTGAGGCTGACCAGCGAGTTCCTCCAATCATGAGATTTTTCTCTTTTTTGCAACAGTTTCTTTCTTCTGTTGTAGAGTTTGTTTATGGCAGGGGACCACCAGATTGGCTTCCTTTTTTTGGAGGATAGCATCTTGGTTCTGTTAGGGACTGCACGATCCATGCACTCGTGTAAGTGCTTATAAAGTGCATTCATGTAGGATTCAGCAGTCATACCACTATTGTCTGTCAGCATGGGTGACGTGAAGTTTGCCACTTCTGTCTTAAGAAGCATGAAGTTGGCTTTGGAGAAATTTTTTACGGTGGCTTCCCTAAAGGGGTTTGGGGGAGGGATGTGGATGTCTAGGGTGATTAGCTTGTGGTCGGATCTGACCAACATGGAATTGACCTCTGGTGTGGAGCACCGGTTGTCCATGTTGCTAATAACTAGGTCTAGGATATTGCTGCCCCTGGTGGGAGTGTGGATAAGTTGATCCAAGGCACTGGAATTAATGAATTCCAGAAAACATGAGCACAAGAGTTGGTACATGAGTAGTTTTAGCTAATGGTGGGGTAGTTGAAATCACCCATTATTAGGGAGTTAGGTTGTACCCTAATATTTTCCAGTGTATCAAGAAATGAGGAGTGGGAATCCTGGGGCATGGTGAGGGATCTGTAGCAAACTACAATTTGGATTGCGGTCTTGCCCAGAGTTAGTTGCACTTGGATAATCTCGGACGCATTATGCTGAGCAACTAGCCTGGAGGTGTGGATATCTTTAATGAATATGGACACGACTCCACCTTTAGTGTTTCAGTCCAGGTTTGGTGGCCGAAAGGTGTGGTATGAATTATAGCCTGGTAATGTAGGGGTACTCTCTGGAGCCTTGAACCAGGTCTTTGTCACTGCACAGATGTCGATGTTTGCCATTTTAAGGAGTGCCTCTAGTGAGTGCATTTTGAGGTTTAGACTTCTAGCATTGAGTAGCAATACCCTCAGATTTTGCTTGCTTGTACCTGTTACAGTGGTGAATTTGTCATTTGAATCTTGCCTAAAAAAGGCACTATAGGGATGGCTAGAGCCTTAGCCAGTATCCAGAATCCCAGGGGCGACAGTTGCAGGCCATCTCTGGCAAAGCATCGTGGTTTGTTGATCATGTCATCCCAGGCAGACAGATACTGGATACCCTTAGAATGACACCAGAAGCTTAGCCAATTGTTGAAGTCAATCATTTTGTCCTTGTACTGTGGTATCATTCTGGGTGATGGCAGGATGCTACTCAGGGCTAGGGTCAGACCTGCCTGGGCTACAAGATCAGACAGCTCCTCCATGTCCCTTTTCATGTAGTCCAGGGAGATACGTCTCAGGTCATTCACACCAACATGGACAATGACAGAGTCATATTTATACTTGTTGTGGAGTGACCTGAGTGCATGCGATATGTGGTGGATCCTGGCACCAGCCAGGCATCTGACAGTAACTTTCTCCTTGTTTAGCCTGGTGAGAGGAACATCAGTGTGCCTGACTATAGAGTCACCTATGACTAGAGTGTTGGGTACATTGTTATGGCTTATGGGCTGTGGTTGAGTGGCACACTGAGTTTGTGGGCTATATATCATTTGGGTTGTGTTGGGGGCTGGAGGTTGCTTGTGTTTCTGCTTTGGAGGTCCCTGTTGCTTGGGTAGGTTTTTACTGAGAGCCTCCGCGAATGTAGGTGTGTGTTCTGTGTTTCTATGTGTGTGTTTTCGTGGTGTAGGTTTTGAGGGACTATGTGATGAGTATGGTGTGATGCAAGTGTTTACCTTCTCCTCTTGACTTTCTAGTCCAGTCTTGGGTGAAGAGAGCTTTGCTTCCAGTTTGACTATATAAGTGCATCTCTCACAGGTTGTAGTGTTGGGTGGTAAGAGGAGAGGGTTGTCTGTATACATGAGGCAATTGCTGCATTGCCCCAAGATGCCCAGATTCATCAGGTAGACAGGAGAAAACACCAGGAGCTGACCCTTAGACATGCCTGGATAGGTGCTTATTTGTTAAGTACTATAAACTGTTTTCCTCTAGACTGGTGAGGAAAGTTGAGTGCTATAGTAATTTGTAGCTTATTTAGTGCTTACAATGAGTTCTGAACAAGTGCTGAGCTCAAAGAAACAGACGAGTACTGAAACTAAAAAAAATGGCTAGTTCTAAGAAACAAAATTAAGCTAGAAGGCTTCCCTCCAACCCAGAAAGGCCTGGGGGTGCAGAAGCTCATAAATAGTCCTGGACACAGCAAATCTGTATCCAGGCTAGACTACCCACAGGAAAGGCAGGAAACAAGCTTAGAACATTTTTTAAGTGAAAAAAGAGAAAGGAGGAGCAGAAACTAAGTGGATTGGCCTTCTCAAATGTTCTCCCTGTATTAGATAGAATGAGGTAATAACACTAGACTGGGAGGAGTGTCCCAGATCAAATTTACAGTAGGGGCAGGCAACTGCAAAGCCACCAACTATCAAACTGCAGAAATGTTTCTCACAGCAGAAAAGCAGCAGTGAGCCTTTAAATGAATGTTTTAAACAGATAAAGGAGCCTCTAGAGAAAGCTTTTAACTGCAAACAAGTTATCAGAATCAAACAACCCAAACAGATGCTTAATAAAAGTGGACAATTTCCAGTTAATACCTCACACACAGCGAAACTAGCTAGAAAAGTATGCAGTATTTATTTATTTTATTTATTTATTTATTTTACATTTGTTAACCAGGCTAGTCTGACTGGATATATTTCCATTTTCAGCAGATGCCCGGGGAGAAAAGCTCCACATATGGACATAAGAGATTTATAATGAGTACAAATAACAAGTTACAAATAACAAGTTACAGACTTGTAACACTTCAACCAATGCATCTTGATTACAAAAAGAAGGCAACTGGAAAAACTAAAATACATTCTATTAAACATCAATACAAGTTCTAGAACCTGATAAATAATAAGAGAGACCAGGGAAAAGAACTAAAACATTGAAACCTAAAACTAGATTACAAAGAAGTACACTACCTAGACTATCTAAATACTATCATCTTTAGCATAATTACATATTGTAGCATGAGAAGAGAGAGTAAAGGGACACGAGTTAGCAAAAAAAAAGCAGTAGAAGGGCAGTGTAGAGTTGATAAAGATATAAGCTTCCTGGGAATAGGGTCAGAGACACAAGGAATAGGATTTGTGAGGAGAAGGAGGCAAGGTGGTGAAAGGCCAGTTAAGGGGGGGGGGGCGTAAGAAAAGGGAGAGGAGTGGTAGGTAAGGAATTAACATTTAATCAGGATTTGAACATGGACACATCCAGTGGCTTTTCAGGTAGATTCTAAGTTTTTGTTTAAACAAAGTAGTAGATGCCATAGAAGTAACTTCAGTAGGAAGTTGATTCCAGTGTTTACCCAAGGCATTTGAGAAGAGGGAGTCACCAGCTAGGTTATTAGATTTTGTCAAGGAAACTAGCAGTTTGTTTGATGAGCGGAGGGAGTTTAGATTAGAATATGTGGTTAAGAGGTTAGAAAGTGCAGGTGTATTTTGACTTTGGTATAGAGCTCTATGGACAACTGTAAGTTGGGAAAGAAGTAGCATGTTAGACAGTTCAAGCCAGTTAAGTTGCTGCAGATTTAAACAGTGATGTGTTCTAAAAGGCTTACCAGTAACAAATCTGGCTATGTTATTGTAGGTGGTTGATAGTTTGTGAAGATTGTTTTAGAGGTTAGTGTAGATTGGTGAGGCATAGAGAAGAGTAGAGATGAGGTGAGAGTGGGCAAGAGTAGCTTTGGCTGGGGAGGTTAAAAAAGTCCTAATTCGATAGAGAGCCGAGTTTCCTGTTTACATTTTTAATGGTATTATTAATGTGACAGTCAAAGGTAAGGTTGTTGTCTATTGTGACACCTAGCAGTTTGGTAGTGGGGTCAGGTGATATAATGGTTCCATTATTAGATAAGATAGTGAAATCTAGTGCAGGGGATCTATTAGTAGGCTTAAAGAGTAGGAGTTTGTTTTTTTTTGCGTTAAGGAGTAGGCAACGTTTTAGGAACCACGTTTCGACTTTGGAGAATATATCTTGAGTATTAGTTTGGAGTTCAGCAATGGATTTAGCAGAGCAAATTAGTGTGGAGTCGTCAGCGTATTGTATGCATGTAGCCTGGGGAATAGCTGCTTGTAGGTCGTTTATAAAGAGGGAGAAAAGAAGAGGTCCGAGGATAGAGCCTTGGGGGACCCCAAGTGAGATAGGTAGAAGAGATGATAGTTTCTTATCCCAGAGAATGGCTTGTTTCCTATTAGAGAGATAGGAACTGAACCAGTGGACAGCTTTAGGCTCTAAGGAAAGAGATTTGAGAATTTGTATAAGGAGAGAGTGATTAACCATGTCAAAGGCTTTGGATAGGTCGATAAAGAGAGCTGAAGACAGGATGTTATCATTACGATTCTTGTTAATCAGGTCAGTAAAGGAGAGGAGAGCGGTAGTTGTGCTATGAAAAGGCCTAAAGCCATGTTGACAAGTAGTAAGAATGTTGTTTTTTATTAGGTGGTTCATTAACTGCTGGTGAACACATTTTTCCATGATCTTAGTGAGTGGGGAGAAGAGGGCTATGGTTCTATAGTTGGAGTAATCATAGGAGTTACCTCCTTTGTGTAAGGGTATGATGTGTGAGATTTTCCAGATGTCAGGTATGGTTTCTTCACTTATAGTTCTATTAATGAGAATGGATATGGGATAGGCTATTTTGGAGGCTGCTTTTTGAAGGAATTCAGATGGAAGTTGGTCTGCTGAAGGGGAGCATGGTTTGAGTTTATGGATACATTTCTGTATAAAGGAGGTAGAGATGGGTAGAAGCTTAAAGGTTGGTAGTTTGAGGGATACAAGGTCAGGGATGTTAGTGTTGTCACTAGAGAGATGAGAGGCCAAGGCATTAATAGTGTCAGTAAAGAAAGAGTTGAAAGTATTGGCTATATCAAGGGCAGAATTCTTTTCAGACCCAGATGGGGATGGAGTGGAAGTCTGTCCAGGGTGAAGAAGTCTATTTAGGGTTGACCAGAATTTTTGAGGGTTGTTGTGATTAGCTTGCTGGAGGTTACTAAAATAACTCCTTTTATCAGTGAAGATGGCTTTTTTGGTAGTGTTTCTTAGGTGCCTGAAAGTCTGTTGGTCTATAGGAGATTTGCTAGTTCGCCATTTTTTCCATGCTTTATTTCTAAGTAACATTTTTGTCTAGTGTCATTAGATAGCCAAGGGGCAGGTTTAGATTTAATTCGGATGGAGCGTTTTGGAGCATGGTAATCTAGAATTGTTAGGAATGTGGTGTTAAAGTATTGGACAGCTTCTTCAAGAGGCAGTGTCTTTACTGGGTTCCAGTTACAGGCATTTAGTTCAGTTTTAAATTGAATAGTGTTGAAATGTTTGAGATCGCGTATGGTTCTAAAATTGGAGTATTGTAAGGGCATTTTCTGTCTTATAATATAAGTTAAATTGTGATCACTAAAGTCATCAGGTAATGTTCCAGACTTATATTTTAGTAGAGGTTTATTCACGAGAATCCAATCAATAATACTTTCTTTGTTATTAGGTTTGTTTATCCTAGTAGGGGTGCTTATTGTCTGTGTAAAGCCATGGAGGTTGATATGAGAGGTTGGGTTATTAGTGTTAAAATAGGTCCAGTCTAGATTAAGGTCTCCTAGTATTATGGTTTCTTGTGGGTGGGTGGAGGTGGACCAACTGAGGATATTTTCTAAGGTAGTAATGTTGTTGCCTGGTGGTAGATAAATACAGATTATATAGATAGAATTTTTCGGGTTAAGTTGAAGCTTTGAGATAAGAAGTTCAGACTTGCTAATGTCCAGGTTGTCACAGGGTACTAATGTTACATTGAGTTCATTTTGAATAAAGAGCTACTCCTCCACCTTTTTTAGTTTTGTGGTCGAGTCTTAAGATGTTGTAACCTGGGGGAGTGATTTCATTGTCTGTAGTGAAGGGTTTTAACCAGGTTTCAGTTAAACAGAGAATATCAAAGGAGTGGTGTTCAAGAAGGGAGTGGAGATGGGTGATTTTGTTATTTATACTTCATATGTTAAGATGCCCTATGAGTAGGGTATTAGTGTTGGAGTTTGGTATCAGTGAGGAAGAGTTTAGTGTGGTTGGGATAATGTCTGATGAGGTAGGGAAAGGCCCTGGGTTTGGGTGAATGCCCCCATCTGCCAAGGTAGAGTGGGTAAATTCAAGGTGAGCTTTGTTAGACAAGTTCAGGAAGTATTTTAGTTTCTTAAGCATGAGATTTTGAACTTTAATATGAGATAGCCTGTGATATTTAGCTAGGAGGAAGCTGCCGCTAGAAGTTATATTTAAGTGTGTAAAGTTTAGGCTATTGAAATCTGAGGCTGTATGTTTGGGAGTGTGGTGAAAGTGGTAATTGAGGCATGATTCATAACAGGTTAGGAAGCAGGGTAGTGTGAGAGCAAGCAAAATAATCAATAGAAGTATTTGTTTTGTCCGTGCAGTTTTTGTTACAGAGTTTTTAGAAGAAGTGTTGAAAGCTTTGCAGGGCATGTTTATCTGTGGAGAAAGGAGTTAACTAAGGAGTTAGGTCAGATTATAGAATTAGTAAGAGAAGCTAGAAGGAAGGGTTAAAGTAAGTATTTGTCTGTGTGTGGGAGGGTGGAGATAGGGGAGGTAATGGAGGAGGGTGTGTTTGGGAGGGAGGTACAAACTAGAGTAGGAGTTTTGGATAGGTGTAGTCAAAGGGGGGTGTGGTATGTGAGGTATAAGGCTGAGGGCCCGTGGGGTGGGTGGGATAAGGGGGTAGGGAGGGGAGCGAAGCGGGGCAGAAATAGCTAGAGGGGAGAGCAAGTCAATCAGTTTAGTAAGCTGAAACGTTACTGTTTCCTAAGCTATGTAGTGTAATCAGAAGGGCTTGGGGAGAAAGGTACAGGAAGATGGAGAGGAGAAGGTAGTTTTACAAAAATATAACAGGTATAAGGTATATGTAAGAATATATAGGGATTAGCAGTGGGTCCCTGAAAGGAGTAAGTGAGTATGTAGGTAAGCAGAAAAGTCAAGATACAGTCATCTAGAGAATCAATAGGTGAGAAGAAGAGTGAGAGGAATGCAACAGCCAGGAAAGTAGTGTAGGTACAGCGAGGGAACAGAAAAGGACAGGCGAGCAGGACGTCGCTACAGAGGTGAAGCTGGCAGAGGAGGGAGACTCTAGGCCAAACAGGGGTAGGAGGGAGTAACTAGGAAAGATGAAAGGGGAACTAGTAAACTGCAGGTAGGCAGGGGACAAACAGTCCTAACTGGAGCCACGTGAGTGCTGCCCACAAGAGGAAAACACATAGAACAATATAATTCAGCAAATAGACGTACAGTCCGTAATGTTGAGAGTAAGTATCACTAGACCGTCATTCAGGAGGAGCTAGGGGTGCTTCCTGGGTGCCAGCACAAAATGGCCTGCTTTGTATCTTCTGGGAATCCAAGTGAGGTAGGCCAATAGGGAGGGGACACCCGATGGGGAGCACAAGGCTTAAAATGCTGGAATACAAAAACAGAACAGTAGGGTTAGGGATAATAGGTAACAGGAAGAAACATAGGAGGTTAGCATAGAAGAGGGTTAACATAAGATTGGGAAACAGAAATAACATAGGAGGTTAGCATGGAAGAGGAAGGAGAGATATCATGTAAGAAGTATACAGGTACAATAGAAAGAAAATAAAATATCTGCAAATCACAGCAACAAGTAATTACAAGGTAATGTACATTTCTAGTAGCACCAGATATAATGCAGTAATACAGATTACCTTAAGTAGTTATTCAAGACAGGGTCATTGCAGTTTAGAGCTAAATGTGTAGACAAAGTGCTATAAATAACTAGAATAAATAAACCAAAAAACAGGATACTTAATGTTATATATTATAGATCTGAGTTTGCTCAGTGTCCTTCTTTTGATTAGCTCAGTGTGAAATGGCAGAAACACTCACAAACTTAACTTCTTAGGTAACAGAAAGTTGAAACCTGAGACAACTTTAAAACAAGCTCAAAAGAACCAATGAATTTAGAAAAAATACTATACTAACAGCATTGCACATACAGTTAGGTAGGCATGTGATATATAACAGCAGTATAATGCCAGTCTAGTCCAGTCAGCATTATTTGCTATTGCTTAAAAACATGCCAGTTGTGAGGGTATGCTAAGTACCCTAGACCAATGAACATGACATAAAATCAGTTAATCTGAGCACAGTACCAAGCAGCATTGATATATTTAAAATATGAATTCAGTGACCTATAAATCATATCATTCAGCTACAATAGTTACTGTGCAAAGCAGGATCTGTATGCTTACCTATGATGTCACTGTCAAGAAAAAGCAATATATTAAAGAGAAGACGTAACGGGGGTGGCTATTAGCCAATTAAGTACTGTTTCAAATGAGATTTAAATGACTGAAGGATATCTAAGAGAAAGAGGCATGGCATTCCTAACATTAGACACATACTTTGAGTGGCATGCTTCTACAGCAGTATTAGCAACTTAATTTACAAGTATGTTTGATGTAAAATAACTGGAGTCTATTCAGGGAGTACTGATGTATGAAGCTCCTTAAGGATGGACATTTTTCTGGTTTCTATTTAAGACTGCATATGATCAGAAGTTGATTCTAAGTCATGTGCTGGGATAAGTCATTGCAGATAAGTTTTTTTTAGGATCAAGCAGTGATGAGCCCTTTGTGTGTAATTGACAGCAAATCTGTCTATTTTTACTGCAAAATTGTTGTAGTTTATTTTTTATATTTACATGAAGGTTGGTGAAGATAAAAGTTGACAACAGCAGTGATGGAAGAAGATATGAAGAAGCAATATTTTTTTTTTCTAGAAGTATCATTAAAATTACCATACATAGAAATGGTGGCACCCCAGTTGTCACTACTGTCTTAGAAGTGTCATTGAGATAGTGTCTAGCTCCATACAGTAGGCCAAGTTTGTGCTGTGTCTTCTTTGTGAATACTTACTATATAGCTTGTCAAATTTCAAGTTGCTGTCTATTGCGACACCTAGAAGCTTGGTATGATTTACTAGCTCAATTCTAGTTTGTTTTATGAAATAGCGAAGAGTGATTTTGTGATGGAGAAAGAGACATATATAGGAGTGAATATCATTTCTGGGGGAAGGTTGCATTCCAAGTCTCAATTCTCATTAACAGATCTATTCTTTATTATTGCCCTTCATAAAGGAGGCAACTGTTCTGAAATATCTAACCTTAAGTCAATTGCCATCCTGTCCTCCTTTCTAAGATTCTGGAAAAGTGTATTCATAAGCAACTGCTTCAGTGCTTCTTGGTCTCCTAACCCAAGCACACCATGGTTTCCAGCCAGGCCATAGCACCACTAAACTTTTCTGACAGCATTATTAAGGCTAGAGACTGAGGAAAGTTTATCTTTTCTTTTTTTTAGATCTCTCAAAAGCCTTTGACATACTGTCAAATGAGACACTTCTTACACAAATATCTTCTCTGTGTCTTTCCAAACCAACTCTTATGTGGTCCTCTAACTACCTATCTGAAAGATATCAATCTGTCAAATGGCTACATTCTCTCTCTCCTTTTTCCTAGTTAAAACATGTTCCTAAAGGCTCAATTCTGGTCCACTGCTCTTTAATATTTTCATCAATAACCTATATACTTCCTCTCAGCAAGCTTGCCTTATTCAGTATGCAGGGGACTCAACTCTCATCTGCTCATCTGACAACCCACTACAACTACAATTCATGACAGAAGATGCTGTCAACTCAGTTTAACTGTGGCTACATCTAAACCAACTTTTACTCAATCCCAAAAAGATTAAACTACTATTTTCCTAAGTCTCATGCTAATCCTAAAAGTAACTTCCACATTACCTCTCTAAACAATACAGCTATTGAATTAGTTACCCATAACAAATTACTTGGGCTCACCATAGATAAGCAAATTAAAGTTTGATCTTCATATGCAAAACTGCATAAAAATAATCAAAACCTACTTCTATATAGATAAAACATTTTTCTTACTATTTTTAGGAGACTCACCCTAGCAAACTTTTATATTTTGCTCTCTCATCTCTATGGCTCAGCTGACTTGAATAATATCTAGATCTGTCTAAAATCATAACTGGAGCAATGTCATAATGAGATAGTTAGATTTACACACATAAAGCTGATCATTGCTCTGCATTATGTACTCCCAATTGGCTAAAACTCCTACATCAACTAGCTCATAAACAACTTATTCTATCCCATAAAATAGTATATCTTACTATATAATCCCTATACTTGCCCTACTAACTCCTCAGTACTTCCTCACTATCTTCCAAATTGCCCTCTGCTGTCTCAAGACAAAAACTTGCTTGAAATCTATAATATATATATATATATATGTGTGTATATATACATATATATATATATATATATATATATATATATATATATATATATATATATATATATATATGTATATATGGGACAAAGTCTATACTCGCACTGCATAGCCTCTAGCCTCCATGTAGTCAAGTCCTTTCTCAAAGAATTCCTCACTAACTCATGGCTATGCCCATGCATCTCACCTCTATGAGGTACATCAACAAATACTTCATATTCAAACTACCCACTCATCATACCATCTATCTGTACCTTTCCACACGTGCCTTCTCCCCATCCTAAAGGGGGACTTGCTTTTTTATTTCCTACCATTATAGACTATACTGCTAATACATTTTTATACCGATTGCCATATGTGATTGTCATATTTTAATTATTACATCACAGGCGTCTCTTCATGCTTTATTATTTCCTATATTGCAATATCAAATTGTATGTATGTATGCATGCTTTTTTAAATTATATCTGTACTAGTGTTTTATTTAATGTTATTTAACACTGTGGAGCTTTTCTCCCCAGGCCTCCACAGAAAATAGGTAAACAAATGTCAATAAAATAAATAAATATGTATTCTGTCTTCCATCATTCCTGCCTTTATCATAAAGTACACTCTTAGTTTCTTGCATTCCATATATAAATCAAGAAACAAAGGACTTCTACTTAGCAATTATTAGTTTCTGAACTATATTAATGGCCAAAGTCTGATGCTGTTAGCTAAAATGTATTAATTTTATTGCATAGATGTGACATGCTTCTAGATTTGTTCTCAATCAGTCTTTCGGCTTTTCCCGGTTAGGGGTCGACACAGCGGAACTCCAGTCCACTAATGATTGGCAATTAATTTTTACGGTGCTGAGTTGCCAGCCCAACACCCAACCTTCAAAGAAAGCACACCCATTCACGCTCGCACCTACCTGTATGTCTTTAAAAGTGACGCGACTGCGGAGTGGACATGCAGACTCTGCACAGAAGGCACTCCAGCTGAGAATCGAACAGGAGAGCCTCTTCCTGTGAGGTGACAACGCTAACTACTGCACTACTGTGGCTATGCTTCTAGATTTGTTCTATGTGTCAGTTTTGCTATTCATTTTGCATTTATATCTCCTTTTACCTTTGCTTCTTCATTGGTTGTAGTGTTACTATTTCTAGTCCTAACTGACTTCACCTGGTACAGTAAGGTATATAGTTTTCTAATTATACTAGGACAGACCAGATGAGTAGGAATAGTTCTAGCTAAGACACTGATGCTATGGCCTGCCATTGAGGTAGACTAAAACCAGGATTACCTACCATACATGTCTGTGTACTACACTGAGATATTGCTCCAGCACACTGGCATATTCTTTTGGTCATAAAGGTTCAGCAGTTTTCAAAGGTTCTGTAACTTGAAGGTCCCATCAATCCATCTCTTGATGTAACCTCTTAATGTTGCACCATCCCTTGCCAGGTCTGTTGGTTCAGGAGGATAAAGCCTTGGCTATGACCCAGGTGACCCAAAGTTGCTGAGTGTCTTGGGCACCTGTTAGCATTGATGTGATGTGGGAAAAAGTGGCAGAAAAATGTGCAGAAAGGAATAATGAAGCAGTTTCCTGTTTATATGTTGCAGGTGGGGTTGGGGATAGAGCGGAGACATGCTGAGTGAGTAGATGTTTCATGTACCCTGATGGTGATGCCAGGCCATTATGTAGAACTGAGGCTACATTTAGGGTAGCAGACAAACAGGAATGTGCTACTACATGCATGAGGGCATTTCTCTCATGGATTCATTGCATACCCCCTGGATGATGTAAGTCTAGCAAGTCAATTGGATGCAGAGCTATAAATACAGAAAAAAAAACTTCAAGCCACAGTATAATGGCTACTTGTCTGCCCCATCCTTTCCATCAGTGGATGACAAGCTCTTACTCCCATGAAAACATCTGTATGAAAATTTGTAGAATCTCAATGCCTAGAGATCATCTGAAAGAAAGACCCACCTGATGTGAGTAACACTGCTGGGCAATCAGTGGTAGGGAACTGTCACAGGTGGACTTAAACAGCTAGCAGTGGATGAACCTGAGGTTAATGACAGTGATAACAACAGAAAATACTTTATATCATCCTTTACGCCATTTATTAAATTAACAGATGATGCAAGTAGTCTGTTCTTCCCTAGTCCACAGTAACTCTACTTCATCAAACATTCCAGTAGTCAGAGCTAAAGCTGAAGAAACTGCATGTATTTCATGGTGTAAGTGATGAACAACTGATGCTTGGTAGTTTTATAGAGCAAGACTGCATGAGGTGTACTTTTAAAACCAGCAGTTTCTGGAAACACCCCAGACATGCAGATATGCCAAAAGACACCAAAAACAAAGGACACTGGTTTCTAGTGTTACCCTGGATTTAAGGTTAAAACTTGCAGTCTTTTATCTTTTTCAGCATTTTACATGCCAGCTTGCACACAGTTTATAATATACATTTAATCTCTATTTGAAAAATCAGACCTGTAAATTTCTTCAAATTCAAAGCACATTAGCCCCACTTAGTCTAAGTTGATTTAATGTATTTTCTGCAGAGTGTTTTGCATAATTTACAAGTAGCAATTCCCTCAGAACAGTACAGAGAGTTAATTTTTTAAATGTATTTTACATTTTGCCTTCATAATTAGAAATGATAAGCAAAATGTCAGCAAAATAGCTAATTTCATTTTATAATGTTATATCTTTCTCAGGGCTCTGTATCCATTTTTGTGAAAGTACATTACGGACATTTCTGTGGCCCTGCCTTTCGTTTTTCACTACAACTATTTCATTTCCATCTGCATTCAAAATATATGACAATAAATATGCTAAAAGGTAAGACAGAATTTAATTTCTGCTTTAAAAAGGAAAGCAAATCAAATTAAGGTGGAACAGCTGGCAGACCTTGCCTCGGAATCATTAATTTAAGGTAACATTTTACGACAGGTGCACCTCTCTTAGAGTTATAAGCTCTAGAATGACTAGTTTAGAATGTCTACCCCTTCATTTTTATGCTATTTTCTTTCCCTGGAGAGCTTCCTTCTTCATTTCTGGTGATCACTGCTCATATATTGTTCCCACGCTCTTCTTATTGGGCTGCTTATATTAGTCCCTGAGACCTCTGAAAGCTGTCTGTATTAAAGGGGAAAACTCAGTACAGAGATTTTCTTTTCATTTTCCATTACTTATTGTATTTCTCAAGGAAACAGTAATGTAAGAATGCATACTGCATGCAGAGTTCAGGTTTAAAGATGATCTAGTTGATATATTTATGTTATTTATATTTAGAGCTTTTTAAACAATTCTCTCCTGATACAATATAATCAGTTTATCATAAGGAACAGGCTCTAGTAAGAAAACCTATCATTCATAAGTCATTTAGAAGCAGTAAGGTTCTCCAGTTCAATTCTCAGCTGGGGTGCCTTCTGTGTGGAGTCTGCATGTCCTGCCTGCAATTGTGTGGGTTTTTTCCGGGTGCTCTGGTTTCTTCCCACATCCCAAAGACATGCTGTAGGTGGATTGGACACTCTAAATTGGCTCTAGGTGTGAGCGTGTGTATGTGTGTGCCTTCTGTGGAAAGTTGGGCACCGAGCTGGCAACTTGACACCATAAAACTCCACCGCCAGTTGTTCTGCGGACCTTTGTTCCTCTGTGATCATTAACGGGAAAAGCCAAAAGGAGAAGAAGAAGACATAAAGAAACTTTATATGGGGGTTGATTTCTTTAATAACACTATGAATCTAAATTGTTTACATGTTAAAAGAGAACGGAGAATCTTTTTCTCAGTTAAAAGGCTGATTATTTCCAAACAAACCACACAGTGTTTACTGCCTTCTGCTTATTTTTTGAAATCAGATCATTTTATACTACTGTTTATAGGTTCATAGGACAATACTAGGCTATTGGCCTGGAGGCCCTTATAAGCCTAGACAAGAATTTCACCCATGTTCCCACAAAGTCAGTACCTGTTTTCCCTGTCCAGCAGGGACACAGGTGGGATTCCAGGGGTATATTTTCTGTTTCCCATCCAGTCATCCAGGTTCCTCTTAAAGATGGCTAGTGTGGTATTGTGCTTGACATGGAGATGAAGTCTCTTCCACAGATGGGGGAGCTGTTGGGACACAAATCTATCCTGCCAATGAGTTTTATTAATGTCACACACCAGGTTGAGGCCTTGCGTGTGGGTTGCACGAGTGGCTTTTGACTTACGAATATGCAGCAACTCCATCAAGACTGAGTCTGTGACAGCCTTGTATGCCAGACGCAGGTCCCCTCTGACCAGTCTGTATGAGACTGAGTAGAGGGACAGGGCTTTTAGCCTATCTGTATAGGATAGGTGTTTGAGACCCTGGAATTTTCTGGTCAGGAACCTCTGTGGTCTCTCCAACTGCTGCATGTCCTTGGCAAGGTACATGCCGAAGGGGGCATTGTACTCAATAATGGGCCTGATAAGGGAGGAGTACAGGGATGTTATGAACTCCTTGTTCCTGGATGAAATACCCTTACTTAGGAGGTGGGCCATGTAGGAAGCCAAGTACAATGGAGGCAATGTGGTGGTCAAAAGTCAGGTTATCAACCTGGGTGCCAAGTCCCTCACAACTGATTGCATGCTTAGTACATTGTTATTAATGTGATAATTAGTGGGGGCACCATTTTCCTCAAAGGGATAATGATGCATTTCTCGGCATTCAGTTTAAGACCATGCCTCTGGCACTAGTTATTAGTTTGGATCAGTCCCTCTTGGAGGATGTTCACATCACTAGGGGAATTTATGACAGTGCCCAGCTTGCAGTCATCTGCAAACTTGGTCAGCCACAGACCACTGGTTTGGGCTTTTACCTCAGGAAAGTATATCCCAAAAAGTAGAGGCTCCAAGATTGATCCTTGGGGTACGCTGCTTGTTACGGGTCTACTACTAGAGGTGTCTTCCCCTATTTTGACTGAGTGGGTTGTATCAGTGAGCTATTTAGCTACCCATCTGGTAATATACAGGTTGATGCCTAGCTGAGAGAGTTTATCTATTATGCCTGATTGGGAAATAGTGTTGAAGGCTTTGGCTAGGTCAAGGTAGGAGGTGTACACTGTCTTTCCCTCATCCATGACTTTGGTGACTGTTTCAAAGAAGGTGCCCACGTTTAACAGGCATGATCTCCTTTTGACAAAACTAAACTGTGTAGGATCAAGTGTTTGGAGGTTGCCAATGTCCTTGTTTATAAAGTCCATGCTAATGTGTTTCATGGCCTTGCCGATCAGGCTAGTTAGGCTAATGGCCTATAATTGCCTGGGGCGGTAGATGCTCCACCTTTGTGTATAGGGATGACAGTGGCTGTCCTCTATTTTGCTGGGATGAAACTGGTGCACAGGCTTTGGTTGAATAGGGTGCCTAGCGGTGCTGAGGGCTCTTGCCAGAGTTCATGTAGGACACAGCCAGGGATGTTGTCGGGTCCCATGGACGCTGTCTTTTTTGCCTTTGAGAGGGCGTTAATGACCTGCTCCTGGTGATGAGGTGAGGAGGGCAGGTGCTGGGGATGTCCTGGTTTACTGATGGGGGGACAGGGGGTGAGGTTTTCACTGAACTTGTCTGCCAGCAGGTTGGCTATATCTATGGCATTTGTGTATGTGGTATTCTTGACCACCAATTCAGAGCAGATTTGGAAGTTACTATTGAGATTGTGGATGTATGAGAAGAAGTCCTTATTATTTCTCCTTAGTGGATGTGGCCAATTTGGACTCGAAGTTAGCCTTAGAGGATTTTACTAGTGACCTTATTTGCTTGTTCAGACAAATGAGAGATTGCTTCCAACTTGGCACCTGCTCCTTCTTGGTCCTGGACAGCATTTTTTTCCTTTTATTATAGAGTCTGTTTATTGCTGCTGTCCACCAGACAGGTTTACTATTCCTTAAGGAAGATGATTTGGTCCTGTCAGGTATTGCTGAATCAGTGCAGCTATAATGGTGCTCATATAGTTTTTTAGTGTAGGCTTGGACATTAGTGCTTGTTCCATCTGAAGGGATGGTGGCTGTGAAGCTGCTTATACCTGGTCTCTAGAGGTTGTAGTCAGCTTTGGAAATTTTTTTTTGTTCGATCCTAGCAGGGGGGGTGCTGACTTTGAAAGTGATTGCTTTAAGGTCGGATCTTACCAAGGAGGATAACACTGTAGGGGTGCTACAGTGGTTACATTTCATTGGTTTACCTTTATAATTTTTTTCATCCTTCAGTTAGCAATTTAATCCACTTCTGTGTCACTTGGGAGCCAAACAGCACTTGCTAGGTACAAGGAAGAGAAAATATTCCTGAATGGGACACCAGCACATAGCAGAATGCTCACATACTAACTCTTACATAGCACATATGTAGACATCTATGTGCAATTTAGAACAATATCAGTTCGCCTACAGCATGCCTTTGCCATGTAGAAGGAAACCAGACCACCTTATGAAAACCATGGGAAGATGTGCAAACACCACATAGAAGCCAACAAAATTTCAAGGCAGCAATGATAATTAGTATGCTACTATTTTTATGTTATGTTATTTGAATATGGTAGGGAACAGTAGTGGACAGCTCCATGTTGACACATTCCAGACAGAGCCTGTGGGTTATACTATACATTTATGAATATTTATTTATTTGCTTACATTTTTGCTGGCTGAGTTAGTTCTAGTTGGCCAATGTCCTCTTTTCAGTGGAAGCTATAGGTGGAATTCACACTAACTAGGAGAAATGTGGCCATGACACCATACTCTTTTCAATAGGTGCCACGGGATCTTTCACATTCATCTAAGCTAGCAGCAACTCAGGCAGAAGGCTTCTTAGTTTAACGTCTCATCTGAGGGATGGAACAGCAGGAGTGTAGCACCCCATTATGCTACACTGCAGTGTCAGCTTCAAAAAATTCATCCAGTTAGTTCATGTGGAAATAGAATCCACAGTCTTCTGTACCAAAGGTGAGTGTGCTACCTGTTAAAATACTGAGACTACTACTAAATGAATATTTGTTAAGAATTTTCATAGAAGTAATTGTTCTAAAAATTGGCAAGGACCATCATGTACTGGTGGTGTTGCAGGACATATCAAGCACTAATACACTATAATATATCATACAGTGTATGGTCTGTTATACATATGTTCATCAAGGCAGAAACATTGAATTTCACAAATGGTACAAGGCTTAAAACATGATTCTTTAAGGCAATTACAGACTGTCAAATAGAATACCTGTATGATACAGTATGTATAAAGCAGAATTAGTCTTTCTGCAGTATTATTTGAACCCCATCATGGTTTTCTCAGCATTACTTGTTCATGTTTCTATACTGAGTTGGATGATCAAAATGCATCTCATTAAACATGGATTTGTGGAGTAGAGGGTACACCAGACAACCTTTGTTCAAGTAACAGTACAAGAAGCCGGAAGAGGTGGATAAGGGAGGGTGGGAGTGAGCAGGAATTGGTAACTTGCCCATCCTATGGGGAGTGATAAGTTTTGTCCTGCTGCCAGAGTTGACATAAAGTGTTTACCTCAGAATAACAAGGTACAGGGTTTGATTCTCATCTTCACAGAAGTTGCTTAGGCTCAAAATATTCGACAAGACTAGCTAACCTAGTACTTACCTATAAACCTATGAGTCAGAAACATGCAGAAAAGTTTGGAAGTGTAGCTGGCAGCATAGTGGTCCCTAGGTTACTCCACATTGTACATATCTGAGGCAACTTGTGTTTGAGTGCACAGTAGCTCTCTCAGACAGACTACTATCAGTAGATGTTATGTCAAATAGGGGAGGGGGTAAACATGACTTTCAGACTTATCCACTTTCTAACACCCAACTCTTGCCTTCTGAAAATGAATACACAAATAAATCTTCCACCTCAAGCAGGAAACAGACAGACCTTAGGCCTTTACTCTGCCTAGGGAACAAATGGGTCTCATTTTCCCCCTGTATGGAGGAATGAATGGGCCAGATGGGAACAATTAGGGGGCCACTGAGCAGTGTTGTATGAGCACACCAAAAATATTCATCTCACTAAAATAGAACTCCTAGAACACAAATTCCCAAAACATAATTTATCTAAACCAATGAAAATAAATGCTAAAAGATATTTTTACCCCCCCCCTACTGTAACAGACTGTGTGAACTATTCACTACTTATTTTTCTAACTTTAATGTTGCACTACTTAGCAGGAAGGGAAAAAAAACGAACATCTCTGAAGTCTAAAGTTGTGCAGCATCTAAACTAGAATTAATAAGTAATCTAGCCAAGAACTCTAACAGGTTTGAAGAAAAACAATTCCATGTGCTCCAAATTTATTCATTAATTTATTTATTTGACATTTATTTACTGGGATGGTCCATCTGAGTCCGAAGAACCCATTTTCAGTGGACGCCTGGGGAAGAAAAGCTCCAACAATACAAACAACAAAACACATCATAAATTCTTGCAGTTACAGGAAAAGAGACAAAAAAAACAGCGTTTAAAGATTATCACAGGAAATAAAAAACATATATGTATAATACATAATATACAATTTGGTTTTAGGTTATTGGTACAATTCGTTGAAGGAGCTTTGTGATATAGTGAGTATTTATAATTGTTACACATTAATTAAGTATTAGCAGTGGAAGCAAATCATATATACATAAAGTACATGCATATGAAGGATTATTAAGATGTTGGGCCGGATTCACGAAGGCTTGCACGGAGTCTTAGAGTAGAGTAAGACTCCATGCAGCCATCATGTCCGACGAGCGATCCAGGAACAGCCTGTAGAGGTGTGTAAGAGAGCTCTTAAAACGGCTCTTACACGGACAGGGCTGGGATATGCAAATTACCTAAATTGCAGGCGAAAGGCATGCAAATGAGGTAGATTTGCGATTCAGGAAACCCTAACCTGTCCGAGTAAGAGCAGTGTTATTTGCAGGAATGTACTCAGTTGACAACTGAGTACCATTCTGCAAATAGCAAAACAGAGCCATGACAGCTCCAAATAAAGGTTGCATCCAGTGCAGGAAGCATGCCAATGGCCAAATATATGGCCATGTGAAATGTTTCCTGATGCAATATGAAAATAATAATATTTAATTTTTTTTGCCGATTTCCGATGTTTAAGTATAGCGCAGCGCCGCGCAAATGGGGTGTGCTCTAAAACCCAGAATACTAAAAATTAAAACCGACAAATGTGGATTTTATTGAAATTGTTAATGTACAGTGCAAGGGAATGGCAGGCTGAAGACAACATGGCCACCGAGTAGAGGTTGCTAAGGGGGGAAGCTCAGTCTAAGACATGTTACCAAGCATTAGTAGGCAATCCTATGTAAATGAGTGTTAGGATAGTGAATCACAAGTTTACATAGCAACTGAGCACAGTCAGTGGAGTTTAGGAGTAGGATATGGGGAATAACAGAGTAGAAAATAGGTGACATCACGAGGGGGGTATGTATGAAAGAAGTGAAGCTCATTGGAGCAGAGTGGCATGTGTCAGCTGTCATTCACACATCATGGAAAGAGGTGTGTCAACAGGTAGGCTAGGGAAAGGCAAGAAATGGAAGGTGTATGCCGTGGATAACACCAAAGTTTCTTGCTGAGCGGGTATGCACTCGTGTGCACACGTGTAAAGCCGAGTAAAACAGAGTGCACGTGTGTAAGTGGGAGTGCGCACGTGTAAGCCGGAGTAAGCATGTATAAGGCTGTTTAAAGAGTTGTAAGCATGTTTGCGCTGGTGTGCGTGCATTTTAACCCGAATAAGCAAGTTTTAGCCCGTGTAAGCATGTGTGCATGCGTGTTAGCTGCTGTGCATGTGTTTGCGCTTGAGTGCGCGGTGCTCCCCCCCCTGAGGAAACAGAAAGGAAAAAGGAAGCACAACAAATAGTAGGAAGCAACCAGGGAGTACTAGCAGAGCTAGCAGGTAAAAACAATCAGAATCAGGCAATTACACAGGCAGTACACTAACCCAGCCCAGCCTAGCACTTAAAACTCTGCAAACAACAGTCCATTATGTTTCTCACAACAGACACTGCAGTAAGCTAATAGAAGTGAAAACTGAAAAAGCTTTACTGAGACAAAGAAATGTTAGGGGCTGCCATTGCTGTTATAAGACGACATATGCAACATGCTGAGGGTGGTGACAATGGAAATGCTGCTGGACAACCCACAGTGAGGAGACAGAGAAGAGTGTACAGGCCCAGGGTAACCTACCAGGGGCTACATGAGCTGGAGATAGTGGAGCACTATAGAGTGGACAGAGACCTCCTGCAGCAAATTGTTGAGCTGTGCAGGCCACGCCTCACACACAGAACCAACAGAAGGGAACCCATCCCAGTGGAAACCAAGGTATGTGTTGGCCTAAGAATATTAGCAACAGGTACCTTCCAGAGACCAACTGGTGATATGCTGGGGATATCACAGGCATCAGCATCCAGGGTACTACACCAATTCCTGGATGCCATGTCAGCACATGTCGGTGATCATGTATATTTCCCCAATTCCCGTGAGGTATTGGCCAGCAATATGCGTCTCTTCCAGCAAATAGCGGAATACACTGAGGTAGTGGGTGCAATAGACTGCACGCACATATGCATCAAAGCACCAGCCGGCGAGCGGGGTAGGGTTTACTTCAAGCACAAGGGCTTCCCCTCAATCAACTGCCAGGTCATGTGTGATGCCCAGGGCATAATGCTGAATGTGTGTGCAGGCTGACCTGGAAGCTACCATGATTCCCATATCTGGCATCTGACGCAGATGTACCAGACATTTGCCAATGGGGACATCCCACATGGTCACCTAGTGGGGGGTGCTGGCTATGCACTGGAGCCGTGGCTGATGACACCCATCAGAAATGCACACACACCTGAACAGGAACACCATAATGAGGCACACGCACAAACACGTAATGTAATAGAGAGTGTGTTTGGGCTTCTCAAGTCAAGGTCCCGGTGCCTGTACACATCTGGTGGAGCCTTGCAGTACTCACCAACTACATGAACCCAAATTGTCATGGTATGTGCTACGCTGCATAATATGATCCTCCGAAAACAGCTGCAGCAGGACCAGCATAGGCCTGGGCCAAACAGCCCCCCACCATTGCCAAGGCCATCACAGGCAGAGCATGACTCAGAGGAGGAACAACCTAAGTCTGCCCCATAAGGCAGAAGGAGGCATGCCCAGTATGCTTTGGCCCTGGCAAAGAGGCAACGCATAGCACATACACTGGCCCAGTAGGAACTCTGGAAATTATACCTGTCTCCGACTCGCACATATAGTAAAAGGGATGCCTAAGTTGACACTACCTGCTTTCAAACATGTACAGGGAGTGTAGTATGTGCATCCGACATAGGCAGCCCTGCAGCACCACCTAAGGCATGATTGCCATGTGTTAAGCAATATAAAGCAGTGCTAAACAGCATTTACCACCATGTAGTATATGCAAACAAAATCGCACACACCAACTAGCACAACTGTGGTCAATGTTCAGTAATATTGGGCAACGTCCAGCAATGTTGGTGAATATTGAGCAATGTCGGACAAGCCTGGTCTAAGTAGGGAATAGCTGAACAAAAGCCAACATGCTCATATTTGCTTAACTGGCCCTTAAGCAGTCTGGTCTGCTCAGTATGAAAATATAAAGCAGTGATGGGCCACGAACCCAGGATACTGTGCACTATAGCCAGAGTACTGAACCACTAAACCATGACAGTATTGCAGTGGTCAGCCTGTATGAAGGAATGTTGATAAGTCTATGCAAAGTATTTCATGTAAACCCTGCAGGCACAGCATAATCCCTGTCGAGTTATGACACAAAGGTGAGTCCTGCAGTGAGAACAGAACCTCATTTCCAACACACACAGTATAAATGTTAATATCAGTCATGTTCGCACACATCAACAAATACAGTGGACCTCAGATAGCAACATACTGAAAGGTCACACTGGGCATGCTCACACACTTGAATAAATGAGACAAATGTCAGGCAACAAAACACAGAATGGCAGAACTGGGCATGCTCACACACTTAGGCCATGTCTGAGAACATCCGTGGGCCATGCATATCTGGCAGTTGCATGTGTTAACCCAGGAACCTGTCACTATACAGCAATCTGCCCTGTGCACACAGTTATATGACAACAGACACATCTATAATATAGTGGAACCCTGTCATAATCAAATATGTTCTGCAGATATCGAAGTTGTTCATAGAAACTGGTAAAGCAAAGATGATAAAGACCTGCAAACAGTATCAGCAATAAACATTGTGCATCTTGAACATTAGCATAGGTTCAGAGGTCGATACTAGGCTATCTGCCCTAGGGTATGTACAAGCCTAGCCAGAGTGTGTTTGGCATTCGCAACCCTGTCAGATTACTAAACTGTGTGTATGAATAGTAGGTCACACAAAGCCCATGTACGTTTAGGCTAGTGTGCCTCTGTCTAGCAGGGACACAGAAGATATCCCAGGGGTAAACATACGATCACCCATACAGTCGTCAAGATGTCTCCTGTAGGTGGTCAGTGGCTGGCTCTGCCTATGTGAAACTGGAATTGCATTCTGGAGTGAGTGGAGCCTCTGGGATAAGAATCTGTCCCTCCACAATGTCCTATTAACATCTGTGCTGAGGTATAAATCCCTGGAGTGTGTAGCCCCAAGGGAGTCAGCTATCCTGAGGTGGAGCATGTCCAGTAAATCTGGGTTGGGTATATCTGTAAACAACAGGCACACATCATATCCTAGTAGGTGGTAAGTGACTGAGTAGAGCTGGAGTTACTGCATCTGAACTGTGCTGGGCATCTGTGTGAGTCCCTAGATCTGCTTGGTGAGGAACTTCCGTGGCCAGTACAGTTGCTGCAGGTGTCGGGTAAGGTACACCCCAAATGTGGTAATGTAATCAAGCATGGATGTAATGAGTATAGGGGCACAATGACCTCACTCGATCTAGATGTGAAACCATATGGGATAAGGTGGCCCACATAGAAGGTGTGTCCAACCACTTTGGCAACGTGAATGTCAAAGGCGACAGTACGAACAAGTCATGTCCCCAAACCCCTAACAACTCCTACCGTATGTAATGGAGTACTACCTATGTGGTAGTGTGTGGGCATGTTGTTATTCCCAAAGGGGATGACTATGCAACTAATGGCATTTAGCTGTAGGCCATGGCTCAGGCACCAGTCATCCATCTCTGTGAGACCCTGTTTGAGTATGCATGTGGCAGCTGGAGAGTTGATCATGGCATCCAGTTTGCAGTCAAGTGCAAACATGTTCAGCCATATTCCCCCTGTGGTAGCCTGTACGTCAGACAAATATATACTGAACAAGAGAGGTCCCAGGACTGAGCCGTGTGGGATGCCACATGTAACTGGTGTATAGTCAGACATGGCACTTGCAATTCTGACCATGTGGGTGCTATCCCTGATCCAGGTATCAATCCATCGTGTGAGATATGTGTCCATATCGACGCTGGTGAGCCTATGCATAATGGCCCAGTGGGTTATTGTGTTGAAGGGTTTTGCAAGGTTCAGGTAGGCTGTGTGGACAGCCATCCCTATGTTGATGAACCTGTTAGCCATTTAAAGAATAAAAACAGGTTCAAGAGGCAAGATCTACCCACATCAACGCTAAAATGTGTAGGACACAGTGTCTGTAGGTTCCCGATGTCTATGTGTATGAGTCCCATGACAATACACTCCATAGCTTTGCAGAACAGGCTACTTAGGCTTATAGGGCAATATTGTCTGTGGTCCATTGTGGTACCAACTCTGTGGAGTGGGACCACTGTCACTGTATGCCATTCCTTGGGTACATATCTTGTGGTAACTCCAATATTGAACAGTGATGGAATGTGAGGGTTGCGTCTGTCATGATGCTCATGTAAGATGCAGGCTGGGACACCATCTGGTCACATTGATACTGTGATGTATGCTTTGGGGAGGGCAGCACTCACCTGTTACTGTGTGATGTCAGGGAGGTTATACTCTGTTGGGATGGATAGTTGCTCCTTAGGGGGGATGGGTGGGAGACATCTGCACTGAACCTGTTTGCCGGGATGTTGGCAATGCCAGTGGGTTCAGGGTAGGTTTAGTCAGTATGCAGTAACTCACAGCATCTGACATAACTGAAGAAGGCCGTGTGATAGTCCTACATGTCTGTTGCAATTGTCTGGTAGAAGCGGCCCTTAGAAAAGTTCATGAGTGATTGTAGCTGTCTGCTAGTACAGATCACAGATGCCTTCCCAGTCTGGGATTGTGCTCTGTCATGTAGTAGCTTCCTCCTGATGGTGTACAGCTTATTAATGGCTGGGGTCTAGCAAACAGGTCCCCTGCCATTGGAGTATTGAGTCCTGTTGTTATTTGGGATAGCACAATCCATGCAGTCCACTAGGTGTCCATAGAATGTGTATGTAAAGGATGCAGCAGTGTGAGCCGTATTTGCCACTGTCTCAGGGTCTCTGAAGGATACCACCTTGCTTCGGTGAAGTGAGATGTTCTCTCATGAGAAGTTCACCAAGATTACCCAGGATGGGTGTGTGGAGGGTATATGTATGTCCAGTGAGATACATGTATGTTCTGACCTTACCAATTAGGGGTATATCGCTGGTGTGGAACATAGAGTCCCCATGTTGGTGATGATCAGGTCCAATATGTATTCCCCCTTGTGGCTGTGCTGACTGGTTGTGCCATAGCATATGAGTCTACAAATTGTAGCGACTGTTGGGTGAGGGTATTGGGGCTTGAGTAGTATCCCCAGTCAATATTTGTGTATATGAAGTCACACAATATAATGGTGTTTGTGGAGACCTTCATATTCTCCATAGTTCCCACGAAAGCCGAGTGTGGTTCCTGATTTTGGGAGTGTGTTCTGTAGCAGGTGACAAACTGAAAGGCAGTATTGCACAGTGGTAGTTGTATATGTATGGTCTGTGATGCTTTGTGCAGTGCTACTAACCCGGAGGTGTGTGTATCTGTGATGTATATGGATACTCCCCCTAGTTGTGTTGTCTGTTCCAAGTCTTGTTGTCAGACAGCATGGTATGAAACATAACCTGGTAGTGCTGTTGTGCATAAGAGAGCCTGAACCAGGCATCTGTCAGTGCACAGATATCGCTATCCTCCATACTGAGGAGAGTCCTGAGTGGCCGCAATATGAGGTTAACACAACTGTTGTTGAGCAGCATTACCCTTAGTTTCATTTAACCTGTAATGTCTATGGAGGTGGGTTTGTCTTCTGAGCCCTGCTTAAAAAAGGCACTATGGTGATAGCAAGAGCCTTAGCCAGCATTCCAAAGTCCAAGGGTGACAGGTGCAAGCTGTCCATAGTGAAGCTACATGGCATGTTGAGCATGTCACCATAGGCTGACAGACACTGTATCCCTTATGAATTAAACAAATTTGTTAGGCAACTGTTAAATGTGATATGTGTGTCTGTATACTGTGACATCATAACTGGTGGTGTAAGATGTTAGACAAGGTCAGGGTCATACTGGCCTGGGCTACATGATCAGAGTGTTCCTCCATGTATCATGTCATGTGGTCCAGGGAATAACGTCTGAGGTTATACACACCAGCATGGACAATGATGGAGCCAGTCCTGTACTTGCTTTGGAGTGACCTGACTGCCTGTGTTATGTGGCAGATCCTGGCACTCAACAGACAGCCCAAAGTGACTATTCCCTTGTTAGGGCTGGTGAGTGGTACGTCAGTGTGTCTGACAATAAGTGTCGCCTATTACAAGTGTATTAGGTGTGTTGTTTAGCCCGAAGGGCAGTGACTGTGTGGCACACTGACATTGTGAACTATGTGATATGTGGGTATTGTAGTGGGGTAGCAGGTGTGGTGTGTCAGCTTTGGAGGTCTCTGCTGCTTAGGTAGAATACATTTACAGCATCTGAGTATGTCTATGTGTGATAATTTGGTTTGAGTGCTATTGCTAGAGGATATGTGAGACTGATATGTGGTGTGTGTGGTTACCTTCACCACCTGATAGACTGTGCCAGTCATGGGTCGAGAGAGTTCAGCACCCTGTATGTCTATATAGGTGCATCTCACACATATATCTGAGTTTGTCAGGAGGAGGAGAGGGTTGTCTGTGTACATGAGGCAGATGTGACATTGTGTCAATATCACAATATCCACCAGCTGGACTGAAGAGTACAAACAAAACCAACTCCTGGACATGCCAGGATATTATCATGACATACTCTGTAGCCTGATCACAAAGGATCAGTAGGGTGTTAAGCGTGTAAAAGAGTATAACAGGGATTAGTGCTCATGTTCGTTGGTGTTTTGTAAAGAGTAGCTGAGAAGGAGTCCAGACTCAATCATGACACCTCCTTCAGCTATGTCATAAATAGCAATGTACACCCATATATGTCCTGAGTCAGGGCCAACTGTACATGAGTGACAATGCCGACATCATGACAGACAGGCCCATATGTACATACCCATCTCCCACTGACAATAGTCCATATCATCATACCAGGAGATATCACATGTAGAATGGATGAGCAGCTACCCCCACTGCCAAAAGCATGGCAGCAAGTGGAATACATTGATTCCCAATATGTGTCATGCACAAACTACAGAAAAAAACAGATCATGCACCTGAACAGTCAGCTGAGCCTCACCCCCTACACAGGATGTGGAACCGTTGAATGTGTCACAGCTACTTAGGGCACTCCCCACAAGTGTTGGTGCACAACCCACCATGGGAAGTCAAGTCCAGTACGCCTATGAAGTCTGATCTGCAAGGTCATGGAGTCTATCATGGTTGTAGTCATAAACAGAGCTATTGGAAGCTGACATACACACAACCCTACTAACCTTGGTGTGTTCATGTGAGGATCATGGTTCGCAAACATGCTAGACTGTTTGCAGGGCAGCCACCCAGGACATACATCAATGAACACATCTACACATGTGTCACATAGACTTTGAATAGCCCTTTATCAACATCCCAGACACATGTAGTATCCACAAAACCAACAAGCTGTGCATAAATATGTGTTGACATATGACAGAATGTCAATGTGTCCACAGATAGATCACACAAGGTAAGGATTCTGAGGTCTTGTTCAAGCTGTTGACACCTGCTGACCCACATGGACCATTCCTGGAATGGCATAAAACAAAGTGTGCACACATCACCATGTCCAGTCTGATGATGTCACCATCCTATAAATACAGCAGGAGAAGGGAAACCAGCCAGTGAAGCAAATAGCGTGCCGTGTTAATATGTCTCTCTCTAGTATCATAACCTAACTAGGTAGGGGTTTGAATCCTGCAAATGCTGACTGTGTGTTGGTCAATGTGGTGTGGGTTTTGATTTTACTATGGTATGACATAGTATGATTACAACAGTAAGTGCATTGCACACATCAGGTATATGCGTGGCAAATATATATGTGTACATGTCCCCTCAATCAGTACATAGGTGTGAAGCCTGCATACTACATGAATACATTTGTTTCCATTGACAGGTTGTGCCGCTGCTTCTCAGATCGTAGGTCACATATGCATGTATGTGACAAGGCCGTCCACTGTTGTGTTCTGTGGCCAAGGTCATCTGTGGCACACACACCCATGACAGTTACTTAAGAGTAGTGTGAGTGAGGGTATATGCCTGGGGTATATGTCAGACATGGTCATACACAACAAAGACTGCCAAGAATGGACAGTCTTTATAGGTGTATGACTGCCTTGTGTATATGCATTCAGGTCTCTAATGTCTTATGTGATACACCTTGGGACTCCACAATACCTATTGATATGTGGATACCAAGGGACACATGACATAACATGAGGCTGTATGTACACATTGGTACCCAACATACATGTTGAGGGCTACCACCGGTGTGGTACTAACGGGATAGTATGTATAGTACATGAGGATGACTATAACATAGTTGGTTTACTGCTATACAGCATGTATCAGACAACAGGTATCTGTCTGTATGATACCCTTGTGTAGGATATGCATCCCATCCAGGGAATGCATTGTACGCCAATCCATGCATTTCCAGATTTGGATGGACA
Source organism: Protopterus annectens (assembly GCF_019279795.1). Taxonomy (NCBI): domain Eukaryota; kingdom Metazoa; phylum Chordata; order Ceratodontiformes; family Protopteridae; genus Protopterus; species Protopterus annectens. The sequence goes on from NC_056729.1 coordinate 1,296,991,864, forward strand.
CATCCCTAGTGTGTCTGCATATACCTAAGGGGGCTATATGCCAAACAGGTGTGGTCACAGGAATGGGTGGCGGTCATTACCACTGGTTAGTGTTATATTGCAGCACCGGAAGGATCTTCCCTACTACTGTGTGTCATTTGTCAGGGCATCATCCAATGATTGCTTATAGTCATGCTGTTGAGGTTGTGTATACTATCAGACCACAAATCATTGACAGATATTAACGGTGTCACTCACAGCATAGTGTCAACCCATGTCATACACACGTCTACCCATGTTAGTACATAACTGTAGTAGAATGCATACTGGCCATTGAAAGATACTATGAGATGTTAACAATGTGTACAACAGGGTATGCCACACGTCCCATGTGTCCACTATGCACGTACATCCAGACAGTGTGCACCCACCATGTTCACAGATGTACACTTGCTAATCTGTACTGCACACATCACACACATACTGTCCACTCACTAACACATGCTGGCAACACATTACACTTCAGCCAAGTGGCACATGGGTGGACAATACATACTCAGACCAAACAGTGGTGTAAACAATGCTACATTGACAATCAGAGATTTGATGCATAATGTCTGCTCAGATATACCTACAAGGATGTCGTTACACTTCCTTGTTGACAACTTGCTATTATTGCTACACTGCTATAGTGTCACCCTGTGCATCAGCACCATGTTAGCCTGTCCCTCCGTCAATGATGCAGATGACAGGAGGCGACACAGGTATCATCATATGCACAGGGCGTTTTGTTGTTTGCCAGAGCCTGACATTGACCCATCCAATCGACATATCTGTGTGTGTGTGTGTGTGTGTGTGTGTGTGTGTGTGTGTGTGTGTGTGTGTGTGTGTGTCAGGGACAACAGTACAGCATGGGCCAATGATGATGTAATGTGTGTGTGCATGTGTGAGCCCTAGTTGTTTGGTTAATGTGTGTGTGTCTGCATGCACACAGCTCCACCATGTGGCTGCCATATATGGTAGTTTGTGGGACAGCCACAGACTGTACCTGCTAGGCTGTACAGATCACTGTCTCTGGCCATGGACACAGTACCTGTGCCTGGCAGGGGTGTTACGGACAGTATCGGGTACCAACCCTGACTGGGTACTGTCATCAGAGGCAGAGGTATGATGACTGGACCCATGTCCCTGCTGGGACTGGCCAGAGCCACATGCACGTGGTCTACTGGGACGGTCAATGGACAGGCCAGCCCCAGCATTGCTGGTGCTGGTACTGCCACTATGGGAGTGGCTGTGAACTGTGGGCCATCCGCGACCACTGCAAGCTGTTGCTGGCATGCATCCGCGTCGACGTCGCAACCGTCCCGCATGGTCCTGGCTCATGGAAGACATGTTGTGGAGGGCATCTAATGTCTCCCCCCAATGTCTATCAATGACCTCGGTGTAAGTCCGGACGGCACCGGCAAGGTCACGGATGCTGTCATTGATAGCGGTGTAATGTGCCCTCTGCGCCCTAAGTCCCTGCCTGGTGTACTGTTCCATACATGCCTGAGCCTGCATTACAGCCCAGAACATACTGGTCATTGTAAGACCTGTGAGGGCATGCCTGCCAGGGGCAATACGACCAGTGGTGCTCCCCGAGAACCCCTGGACCTCCGCCTATGTGGTACCGTTCCGGGTCTATGGCTATGGCTGCTGTGAGGGGATGCAAGTGCCATGGGTACCACACTCTCCTGGTCAATGCCAACTGTATGCTGTCCCTCACCTATGGCCATTGGTGGTGAGGGATGTATTGACAGTATGAGTGTGCGCATAGATGGGGTTGAACGCTGTGTACTGTCGATTGGCGGACCAACGACAGACCTTGTCAAATCTTCCTTTGCCAAAATACATGTGTCATCATCACCACTATTCGTGGCAGTGGCTTCAGGTTGCCTGCTCCTTTTGCCAACCCCTAACTCAGCACCTGTGAGAGAAAGACAGGAAACACACTTTACAGTCTGCACATGCACACATGCACAAATGCACACATGAACACATGAACACCTGCACACCTGCACACATGCACACATGAACACATGCACACATGCACACATGAACACTAATACACACCTCACTACAGCACATACACACACATACCAGCAATCCAACACATATTCTATAGTGGGTGAAGGTGGGTGTCAGTATCACAAGGTAGACAGTCACCACACACGTGTCATCATGCAGAATATGTGTTGCACAAGACCATGCAGTGCAAGTGTAGATGCCCCTATTAAATGGCAGTATACATGGCTTTGATGCAACAGTGTAGTTTTTCAGTGATTGGCTACACCCTGGAAGACAATGTGTACATGGACACAACATTGCTGTGCAGGTAATATCAGCTCTGCAATGCCCTGTGCCCCATCACTCACAAGTATACATGCCATGACTGCATGTGTTATCTGTGTGACACATATATATCCATGTCTGAGTGCAGTGTCTGTGTCCATAGCAGATAATAGTGGGCATGGGTGTAGCACATGCATGCCATGTACACACACGGGATGTGTGGTGCATGTTGACGTGAAGGAATCCCAATGCTTGACATGGCTAGTGTACAGTGGTTATGGTAAATGTGTCACATATTGCAGATATGTGGGTGCCAGACATGGCATGGCATGCTACACGACTGCAACATTAAACATCACACATACCCAATGTGTGTCAAGTGACCTATACACCCACTAGCATTCCAGGACATATATGTGACACTTTGTGTGGATGGTGACTGCTGTGCATGTTGTGTATACTAGTATATGTAAGCACACAGACAACATGCTATGCATATTGTGTATAGGTGCATATGTTTGCACACACACAACACTGAAGTGCAAAGCAATGACTGCTATGAGTAGTGCTGTGGTCACTCTAACTGGATAGGGTGTAGCACCCTGTGCCATCATCAACATGCATCTTGTGGTCACTCACAGCTAGTAATGTGTGCATGACCACCGCCTAGCATGCTGTACCTGAACTGCAGCACCATGGCTACGTTCACAATTACACAGCCACCTTGTACATGGGTGTGTGAGGTGCCCAATAGGGAGCATTGCCTAACATAACTGTGTTATGTGTTGCAGAGGGTTGCACAGCCCCATGATAGGCCTCTACCCCTGAGGTACATCATGTGTGTGTGCATGACATGTGGGATACTGAAGTGTGACCTTACAGCGGGTGTGTGGTAATGCCAAATGTAGCATGTTTTCGTGTACTGCGTATGATAAACGTGTTCTGTTGTGTACAGCTGTAGCAACTATGCATATCCAATATGCAGTACAGTGTTGCCACAAATGTGTCTGCTGCACTGTGCATTGCATGTGATTGAGGCAGCTACTGACTTTACTGAGATGACTGATGTCTCACAGCAAACATGCATAGCATGCATTATGCATAGGTGTGTTACGTGTACATAGCCTACACCTCACCTATGACATGCACATTTCATTACCAATATTAAAGTGTTAACACACTTACCAGCATGTATTGTCTGCCCTGCTGTCACACCAGAGGGACCTAGAAGAATATGACACAGTTTGTCAGTGGCCACAACTGTGGCATTACTACTGTGAGTGTGCTAAACGGCAGTGGAACAACAGTCAACGGTCACTGGTGTACGGATACTATTCCAAATATCAGTATTGCACACGTTAGGCAGCACAACTGCTAAACACACAGGACACATCTCACATATGCAAATTCTAACAATACAGGTAACGGTAGTCTACAGCTAGGGCATATTACCTGCACGCTCCATGTCATCCTGCTTGGTGGCTCTAGCCTCCATGATGACACATGTGTGACGCTGTTGCTGCAGTAGGCCAGGAGCCACCATGCTTAGGAGCAGCTCCTTCACTCTGGTGAAGGGGGATGTATGGCCGCCCCACCACCTGTGGCAAGCTGTTGCCTATGGATATCAGACGCACGCCGCTGGACATGTCTAATTAAATCACTGCAGTGATGGCGTACCTGCTCATATGTCCAGTTACGCATACCTATGTCATTTACCCAGTGAACAAGGTCTTGCCACAGTGCAGTACGGTCATGCTGGTGCTGGCTGGCCCTGGAAAAAAGCAGGTTATAGTGCTGCACCAGGCTGTTCCGAATTTCCTGCTCCTCCGCAGCTGAATACGATGGATTACATTGATGAGCCATAACCCTGGAAGACAATTAAATGATATGTGTGAGCATGTCATGTGGCACACTTAACATTATAAAGTACATATATCACTTAACTGCCATATACAGCATCTGTCTGTCTATCAGAGGATACAAACATTCAATACCACATAGTGCTCAGCCCACAACTGGCTGACAGTGCCTGCAACACTCCATATAACACACCAGAATACATCAATAGTCGGCACACTGTTTGGGATACAATGCACAACCTCACCCCAGGGGTATATATCAAACTAATGCATGAAGAAATATGTCATCCAATGCAATGAATGTCATGTACATTTACAGTATTACTGGTAAACCACCCTAGTCTTTGATGCCATACCCCTACCTAACATATGTGCACGGTTGTTAATATAGCTGGCATACTGCTGTAACAGAGTATACATGTTGCTAGGTACACACACATACCCTGTAACACACATGTCATTGAGGGCATGGTATAGGCATCATTAAACACACATCAGACATACATACAACACACAGATGTATGCCGACACAGATGAGCATTACCTGTGTACCTTATAGTACTGTGTGCCCCTACTTACAGATACCTATGCCTGTGGTATGTAATCTGTGCAGACTACAGGAAACACACAAGACAGTGTTACCAGGGACTGTGAACATACACCATACAGTGCTGTTTAGGCCTACAGCTTCAGGTAGTACAACAGTTCATATGTGAGCTGGAGTCACCAGCAGTACCACTTACTGAGCATACATGTATTGCTTCAGCCTACATTGGGACACCACAGTCGTACACAAGGAACTATGTCACAACATATGCCATCCTACTATGTCTGCATCCCAATAACTGACACATCTTTCTCCGACCTCACACCTAGGACACAAACTATCATGACAGACACAACCTCACACTAAGCTATCACATCTTTACAAACCTTGCACACAGTCACTGTCAAACTCATTCCACCTCACGTAGCAGGTATTGCACTGAGTACATGTGTGTGTGCATTGTGTCATAGGTAGGTAATATGCTATTGGCCCTAGGGCCTAGAGCAGCCTAGCCATACCTGGCCTTTGACACACATGTAATGTGATTTCACTTGCTCCTGTCAACTGGATACACAGAGGTGACTCCCAGGGCATATTACCTATCTCCAAAACAATCATCAGGGGTATGTATGACATCTGCTAATGAGGAAGCCTTGTTTGTTCATGCTGGGTGGTTTAGTCCAGAGTATGGCATATTTGTGGATAGGAACCTGTACTTCCAGCATGTGCTGTTTAATGAGGTGACAAGGATTAGGGCCCTAGGTCATGTAGCCCAGAGGGATTGTGAGGTGTTGTCATGGTGGTTGGCCGACTGCTATGGGTGTGACATACCTCTGTATGTCCGGCAGTGGTAAGCTCTGGATGGGCGGTATGCAATGCACTCTAGCTGTGATTTGTGAGTCAGTCTGCATAGGGCATGTGTTTGAGGGCAGTATTACTCTTTGTTAGGTATGTCTGTGGCCTTTCCACTTGCTGTAGTTGTCATGTGAGGTACATACCACATGGGGCATTGTGATGAGTAGAGGGGAACACCGACCTATGTTTCCCTAGATGACACACCTTTTGTGATGACACGTACCACATAGACAGATTACATTACAACTGTTGTCACTGTGATTATCAAAGGGGAGCCTACTGTCCACCTGTGTCCCGTGTACCCTTCTGACACCATCAGTGTTAGGCAGGCTACCACCTATGTGGCAGTTACTGCGTAAGGTGTTTTGGAATGGGGTATGGCACTACGGTATCAACACTGGTGTTCAGTCCATGCCTTGGACAACAGGCACCTGTTGCAGTACATATGACCCCATGTCTCCCTCACTCTCTCTCATATATATATATATATATATATATATATATATATATATATACACACATACATACATATCTATCCATATCTATTCATATCTATCCATATCTATCCATATCTATACATATCTATACATATCCATACATATCCATACATATCTATATATCTATATATATCTACATATATCCATATATAGCCATATATATCTATATATATCTATATATATCTATATATATATCCATATATATCCATATATATCTAAATATATCTATCTATATATATATATATATATATATATATATATATATATATATATATCTATACACACATATATATGTATATATACACATACATGTAAACATCCATTGCTGTACATATAGCTGCACATATAGGCACATATACTGCCCACCTTTCATGGTGGGGATGTCAATTATGCAACAGTTGTGAGACATACGGTTATGTAATACTATTGCACAATGTTGTGCAGAATGCAGTCTGCTGTCCTCAGACCATATAGCTGTTGCAGGCCTCACTGCCTGTAGCTCAGTCCCACAGCGTTTAACACCACATGACATATACTGGCACTGCTTGCTTTCTGCAATGCCACACACTACAACCTACATAGCAGCCTTCAACAACATACTTATGTCCAGCCTTCACTAACAGTTGCAGTATGTCCCTTGCCCTATGCAAATGTGCATGTAGATATAGATACGGACTGCTGCCACATATGGATGATTCACAGTATGTAGAGTACCCTTCAGACACATCTTTCGGATGTCACCAAATACATATCTGTTACATACCTTACCTTTGTATTCCTCACCTCCGTCTGTTGTAGATGTTGTTTTTTTATTTTTAATTTTTTTTTTTGCTTTTGTTTCCTCTGTGTGTTGCTGTTTGTTTTCATCATATGTCTCCTTCTGCCTGTTTGTATCTGTCTGTCTCTTTCGCTTGTGCTCTCTCTCTCTCTCCCATTTGTTGCAATGATAATATTGCATGTGTGGACAGCAGATGCAGGCTGCTTTTCTAGGTATCTGCACATGTGCATGTGATGGCCTCTGCACCAATTGGTGCCCACCATTTAGTAATTGCATGCAGCCTGCTGTGTGGTAATTGCAGTTCTCACTGTGATTTCAGGACACTGCTATAAAATGATAGGTTAGGTAGGCATAGCCCTTTCAGTTTTACAAGGTGGGGACCATGCTTGTTTGCTGTGGACACTGTTGTCTCAGTCAGAAGGTTGGTATATGTCTCATATCTGAAGCTGGGTTGTAACCAGTGAAATTCATGTTGTACTGAAATCTGACTGTTGCTTTTTCCAGTACACTCTTCTCAGTGTGTAGGTTTACTCACACCTCCTATTGCTAACACTGGATACATGGGAGTATGTACTTTCTTTTCGAATTAGAGAATTAACTGGCATACAACAGTAGTTATTGCAATATATTCCTATGGCTTTCCTATTTTTCCTTTACATTCACTCATTGTAATGCATGTTATATTTCTTTCAGCACCAAGTTATTGTATATCTGCTGTGGTGTAGTGGTACTTCATGCAGACTAGTGAGTCCAAGGTCCCAGGTTCGAGACTGACAAGGTTTTTTATTTTGCTGCTGAACAGTACAAGGGCCTTGTCATACAGAGTGACTAAGGCACTTTTAAGCAGTTGTAAATGGGTTTGCGCAGGTTTGCGTGACACATAGCGATGCTAAGCTAAGCTTAGCTTGGCTTATTTTATTTTAGCAATACTAAGCCAAGCTTGGCTTAGCTTATCATATCTTAGCAATGCTAAACTAAGCGCACACATGCGCACACTCGCGCACCCCCGCTAACTACTGCTTAAAAGTACTTACTCCCGCTAACCCCCGCACTAATTTCTTTTAAAGAAAAGAAAATGGGGAGATAGGAAAGTGGTGAAAAAGGGTGCACAAAGAGGGAAAGGCAGTAGGGAAACCAGCTCGGGATGTGCAGGATGGGTGTAGGGAAGGTCCATAGCTGCCCATTTCTTTACCAGCAACAGCTGTGCATATGTTTGAAAGTTGGTGTGAAATTTGAAACCTTTCACTCCTGAGGGAGGGGTGAGGACAACAAAATATGTTGTACTGCCAATTAGAATTATCAGTTTACATGTCCAGCGGACATGTGTGCGAATTGGGCAGCTATGTATGGGACGTTATTTTTTTGTGGGAACAGATAGCCCTTTTTTTATTTTTTTTTTCAGGTGAGAGTGGAATGTGAGGTAGAGGAAGTAGGTATATTTGGGGAGGTAAGTTGGGTAGGTAAACAGACAAGACAAACAAGACGCATACAGGGGCCAAGTTTGACACATGGGGTGGGTGAACACAATTGACGGGGAAGGATGTTTGGAAATCGCAGGCCCATGAGCCCACAGATGGAAACATTGGAACTGAGAACCCCACCCATGGGCAGTCACCACTGCACCTTCACAGCCCCGAGGGTGGCTGCTCTGAGGGCTGTGTAGGATGGGCAGGCTCACCCGAGAAATGCGCCACTGTCGCCTCGAGCTGGTGTAGGGGATCAGCAACTGAATGCTGGATCTCCCTACGCACCACAGCCCGGACCCTAGCAAGGGTGACAGGTGGCCCTCCTCCGCCCACGCTTGCACAGGGGGAAGATCCCCATCCCCTGCAGCGCTTCCACCCAAAGGTGGCACAGGACCAACGGAGGAGGGGAGCCTGGGCTGGGCACCAGAGCCGCTGGCGCCAAGTGCACTCGCCAACTGAGGAGGGACAGGTGGGTCCGCTGGGACCGGCCTTCCCATACGTTCTGTGATTAGGTGTGTTTAATTACAACATAAACAACAGCATTCCAGATTAGTTGTAACAGCATGCAGTAATATTCCCATTAACCCAACACACCAAGGTTCCAACAATTGAACAGCAAGCATAACACATGCATATATTGAACGACAGTGGATATTCCAACAGCATGCAAGGATGTTTGGTAGCAACAGGCCACCATGAACGTGGTGTTTGAACAGGGCACATGCATCAACATCAATGCAAATATTTATAAAACAATAGGACATATGTCCCAACAAATATTTAAGGTTACACATACCCATTGAGGTGTGGAATTGCATGGTTTATGCACATACGGTAGGGTGTAGAAAAAACCTCGGTTAACATCTTATAATGACCTTTTAGTCTACACTACATTCCCAGTGACTGCAAGTGTATATCCCCTACCTGTATTATTACACTTGCCACCATACATTAGGTTGTGTCATGGGTTTGGCTAGTTGAATATATGCCTAACCTATATCTGACATACTAACTGTCCAGGATGCAGATGTTACTGCTACATATTTCTTGCTTGCATTTATATTTCTTTATCTACATATCTGGGATGTTTTCACATGACATTTTCACTTTGATTTGTATAGAACCCTGCATTTCTTGACACACACTCACATTTCTGGTGAATAATTACATGCTACATGTGTGCCAGGTTTACTTATTCATGCCAGCCAGTAACTGATGATTGTGGACTGTATATATGTTTCACAGCTACTAGCACTTCCATCACCCACTTTATATGGGATTGCATAACTCTGGGTTGCCAGCAAATTTTCAAACAGTACTGTTTGTATGATGCAAAGGTACAACAACATTTCAGACTCTGTGACAGACACACTCTGGGTTTTAGACCTTTATTAATGACATTGCACACTTTTCCACAGGCTCACTCCTTTATTTGTTTTAACGGTGTTTATGGCAGACATGTTCAAGACATATTATACCTTTATTAATAGGTTAGAACAATCTTTTTTCAGGCTCACTCACTTATGTTATATGACAGTGCCTGCAGAGATATTATTCCAGACATATGTTACCTTTCTTAATGGGTTACTACACTCTTTTTATGCCTCTCTGATTTTTTTATCTGACAGTACATGCAGAGGACTTATTCAGGCAATTCTATGGCTGTTTTATTGGACTACAACACTTTCTTTCATGCTCTCTCCCATATTTTATATAACAATTCATGCAGAATAATCACTAACCTGCCTGGTGGCACAGCCTATCAGCATAGGCTTGCTGATTTGTAGCACGGTCACCTGCAGCTGTAAAGTAAATGAAGGGATATTGAGACAAACCTATCTGTTATACATACTCCATAATCAGTTCTTACATACTGCATTCCATGGCTACATACTCAGTTGTGGGGCATTCTGCATCCCACGGGCCTCCTGTATCCACTGGTTCAGGTGGTCCTGCTTTCATCTCTTCAGGTCTGCATGGTGGTGACGGACCTGCTCACCAGTCCAAGGAATGCCTGTGGCACTGGTGAGGTCACAAGCTGACCGGTTCCAAGCCTCTGCCTTGTACTCCATCCCTTGGAACTGGCCCTGCAGGAGTCTTGTTGACTCGTGACGGTGGAAAAGGAGCCAAACCATGTATTTGGACTCCTCGATGCCCCAGTGTTGCTCTCGGAAGCGTGAACCCTCTCCTGCACCTGCCATTCTGACTGCAAATGTGAGCTACAATCAGTTATGGTGAGTATTCCTGCCTATGGAGCTTAAATATGCCGCATTTCCCACACTTTTTTGTGATTGGCCATTTTGTAAAATTCTCGGCTGACTGCAGACCTGCTTAGTAATGGTTAAACTACCATTCGTAAGTATATGAATGTTAATAGTGGCTGTTTCCCCTATGTTGTCATGGCTTAGTGGTTCTGTACTTTGATTATGATGTCCTGGGTTCGAACCTTGTCATTCTTCTATTTTAATACTGTCTAGATAGGCTAGGGGGTGTAGCTGCATTTAAGCAACTTAGCTCTACGTTGCTCCACAGTGCCCTGGTTGGCGCGACGCGCACGTCCGCGCAAACACATTGCACTGGGTAAAGCGCTTATAAACTTTGGGCAACTCTATTGCGCTGGGTAAAGCGCTATTAAACTTTGGGCAACTCTATTGCACTGCGTAAAGTGCTATTAAACTATGCGCAACTCTGTTTAGCTGGGTAAAGCGCTATTAAACTATGAGCAACTCTGTTTAGCTGGGTAAAGCGCTATTAGACTATGGGCACCTCTGTTTAGCTGGGTAAAGCGCTATTAAACTATGGGCACCTGTGTTTAGCTGTGTAAAGCATTGCTTAACAGCAGGCTATTATATATCTGGGTCCTTTAAAAATATCTAGTTTGTCCACTGATACATTGGCCATGTCACTGCTTTTAATAAAATTTTAATCATATATGTCTGGTATTATTTCAAATGCTGATTTAAAACATAAACAAGAAGGGGAGTGGTGGGGCTCAAACTGTGAATGCCTTCTCTTTGTGCATATGCTCTACCATTATGCTATTGCAATTTGGTGTGATTTGCATAAACATTCTTTCTTATGCTCTTCCATGTCAGAATTGCTAACTCTAGCTAAGCAATGGGCACACCCGCGCACACACACGCAAATACGGGCAGCTATATCGTGGATTTAAAAAATATATATAATTATTTACTTTATATAAGTGTGATGGAGGTTTACAGTGTCAGGGAGTGTGGTGTTGGGTGCAAGTACATTTGAACGAACTCGCTCTTGTGTGTTGACATTATGCTTTTTAAAACCTTGCAGGGGCGTGCACATTTAGACTGCTCATTAGTCGGACACACCCCCTGCTTTCCTACTCAGTCCGTGTAAGAGTTACGGTTGAGTCAGCGTGCCCTCATGAATATTCATGGCACGCTGACGTCAAACCGTTCAACTGTAGCCTCCGAGTAAGACTTATTAAGTCTTACATGGAGGATTAGTGAATCCGGGGGATAGTGTAGATATGGTTGTTGAACTTTATTTTATGGGGAGATCATATTATAGTGATGCAGAGAGGGTATAGATTTAGGAAATAGACGGTGCCTTATTAGTTGAGGAATGTTAGGGGGCAGTTAGTCAATGTCAGGTAGTGTAAGGTAAGCTAAAGGATGAGTTCAGGAGAAATTTTAGAATGAAGAGTATATAATAAGGGGGAGGGACAGGGAAAGAGTGCATGAGAGATCAACCAGGAGAAGAGCACAAGCAGAGCCAAGAGTTGTTATGATAATCCTTTAGGGATTGTTTAAATGCTACTAGATCAGACATACTTGTGGTCGATAGTGGGAGTGAGTTCCATGCTTTAGCTACACTATGAGAGCATAGGCTCTGTCCAGGTATTTTACAGGCTTTGGAGATAATGAGAAGCTTTTTTATTTTTAGACCTGAGGGTTCTAATTGGCTTGTAAGTTTGATTATGTTTATCAGAGTACGACAAGCTAGGGGCGTATTGGTCATGTTGTGTGGTGTTGTGAGCTGGATATAGAGTAGGTGATTAGGGAATTTTAGCCAATCTAGCATTTGCAGTGGTGTACAGTGATGATTAGTGGTTTTGGAATTTGTGGCAAACTTTGCCACTTTGTTGTAGCACTGTTCCATTTTGGATCGAATGATAGTATGTAGGTTAAAAAGTATAGAGGCGCCATATAGGAGGGAGGGCAGTAGGAAGGTTTTTGCAAGGGTGATCTTGATTGATGTGGTCAAGGAGTCTTTGTTTCTGTAGAGGATATCAAGTTTGTGATTTTTTTTTTTATATTTTGTTGGACATGGAGATCAGACATTAAGGGATCACCAATAGTAACTCCTAGCAGTTTTGTGTGGTGGACTATTTTGAGAATGGCATTACCAGCCACATGTATTTTGAATTGAATTTTGTCAATAGAGTGTTTTTTAGGTAGGAAAAGAATGAGTTTTTTTTTTTTTTGGGGGGGGGGGGGTAGGAATAGTTGATAGTGAGCCAGGATTCAAATTATGTAAATGTATGTTGTGTGATTTTGAGATGCTGGGGTAGTGTTGGAGACATGCAAATAATAGTGTTGTCTGCATACTGTAGGATTGCTCCAGTGGATGAGACAATGTATAGGTCATTTATAAATATGTGGAAGAGCAGGGGACCAAGTATAGACCCTTGTGGGACTCCAGCGGGGTTGTATAAAAAGGGAGAGATTTCATTTAGCCACCATTTTACTGCTTGTTTTCATTTGTGCAGGCAACTGTGGAACCACTGGAAGCTGAAAGTGGTAAGGCCAAAATGTGACTGTTTGTTTAAGAGTATGAGATGTGAGACAGTGTCAAACACTTTAGAAAGCTAAAGAAATATGCAGATACCAAATCTCCTGTGTCTCTAGCTCTATTAATAGATTCAGTAAAGAATAGGAGGGCTGTGGATTTTGCTGTGGCTTGGACAGAAACCACATTAGTTATCTGTAAGAAGTTTGTTTTGCAGCAAGTATTTCATTAACTGTTGGTGAAAACATTTTCTAATATCTTTAAGATGGGAGATAGAATGGCTATGGGTCAGATGTTAGTCAGTTCAGTAGATGTGCCACCTTTGTTTATAGGGATGATACTGTAGATTTGATCTGGGACACTCCCTCCAGTCCCATCTCTTTACCTAATTCTACCTAATAGACTCCTTCTGCATTTTTTAGTCATTTTTAATTTAATTGCATTTTTTAAACTGTTCGGTCTAACATTCCTACATACTCAAGTGTGCTAGCTTGCACTGCATTTGAATTGTTTTGACTGCTGTTTTAGCTGCTTTTCTGTATATATATATATATATATATATATATATATATATATATATATATATATATATATATATATATATATATAAAATTCCTTTCCTGTAACCAGTGCTATATCCAGGACTGTATGTAAGCTTCTGAGCCCACCCCCCAGGCTTTCTGTGTTGGAGGGAAGCCTTCTAGCTTATCAGTGGTTGTAGTAAGCACTAGGTAACCTATCTACCACATAAGGAGTGGTTCTGGCCCAGAAATTGTAGTTATTGGCCGTTTGGGCAGTTTTTCCATCTCTCTCAACTTTCTGATTTAAAAGCCCGCATTTGCACTTGTTTTCCCCCTTTCCTGTAACTAGTTTAGTCCAGACACAGATTCTTAGTTTTAGCACTTGAATTTGCTTATTCGTGATCAGCACTTGTTCAGAACTTGTAAGCACTGAATAACCTACTAATTACTAAAGCACTCAACTTTCCTCATTACCTAGACAAAAACAGTTTTGGTACTTACTTTCCTCACTTGCTTAGAGAAAAACAGCTCTTGTACTCACTTTCCTCACTTATCTAGAGGAACATAATTTTTTATTCAGGCATGTCCAAGGGTCAGCTCCCAGTTTTCTCTCCTGTCTATCTGATGAATCTGGGCATCTTGGGGCAATGTAGAAATTGCCTCATGTACACAGACAACCCTCTCCTCCTACCACTCAACACTACAACCTGTGAGAGATGCACTTATCTAGCCAAACTGGAGGTAAAGCTCTCTCCAATCAAGACTGAAGTTGACAGTCAACAGGAGAAGGTAAACACTTGCACCACACCACACTCATCACATAGTCTCACTAAATCTACACCACCAAATTCCACACATAGAAACACAAAAACATTCGCAGTGGCTCTCAATAATAATCTGCTCAAGCAACACAGACCTCCAAAGCAGAAATGCAAGCAACCTCCACCCCAGCACAACCCAAATGACACATAGCCCGCAGACACAGTGTGCCACTCAACAACAGCCAATAAGGCAAAACAACGTACCCAACACACTAGTCATAGGAGACTCTATAGTCAGGCACACTGATGTCCCACTCACCAGGCTAAACAATAAGAAGGTTACTGCCAGCTGCCTGTCGGGTGCCAGGATTCGCCACATAACCCATGCACTCAGGTCACTCCACAACAAGTACAAATATGACTCTGTCATTATCCATGTTGGTGTGAATGACCTGAGATGTACCTCCCTGGACTACATGAAAAGAGAAATGAAAGAGCTCTCCGATCTTGTAGCCCAGGCAGGTATGACCCTAGTCCTGAGTAGCATTCTGCCATCACCCAGAATGATGCTGCAGTACAAGGACAAAATGACTGACTTCAACAATTGGCTAAGCTTCTGGTACCATTCTAAAGGGATCCAGTATCTGTCTGCCTGGGATGACATGGTTGGCAGACCACAATGCTTTGCCAGAGATGGTGTGCACCTGTCACCCCTGGGAGTCCGGATACTGGCTAAGGTTCTTGCCGTCCCTATAGTGCCTTTTTTAGGCAAGGTTCAAATGACAAATTCACCACCGTAACAGGAACAGACAAGAAAAAACTGAGGGTGATGCTACTCAATGCTAGAAGTCTAAATCTCAAAATGCACTCACTCGAGGCACTCCTTAAAATGGAGAAGATTGATATCTGTGCAGTGAGACCTGTATCAAGGCTCCAGAGAGCACCCCTGCACTACCAGGCTATAACTCATACCACACTTTTCGGCCATGTAACCTGGACCGTAACACCAAAGGCGGAGGTGTGTCCATATTCATTAAGGATATCCAAACCTCCAGGCTAGTTGCTCAGCATAATGCAGCCAAAGTTATCCAAGTGCAACTAACTCTGGGAAAAACTGCAATCCAAATTGTAGCTTGCTACAGATCACCCACCATGCCCCAGGATTCCCACTCCTCTTTTCTTGATGTACTGGAAAATATTACAGTTCAACCAAACACCCTAATAATGGGCGATTTCAACTACCCCACCATTAACAGGGAAAACTACTCATGTACCAACTCCTTCACTCAACGCTTTCTGGAATTCATAAACTCCAATGCCCTGGATCAACTTATCCACACCCCCACCAGGGGCAACAATACCCTTGATCTAGTCATTACCAACATGAGTGACCAGTGTTCCATACCTGAAGTCAATGCCTCATTGGTCCGATCTGACCATAAGCTAATTACCCTAAATATCCACATCTTGCCCCCATCCCCCATTAAGGAAACCATGGTAAAAAAATTTTTCCAAAGCCAACTTCATGCTTCTTAAGACAGAAGTGGTGAACTTCATGACACCCATGCAGATGGACAATACAGTTACAACTACTGAATCCTACACAATTGCACTTTATAAGCACTTACATGAGTGCATGGATCGTGCTATCCCAAACAAAACCAATATGCTATCCTCCAAGAAAAGGAAGCCAATCTGGTGGTCCCCTGCCATAAACAAACTGTACAACAGAAGGAAGAAACTGTTGCAAAAGAGAGTAAAATCCCATGAGTGGAGGAGCTCCCTGGTCAGCCTCAGTAAGAAGCTGCGATCCCTGATAAAATCCTCCAAAGCCAGTTACGAAAACAAAATTGCCACTGATTCTAAAGACAACCACAAAGCATTCTATAGCTATGTCAAGAATTTTCAATGGCAACACTCAGATCTGCTCTGAGTTACAGCACAATGGCACTAAATATACAGACCCAACTGATATTGCTAACATCCTGACAGATAGGTTCAGTGCTAACTTTACCCCCCTCTCACCCCCTAAAGATCCCATCTCTATACCTGAAGAATGCAAAGTTCCTGTAATCTTGGCTGCACAGGTAAAAACCAATCTCTCCAAAGCCAAGAGCACAGCATCCATGGGAACAGACAACATCCTAGGCTGCATTCTACAAGAACTACAGAATGAACTGGCACCCCACCTAAGTGCCATGTTCAATCATAGCCTCACCTCAGGCTTTGTGCCTGCTGAATGGCACACAACAATGGTTATCCCACTCCACAAGGGGGGAACCACCACAGACCCTGGGAACTACCGCCCCATTAGCCTGACGAGCCTGGTCTGCAAGGCCATGGAATGTATCATCATGGAACTTATAAAGAAAGACATTGGTAATCTCCAAACTCTGGACGCCACCCAGTTCGGGTTTGTAAAAGGCAGATCATACGATTGACAACAGGTACCAAAAACTGTTAAAACGGAGAGAGGCAGCACAGTATTCAGGCAGGATCCAATTTATTCAAACTCATCACTTGGTATATGTAAAAGAAGTTTGTTTGGTTTTATTTTTTTGAGTTTTAATAAATTGGATCCAGCCTGAATACTGTGCTGCCTCTCTCCATTTTAAAAGGCAGATCATGTCTCCTAAACCTGATAGACATCTTTGAAGCAGTCACCAAAGCCGTAGACAAGGGTAAGGTGGTTCACACAGCCTATCTAGATCTTGCCAAGGCTTTTGACACCATCCCCCACTCTGGAATTATAGATAAACTCACTAAACAAGGTATAAATCCCTACGTCACAAGATGGGTTGCCAACTGGCTCACTGACAGAACCCACACTGTGAAAGTAGCAGACTCCAAATCTGACTTCAGACCAGTGACAAGTGGAGTACCACAGGGTTCAGTCCTGGGTCCTCTCCTGTTTGGTATCTACTTCTCTGAAGTACAGGCTAACACAGAAGGTCTTTGGCTAATGAAGTTTGCAGATGACTACAAACTAGGAGCCATAATAAAAACTCCTAACGATGTGGACATCCTACAAAAGGGCCTCACTGAGACAGATGCCTGGTTTCAAAGCCATGTCCTCAAGCTCAATGCCAAAAAGGGCATTGTCACCCCCTTTCTTAAAAACGCTGTACCTATGAATTACAACATAGGTGGTAGTATACTTAACACTAAAAGTGTGATAAGAGACCTTGGGACACAGGTGGACAGTAGTCTCTCCTTTGATAATCACATCATCACAGTAGTCAGAAAATCTTTCTACATGGCACACCTCATCACAAAAGGTTTCTCATCCAGGAAAAAACAGGTCATTGTTCCCCTCTACTCGTCACTCATTATACCCATTATAGAGTACAATGCCCCTTTTGGTATGTACCTCACAAGACATCTACAACAACTAGAAAGGCCACAGATATACCTCACAAAGAGATGCCCTATGCAGACAATCCCAAAAAACTGCAGCTTTACTCCATTGCATATCGCCTACTCAGAGGCGATCTCTGCCTAACACACAAAGCTATGTCAAACCCAGAGCTTTTAGACATGCTCCACTTAAAGAAATCCCAATCCCTACGAGATACACGCTCTAGGGACCTAAACCTCGTCACCACAATAAACAGAACATGCTGGAGGGATAGATTCCTGTCCCAGAGACTTCCCATACTCTGGAACAAACTACCTATCTATATCAAACAAAGCTCCTCATTAGCACTCTTTAAGAAAAATCTTGATGATTGGATGGGAGATAGGAAATTCACCCCGGGGATCACTTCTGTGGCTCTGCTTGACAGTGGCACAAGAAAATAATTTTCTTGGCTGGCGAAAGCCAAGTTACATTTTGACTATGTTTATATAGGCCCTAGGGCCAATAGCCTAGTACCTACCTATGAACCTATGAACCTATGAACACACTGTGTTAACAAACATATTCTGCAGAGCAAATGCATAGACATACATTGGAAATAACAAATTGGCTCTGACAGGACTGTGTTGTCCATTTTGTGGCAGTATTCAAGTTTCAGGTAGGGCAAGAATGTGCTTGCAACCATTTGCTTAAACCGAGTGCTTGCCACAATGGAAATATGAAATTGGCAGTGGCAGGATTGTGTTGCCTGTTTTGTGGCAGTATTTACATTTCAGGGAGGGCAGGAATGTGCCTGCTGCCATATGCTTAAGCCGAGTGCTTGCCACACTGGAAATAAGAAATTGTCGCTGACAGGACTGTGTTATCCGTTTTGTGGCAGTATTCGCATTTCAGAGAGGACAAGAATGTGCTTGCAGCCATTTGCTTAAACTGAGTGCTTCCCACCCTTCTCAGTGTACTATCCACAAAAATTGAAAATTAAATCAGTTAGTTAACTGCTTCTTCACATCACCGGGACTAGTGCAGAGAAAGTGGAAAGTCAGAACCTATATCTTAGGTAGTTTTAGTTTTATCTGTTATACACTGTCAATTGGCCACTGTAGTTTTACAACAAACAGAAGTATACCATAATACAATCCAACAGGCAAAACCAAGCTCGACCACCAGCATTTCTATATCTCATAATCTTGAATACTCCTCTGTTTTTTTTTTGTTTTTTTTTTAAGATCACTGGGTAACCTTTCACAACCATGTACCCCAAAAACAATAATAATAATGATAATAATAATAATAATAATAATAATAATAATAATAATAATAATAGTATTAATAATAATAATAACAACAACAACAAGGCCATCAACACCAAGTATACATTTTGCTACATTTTTTTATACAGGTACAGGAATTAGTCCTCACAAATTTCAGCTTTTGTTATATTTTCAGTATTACTACCTTCTTCATCTTTGACTCTATCTGTGTCATGGTATCTTGGGCTGGGTTGGGATACTCTATACATATTCTATTCACCCTTCCCCTTCCTCTCCATACAAAGCATGGGGCTTCCCTTCTGTATAGGATTAGAGTGTTTCTCGCTTTGGAAGGAGGGCCTTCCTCATTTGCGCTTGGAGTAGATGTCATTATGCTTAATGTGCAAGAAAGCTCTAAAATGTTGTGGGCAATGTCAGGTTTATACAAGGAATGTCCTGACATCACTGAAAGGATGTGAATTCACCATGTCTGGAGTGGGAAGGGTGGTGAACTCTGGAAGTCTGGCCAGGTATCTAGCTTTTAGTGGCTGAAGTTCCAATAGTTAAGACTACTACAACAACGACATACTCAACCATTATGGTACATTCTTACTTAATTGTACTTTCCTCCCGTTTAACAAACTTTCCATGCGTGTGTTCCCACTATTATGTCTGTATCTTCAGTATTATATCTACCTTCTACCATCACCTTCTCACCTATTATCACACCTTCAAGAGCTCTCCATGAAAAGCTAACATACTGTTGACTTGGCATGAACCTATGCGTTAGGACAGAATGAATAAAACAAAACTTGATGAAGTCTCAGTATGTATTGTACATGTATACACTGCTGCTGATAGTTTCCCAAATCATGACAATCTTTCCTGACATACTGCTGACCATTATACTCTTGACAGTTGAACTGCTACAGGTTTGGGCAGGACTGATCTACTAAGAACGGTGAACATGCCAAACTCCATATCATTGCTAATAGTCGCATGCCTGCCTAAATCTGGAATGATGTGTTGGGAAATGGACAAGTGCCTCCAAATTAAAGTCAGCAGATCACAGATCAGCAATAATGAAAGATGTTAAATTTGGTAATATGGGTGTGCACAAGGGTGGAAAAACTGAAGCAATGGAGCAGCTATACTAAGACAGCTTGAAAAAGCCATGCATTAATGGAAGGCCATGACTTAGCAACTCATTTGCATGTGTTATATGCAAATCACTGTCTAATGTGTGACTTGAAACATTGTTCATTTATTTCTGATAATGATAAGTTCCAGCCCAGTCTGTATTCTTTTACTTAGTATAGATTAGAACCTATCGTACCACCTTGTGTCAGCTAGCATAAGTTCAAACTTTAACAAAATATTGTTCTTTTTTAAATGATTTATTGCTTATTAAGTAAAAAAAAAACAGTGTTGACCATATCATTTTATTGTGGCAGATTTAGAAAGCCAGTTTTATAACTAAACTAGTTGTGTATCAAGGCTTTTCTTTCAGTAACCAATACCAGGTTAAATCCATTAATTTATCGGCTGCTGTGATAGTGAGTCTAATCTCTCTTAGCAGAGATATTGCAATTCTTCCTAAGGTAAGGAAGACAGGGTGATAAATTCCTGGTTTTATACCACACCTTGTATTATGTAACAGCATCAGTGTAACTTGTGCATAGTTCTTGGAGTTTCCCACCTCATTAACAATGTATGGTGAGTTTGGTCAGTGCTCGTACCACATCCTTACCAATCTATGGTGAGTTTGGTCAGTGCTCACACCACATCTTTACCAATCTATGGTGAGTTTCGTCAGTGCTTTTTACCATCTCATCATAAAGTTCATTAATAAGTATCCTTAGATGTTTCTTATCAATACCACTCACTTTAAAGTGACCTACTTTTTCAAGGAGTTTGTCTTGTCTGAATGAACTTCCAAATACTTCATTTCTTTAATATATATAACTTGACTTATAGGTTCATAGCTTCATAGGTGTTTACTAGACTAATGACCACCATGGCCATTTTAAGCCTAGCCATGCATCCCAAATCTCTGACAAGTCCTGGTAGCCTTGATAAGTGTAAGCAGGGGCCTAGCAGATGAACCGTTTATAGGTTCCCTGTGTCCAGTAGAGACACAGGTACCAAGCCAGGGATGAATTTCCTGTTCCCCATCCAATTGTCCAAGTTACACTTGAATTGTGTTAGGGAGGAACTCTGTTTCACATGGATGGGGAGCCTGTTCCATAGACACGGTAGTCTCTGGGATACATACCTATCTTTCCAGCAGGTCCTATTTATATCACAGTCAAGGTTTAAGTCTTTAAAAAGGGCAATTCTGGTGCTGTTTATTTTGTTGATATGTAGGAGGTCCATCAGAGTGGGGTCTGACAATGACCTGTGTGCCACGCATAGATCTTCCCTCAACAGCCTGTAGGAGGCAGAATACAATGGTAGGACCTTGAGGTGATCTGCACAGGACATTTTACTTACTCCCTGTATTCTTTTAGTGAGGAATCTCTGCACATTCCATTTGTTGGATATGCCTGATTAGGTACATACCAAAGGGGGAATTGTACTCAATGATAGGTTTGATGAATGCTGAATACAGTGCAACAATGACTTCTTTGGACCTAGATACCATACCTTTGTTTATATGTTGCTAAACATAGAATGATTTCTTCACTACTGTAGACACGTGATGGTCAAAGGCTACATTACTGTCTACGCCTTCCTGAAGACATTGGAGGAAATGAATATATCACAAAATACCATCATACTGGGAGACTTCAACTACCCAAACATAGATTAGGTACATTATTCTAGCCCTAATACCCTAGCCCAAAGGTTCCTGGAATTCGTAAATTCAAATGCACTGGAACAACTAGTCACCTCTCCCACTAGGGGAGATAATACACTAGACCTGATCATCACAAACATGGGGACAAAATGCTCCACACCAGAGGTATACCCCTCACTAGTGAGATCTGACCACAAACTAATCACCCTGGATATACATATCCCACCTCCACCCCCAGCACAAAAGACCACAGTGAAAAACTTCTCAAAAGCAGACTTCACTCTTCTTAAGACTGAGATGGTATCCTTTAAGCCCACTGTGCCAGTGGATACCATATC
Source organism: Protopterus annectens (assembly GCF_019279795.1). Lineage (NCBI taxonomy): Eukaryota > Metazoa > Chordata > Ceratodontiformes > Protopteridae > Protopterus > Protopterus annectens. Next base: position 1,297,013,971 of record NC_056729.1, read on the forward strand.
CCACAATGCCAAATCCTTCACAAATGCTTTCTATGGACATCTCCAAAAATGCATGGATCATGCAATCCCAAATAAATCCAAGTCCCTCTACACCAAAGGCAAGCGTCCTGTCTGGTGGACCTCAGCCATTAACAAATTGTATAACAAAAGAAGGAAGCTACTGCACGTCAGAGCAAAATCCCATGAAGGGAAGACATCTCTGATCAACATTAGCAGAAAACTATGTTCTCTCATAAAAACATCCAAGGCCAACTTTGAGAGAAAAGTCGCTAAGGACACTAAAGATAACCACAAAGCCTTCTTCAGCTATGTTAGAAACCTGGTGGAAACCCTCAGATATACTCAGAGTTAGTTCACAACAACAAAAATACACTGAACCCACAGATATTGCCAACATTCTGGCTGACAGGTTCAGTGCAAATTTCTCCCCTCCCTCACCCCCAAAAGAAGAAATACTTATCCCAGCTGAATGTAATCTCCCTGTCATCTCAGATGTCCAAGTGAGAACCGCCCTAAACAAAGCTAAAAACACAGCATCAATGGGACCTGACGGTATCCCGGGTTGCGTGTTACATGAACTCCAAGAGGAGCTAAACCCACACATAAAAATGCTATTTAACCTCAGCCTTACTTCAGGATATGTACCTGAACACTGGCGTACAGCAACAGTGGTCCCACTCCACAAAGGGGGTACCTCTACAGACCCTGGGAACTACCGCCCCATAAGCTTAACCAGCCTGGTCTGCAAAGCTATGGAAAGAATCATTATGGAACTCATAAACAGAGACATAGGGGACCTACAGACACTTGACCCCACCCAGTTCGGCTTTGTAAAAGGCAGATCCTGCCTTTTGAACCTAGTTGACTTTTTCAAAACAGTCACTAGAGCCATTGATGAGGGCAAAGCAGTCCATACAGCCTACCTGGACTTGGCTAAGGCCTTCAACACAATACTCCACTCAGGCATCATAGATAAGCTCAACAGCTTAAACGTAAACCCTTATGTCACTAGATGGGTTGCAAACTGGCTAAAGGACAGAACCCATAAAGTTAAAATCGCCGGAGCAATGTCAGACTCAAAGCCAGTCACAAGTGGTGTCCCACAGGGATCTGTCCTGGGACCCCTCTTGTTCGGCATTTATTTCTCAGATGTTAAAGCAAACATGGGAGGGTTGTGGCTGACAAAGTTTGCAGATGACTGCAAACTAGGCGCCATAGTCGATACACCAGCAGACACATACATCCTACAAAAAGGCCTCACAGAAATGGACAACTGGTGCCGGAGTCACTGCCTTAAACTAAATGCCAAAAAATGTATAGTCATCCCCTTTGGGTAAAACAAAGTACCCACAAATTATCACATAGACAGCAACACACTGAGTATGGAAAAAGTAATCAGACACCTAGGGACCCAAGTCGACAGCGACCTCTCATTTGACACCCACGTTGCCAAAGTGGTTAGAAAAACATTCTACCTTGCACACCTCATCATGAAGGGATTCACATCCAGATCCAAGGATGTCATTGTACCCCTATACTCCTCCCTCATCAGACCCATGATTGAGTACAATGCCCCATTTGGTATGTACCTCACCCGGCATTTGCAACAGCTGGAGAGACCACAGAAGTACCTCACCAAGAGGATCAAGGGTCTCCAACATATGTCTTATTCTGCCAGACTAAAGAAACTTCAGCTCTATTCAGTAGCATACCGCCTGCTCAGAGGTGATCTCTGCCTGAAGTACAAGGCCATGTCCAATCAGGATCTGATGGACATGCTCCACCTCAAAAAATCCAAATCCATCAGGACCACGAGAGCTAAAGACTTAAACCTCGGCACAAGTATGAATAGGACATGCTGGAGGGATAGATTCATAACCCAGTGGCTTCCCATGCTTTGGAACAAGATCCCAGTTCATATCAGGCAGAGCCCCTCACTGACTCTCTTCAAGAGAAATCTTGATGAGTGGATGGGAGATCATAAGTTTACCCCAGGGGTCACATCTGTGTCACTGCTAGACAGGGGCACAGTAAACTAATTATATTATATAAGGGGACCTTCATTGTGTCATTACTAGACAGAGGCACAGTATTCTAAATTTATTCTGTACATTTTTGTACCATTTCATGGGGTGGCAAAAGCCACATCACTATGGCTAGGCTTACAAATGCCCCAGGGCAGATAGCCTAGTACTATACTATGAAACTATGAAACTATGTGTGTTCCTAAGTCCCTGACTACTGGGTCAGCTCTAAGGGGTGTGTTGTCAATATGACAGTTACAAAGGGTTGATGACTTCCCGAAGGATACTTTTATGCATTTCTTGGCATTTAGTTTTAGTCCATGGCTCTGACACCAGTTGTTTGTCTGTGTCAGCCTCTTCTGGAGAACATTTGTGTGAGTGTGGGATTCAATAACAGCTCCCAACTTGCAAGCTGCAAATTTAGTCAGCCAGAGACCATTGGCATTGGCCTTGACTTCAGAGAAGTAAATGTCAAAAAGGAGTGTTCCAAGACTGATCCCTGAGGCATTCTATTTGCAACTGCCCTCTTTGTAGAGGTGGAGTGCCCAATTTTAACTTCCTGGGTCCTGTCTATGAGCCAGCTGGCTATCCACTGGGGTGACATAATGGTTTCCACCTTGAGTTTGTCAACAATGACCAATTGGAGTATTGTGTCAAATGCCTTGGCCAGGTCAATGTAGGCAGTGTGAGCCATTTTGCCTTCATTTATTGCTTTGGTGACCTTCTCAAAGAAGTCCACCAGCTTGAGTAGGCATGACCTGCCCTTGATGAAAGCAAATTGGGTTGAGTCCAGTGTCTGGAGGTTTACTATATTACTACTGATCATTTCCATGATAATTCTTTCCATGGCTCTACATATAAGGCTAGTGAGACATATGGGTCTGTAGTTTACAGGGTCTTTAGATGCCCCTCCTTTGTGCAGAGGGATGACTGTTGCTGTTCTCCATTCATGAGGCATGAAACCTGTTTGGAGGCTACAATAGCAATTCCATAGGGCCTGATAGGTCATGTTTATGTTATTTAGAAGGAAAGGCATCCTAGGATATTGTCTGGGCCCACTGATGCAGTGTTCTTGGCTTTAGAGACAGAATTAAGGATCTGTTCCCTGGTGATAGTGGGGGGAGTTATATTTGATGCTATTTGCTGAGGGAAGGTTGAAGCTGAAATTGTCAGCCAGTAGATATGCTATATCTTCCTGATCAATATAGGTGGATGCATTTGCAACGAGCTCTGCACACAATTGTGTATGGCCTTTGAGGTTGCAGACATAGTTAAATAATGCCTTCTGGTTGTCCTTGACCTGGGAGGATTTGGCTTTGGTAGGCTTTATTCATCCTCTGAGTTGTTTGTTTAGCTTGATTAAAATGCTTTTATCCTACTGGGTGCTGCACTTTCAAATTTTTGCCATGATTTGGGTGTTTTTTTATTTACTTCTGTACTTCCTCCAGGTGGGTTCAGCTCCCTCTATGCAGCTATTGATATGCTTGTATAGGGTTTCTGAAAACAGTTCTGCATAGGTAGCAGTGTGCTCAGGGATTTTGGGAGATTAAAATTTTGCCAGATTATCACTTAATAACAGGAAGTTAGCTTTAGAGTAGCTCCTGAATGTTCCTGTGTTACCTGGGGGTCTGGGTTTTATTTATACTTCAAAGGACACCATTTTGTGGTCTGACCTTCTGTGGAAAGACATTACAGTAGGGGGTGTGCAGCACTTGTCCACATTAATGAGGACTAGATCCAGTATGGTTGCACCCCTAGTTGGTGTATTGCCAATCTGGTCCAGGAAGTTTGTGTTTAGAAAATCCAGGAATATCTGTGTCTGTAGTTTGGTGTCATATAGGGTTTCCAGTTAATAGTGGGGTAATTTAAGTCGCCCATGATTATGGTATTGAGTTGGATGGTTAGTGCTTCCAATAAGTTTAAATACATGGTGTGGGTTTCCTGGGTTATACAGCAGGACCTTTAGCTTGCAAAGAAGTGGCATGGGATTTTCCTTGTGGTAATTTGAACATGGATTAGCTCAAGTGCATTGCCCTGTTTGACCAGCTTTGAGGTATGTTTATTTTTGATGTAATCTAGACTCCTCCACCTTTAGTTTCTGTCTGTGTAGTTGCTGATCTAAATGTTTGGAAGGCATTATAACCTAGCACTGCCGGTGTGCTGTCCACGGCTTTAAACCATGTCTCAGTGACAACACAGACATCAGCATTCTCTAGAGTGAAGAGAGCTTCTAGGGATTGGAATTGTTTTGTTTAGACTACCAGCATAGAGCAGTAATACCATTATATTTTCTTGGTTTTGATGTGCTATGTCAGAAGTACTTTCAGTTTGGAATTGTCTAAAAAAGACACTATGGGAGAAGACAATGTTTTAGCTAATATTCAAAAGCCTAAAAGGGAGAAGTGTTGGACATCTCTGGCAAAGCAGTGTGGTCTGTTGACCAATTCCTTCCATGCTGACAATATTGCAGCACCTTAGAATGACACCAGAAACTAAGCTAATTATTAAAGTCATTAATCTTTTGTTCATATTGTGGCATCACCCTTGGAGAAGGTAAAATGATGCTCACTGCTATGCTCACACCAGTGTGGGACACATATTCTGAGAGCTCCATGATGTCCCTCATCATATCGTCTAGGGAGGTACATCTCAGGTCATTTACAGCCACATGGACTATGACTGAGTCATACTGGTACTTGTGTTCCAATGACCTGAGTGCATGCATAATGTGGCAGACCCCAGCACCAGGTAAGCAAATGACCATGACTTTCTCTTTACTCAGCTAGATGACAGGGACATCAGGGTGTCTCATGATGGAGTCTCCAAAGAACAGAATGTTAGATTGTGCAGTGACTTGCCTTATGGGCTTAGTAGCAGAGGCTCCAAGAGATGTGGCTTATGTGTTGATGTGGGTGTTGTTTTGAAAGAGTGCCTTCGGGGCTGCTGAGGGTATTTGTTATGTGTGCTTCATCTGGCAGGTCTTTGGGTTTTAGGAAGGTTACATTTAAGTGCCTCAGCATATGTGGGTCTATATGTCTGCTTTGAATTGTGTGTAATGAGTGCAGCATGTGTACTACTGACAACCTTATTGACATTAGGAGTACTTTTATGTGAGAGCTTTGCCTCCAGTGATATTGTGTAACTACACCACTCATATACCATAACAGTTTGTTTGAGAATTAACTAGTTGTCAGTAAACATCAGGCAATTTTTTCATTGCCTCAGGATGCTGATATCCACCAAGTTGGTCACGGAGGTAGTGGGAAAGTCCATATCCATGGCAACAGACCCATTTACTGATTATGCAGTTGGAGTGAGACTATAAAGCAATATCAGGAATATCCATTTTGCAACTCTGTGGATAGTGCTTGTCACTGCAAGCTAGTTGTCCTGTGTGCAACTATGTACTGGGGAAATTTCAACCGTGCTTTTACAAGAAAAATGTCACTCAAGGTGTCTGTGTCTATACAGGGCACTGTCAAGCACTTGAAGGGAAACTAACCAGTTTGGACAAGGAAAAAGTCATGGTCAGCTGCCTGTCCATTGCTAGGATTTGTCAGATCATGTATGCACTCAGGTCTCTCAGCAACAAGTACCCTTATGACTCTATCATAGTTCATGTTGGTGTGAACGACTTGAAATGTACCTCACTTGACTATATGAAGAGAGACATGGTTGAGCTCTCCGAGTATGGGTCCCAGGCAGGCATCTCCCTAGCCTTGAGCACCATACTATCCTCACCTAGAATGAGTTGGCAGTATAACAAAGAATGATTGATTTCAATAACTGACTTAGTTTTTGGTGTCTTTCAAAGGGGATCCAGTTCCTTTCAGCCTGGGAAGCCATGGCTGACAAACCTCGCTGCTTTAATAAAATAAGAAACAAAGGGCTACAGCTCCAAAGGTAAACCAATACTTTAAAACTGAAGAAGTTCATTTGATTTGAGTGAATGAAAGTGCTCATATATTAAAGTTTTGGTTTGCCTTTGGAGCTGAAACCTTGCTGCTTTGCCAGAGATGGTTTGCACCAGGCACCGCTAGGGTTTTGGCTGCTGGCAAAGGCTCTTGCCTCCCCATAGTGCCTTTTTTAGGAAAGGTCTCAAACAGCATTGCCAACCTGAAATAAGCCAACCAGAACAAAATAAGGGTCATGTTGATAAATGCAAGGAGCTTAAACCAAAAACTGCACTCCCTGGAAGCACTTCTATCACTAGAAGATGTAGATGTCTGTGCAGTCACAGAATCCTGGTTCAAGGCTTCAGAGACTACCCTAGCCCTGCAAGGCTACAATGCCTTCCACACCTTTAGACCACAAAATTAATGTGTGAAAACCAAAGAAGGTGGTGTTTCTATCTATATTACAGATAAAATCACATTCTGTCTGGTTAGACTGGAGAACTCCATGGAGTGTTACTCCAAGTCCAGGTTACATTGGGTAAGACCCCCATTCAAGTCATAGCCAGTTATAGATCCACCTCTGGGGGTCATGATGCCCACGAAGCCTACTTGACCATACTTGACCAAACTGAAGACAATTCAAATTTTACCGAACATTCTTGTTATGGTGATTTCAATTATCCCACCATCAACTAGGAAACCTATGCTAGCCCCAACTTGCTAGCGCAAAAGTTCCTTCACTTTGTTTATTCTAATGTCCTGGAACAAATTGTCCATACCCTGAAAAGAGGAACAAACATTCTAGATCTGTTCCCCTTGAACATGTCAAACAGATACACTGCTGTAACTGTCAGACACTCAGTAGTTAAATCTGACCACAAAACAGTCACCTTCAAGCTGGTACTAACGCCAGAAATCGCAAAGGGAGAAATCAGACTAAAAATCTTCACCAAGGCAAACTATAACCGCCTAGGCGAAGATATAAATGCATTCCAAGCCCCACCCCAAGCTGGAAGTGGTAACTATGCCGAAGTTTATACTAAACTCCTGTACAATCGCTTCCATAAGTGTATAAACTCATCTGTACCAGAAAGAATCAAAGCTAGAGTCCCAAGTACAAAAAAGCTGCTATGGCGGCCATCCAGCATCAACAATCTTTATAATAAATGCAAAACGTTGCTGTCTAAGAAAACAAAGGCAAGATCCCAACAATGAAAAAGGACCCTCCTCAGCCTCAACAGGCAAATAAGACAACTTGTCAAATCCTCTAAGGGCTCCTTTGAAAGAAACTTAGCAAGTACAACCAAGGATAACCATAAGGCCTTTGACAGCTACATACAAACCATAAAAGGTAAGATCCAAGCATGTACAGAACTATTTACCAATGGTATACCACACATGACCCCACTGAGATAGCAAACCTGCTAGTGGATAAATTTGACCAAATTTCACTCCCTTATCCCCTTCTAACTTATCACAAAGCTTCCCCCAAACTTCTTCCCCACCCAACATATCTGAAGAACAGTCCTCAAAGCCTTGTCTAAGACAAAAACACAGCCTCTGTGGGACCAGACAACATCCTAGGCTGTCTTCTAAACAGGGTAAAACATGAACTAGCACCACCATTAAGCACCCTTTTCAATCATAGCCTAACCACAGACTTGTTCCTGTAGAATGGAAAACAGCAACAGTTACCGCCCCAAAGGTAGATTAGCAATAGACCCAGGAAACTAAAAAACACACAAGCCTGACCAGTCTCATCTGTAAGGCCATGGAACGTATCATGATGGACCACATAAATAAAGACATAGGTAACCTCCAAACCCTAGATCCTACCCAATTTGGCTTCATCAAAGGCAGATCCTGCCTGTCACATCTGCTGTGCTTCTTTGAAAATGAGACCAGGGCCATTGACAAAGACAAATCTGTGCACACAGCAAACCTTGACTTGGCAAAGGCTTACAACACAATTCCACATTCAGGCATTACCAATAATAAACTGAATGCAAACCCCTTCATTGTAGGATGGGTTGCCAACTGGTTCACAAACCGGACACACACACTATCAAAGTGGGTGACTCCATATCAACCAGCAGACCTGGCGTGCCACAGGGGTCACTGCTGGCCCCCCTACTGTTTGGTATATATTTCTCAGAAGTTCAGGCCAAAACTAAGAGGTTGTGGCTGACCAACTCTGCAGACGACTGCAAACTAGATGTAATCATTGAATCCCCAAATTATGTCAGTATACTCCAGCAGGGTGTCACACAGGCAAACAACTGGTGTATTAATCATGGCCTCAAACTGAATTCAAAGAAATGCTTCATCATTCCCTTTGGCACAAATAATGTCCCTTCACACTACCAAATCAACAACAATACCCTAAGTACCCATGAAGTGGTAAGGGACCTGGGATCACAAGTTGACTGCAACCTTAACTTCGACCACCATGTGGCTGCTGTAGTAAGGAAGGCTTTCTACATAGCACACTTGATTAGTAAATAACCCCTCTGTACTTAGCACTAATCTGGCCCATATACGAGTATAGCGTCTTGTTCGGCATGTACCATACAAAGCACCTGCAGCAAATGGAGATACTTCAAAGATTTCTAACAAAGAAAAACAAGGGGTTCCAGCTTGTGCCTTATACAGACTCATTAAAGTCCCTGCCAATATACTCCATGGCATATGGACTTCTTAGTGGAGACTTATGCCTGGCCTACAGAGCAATCCAAGACTCAAACCTAATGAACTTGCTGCATATCAGTAAATCAAATGGGACTAGGGTTACCCATTCCAGAGACCTAAATATGGCCTACGACTCAAACAGGACATGCTGGAGAGACAGATGTATCTCCCAGCAACTGTTACATCTTTGGAACAGGCTACCAATTCATGTGAAACACAGCACCTCTATGACACTGTTCAAGAGGAACCTGGACAATGAAAATTCTTACCAGGGATAATGCCCACCACACTCCTAGACATGGGCAGTCATCAATGAATGAAATCTTGGGTATTAACTAGCAATTTCATGGTATTACATTTGAATGAAATGGCTAGGCTTAAAATGTCCTTTGAACCAATAGCCTAGTAATCTCCTATGATCCTAATAAGTAGACCATGAAAATTTAAAGATGAAGTATATAAACCTATATTCTGAAGTTAGAAACAAATCAAGCAGTACTTAATGAAAACAACAAATTAGCTTGTCAAGAATGATGAAAAGAAGGGAGTCATGTGAATGGCTACTGCCTGGCTACTACTAGTGCTGATCTCACCACAACTTCACTCTGTTGGGATACAATGCTCCTTTGCTTCTTCTCTCACCGGAATCAAAACATTATCACCTGTCCCAAGATGAGAAGAAGGTAACAACCTGTTTGGTGATCCACAGTCTTATCCAAGATGATGCAAGAGTCTGAAGGTTTGTTGTAGCCTTTTCCTGGAAGAAGCCTTGAATAGCAACTAGACCAATCAGGAACGTCAAGCGCAGACACTCACTGCCCAACCAGAAACAGTCAAGCATCAATGCACTCTGCTCATTCTCTCACTAGGAGCAGAAAATAAGCAAAAATTCCAAGCTGTCACCCATGAAGCAGTTATTAGGTTTTCTAGTGATCAGCAGTCTCCAGCAAAGAATGTCCCTGTGCTCCATCTCTCACCAGGGGGAAACAGTAGCACTAATCACAAGATGACTACTGACAGGCAGAATATGGGGTCTCAAATAATTGGTGGTTTTGCAGTAGATGTTGCAGATTTTAAAGATAAATGTAAAAAGATGGGTTAATATCCTAAGCACTGCAGTGTGCACTAAGCAGTTAGATATGAAAGAAGGGCTTACTTAAGCTTTACCCACTAATAGATTGAAAGGGGTGGGCACTTTGTATTCTGGTTCTATGGAATACAGTGGGATGGCCAATAAATGTAAATAGTTTAAGGGGAATGAGTTCACAAAATGATAATTTTGTGCTTACTCACAACAGCCAATGAAAGGGGAGAGGGAAAGAGATATGTGATCAAATGAACATAAGGGACAGGAAACTAGAAAGACAGTTGAGTTTAAGAACACAACACCACCCGGGTGGAAGGGTGAGAAAAAATATCTGCGTGACTCACAAGAGACATGGCTGTGGTCTCTTTCCTAGTATTAATATGTAATTAAAAGCAGACTATAAGTAAAACACAGTGTAAAGAAAACAAATTACAATATACAAAATAGAAGAAGGCAATAAAGCAATACAAAATACAAGAAAGCAAAAGCAAACTAACCTTCCCCTCACAGTACATTGTAGCAGAGTCTGGGTGAGCTTTTCCCATAACGCTTTTGCAGTTTAACTTGATGAAATAAGGATTCATTTCAAATGAACTTTATCCTGTATATCTGAATGTGATTCTCCTATAGTCTATATAGAAATTCTATCACACAGAATAAGACACTTAGGTGTGGATCATCCTATATAAGGAGAGTTCTGTTTCCTAATTGTATTTAACTAGTGTTTTTTGAAAACGGTAGGTGGTCTGGTTGACAGAACTTTTCATTTGAGAACCAGACTCTAAATACCACATTGTACACTAACTACTATATTTACAGCATACATTTGATAAAACATTGGCAGTATAATTCATATGCAGGAAAAGTCAAAACAGTATAAAAAAAGTTAAAAAAGCAGTCACCCACATGACAGCAGTGGGAATGTATGTGTAGACATTATAACTTATATACAGAAAAACATGCAGAATAAATAAATGAAAAAAGCATGGAAATGTAAAGAAAGTTTAAAACTTACATACAGAAAAACTGAAAGCAGTATTAACATGTGAAAAATACTTACCAACTTGACAGCGGTGAGAATGGAAGTAAAAAGCAACTACAGAGTTGTAAGTAACATAGATGCAAATACAGTATCATAAGTAGTAGACACCTAGCAGCAGTAATGTTGTTATTAACAGGAACTCAAAAGTACTTGCTTGCACTGCACCCTTCTTGGCAGAGTTGGTTGAGCTGTGTTGCAACCAAAGTTACATAGTTTGTTGCGGCTTTGGTTTTATTCATAGGATCATAGGTCACTAGGCTAACGGCCCTGGGGCGCTTACAAGCCTAGCCAAGAGTTTATCCCCAAAAAGAAACCTCATTATTCTCATTATCATTAACTGAAATTGAAAGAAGATATTTTCATTTGTATGATTTATCATATGAGCTGTCGATACCAATATTAAGTGCCTTAAATAAAGTTTGATTGTTAAAACAAATCTTGGTGGAGTTATTACAAATGGAAACTGAAAGAAGTTATTCACAACACAAGCCAGAGTAAGTTTGCATTATCCTGAGAGAGGTATGTTGCAGTCAGTATTTTTATGGATTTATTGAAAAAGTTTAAAAGTTTTACTTTGAATGTCATGGATTAATAGATGTATATATATGTATATATATTGCCATAAAATGTTGTGTAAAACAATCTGGTAACTTGCTTTGGGCTTACTCAGCTAGCAAACAAATAATACTGATAAACTAATGTATTACAAAGGATTCTGCCTAAAGACAGAAAGGAACAATTTCTTAAAACGTCTCTATTTTTTAACAACAGTTGATGTTTTGTTGCTGTTGTTCTTGTTGTTTGTTTTTGTTTCCTCATAAATCAATATAACATTTTACCACTCTTGCTGCTAACTCTTTTTGACTTTTTTCTTTTCTTTTTTAATCTTCTTAATGAATGCCTTAATTTCCTCTGAAACATCATTGCTCTTGACAACAATCTTCTTCAGCATTCTCAGAATTTCCTGAAGACTTTTCTGTTTTGATTCTAGGCTATCCCTAGAGAGCTTTTCCTTCTTTTCCCTGCTGACCTGACATATGTACTGGCATAATGTTAGGCTGATTGCATTTCTGTTTGTTCTACACATGGGAATTATTATTATACTCGGTTGATAATTTTACCACTTTATATAAATACAAAGGATTTTTTGTTGCTAAAATTTAAATAATTAGAAGGTTTGATTTTGTAAGATTTCGTGAACTAGACAAGCAAAATCCATGTACACTGACATTCACAACTTCCTTTCTAAACTTAAGACTGAATATTCTAATTTATTTAGGTACATGATCATATGCTCTATGCCCGATGATAAACATGCATGTATGCTATTATGCAAACATACACAGATTTTTATGTATGACCTTGTGTGTGTGTGTGTGTGTGTGTGAGTGTGTGTGTGTGTGTGTGTGTGTGTGTGTGTGTGTGTGTGGGTGTGTGTGTGTGTGTGTGTTTATATATTTTTTCTGTCTGAAAAAGTACAGATATTATTCTGTATGAAAGCGCTAACATTACTGGTTCTAATAAACAGTTTTTGGAATTTTTCTTCCTGGACTGCTCTCTGACCCTTGCCATTGTTTTTGTTTTTAGTTGTTTGTTTCAGTATTTTTGTTTTCGCTCACTCTCTCTCTATATATATATATATATATATATATATATATATATATATATATATGTATACATATATACAGACATATATGCACACACATTTGATATATATATATATATATATATATATATATAAATATATATATATATATGGGTCCCCTTCAAAAGGTCGAACTTTTAAAAGCTCGACTTTCATATGGCCGAGACCATATGATCGAACTTTTAAAAGTTCGAACGGTCTGAATGGAGATCTCCATAGAGCACAGAACAGGAAGATTTCCCTTTACCGCAATGTAGTGTGATCTCAGAGATGGTCTATTTATATAGAGGAGGATTGTGTGAATTAGACCTATATATATATATATATATATATATATATATATATATATATATATATGTGTGTGTGTGTGTGTGTGTGTGTGTGTGTGTGTGTAAAAAATATAGTGAGCACTGAACCACGGCAATGAGTAACTTAATAAAAGACTTTAATGAACAAACTGTAACAGACAGTAATGGTGAGCAGTTTCGCAGTCAAGCTGCTTCATCAGACAATGTTCATTACACAGCTCCACCCATATATACATCATAAGTGACTTTGAAGACAATTAAAAGCAATTTAAAATAGAAATAATTAAAGACTTTTATTAAGTTACTCATTGCCGTGGTTCAGTGCTCACTATATTTTTTACGTTTATATTGGTTCATTGCTTGAGCACTGTTTATCCACACAGCCTACCTTTTTTCTAAACGGGCCAACTTTAGTCTTGTGCAAGATTGTGGTACAGCAGGATAAGGGAATTTGTTCTTTCCCCACTGTAGAGCAACACTGGAGTTACTATATATGGTTTGCAGCAGATGTCAGGAGTTTTATGTTTTTTTTTTGTTTTTTGTTTTTTTTTATAAAGAGCATTTTGAGCAATTGTGCTTGATATCTTGCAGTAGGATATGTTGATCTTTATATACTGTATGTGTGTGTCTGTGTGTGAATGTCTGTGTATGCATGTGTGTACACAAACATAGGCTCATAGGTGCTAGCTAGGCTAATGACCACAAAGGCCATTTTAAGCCCAGCCATGCATCCCAAATCTCTGACAAGTTCTGATACACTTGAGATGAAACATTTACAAGCAAGGACCTGAGAGATGAACCATTTACAGGATGAGTTTGTCTGGTTCCAAACCAGGGATGAATTTCCTGTTCCCCATCCAATTGACCATGTTGTACTTGAATTGACTTAGGAAGAAACCCTGCTTCACATGGATGGGGAGCCTGTTCTAGAGATGGGGTAGTCTCTGAGATACATACTTGCCTCTCCTAGTAGGTCCTATTTATTTCACAGGGAAGGCTTAAGTCTTTAGAATGTGTAAGTCTGGTGCTGTTTGTTTTGTGGATATGCACGGAGTCCATTAGAGCGGGGTCTGACAATGCCCTGTATGCCAGACATAGATCTCTCCTCAAAAGTGTGTAGGAAACTCCCAAATTCGAACTCCTAGATCCTGTCTGTGAGCCAGTCGTCTATCCACCAGGTGACAAATGGATTTCTACCTAACCTCTATAGTTTGTCAACAATGCCCGAGTGGGGTATTGTGTCAAATGCCTTGGCCAGGTCAAGGTAGGCAGTGTGAACCATTTTACCCTCATCCATTCCTTTGGTGACATTCTCAAAAAAGTCCACCAGGTTGAGTAGGCATGCTCTGCCCTTGATGAAACCAAACTGGGCTGGGTCCAGTGTCTGGAGGTTTACTATATCACTATTGATCATTTCCATCATATTTCTTTCCATGGCTTTACATATAAGACTAGTGAGACTCGTGGGTCTGTAGTTTCTAGGGTCTGTAGATGGCCTACCATTGTGCCAAGGGATAACTGTTGCTTTTCTCCATTCATGAGGTACAAAGCATGTTTAGAGGCTACAGTTAAATAGCAATTCCAGAGGGCCAGATAAGTCATGTTTCATGCTATTTAGAGGACATCCTGGGATATTGTCTGGGCCTATTGATGTAGTGTTCTTCACTTTAGATAGAGAATTAAGGACTTGTTCCCTAGTGATAGCAGAGGGAGTTATATTATGATGGTATTTCCTGAGGGAAGGTTGAGGGATCGAGAGGGGTAAAGTTGGAGCTGAATTTATTGGGCAGTAGGTTTCTCCATTTACAATTAGCTATGCACACAATTGTGTAAAGCCTTTGAGTTTGCGTACACAGCTCAAGAATGCCTTGTGGCTGTCCTTGGCCTGGGAGGCCAAATTTACCTCAAATTGGGGTTTAGTAGATTTTATTTGTCCTTTTTGTTGTTTTGTTTAGTTTGATGAGAGTGCTTTTATCCTGCTGGGTGCTGCACCTCATAATTATTGCCATGATTTTCTTCCTTCTGTTATACAGCCAATTGATTTTGTGATTCCATCAGGGTGGCATGTTTTTTAAGTTAGTTCTGTACTTCTTCCTGGTGGGTACAGCTGCCTCTATGCAGCTATTAACATTCTTGTATAGGGTTTCTGCAAACAGTTCCTCATAGGTAGCAGTGTCCTCAGGTTTTCTGGGGGCTTGAAATGTTGCCAGGTTATCATTTAATAGCAGGAAGTTAGCATTAGAGTATATGCTGAATATTCCAGGTTTATCTTGGGGTCCAGGTTTATTTTTACTCCAAAGGAGACCATTTTGTGGTCTGACCTTACCAGGGAAGACATTACAGTAGGGGGTGTGCAGCACTCACCCATATTAGTGAAGACCAGTTCTAGTATGGTTGCACCCCTGGCTGGTGTATTGACAATCTCGTCCAGGGAGTTTGTGTTTACAAAATCCAGGAATCTCTGTGCCTGTATATTTGGTGTCATATAGGATTCCTAATTAATAGTGGGGTGATTAAAGTCATACATGCATATGGTATTGGGTTGGATGGTGAGTGTTTCCAATAAGTTTAAATATATGTTATGGGTTTCCTGGGTCATAGAGGGGGACCTGTAGCTTGCAAGGAAGTGGTATTAGATTTTGCCTATGGTGATTTGATCATGGAGTAGCTCAAGTACATTGTACTGTTTGACCAGCTTTGAGGTATATTTATTTTTTATGTATTTGATTTATGTATTTCACATTTGTTTACCAGACAAGTCGGACTGGACAAGTTGCCCATTTTCAGAGGAGGCCCAGGGAGAAAAGCTCCATACAGTACAAAATTAACAATACAGAGACATATACATACAAACGTATTAAAAAAATATATACAATGCAAAATTTGCATAGGAAATTATCCATACAGAAAAGCATCAAACAGTTAGAGATTAGCAATACTTAAAAAATATACATGCAAAATATACATAATAAATTATCCATAGAAATTTGAGGAAAAAGTAGTTAGAAGGAAATAAACCCTTATCTCTCTTAAGGAATAGCTGTAAGATCAAGTGAAAGACTTGACAAATAGACAAAACCAGTATATGTGTGTATATATACAGAATATGTGCAACAGCTTTCATCAGGTATCTGGGGTGCAGTAAGAAATTTGATCTAGTGGGAGGTTATCCTGGGTCTGAGTAGGTACACCTCCATGAGCTGGTTAAGTAGGACCAGAGAAGGTTTTTAAAGTAATGTTTACTATCTAGGATCCAGATTTCTAGAGGAAGGGTATTCCATATTTTTGCAATGGCATTAAAGTGCAGGGAGTCACATGAACCATTCCTGCTTTTGGATATTTCAGCTAGTGCTTTGTTGGTGGATCTTAGAAGTGATTGTTAGTGTAATGATTTAGTAGGCCTTGTAGAGCTGGAGTTTTTTGGGGGTGTTAAAGGATCTGATGAGCAATTGTAAGCTGATTATAGGTCAGTAAGTTTCGGTAGTTCTAGTCAGGATAGTTGTTTGAGGGCTAGACAACAGTGGGTCCTGAAAGCTGAGATAGTAGCAAATTTTGCAGTTTTGTTATAATAGCTCTATAATTTATTTAAGTCTCCTTTGTTTAGGTTAGTTAGTATGGGGGAAGCATAGAGACGTGTAGAGAGTAGGTGGGGTTTTGCAATGGTGGCTCTACTCTTATTGGTGAGGTAGTTTTTGCATCTGTAGAGGGTGCAGAGTTTTTTATGGATGTTTGTTATTGTTTGTGCTATATGTTTGTTGAATTTCATATTGTTATCTGTGATAACTCCTAACAGTTTGGTTTGTGAGACTGGTGATATTGGGGCATTGTTAGAGGACATTATTTTAAATGAGGGTATAGGTTTTATGGCTTTTGAGGGATGAAATAGCATTAGTTGTGTTTTTTAGGGTTAAGTATTAGTTGTGAGTCAGATAGCCACATTTCTATGGCAGTAAAGGATTCTTGGGTAATTTTCTGCAGAAGTTGAAGAGGAGGGGCAGAGCAGATTAATGTGGAGTCATCAGTGTACTGGACCAGACTGCCATGGAGAGTGGCTTTGTGAAGATCATTAGTAAATATGGTGAAGAGGAGAGGTTCAAGGGTGTTTCCTTGTGAGACAACTAAGGTTACTGGGAGGAGAGGAGATAGAGCGTTTTCCCATTTTATGGCTTGTTGATGGTTAGACAGATAGTTTTTTAACTATAATAGTGGGGAGTTACTTAGGTTAAGCTTTGAGAGTACAGTCAAGAGTTTGGAATGGGAGATGGTGTTGAATGCCTTGGAGAGATCGAGAAAGATAGTGGAGACCAGGTTACCATTGTTCTGTTGTTGATTTATGGTGTTGGAAAAGCTAATAAGGGCTGTGGTGGTGCTGTGATTGGGTCTAAAACCATGTTGTGTATTGGCCAGGAGATTATTAGTTAGTAAATAGTTTAGGATTTGGGAATATATGCATTTTCCTAGGATTTTTGATGGGGGGGCTAGGATGGCGATTGGTCGGTAACTAGATAGCTCGGTTGAGTTGCCATCTTTATGAAGCGGCATTACGTGTGAAATTTTCCAGAGGGTTGGGATGCATTGCTCAGTGATTGACCTATTTATTAATAGGGAGACAGGGTAAGCAGTAATACCTTTAGATTTTCTTGGTTTTGATTTATTATTTTGCAAGTACTTTCAGTTTGGCATTGCCTAAAAAAGGCACTATGGGGGAAGACAATGTTTTAGCTAATATTTGAAAGCCTAGGGAGGAGACGTACAGACAATCCCTGGCAGAGCAGCATGGTCTGTTGACCATTTCCTTCCATGCTGACAAATATTGCACCCCCTTAGAATGACACCAGAAACTAAGACAATTATTAAAGTCAGTCCTCTTTTGTTTGTATTGTGGCATCATTCTTGGAGAAGGTAAAATGCTGCTCAGTGCTAGGCAAATACCAGCCTGAGACACATTTTCCGAGGTCCAGGATGTTTCTCTTCGTATACTCTAGGGAGGTACATCTCGGGTCGTTTACTCCCATATGGACTTTGACTGAGTCATACTGGTACTTCTGGTCATACCTCTCAACCTGGAAACATTAAAAATGTGTCAAAGGCCTAAGAAAAGTAGGTACAACTGGCCAAAAATCAGGACACTGATTAGCATAATATGTGCATACGGTTCTAGGTTATAACACCGACAGCACACAACATCGACAACAACATCACCGACACCACATCATCGACAGCTCACAAACACGACACCACACACACTCAACACATCATCACAACAACCAATAAACAAAACAAATTCCCTGACCAAAAACCACACACACAACACAAGCACACCTAAATCCTAACAAACAAACACTAAACCTTACATACACAACTATCCACTACCCTAACCGAAACCCTAACCCTAAGGTCCGTCACTATCGCACACTAACCTAACCCGCTCCTGACCCTAACTCACTTAACCCGCTAACCCAAAACATTCACTACTGCACCCTTACCTAACTCGCGCCCTAACCCTAACTCACTTAACCCGCCCCTAACCCAAAACAGTCACTACTGCACCCTTACCTAACTCGCGCCCTAACCCTAACTCACTTAACCCACCCCTACCCCTACAGACCGCCAACATCGCACACTTACCTTACTCGCACCCTAACGTCCGTTACTACCGCATACTTACACATCCTTTCCCCATCTCGGTGTTCTCCGCGTCGGTGTTTTCATCCATCGATCTTCTCGCGTCGGTGATTTCACTGTCGGTCTTCCCATCTGTCGACGTTATAACCTAGACCCGTGCATACACAATCATGTAACCCTACCCACTGCTATGGAATTGTGGGATACCAACATGAAGATTAAAGTAACTAAATAATAAACAATTGGCTGACATTTGAATTTCAGACCTCATATCCCTCAGAAAATGCATAATAATGCAACATCTCTTATTCTAGCAACTATCTGAGTTTACACGAGCACTATTTAAAATCTGTCCCTATTTTTGGGCCTTTGTCTCACCATTATTTTTGGCTTTGTCCAGATTTCTTGCTCTGAGAGATTGAGAGGTATGGTCACTGTTATCTTCCTACCCCCACTCATCCCCGCTTTCTCTTTAACTTTCCCATATTTGTTTTGATTCCCCTAGCAAAGAATAATTGCATTTGATTTGTTGTGTTGATGGTTGAGTTTGCACAAACTTTGCTGTATTTTTTCACTATTAGCTTGTCGGTTGCACCAATAAAACCACCAAGCTGTGAAATCTCTTTATAAAGTTTTTGTTTTGCTTTAGCACCTACAGGACTGGTGCCCTAAGACAGCTCGTCTTAATGAAGTAGTAGTGCTCTTATACAAAACTACTTTATAGCATCAGCGCGCCACTCATGCCAGTTTTCTAAATAAGAGGGAAAAGTAACTAGGCCTATTCTAATATCTAAGAAGCAAGTGACTGCCATGGTATCATGGGTTTGAGGAATATTGTTTACCTTTATTAAAACAGCAATTTATTTTGCTACAGAAACCTGCTCAAAGCAAACTACATCTCCCAGAGCACTTTGTTGCCTTTCTTCACACATTTATTTTCAAGACAGTGACTGACAGCAGTGGTGATGAAAGTGGCAGTCTAAAATCCTGCAGTGTTTCAAAGAACATGCTATATATTATGAGAAAACAAGAATTAACGGTACCTAAAAATGCTGTAATACAACAAAAATCTAATTAAAAGTTAAGGGACATATTTTTTCTAAGCAGTTAGTGTCACTGTAGCCAGTCGTACTCTATGCATGCTGTGAACTAACATTTTCTTTATTATGATATAGAATTTAAAATTAAAAAGTGGTATATTTAGCACAGCTTATGGTATAGAAGTATATTTTGTCATTTTTATCCATTTTTCTTCCCTTTTGCTTAGCTTAAGTGAAGTCTGTCATTTCAGTATTGCTAGTCTAGAGTAGCTATCCCTTACAACATGAGTGTTCCCACAATCCCAACAGGTGAATCTGCAGACATACTCACAACAAGGAGGAACATGCACCCGCACCTCTGTTCTTAATTAAGTTAGCATCTTAAGAACCCAGCATTAATATCCCATTTGGGCATCATACCTCTCAACTATCCAGACTTTCATCTTATGTTTTTGGTCTGTTTGTCATAAAATGTGCGGTTTTCTGGTAAATCATTGAGGACTGAAGTCTCTAAATAGTGACAATCATTTGAGTTTCAAGCTTTATATCTCAGAAAATACACTCTAACTTTTTAAGTTTGTAAGAGCAATGTTTAAAATTTGTCGATATATTCTGGATATTTATCAAAAAAATGTACATACTCCGCATCCACACAGCCCCAGCCAGCTCCAGTCTTCAGATACTAGTTTATACATTTGCAGGCTTGCATATCACATTTCAGTTGCATAGACTGGGTAATAAAGGTTATGCAAATCTCAAGGAATGAATGAATGAATGACTGGTACAAGTATGGGACATTATTTCCTTACAAATATGCTGCATCATGTTGTTGTACCACATCTAAAAGCAGCGCCGAATGCAAAGTCCCGACACATTTCCTTATTGGATCTTGCCTTGGCTGGCTGGGGGCTCCCTGGTCTGTGCAACATCTGTATAATTGGTGCTTTACTGTCCTGTAACAGTACCCATCTTCCTGTTTGCCTCCATCAACAAATATATCTGCAGAGCCATGATAAACAGCCAAGCTTTCCCAAGTAATCCTTTTGTGCACCTAGACAAGCAACTATGGATAACCACTTAGCCAATGACTAGTTAAAGTGAGACTTCCCCAGTCCCCACAAGCTACCTACTTTTTTGAAATCTCTCATGTCTCTGAGTGTCAGACAGGCAGTCAGGCATTGCCTCACAAAGCTTCACAAACTGATGTCAACATCATCATAATGCACACCCCTGTTCCCTGGCAATGTGTGGTGATATTAGCCAAAAATCTAGTTATATATATATATATATATATATATATATATATATATATATATATATATGCATGTATGTATAAAAATCGAAGAAATCAGATGGACCACTTGGGAATTCATGGCACCTCATTATTTTGCCCTTAAACTGGTAAATATCAAGGAATTCAGTATGGTTAAGAGGTATGCTTGTGGTCTAATGACCTGTGTGTGTGCGTGTGTAATGTCATGGATCCTATCCTCTGATAGGCAACTGACCATGACTCTCTTCTTACTCAGGCTGGTGAGAGGGATATCAGTGTGTCTCACAATGGAATATCCAAGGGCCAGAATATAAGATTGTGTGGTAGCTTGTCTTATGTACGTAGAAGTAGAGGGTGCATGAAATGTTCTCTATGTGTTGATATGAGTGTTGTTTTGAAAGAATGCATTTGGGGTTGCTGAGGGTATTTGATATGTCTACTTAATCTAGGAGGTCTTTGGGGTTTAGGAAGGTTATGCATATGTGGGTCTATTTGTCTGCTTTGAATTGTGTGTAATGAGTGCAGCGTGTGTACTACTGATGACCTTACTGACATTAGGAGTACTTTTATGTGAGAGCTTTGCCTCCAGTGACATTGTGTAAATACCTCTCTTACATACCATATCAGTTTGTTTGATAATTAACTGGTTGTCAGTAAGCATGAAGCAATTTCTACATTACCTCAGGATGCCCATATCCACCAAGCTAGTAACTGAATTAGTGGGAAAGTTCATATCAATTATTGATTAGACAGCCGGAGTGAGGATATAAAGCAATGTCAGGAGTATCAGGTTTGCAGTTCTGTGAACAATGTTTATTACCGCAAACAAGTTGTCCTGTGTGCAACTGGCTATTGGTGAAATTTCAATCATACTTTTACAGGAAAAATGTCACTCAAGGTGTCTGTGTCTTTACAGGGCACTGTCAAACACTTGAGGGGAAACTAATAAGTAGACCCTAAAAATTTAAGGATGAAGTATTTAGACAGTTATTCTGAAGTTAGAAACAAATCAATCAGTATTTAATGAAAACAAAGAATTTGCTTATCAAGAATTATGAAAACAGGGGAGTGGAGTGAATGGCTACTGCCTGGCTACTACTAGTGCTGGTCTCACCACAGCTTCACTCTCCTGGGATACAATGCTCCATTTCTTCTTCTCTCACCAGAAAGCATCCTGACTGACTAAAACTCCATTGTACTAAGTGTGGAGGACTAACTGAATTGAGCTGGCAGCCTGGGTGCTGCTAGCTCCTAAGAAGTCATTGGGTTCTAAATTCTTTGAAATGCATCTTAGAGATTTTTTTTACAAATATTTGAATCTGTTATAGCATAAATAAAAACAATGAACACAGAAAGACTGTTTTTCATTTAAGGAATGTTTCTAAAGTTTAATGTTCAAAGTTAGCAAAATAGTACATCCCAATCAACCAAGATAACAAATATTTGCAAATGTATATAAATCCTGTATGAGAAAAGTGCCTGACTATTCATCCAGGAAAAATATTCATCTTCTGTGTACCTATCTGATATTAGCAACAGAAATCCATTATACAGCAGATGGTGGAAACCAGAGCAACTAAATAAAACCAGGAAAGAGAAATAGAGAGGGAGTACATGCAGACTCCACACATAAGGAATCACAGCCATTGCCTCAATTGCAGAACCATGCTGTCTGAGATGAATATGCTATTCGATATGTTAATGTACACATCCTGCATACACCAATGTAGAGGGTTACTCATTGTGTACAATGTTGATATTGGTGATGGAAAGTGAAAAGAAAAATATGGCCAACCTGTAACTTTTTAGATATACTGCAATCTCTCTGCACAGACACACACACACACACACACACACACACACACACACACACACACACAATCACACACACACTTATTTCCATCACAGAACCCCAAATATATCCATTACAGCAAGTTTATTGACTGTGCACATATCAAATGTCTGGCTGTATTAAAAAATACAGCCACAGTAAAGTATTAAAAAATGGAACAATATTTCCGCAAAGCCAAAATAATGACTACTTAACTTCAATAAATGATAGCAGGGCCATTCACTTGAATTCACCAATAGCCCCTGCAACTAGAAATCAAAACTAAATGTATTCATAGATTAGTACTAAGCTAACTGCCCTTGCGGGCCATTTTAAGCCAAGCCAATTATCCCTTGTGAGACTCAAACCCTGCACCTTGCGTTTGTAAGGCAAATACCTTAACCATTAGGACACCCTCCCAACCCTATGTAGACCTCACATATGAGACTGTAATAAAATTAAAATACTAACAAATGTCCATAATAATTTATTTTCTCCCATCTACACATAAATACATACAGACATACACCATCCCCACCAATTGTAGCAAATTCCATAGCAGTGTACACTTGAAATAGCTGACTGGGATTAAAAGAATGAATTTGAATAATAGCCATGTGCATTTCGCATTGTTATAGAACCATGCAAACTTGCACACATACCTACACAGGCACACACAGACACACACACACACACACACACACACACACACACACACACACACACACACACACACACACACCATCCCCTCCAATTACAGCAAATTGTATAGCAGTGTACACTTTAAATATCTGACTGTGATCAAAAAGAATGTATTTGAATAATTCACACCCTCTTACATGCAGACATACCTCTCAACTGTCCAGATTTTCACAGATTGTCTAGATTTTTGCCTCATATTTTGGTCTGTTCTTCACAACATTTGTGGTTTTCTGGCAAATCACTGATGACTGAAGTCACTAAATAATGACATACGTTTGAGTTTCAGACTTCATATCATTAGGAAAATGCATGATAAATGAAATCCTGTAATTCCAGCAACTTCAATATTTAAAATCTGTGCCTACTTTTGGAGCTTCATCACCCCATTATTTTAGTTTTTTCCAGATCACTTTTCCTAAGAGGTTGAGAGGTATGCACAGTGTTGTGAACATCAATTACAGCCACTGGTATGACTATGTCTATACACCTCACAAGGTTGATTGCAGTCAAATGAATGAATAAATACATAAATAAAATTCACATAGGAATATATCTTCTAAGCTCACTGCTATCAGAATGCAGTGTGTAATCCACTGGAAGTCACCCCCGTCACCTCTCAACCCCTTAGCAATCTTCAAATCAAGCAGAAAGCTAAAATATAGTGAGGAACAAATGTTCAAAATCAGGTATACATATCATCACTATATACTAGATTAACAAGCTTTGCATTACATGCTATTTCTGAAAGCTGTTAAGTTAGAAACTAAAATATTAAGTCAGAAACTAAAATGTGTGTCATGATTTAGTCAAGGTTGGTGACTCTACCTCTACCAGTAGGCCAGTCACCAGTGGAGTACTTATAGGATCTGTGCTGGGCCCATTACTGTTTGGAATCTAGACCTCGGAAGTCCATGCTAAAGAAGCGGCCTTTGGCTTAGCAAGTTCACTGATGATTGTGAATTGGGTGCAATCATTATGTCCCCCAACAATGGTAATATATTACAGAAGGAATTAATGCATACAAATGATTAGTGCCAAAGCCATGGACTAAAACTAAATTCATAGAGGAATTTCCTGCTAATTACAATATTGACAGCATCCCCCAAAGTTCAAACCCAGTGGTACAAGATTTGGGAACACAGGTTGATAGCAATCTGAACTTCAACCACCAGGTTTCCACAGTGGTGAACAAAGCCTTCTGCATTGTGCATCTCATAAGTAAGGGCATCGCATCCAGGTCTAAGGATGTTATAATTCCACTGTACTCCACCCTCATCAGACCTTTAATAGAGTACAACATTCCCTTTTGCACATACCTCACCACACACCTGCAGCAGCTGGAACGACCCCAGAGGTTTCTCACCAAGAAAATACAGGGTCTCCAAAATAGGACCTACATGGATACACTGAAAGCCCTGTCACTGTACTCTGTATCTTATAGGCTGCTGACAGGCAACTTGTGCCTGGCCTACAGGACAGTCTCCTACCCTGCCCTAATGGAAATGCTGCACATCTGCAAGTCATATGGGATCTTATCCTAGCCTGTGACATAAACAGAAGATGCTGAAGACACAGATATATCCCAGAGACTGTCACTCCTCTAGAATAAACTTGCAATTCATGTGAAACAGAGCTCCTCTGTGACCCTATTCAAACACAACATAGACAAATGGATGACTGACCACAAATTCACCCTGGGGGCAGCGGCCAAGTCCCTCATGACAGGGCTAATTGATGTTAATCATAGACTTACTCTGTGACTGTCACTCATCTAACCAATTGGGGAAACTTGGGATTAACATGGCTAGGTTTGTAAGGACACTATGGCAATTAATCTACTAACCTCCTATGACCTTATTTTCCAAAAAATGTTACAAGAAATAGACCAAAATATTTAGCAAAATCAGAGACATTCAGAGAAGAGGTGGAAGGCATACCCAAAGACAGGTAAAGGCTACTACTGTGATACTGAGGGTCAGAACTTTGAATGTTTGCAGTATGACTGGTATAGGAGAGAGCTAGCTGATATGATGAACCGAAGGACGGTTGGTATATTGTGTGTGCAAGAGACCAGATGGAAGGGGA
Organism: Protopterus annectens; assembly: GCF_019279795.1. Lineage (NCBI taxonomy): Eukaryota > Metazoa > Chordata > Ceratodontiformes > Protopteridae > Protopterus > Protopterus annectens. The sequence goes on from NC_056729.1 coordinate 1,297,039,217, forward strand.
GCAAGGCTAGGTGTATTGGAGGCGGTTTCAAATTGTTTTATGGTGGTGTGGATGGGAGGAGAAATGGCGTAGGCATTATCCTGAAGGAACAAAATGCTAAGAGTGTTTTGGAGGTGAAAAGAGTGTCGGATAGAGTGATGTTTATGAAGCTGGAAATTGATGGTGTAATGATGAATGTTGTTAGTGCATATGCTCCACAAGTTGGATGTGCGATGGATGAGAAAGAAAATATTTGGAGTGAATTAGATGAAGTGGTGATGACTGTACCCAACGGTGAGAGACTGGTGATTGGAGCAGATTTCAATGGGCATGTTGGTGAAGGGAACAGAGGGGATGAGGAAGGGATGGGTAGGTATGGTGTTAAGCAAAGGAATGCAGAAGGTCTGATGGTAGTGGATTTTGCGAAAAGGATGGACATGGCTGTGATGAATACGTATTTTAACAAGAGGGAGGAGCATAGGGCGACATACAAGAGTGGAGGAAGATGCACACAGGTGGATTATATCTTATGTAGAAGGGCCAATCTGAAGGAGATTGGAGACTGTAAAGTGGTGGCAGGGGAAAGAATAGTTAGGCAGCATAGGATGGTGGTTTGTAGGATGACATTGATGATCAAAAAGAGGAGGATGAGTGTGAGGGCAGCACCAAGGATCAAATGGTGGAAATTGAAAAAGGGTAATTGTGAGGTTATGTTCAGGGAAGAGTTAAGACAGGCACTGGGTGGCAGTGAAGAGTTACCAAATAGCTGGGTAACTACAGCAGAGCTAGTAAGAGAGATGGCTAGAAAGGTGCTTGGTGTGACATCTGGAAAGAGGAAGGAGGACAAGGAGTCCTGGTGGTGGAATGAAGAAGTACAGGAGAGTATACAGAGAAAGAGGTTGGTGAAGAAGAAGTGGTATTGTCAAAGAGATGAAGAAAGTAGACAAGAGTATAAGGAGATGAGGTGCATGGCAAAGAGAGAGGTGGCAAAGGCTAAGGATAAGGCGTATTAAGAGTTGTATAAAAGGTTGGACACTAAGGAGGGAGAAAAGCACTTGTACCGATTGGCTAGACAGAGGGACCGAGCTAGTAAAGATGTGCAGCAGGTAAGGGTGATAAAGGATAATGAGGGAAATGTACTCACAAGCAAGGAGAGTGTGTTGAGCAGATGGAAAGAGTACTTTGAGGGGTTGATGAATGAAGAGAATGAGAGGGAGAGAAGGTTGGATGATGTACGGATAGTGAATCATGAAGTGCAGTGGATTAGTAAGGAGGAAGTAAGGATAGCTATGAAGAGGATGAAGAACAGAAAGGCTGTGTATCCTGATGACATACCTGTGGAAGCATGGAGGTGTTTAGGTGAAATGGCAGTGGAGTTTTTAACTAGATTGTTTAATGAAATCTTGGAAAGTGAGAAGATGCCTGAGGAATGGAGAAAAAAGTGTTTTGGTACTAATTTTTAAGAATAAGGGTGATGTGCAGAGCTGTAGTAACTACAGAGGGATTAAACTGATCAGTCACAGCATGAAGTTATGGGAAAGAGTAGTGGAAGCTAGGTTAAGAAGGGAGGTGATGATTAGTGATCAGCAGTATGGTTTCATGTCAGGAAAGAGCACTACAGATGCGATATTTGCTCTGAGAGTGTTGATGGAGAAGTACAGAGAAGGTCAGAAGGAGTTGCATTGTGTCTTTGTGGATTTAGAGAAAAGCATATGACAGGGTGCTTAGAGAGGAGTTGTGGTTGTGGTATTGTATGAGGAAGTCAGGAGTTTCAGAGAAGTATTTAACAGTGGTACAGGATATGTACGAGGGTAGTGTGACAGCGGTGAGGTCTGCGGTGGGAGTGACAGATGTGTTTAAGGTGGAGGTGGGATTACATCAAGGATCAGCTCTGAGCCCTTTCTTATTTGCAATGGTGATGGACAGGTTGACAGACGAGATCAGACAGGAGTCCCTGTGGACTATGATGTTTGCAGATGACATTGTGATCTGTAGTGAGAGTAGGGAACAGGTAGAGGAGACCCTGGAGAGGTGGAGATATGCTCTAGAGAGAAGAGGAATGAAGGTCAGCAGGACTAAGACAGAATATATGTGTGTGAATGAGAGGGAGGATAGAGGAATGGTGAGAATGCAGGGAGTAGAGGTGGTGAAGTTGAATGAGTTTAATTACTTCGGATCAACAGTTCAGAGTAATGGTGAGTATGGAAGAGAGTACAGGCAGGATGGAGTGGGTGGAGAAGAGTGTCAGGAGTGATTTGTGACAGACGAGTACCAGTAAGAGTGAAAGGGAAGGTCTACAAGAGGGTAGTGAGACCAGCTATGTTATATGGGTTGGAGACAGTGGCATTGACAAAAAGGCAGGAGTCAAAGCTTGACGTGGCAGAGTTGAAGATGTTAAGATTTGCACTGGGTGTGATGAGGATGGACAGGATTAGGAATAAGTATATTAGAGGTTCAGCCCAGATTTGAAGGTTTGGAGACAAAGCCAGAGAGGCAAGATTACGTTGGTTTGGACATATGCTGAGGAGAGATGCAGAGTAAAAAAAAAAATTTTATTCTTCTATATTTTATAATTTTCTTTACCAATTTCTTTAGCTTACACTTTCTGTTATAGGTACAGCTGTTTAAAACTGGGTTTTTTTGTTATAATTATTGCTGCATAAGACCATCTCTATGCTATTTTTGTTAAATTGTATGTCATTTCCTGGAGCTTTTCTACCCGGGCCTCTACTGAAAATGGACATATATTCAGTTAGACTAGCCCGGTCAACAAATGTAAAATAAATAAAATAAATAAAAATATTGGGAAAAAGATGCTAAGGATGAAGCTGCCAGGTAACAGGAAAAGAGGAAGGCCTAAGATAAGGTTTATGGATGTGGTGAGAGAGGACATGCAGGTGGTTGGTGTGACAGAGCAAGATGCAGAGGACAGGAAGAAATGGAAACAGTTGATCTGCTGTGGCGACCCCTAACGGGAGCAGCCCAAAGAAGAAGAAGAAGAGACATTCTGCAAAATTAGAGACAGCTGAGAGCATCTATATCATCACATACATATATTACACACACACACACACACACACACACACACACACACACACACACACACACACACATATCAATTACAGCTGCTTGTGTGACTTTAACTATACACCTCAGAAGTTTGGTTGCGATGATCTACTCTGGTAGCAAAGAGGGATAAAGCCCTGACTGTGGTCCAGGTGACCCATAGATACTAGAACTAACCCAGTTTGGTTTCATCAAGAGCAGAGCATGCCTACTCAACCTGGTGGACTTCTTTGAGAAGGTCAACAAAGCAATGGTTGAGAGCAAAATTGCTCACACTGACTACCTTGACCTGGCCAAGGCATTTGACATAATACCCCACTTGGGCATTGTTGACAAGCTCATGAGGTTAGGTACAAACCCATATGTCACCCGGTGGATAGTCAACTGGCTCACAGACAGGACCCAGGAAGTTAGAATTGGAGAGTCCACCTCTACAAAGAGGCTAGACACAAGTGGAGTCCCTCAGTGATCAGTCCTTGGACCTCTCCATTTTGGCATTTACTTCTCAGAAGTCAAGGCCAATGCCAGTGGTCTCTGGCTGACTAAATTTGCAGATGATTGCAAATTAGTAGCTGTCGTTGAATCTCACACCGACACAAATGTTCTCCAGGAAGGATGACACAGACAAACAACTGCTGTCAGAGCCATGGACTCAAACTAAATGCCAAGGAATGCATAATAGTATCCTTTGGGAAGTCATCCATTCCTGGTAACTATCATATTGGCAACACACCCCTTAGAGTTGACCCAGTAGTCAAGGACTTAGGGACACACACAGATAGCAATCCAGCCTTTGACCTTCAGGTTTCTACAGTGGTGAGGAAATCATTCTATGTTGAGCAACTTATAAACAAGGGTATGGCATCTAAGTCCAAGGAAGTCATTGTTCCACTGTATTTATTATTCATCATACCTATCATCGAGTACAATGCCCCCTTTGGTATGTATCTAATCAGGCATATCCAACAATTGGAACATCCACAGAGGTACCTCACTAAAAGAATACAGGGTGTAAGTAAAATGTCCTATGCAGACCACCTCAAAGCTCTATCCCTGTATTCTGCCTCCTACAGGCTTTTGAGGGAAGATCTGTGCCTGGCATACAGGGTATTCTCAGACCCCACTCTAATGGACCTCCTGCATATCCACAAAAGAAACAGCACCAGAATTACCAGTTCTAAAGACTTAAACCTTGCTTGTGATATAAATAAGACCTGCTGGAGAGATAGGTATCTATCCCAGAGACTACCCCGTCTATGGAGCAGGCTCCCCATTCATGTTAAGCAGACTTCCTCCATAACCCAATTCAAGTGCAGCTTGGACAATTGGATGGGAATATGGAAATTCATCCCTGGTCTGGCACCTGTGTCTCAAATGGATACAGGTAACCTGTAAATGGTTCATCTCCCAGGCCCATGCTTACACTTATCAAGGGTATCAGAACTTGTCAGAGATTTGGAATGCATGGCTACGCTTAAAAAGGCCCTTGTGGTCATTAGTTTAGTAAGCACCTATGAACCTATAGTTAATTACTGGCTCAGGCAACTGTTGGAGCAGCAGAGCATGATGGGCATACACATCTGTGGATGTTACTTGCTAGGAGACATAGTTTAAAAAAGGAGGTAGGGATTGGACATTTTAATATTTTTATTACTTTACATTTGTTTACTGGGATAGTCTGACAGGACACACGTCCTTTTTCAGTGGAGGCCTGGAATGAAAAGCTCCACATTGAAAATACAAATAATAAGAACAGATGAACAATACAGAAGTAACAATACAAGACAATGCAGTGTAAGGCACAATTTACAATTTTAGGCTAATTCCATTTATACACAACATTAGGTATTCCCTAACAGTTGCTATTCAAACACATTAACTCTAAGATCACATTACAGTGGGGAAACAGGTATATTCCCTTATTATCCCCACTGTAGCATGCTTGTAGCATGCACTGCAATCTCAGAGTTAGTATATGTAAAGTAGTGGGGATGTGGGGATGCAGGGGGGCTTGCCCCCTTTCAAAACTGCCTTGATACTGTTCAATTTTATTTTTATTAATGGTTTGGTGAACCATAATTCACAAAAGTGTACTTTCGTTGAAGTGCACTTTCGCGTAATTCAGGTCGTACTATTGTTTGCCAAAGAAACGTAACTTCGAGAAATAAAAGTAGAATCAAATATATATATATATATATATATATATATATATATATATATATATATATATATATATATACACACACACAATATCAATATAGTAAATATATATTACATTCTACACTTTTAAGATGAAGCAGGTTCAAAGTTGAAATACTGTGCACACAGGAAGGTAAACGAGAAGAGAATTAAGGAACTTGGACATCAACTTCAGAGTGCAATTGTTTAGAGTTCATTTAACTTTTGTCTTCTAAGTGTACAGTTGAGTTTTTTTTTCTTTCTGTTTGATTAAGAATTCTTGGCAGGAATTTACTGCGTTTGAGACTTGTGCAACTGTGAAATGCTCTTACATGCCACTAGATAGATTTCAGGAAATCTATAGCTAAATAACAGAACAAGATAACTAGATGTTTCTTGTCTTTTATGCTTGTAAGCTTTTTATTTTATACTCCTTTGTGGAACTAGGGCCGTTGAAGAACCGAGCTATTCTCCTCGATGATCTCCTAGACTGCATGCCTAGTAACTACCTATGAACTACTATTTACAGTCCAGATGGACAGAATATGAGGATTCTTCTAATGCTTGGAAATAAGTATTTTGGTTATGGCTGCTAGTTGTTCAAGTTGGGTGTTAATCTGCACAGGGAGACTATAAATTCCTTCATATATTGAAGTTTTCTATAGATTAATTAGCATGATATTTTACGCTAACATAACAATCCCCTCCTAAAAGAAAGTTTTCTATAAAAACTGGACTTGAGGGCAGCCCCAAAACTTAGTTTTGTTGTCTGTTGCAAAGTTCTAGCAGCCTTCATACTGTACATTGCCTTTATAGTCATCATTGTGTTTGGGCAACCATAGCCTTTTAAATAAAAGGAATACAAGCCAGTTTTCTTGTAGTGATGGGATACTTTAGGAGACACCTCCATATGTAAAAGGTACCTGACTGTCTTCATTTATTTCCAGCTACATAATTTTTTACTGAAGGAATTCAGCACAGATGAAGCTGCATGTGACTAAAGTAGATGCCAAGACTATGGTTGCAAGATACCCTTAGTAACTGAAAAGGTCGGGGCTGCACATAGAGCTTATAGTAATATTGCCACAGTGGAGCTGTATAGTGTGGTAACCTGTCCATGAGTGCTTATTTGTAGGAGTCTCCAGAAATCTTTCTATGAGCTGTCAAAGTAAACATCACGTGTAATGAAACCTTAACTTTTATTCTGTTCTGACATCTGAGCAACATGCTTTTAGATGATTTCTGACTGTCAGTTCTTGGAGTTTTAGTTGTTTAATCTGTATTTTACTATTTTTTAACATCTGGAAAATCAGACTTTTCTAGCTGTAGTGCTTTCTAAATCTGTGTCATCACACCTGTCTCTTTGATGATGTAAAGTAGAGCATTACTGCAGTTCCAGCAATAGTGGTGCTGGATGTGTATCTGTGGTGCTCCTATGATCACTCAGTTATAGGGATCAAAACAAAAGTTGTTTATGCATGCATCAGCTGATCAACTGTTGGCTATTCAAAAGACGTAAGGGGCAGGAAGTGAATATCAGAATAATAAATTATGTTTTTTTTTTATTTATCAAGTCTATGTGGAAACTGTTGAGAATGGAAAAAAACAACAGATTTGAAAAGGAATGTTTTATCAGATCATACGAGCACTTGTTTGATATATCTATATATATATATATATATATATATATATATATATATATATATATATATATATATATAATATATCTTTCATGAAAATTAACAAATTCTTACATTTCCTCAACAAGAACTACTCAACAGACCATTCAAGTATCCATCATTATCAGTGATGTTCTTCATCCATCTGTGTATATTTTTACTTGCACTGTGCTTGCTATGTGGAAGGTAAGAATTTGTATTTGATTTAAGAGTGTGTGTGTGTGTGTGTGTGTGTGTGTGTGTGTGTGTGTGTGTGTGTGTGTGTGTGTGTGTGTGAGTGTGTGTGTTGCATGTGATGGGGACGCCAGTGCTCCCAACCATTCTAGATTTTTCAGAATAACTTGGACTTTGACTTGTATTTCCATTTGTTCCCCATGACATTTGCATTCAGTAATGATTTTGTCGGCTGTAGTCAACCCTCTGAGGTATATATAGTCCATGAAGTAGCTATATTGATTGGGTACTGAGGCATTCTGTGGATGAAAGGGACTGGCCCATCTGTTGCTAGATCACAGGTAATAGTAAATGAACTGTTGTATATAGCTCCACCCCATTCCAATATACTTGGTTGCTTCCTGCATCCCCCTAACTTTGCTTTGAGTCATTAGCTGCCACTACCTTTATATATATATATATATATATATATATATATATATATATATATATATATTGTTGCTAGAATAACAGGATTTCCATTAGTATGCTTTTTACAAAGACTACTAAGTCTGAAATTCAAATGTCCATCATTATTGAGTGACCATAATCCTCACTGATTTTCCACAAAAACACAGCCATTAACTGATTATAATATGATGCAAAATCAGAGATGTTCTGCAAAGTCAGGGACAGTTCAGGGTATCTATATTACATGCATGCTCACTCATGCATACGCATGCGTATATACACACAGACACACACACACACACACACACACACACACACACACACACACACACACACATACACACACACACAGTGACTACCATACCTCTCAGTCTCTGAGTATTTAAAATCATAACATTTGCTCTTAAAAATAAATTATTTAAATGCCACATAGGAATGAATCTTCATAACTCACTGCTGTCAGAATACAGTGAGCAATCTACTGCAAACTCCTCTGCCTCAACATGCATCTCAGCCTCTTAACACAAAAATGAAGCAGACAGCTAAAAATACTGTCAGTCACCTAAGACAGCCTGAGCCAATAGAAATGTTTCCTCAATGCATCATACATCAGCCCAATGAATCATTTTTACTTCACAAAAGATAGAGAGACCTGTAATAAGGTGTGATTAACTTATTCACAGTATGAGGCAGACGTACTACAAGCAGAGTAAGCTGAATCATTTCTTTTTTTTATCAAGGCACCTTTAAAGGTATTGGTAATGGTAAGGGTAAATTTTATAGAAAAGTAATACATAAAAAAGTGCAGTTTCTTTATTTATTTTAACTGAGGGCTGTAGTACTATGAGCTGCCTTTGCATATAGTAAAGTAGAGTTGTGTAAGTAAGCTTGCCATAAAAGCAGATGTTCAAATGATCACTGCTGCAGCAGCCTTAGCACAGGATACAATAGCTAGGCAGCTTACAAAGCTTCAGGGAACCTTCCATGTGACCAAACCATCAGTCAGCTGAGCTGACGAAAGAGACAGGTTTGGGTGCCAAGCCCTTCAGAGCTTTCATGCCACAGAGAGACGGAGGCTGAGCCTTGAAAGGATAATACCAGAAACAACAAAAAGCAAATGTTCACAGCCTGGCATAAACAACACATGAGTAAAACAAAGGGGTGGATGGCTACTGCAGCAGAGATCACTCGAACATCTACTGTTATGGTAAGTTTACTTACCCAAGTGTGTTATGTCCATCATATTGATCACTGTGCAGTAGCCTTAGCTTTATGAGTAGGTTAACCTTGCTTTTTAATTTGGGAGGTAAAAGGAAAAATGTCCAGGAGCACATCTAGAATGGTTCTAGCAAAGCCTGATCTCGATATGCTGATAAATCCTGCAGATTATAAAAGTTTGTGTTTATTACATTAGCAACAATTATACCGTTAGGTTGGTTAAACAGGACAATGACCCAGAGTTTATCTACTTGCAAATCGCCATAGACAAAGTCACCTACCATAGGCTACCCCTCTATGTCACAAGAATTCCATAGTTCATACCTAGACCTGCTGGAGACACACACCATTAAACCAATACCCTCTTCCTGGGAGACTTTAACTACCTTCTATAGACTGGGAAATATACACTGCTTCAAACTCACAGGCATAATGATTCCTGGACTTTACTAACACAAATATCACTCCCACCAGAGGTTCAAGCATACTGGACCTGGTACTCATTAATATGGGTGAGTGCTGCACACCCCACAAGTGTCATGTCCTCACTGGTGTAGTTTGGCCACAAAGCTGTCTCCTTCATAATAAAACTCAGCTCAGTAACCCCAGCCCTGTAACAATTAGGAACTATTCAAAAGCAAACCACATCCAGCTATGAGATAGTTTGTAAAACTTCAATGCCTCTCCTAACCCCAAGTTCATATGCACCTATGCAGAACTGTTCACAGAGACCCTGTACAAATATGTACTTGGTTCTATACAGACTGCTGTATCTAATAGAAGTAAACCCAAAATGAAACCTAAAAACAAATCATCTTAACCTTACTAGGGAATGTAACAAAAGGAAAAAAAGTCATATCTAAAATCTGGAAAAGCAACTCCCAAACTAAGAGGACTAATGAAGTCCAGCAAGACCAGTTGTAAGTTCATGATAGCCTCACAGGCTAAAGACAACCACATGCCTTCTACAGTTACATCTGTAACCTCAAGGTAGCAAACAGCAGTGTGCAGAACTGATGGTCAGTGATGCCACCTTCACAGAGCAGACTAACACAGCAAATATGCAGGGTGACAAATTCAGCTCAGACTTCATCCCACTCCCCCCTGCCACCCCCTCCATGAAATACCTACTTGCATAACTCCCCAGCTATTAGCAATGATCAGGTCCTGGTGGTGCTTGCTACAGACAAACACAGCCTCGCTGGGTTCAGGCAATATCCTAGGATGCTTTCTAAATAGCTTGAAATTATTATCTGTGAGTTGTGCCAGCAGTGATGCCCTTTTTGGGGTAATTTCCCCTTCTTTGAATTGGTGTGACCATGGAATTGCTGTATATTAGTTTGGAGGTGTGGAGGAATTGCCCTCCACATCAGGGAGTGTAGGGAAGCTAGCCCTCTTGCAAAATCTCTTTAAAGTTGTTTTTTTTTTTTTTGGCCATTTTTTTTTAGGGAATGCAATTAAGGGATTTTGCTCCTCGGTGTGTCGGGATTGTCCCATCTGTTAATTCTGAGATGGTATTCTACACAAACTAAGAAAAACAAAAAAAAAAGGTGAATACTAGAGAGTTAAAACTGCAAAAAAATGTATTTGACTATATAAAATTAAGCGCTTCCGTCCTCTAGTGACACAGACTTCATCAGAATGAAAAAAGCTCAAGATAACCCTATTTATACAACACTCAATTAAATAATTAACTAATTAAGCATCAAAGCCCAACAATGTTTAATTAAAACACCTCAGCCTTATTCCAGCTCCACACCATGGTGAAGTCTCATATACCATCCTACAATCCAGCAAACAATTACAATATAAATTATATTAAATGCATTTGTAATAGACACTAAAATCAAAAACAAAAAATTCCCAGCAATAGTTCATTCTATTAAATCCTGGCTTCACTCCCATATATTCAGTGCATCAGGCAATGAGCACCCTTCAGCACTTGTTTCTGTAGCAGGTACGGATTTTACGGGATTGGGTTGCTAGCCCAATGCCCAAACCTCCTCAGAGGGTACATCACACACTCACACGCACACATTCATACCTAGGGCCAATTTAGAGTGTCCATTCCACCTACTGCATGCCTTTGGAATGTAGGAGGAAACTGGAGCACCCAGAGGAATCCCACACAAATGCAGGGAGGACATGCAGACTCCACACAGAAGGCACCCCAGCCGAGAATCAAACCAGAGAACCTTTTGCTGTGAGGTGACAACGCTAACTGCTACACCACTGTGCCATCCTCATTCTATTAAATAATCACATAAAAAATATTTTTTACAATTATTTATATCAACAAAAAATATACAGGTTTCAGTTTCAAACCACTAGCCATGGAAATAGCTTCTTTCAAACCTGGGAAAACTGTGGCATTAGTTCTCAGCTGACACTTAAGTTCCTGAAACTCCAGGAAGTCATCGAGCAGACCACCTCTCTGCCCCAAATCCACCTGTTCAATAACACTAAATTTAAAACTATGGGTTTGGTTCCTTTCTATGTGCTTAAACAAAGCATTCCCAACCTCTTTTTCTTAATATCATACATATGCTAGTAAATCTTTCTCCTGAAACTATGTTTGGTCTTGTCTATATAAAATACATTGCAAGACCCATATAAAGCCAGGTAGATGACACCTTTGCTCTCACAGTAAAACAATATCCCTAGTTTTTGATGGGTTTTCCTCATGAAGTTTTGTATATATAGTTGCTACAGCTTCCACAGCTGTAGTCTTGGAAATTGATGCTTGCCCTGAGCTTATCTCCTGTTTATATATTTCTTACTTTCTGTTTTACAAACATCTATATTTCCTGCATTCTGCTTGCTATTGTATGAAACTTTGTACTATATTATGTTTTCAGTTTAATGACCATTTTATAGCATGTTGTTTCAACACACGTCATACATATTGTAATTATTGTAATTTTAGTTATAACTCTGTTATGTGATTATTTTTGTTAATTGTACTTTTTGCAGCTTTTCTCCTCAGGCCACCACTGAAAAAAGGCTGCTTCCCAGTCGGACTAACCTGGTCAACAAATGTCAGATAAATAAATAAATAAATATGCAGGTCGAATTTAAGATTATCATCCACTATTACCCCTAATAATTTGCTATGAGAAGCAACTTTAATGATTTTATTCTTAAGAGAGAGGTCTTTAAATTTAGCTTTTTCATGGGAGAAGGATTTCAGGAAAAAAGTAATAAATTGTTTTTTTAAAATGTTTAGCATGACTTTTGAGTTACAGAGCCATGTTTCAGTTGCCATTAAAGCTTCCTGAGTAATTTTTTGGAGTTGTTACATGTTGTCAGATGTGCAGATGAGTGTGGAGTCATCTGCATATTGTATTAGGGAGGTCTGTTGCGTGCTGTTGGTGAGACTGTTAAAAAAGGATGGGGACCAAGAATAGAGCCATGTGATACACAGGTGGTGACTGGGAGGTATGGTGAGAGGGTGGAGTGCCATTTTACTGACTGATACCTATTGGACAGATAGCTTTTGAACCACAGAAAGTTGGGCTGAAAGAGACCTAGTGAGAACATTTGAAGTAGAAGTTTGCTGTGATAAACTATGTTGAAAGCTTTAGACAAATCTAGAAATAAGGAAGAGACAAGTTTGCCATTATCTCTACCTTTATTGACAATATCTATACAGGTTAGAAGGCCAGTGCTAATACTAGGGGAAGCACAGAAGCCATGTTGTGTGGAGGACAGGAGTTCTTCCTGTAGAAGCTAGTTTAGTAATTGTTTTTGAAAAAAAAATCAAGTATTATCATCTCCATAAAATATTTATTTAATGATTGATTTATTGACATTTGCTTACTGGGAAAGTCAGACTGGTTAGGAGACGATTTTCAGCAGAGACCATTGAAGAAAAGCCCCAAAGGTCTAAAGTGAGTAATGTCTGTTTTATGTCCTCCTTTATGCAGAGGGATAAAGTGTGACTTTTTCCAGAGAGAGGATACGTGTGATTCCTGTATTGACCTATTTATGAGGATTGAGACAGGTAGGCAATGCTATCGGCAGCTATTTTAAGGTATTCAATTGGAAGGTCATCAGCTAAAGTAGAGCATGGTTTGAGTTTAAGAGTAATTTTATATAGGATTTGGGCACAACTCTGAAGGTGAAAGGGGATGTGATGTTACATGGCTGCTGGGCAGGGTTGGGATTAGATGTTGGGGAATTCTTGGTTAGAGATGCAGTACTATCAATGAAATTAAAGTTGAACTGTATTGTTGTTTTGAGTGATGAGTTATTTTGAGAGGGATTAGGGTTGAATTTATAGCAGGGATGCAAGATGTCTTTAATGGCTGTCCATAATTTTTTTTTTAGGGTTGTATTTACTATTATTCTAAAAGTTATAATAGTATAGTTTTTTTGTCTTCGTTAATTTGCTTTTTAGTATGATTGTGAAGCATTCTGAAGTTTTCATGATATTGTGTTGTTTATTTTTGCCATTCTTTCCATGCTTTTTCTCTGACCTGCATTAGCACTCTGCACATTTTGAATAGCCAAACAGGTAATTACCTCACATGATAATTTAAGAATCTCCTCCTAGACTGGACACTTCCACACTCACCTTTTCAAATGATGGACCTTCAATAATTTTTTGGTATGCATTTCTATCATCTATTGCAAGTGTTCACCATTCCTTTATTATTCAAGAGTATAACCATGTAATTTCTATGCTTTCTATTTATTATATTTATTACTGTTTGTTCAGATGATTAATAGGCTGCTCTAAGTGACCCTTTTTCAGCAAAGACTCAAGATCAAAGAGTAAAAAAAAATTAGGATCTTTCTATGCAAAAAATATAGTGCAAATATATATAAAAATCCACAAACATATGCTCAGATATATATATGAAATATATGTGTATAAAATGATACATTACGAGGCTGAGGCAAGTTTTTTTAAATATATTCTATTATCTATGTTATGAGAAGGTAAGTTATCGAACCATTGTTGTGATAGATGTTACAGGTAGATTCTGTAAGAAGATTATCTTTAACTGCATCTTTGAAGCTTTTAGGGGCTTCTAAATTTTTGATGTCAGCAGGAAGATGGTTACAGGTAGTAGGTCCGAATCTAGATATGGCTCTCTCAACTACAGCAGTTTTAAATGGAGAGTGTACTCAGACAGATACTGTTATCTTAAATACTTCTGAATGTACTTTGTCATCATATGGCTTCCCCTTATCAGAAGATTGTGCCAGCTTGTTATTCTACACTTAATTTTGTAAAAGTAGCTCCCTTCTGAACTTCAGTTATCATGTGTTCATCATCCTTCCATCCGTTACTCAAGGATGCACACATAGACACTCATAGTATAGCTAGGTGGATATATATATATATATATATATATATATATATATATATATATATATATATATATATATATATATATATATATATTAAATTGTAAGACAGTATGTCAAAGTTCTTGAGCAAAAACACCCACAGAGCATAAAAACTTCAAATTAAACAAAACAATAAAAAATATATGTTTTAGCAGGAGGGAGGCAAGCCTCCCATGCACCTCCATTTGAAGGGCAATCCCCCATACCCCCTGAACTTATATACATATTTCCAATCCATGGTCACACAAACATGAGCAGGGGAGAACTCTCCCAGAAAAATTGAATCACTGCTGATGCACAATTACAAACTTCACCAGCAGTGATATCATTTACTAGTCAGGCTGAAAATAAATAAGTAGAAAAGCAAAACAAAAACAAGAAACAGACAACAAAGAATTATTTTAAACTTCTGAAGTGCATATAACCACCATTCTACACCCCAGCTGTTGATAAACTCATCAGACAAGCAATTTGCACTTTAATGTGAAACACGTACTATGTATACTTCTGATCCAAACATGGATTGAAGAACTGTCTGGCACCCATATACATACATACAAACACACACGCACACACACACACGCACACACACACACACACACACACACACACACACAAACACACACGCACATAAAATGTATGTGTGTGAGTGCGTATGTGTGTGTATGTATATGTATATATCTATATATAAAGCTGTATATAAATACCTATTTATACATAGATAGATACATCTAAATATATATATATATATATATGTGTGTGTGTGTGTGTGTGTGTGTGTGTGTGTGTGTGTGTGTGTGTGTGTGTGTGCGTGTGTGTGTGCGTGTGTGTGTGCGTGTGTGTGTGCGTGTGTGTAGGTGTGTGTGTGTGTGTGTGTGTGTGTACATGTTGGTGGATGTTACTTGTCAAAATAAAGAGTATTACAGGACTGCATTTTCATTTTAAATGTACATTTAAAATGGAGGGCAGGTTCATAACCCAGAGACTGCCCATGCTATGGAACAGACTTCCCATGCATGTCAAACAAAGCACCTCGCTGACCCTTTTCAAGAGAACTCTTGATGAGTAGATGGGAAACAGAAAATTCACCCCAGGGATAACACCAGTGGCTCTACTCCAGAGAGGCCCTGGGAACTAAGGTCGGGTAGCACTATGCCAGGATAATCCTATGGCGAGGCTTGTAAAGGCCCAATGGTCATTAGCCTAGTACACACCTATGAACCTATAAACCTAGATATATTTGAGTGTATTACTAATGCAAAAAATGATTTATAAAGACTGAAAGTCAAAATAATAAAAAAAAACAACAAAAACAAAAAAAAACATGTTTTTTTCAGTGGAGCAGGCCCTCCTGTACCCTCCACCCTATGCTATTTACACATATCAACTCCAAGATCACACAACAGTGGGAAAAGGGCAAATCCCAAATCCCCAGTGTACTATAAACTCTCTCACTAAGTAATGCCAGCATTCTGCTATCATATGACTATTTGATCACTTGTGGCAACATTACAAATGTTCGATATTTTGAATGCTTAGCCAAAGGGCTGGATCCCATACATACATACATTTGCATGTGTAGATATATATGTGTGTGTGTGTGTGTGTGTGTGTGTGTGTGTGTGTGTGTGTGTGTGTGTGTGTGTGTGTGTGTGTGTGTGTGTTAATATTCAAGTATATAATGAATAATCCCTGATGAGATTGTTCGAAACAAAAATCATCAGATAATGTCATCAGTGATTATATTCTCCACTACCTAAAATAATCTAATTAAAGTGATCACCAAAACAAAGAAAACGCAACTTGTATGTGGAGGACACCAGGGTTGCATAACCACAAAGAATTATGTAACAGTCGAGCTCCTTAAGATCGGGTGTTACATAATTCATCAGTTGTACTACCTGTCACTACTCCTCTCTGAGCCAGTAATCAAGCAGCCTGGATCCTCACCACTGACACTGGAGATGGACATTCACTTGAAATACAAATGGATACACTCAGTATTTCTAGATATAGCTCTCTGCACCAAGTACAATTTCCCTTAAGAGCACTTAGGAAATGCACTCAGCCCAGGGGTCTGGATTTCTCTATATTTGTCTCCCTCTAGGTCCCCAAAAAGACTCCTCACTGGTACAACTATAGGGTTAGATCCTCAGCCAAGTGTCCAAGCCAAGTCCTCCAGCACCCTTCCTGTGAAATCAGTGCTTCATGTCCCTGTCCCAGGTAGATGACACACACTCTGTGAGATTTCATTTTTCATTCACACGCACACATCTGGGAATGTTTGGCACAGATTTACCTGCTGTGCCCCCTTCTGCCCAGAGTATAAGGTAGGTATCACTGCCACCAGTCACTCCACAATCAGCTACTCTAAGGCCCTTAACAAATGGTGTCCAATTATACTGTGGAATATTCATAGTAATACAAATGGTATTAGTTGACCAAGACAGCTATGGCTTCTGGTGTGGACCACACAGTGTCACCAAATAAACCTAAGCAGTCTCAAAGGTTAAATACTTTTTAAAAGGATTAGCCACAATAAAAAGTTTTAAATATATTTAACAATAAATAATAAAAGAACACGAAATACTGAATACATATTACAGTAAACCACAGAGTTCAATTCACAGAAAATATTGAAAATAGCACTGGTGGACAGACTCATACAAATAAAGAAAAACAAAATCTAAACTCAGCTTCACTATATTGTCCTGAATGAATCTAAGAGAATTACTTTTCCCTACTTACTTAATAGAGCAAGGCAGATGATATGGTGAATGGTCCTTCTTGTTTTCAGACCCAAGACTGAAAACTCAGTACTGAGAGATTTCCCACTCTAATATCTAAAACATAATTTCCAAGATGGCTGGCAGAATTACTTCATCTGGTCACCTGACTCTAGGTTCTCACAGTATCCCCCTTTGAAGCTGAGGCAGGAATTTATCATAGACAGCTACATTACATACCTAAATGTTTATGGCAGTGTTCTGGACCCATCAAACAATTGCAGTACTTCCCTTCATCTTTACAGAGGCTATTAAACAATGGCTACTGACTCCAGTTCCATTCAGTACAGTAGGGTGTTAATGGCTTGATAGCTAATTTAATTTCAAGGATATTCCAAAACTAACTGGACTGAGATTAATTGCTTCTCTTCTAGTGTCCTTTGCTAACCTATATACTTACAGTCTCACATGTATATTCCTCTTCTGTCCAGCAGGCCCCACTGTTAATACATTTTTTATCACTAGCAACTTTACAAACACATTTTGATTTTCAAAAGCCATACAATTCTAATACATTTGTAACATAAGCATTTGTGAAAATCAGTTTGATATTCAAATGCCATACAATTCTAAAACATTTGTAACACAAGCATCTTGTATAAATCAGTTTGATATTCAAAGGATATATCATTCTTTACAGAACTCCAGCTGGCTATGCTGGCACTAGCCCATATCATCACACCACCAATGGATTTTTCCAAAATGTTAACACACAAATGACAAAACATATGACAGTCATGCAGATATATTTATTCATAAATATATGTAATGATATAACATAGAAAAAATATAGGCTCAAACAGTTTAAAACTGTGTATTTTTATTCAGGAACTACAGCTTTGAGTAACAGTCAGTCTGACAGTTGACACTGAGGATTAAGGAGCTATTAATGAGCTGTTTCCTGCAGTCCAGTGGTGCAAGATTTGATTCCCTCAGCCTCCATTGTCTAACTTTGTGGCTCTGAGCAAGTCACTTAACCAGACAGTGCTCCCGGGCATAATCTGAAAAAGGTCCATAAAGATCAGTGCCCTACCCTGCCAAGCCACCTAAAGATGGCTCAATGTCTAGCCTTACTTTTTCTAGCACATCTCACCTCCACCATTACCCTGCCCTCAATGTTATTATCCCTCAGCGCTTTTATCATGATATAAACCTGAAATATAGTAAAGCAAAACTGCAAAATGTACATTTCTCTAGTAACTGTTGCTACATTTATTAATTCCTGCTGTACACTTATTGTTATATTGTTACTTTCTGTTCTGTTTTGGTATGTACAGCCTACTGCCACTCTGTTCCAATTTTTTATGTGAATTATTTTACCCAGTCAGTACTTGAAGATGGTCAGATGTGATCAGTACTACCCCAGTAAATAAATATAAAATAAAAAAATAAAATAAAATAGTGCAGGCAATTAGTATATCTCATGAAGAAGGAAACTCAGATTCTCATATAGGCAAGAAAACACCATTTAGTCAACAAATCCTGTTTAGTTTTCCTAAAACATGTGCTTTGCTTTTGCAAAGTAAATCAAACTCAGAGTTCATTGGTGGTTTCACTACAGTCTCTCAAACTTTGTAAAGTTCACAGTATATTTTTGTAGGGTATTCAGTTCTCAAACATACAGCTCTCTTTTACCTTCTGAATGCTGTCTTTAATTATTTTCTCTTGGTAATTCTCCGCACATTCAGTGGGAGCTTCTTGCTTATACCAGCACTTGTCACTGACACTATGATTCTTCCTGTGACTCTCTCTCTTTCTCTTTCTGTCTCTCTTGCTCTCCATCTCTGAGTCTGCATAAGGTCCTTCCCTAAATAAGCCAGTACCTCCCAGATGAACAAACTGAAGTCCTTCAGACGACACAGACTCTAGACGAAAATCTCCTTCTGTTTAACTTCATCTCTGAATGAACGAAACTCACGAGATTCCCTTTTTCTTTAGTTCTCTTTTCCACTCAGACAGAAATGGTTTTAGAACTGCATTTTCTCACCTGTATTACTTTTAGTACTAATTACCATTTATTTACTCTGAGGGTCTACGCTTAAATGCCCTCCTTCTTCTATTTTTGATATCTGTATTTCTGTGCTAACATGCCTCGTAGGAATTTGTGCGGATTGCTTTTCTTTTTACTTCAATATTTTCTATCAGTTTACTTTCAGTTCCTTTACAAACAGTATGTACAGTATGTTTCTGATCCCCTATCACTATATTAAATTTCTGATAACACACTGAGGCCTTTTATTCTCTAACAATAAGGAAAATCTACCCTGCCTTGTTGCTTCTTTGCTAATTCAATTCTCCTGGTTTTGATTCTGGATCTCTCTCTCAGTGTTACTGTCTTGTCCTCCCACATACTTATCCTGAAGAGGTAAATCAAGGTTTTTTTTTTTTATCTTTTTATTAAATGTATCAGCCAGCCACAATGTATCTATGGACTCTACCTCCTTTGAAATTTTCTACAGTGTTTTAATATGGGGAAATATTTTCCTAATATGACTACACTAAGTCAGGGTTTAATTGTGATTTGAGAGGAAAAAAATAAAAAGAAAGACAGTGATGTTAAGAAAATGTTTGAGGTTATAAAATGTGATAATTTAAAGATTTGGAATATCAATTTGAGAATATACATTCAAGCCCCCGGATTCACAAAACCTCCGTGTAAGACTAAATAAGTCTTACTCAGAGGCTGCAGTTGGACCGTATGACGTCAGCGTGCCATGAATATTCATGAGGGCATGCTGACTCTACCCCAAGCCTAACACGGACCATGCAGGCAAGC
The DNA here is from genome assembly GCF_019279795.1 of Protopterus annectens. Lineage (NCBI taxonomy): Eukaryota > Metazoa > Chordata > Ceratodontiformes > Protopteridae > Protopterus > Protopterus annectens. The sequence goes on from NC_056729.1 coordinate 1,297,058,881, forward strand.
AGGGGGCGTGTCCGACTGCCGAGCAGTCTAAAGGTCCACGCCCCTGCAAGTGTGTGAAATGCAAAATGTCAACACACAAGAGCGAGTCCGCTGAAATGTTCATGTACCCAACACCACACTCCCTGACATTGTAAACCCCCAGCACAGTTATAAAAAGTAAAACATTAATTTATTTTCTAATCCCCAGTATAGCTGCCCGTATTTGTGCGTGTGTGTGCGTGTGTGCCCATTGCTTAGCTGCAGTTAGCAATCTTGACATGGAAGAGCATAATAAGGAATGTGTATGCAAATTACACCAAATAGTAATAGCGTAGTGGTAGAGCGTTCGCACAAAGAGGAGGCATTCACGGTACGAGTCCCACCACTCCCCTTCCTATTTTATGTTAAAAATGAGTATATGAAATAATTCCTGACGTATTAAACTGTTACTAAAAAGCATTGAAATGGCCTATGTATCAGTGAACAAAATGTAATTTATAAAGGAACCTGACATATAATTGTCCACAGTTAAGCAACGCTTTGCCCAGCACAATATAGTTGCCCATAGTTAAGCAGCACTTTACCCAGCGCAATGTAGTTGCCCATAGCTAAATAGCGCTTTACCCAGTGCAATGTAGTTGCCCATAGCTAAATAACACTTTACCCAGCGCAATGTAGTTGCCCATAGCTAAATCACACTTTACCCAGCGCAATGTAGTTTCCCATAGCTAAATAGCGCTTTACCCAGTGCAATCAGTTTGCGTGGAGATGCGCACCACACCAACCAGCGCACCGTTGGGCAATGTGGAGCAATGTAGAGCAAAGTTGCTTAAACACAGCCACACCCCCTAACCTGTCTGGACAGTAGTAAAATAAAAAGCAATAATAAGGTCACTGTGCACCATAATCAAAGTACTGAACCACTAAGTCACGACAGCTTAAGAAAAAATCCACTGTTAACATATATATACTTATAAATGTTAGATTAACCATTGCTAAGCAGGTCTGCAGTCAGCCGGGAATTTTCAAAAATGGCCAATCACAAAAAAGTGCAGGAAATGCAGCATATTTAAGCTCCATAGGCGGGAATACTCGCCATAACTAATTGTAGCTCCCATCTGCAGTTAGAATGTCTGGTGCTGGAGAGGGTACTCGCTTTAGAGCGCAAAGCTGGGGCATCGAGGAGTCAAAATACATGGTTTGGCTCCTAGTGCATCATCATGAGACTCGACTCCTGCAGGGCCAGTTCCAAGGGACGGAGTATAAGGCAGAGGCTTGGAACCAGTTGGCTCATGAACTCACCAGTGCCACAGGCATCCCACGGACTGGTGAGCAGGTCCATCATCACCATGCAGACCTGAAGAGATGGAAGCAGGACCTTCTGAACCAATGGATCCAGGAGGCCCGTCATATGCATGATGCCCCACTACTAAGTAGGTAGCCATGGAATGCAGTATGTAAGACATGCTAATATAGTCTAAATAATGGATAGGTATGTCTCAATATCCCTTCATTTACTTCACAGCTGCAGGTGTTCATGCTATGAATCAGCAAGCCTATGTATAGGCTGCTAAAGCTGCGCCACCAGGCAGGTTAGTAATTATTCTGCATGTATTGTTATATGATATATGTGAGGGAGCATGATAAAAGTGTTGTAGCCCAATAATACAGCAATAAAATGGCCTGAATATATCCTCTGCATGTACTGTTATATAACATAAGTCAGTGAGCCAGAAATAGAGTGCACTAATCCAGCAATAAAGGTAAAATAAGTCTGGAATACTATCTCTGCATGTACTGTCATAACATATAAGTGAGCAGGCCTGAAAAAGAGTGTTGTAACCTATCAATAAAGGTATAATATGTCCTAAATATGTCTTCTGTATGCACTGTAATATCAAATAAAGGAGAGAGCCTGTAGAAAAGAGTGTTCAATGTAATTAATAAAGGTATAATACTTGGAGTGTGTCTGTGCACTTACTTTGAAATGTTGGTGTACCCTTGCAATAAATAAATAGTACTGTTGTATTGGGTGCTGTCAACCCACAGTTGTGCAGTCCCATAAGAAGTGGATGAAGGAAGTGGCAGTAGCTGTGAAGCATATAACATTCATTCCCTGAATAAATCCTCTGCATGTACTGTTAGATATCATATGTCAGATAGCCAGGAATAGAGTGTAGTAACCCATTAATAAAGGTAAAATATGTCTGGAATACTATCTCTGTGTGTACTGTCATATAAAATAAGTGAGGGAGCCTGAAAAAGAGTGTTGTAACCTATCAATAAAGGTATAATATGTCCTGAATAGGTCTACTGTATGCACTGTAATATCAAATAAAGGAGAGAGCCTGTAGAAAATAGTTTTAATGTGAATAAAAAAGGTATAATACTTGGAGTGTATCTGTGTCAGTTACTTAGAAATGTTGTTGTACCCTTGCATTAAATAAATATTACTGTTGTATTAAGCGCTGACAACCCACAGTTGTGCAGTCTCATATAAAGTGGATGAAGGAAGTGCCAGTAGCTGTGAAGCATGTAACAATCCTCAACAGTTGTTAAATGGCTGAAATGCATAGTAAATCTGGCACACGAGTAGCTTGTCAAGGTGTTCCCCAGAAACGTGAGTGTGCTACATGAAATGTAGGGTTCTGTAGAAAATCAAGTGAAAATGTCACGTGAACACATCCAGATGTGCAGATACAGAAATATATAAATAAAATACAAGTATGTAGCAGTAACATCTGCATCTTGGACAGTTACTATGTCAGATATAGGTCAGGTATATAATGAACTAGCCAAACCCATTACGCAATCTAATGCATGTCGCCTAGTGTAATAATACATGTAGGGGATATACACCTGCAGTCAAAAGGAATGTAGTGTAGAGTTAAAGTACAAATAAGATGTTAATGGAGGTTTCTTTTTACACCCTACTCCATGTGCATAAACAATGCAACTCCACACCTCAATGGGTATGTCTAATCTCAAAACATTTGTTGGGACATATGTCCTATTGTTCTATAAAATCTGCATTTACTTTGATGCATGTCCCCTCTTAAAATACCACATTGGTGCCTGTTGCCACCAATCATCCCTGCATGCTGTTGTAATGTCCACTGTCATTCAATATATGCATGTGTTATGCTTGCTGTACAACTGTTGTAACCCTGGTGTGTTGGGTTAATGGGAATATTACTGCATGCTGTTTCAACTAATTTGGAATGCTGTTGTCTATGTTGTAATTAAACACACCTAATCACAGAACGTATGGGAAGGCCGGTCCCAGCGGACCCACCTGTCCCTCCTCAGCTGGCAATTACACCTGGCACCAACAGGTCTGGTGCCCAGCCCGGGCTACCCTCCTCCGTTGGTCCTGTGCCACCTTTGGGTGGAAGTCCTGCAGGGGATGGGGCTCACCCCCCCCTGCAAGCGTGGGTGGAGAAGGGCCACCTGTCACCCTCTGAAGGGTCCGGGTTGTGGTGCATAGGGAGATCCAGTGTTTAGTCGCTGATCCCCTATGCCAGCTCGAGGCGAGAGTGGCGTGACTCACGGGTGAGCCTGCCCCTCCTATGCAGCTCCCAGCACAGCGACCCTTGGGTCTGTGAAGGTTCAGTGGTGACTGCCCATGGGTGGGGATCTCAGTCCCACTGTTACCATCTGTGGGCTCATGGGCTTGCGATTTCCAAACATCCGTCCCCGTCAATTGTGTTCACCCACCCCATGTGTCATACTCCACCCCTGTATGCGTCTTGTTTGTCTTGTCTGTTTACCTCCCCAACCTACCTCCCCAAATATACCTACTTCCTCTACCTCACTTACCACTCTCACCTGAAAAAAAAAAAAAGGGCAATCTGTACCCACAAAAAAATTACGCCCCATACATAACTGCCCATTTTGCACACATGTCCACTGGACATGTAAACTGATAATTATAATTGGCAGTACAACATACTTCGTTGTCCTCACCCCTCTCTCAGGGGTGGAAGGTTTCAAATTTCACTCCAAATTTGCAACATATGCACAGCTGTTGCTGGTAAAGAAATGGGCAGGTATGGACCTTCCCTACACCCATCCTGCACATCCCGAGCTTGTTTTCCTACTGTCTTTCCCTCTTTGTGCCCCCTTTTTCACCACTTTCCTATCTCCCCATTTTCTTTTCTTTCAAAGAAATTAACATGGGGGTTAGCGGGAGTAAGCACTTTTAAGCAGTAGTAAGCGGGTTTAAGTGAGTGTGCGCTTGTGTGCACTTAGCTAAGCATTGCTAAGCATCACACAAACCCGCGCAAACCCACTTACAACTGCTTAAAAGTGCCTTAGTCACTCTGTGTCAGGGCCCTTGTTCTGCTCTGCAGCAAAATAAAATACCTCTGTCAGTCTCGAACCCCAAAATCTTGGACACATTAGACTGCATGAAGTACCACTAAGCCACAACAGATATACAATAACTTAGTGCAGCAAAAAATATATCATGCATTACAATGAGTGAATGTAAAGGAAAAATAGGAAGGCCATAACACAAAGCTTGTTCTGTGGATCTTTACCAGCAATTGTTGTGGAATTGCATTACATGAGTGTGATGTGAGAAACAGCCATTCAAGCAGAAAATAATGCTACAGAGGCACTTTACAACCCCCACACAGTATCATAGCAGGACAATCACTGGCATATCTGAGCAGGGCAGAGGCCATACCTCCTAACTGTGACAACTTTCCAGGGATGTCCCTGATTGTGAAACATATTTTAGCTGTGTCCCTCCGAATCCCTCAGAAAAGTACTGACGTCAGTCAGAAAGGTGGGCTATTACACCATGAATACTGACAATAATAACAGTAGACACCACTTGTACTTCATGAAAGGAGTACTAATCCATATGCACTGCTTCATTGAAGTCTACACCTACTGTCCCTATTATGTGTAAGGTGTACCTCACTTTCAACTACCTATCCCTGACTCCATGCAAAGATGTATCTGATTGTTCCATAGGCCTGGCAGAGGCACAAACACACAGGCATATAGGCTATACTGCTGTTACACACTCTGCAAATAGCTGTGGTAGAACCTCCACAAGCATACCCTTATGTAGGAGTACAACACAGAAATACCAATGGATGTAGCCATGTACTGGCAGCAACTGACTGTAACAATGCCATTGTACCAGTGCTGAAAACACCTGTGAGTTGCACAGACAAAAAATGACAGTGTAACCTCTAGCTACCATCTGGATAGGTTCACAATTGGGAACTATGCAGACAGACCACCTGCCCTGATAAACTGACAGGTACACACCAATCCTGTAAGTCCAGTAAGATAATATTCACACATTAATACATAATGCTCTCTGTATGTAAGCACCCCCCCCCCACAATTAAAAGATACTTGTGTGTTTAGGATCTACCAAGTGTGTAGGTAGGCATACTCAGTACTGGAATTGTCCAGTTGTCCTGCGAACCCTGTGCTAATGTCAACAATAAAAAGCACAAACCCTGCAGAAGTGAGTACATTAATATTCCCAGTATAACAGTTCACAAACAGTTCATGTGCCAAAAGAATACATCTCAATAACTAAATTTGTATGGCAGCTAATTATATGAGTAGAAAAGAAACTACATAGTCACATAAATGTTGTGTAAGCATTTCTAGTGGTGAGTAAAACTCTACACTGATAGCTCAGTACTGGAAGTGGCAACAGTCAGGTCTGAGTACAACATGTACATCACTGTCTACACCTCTAGCTTCATTTATAAGGCGTATACCAACCTTCTGACTTACACAACAGTGTCCACAGCAAACAAGCATGGGCCCCACTCTGGAAATCTGAAAGGGCTACGCCTACATACCTTAGCAATTTATAGCACTGGGTTGCTATGACAGTGAGTACTGCATTTACCACTCAGCAGGCTGTATGCATTTACCAAATGCTGGGCAATAATTGGTGCAGAGGGCATCACATGCACATGCGCAGATACCTATAAAAGCAGAGTGTACTTGCTATCCCCACATGCAATCATTACATTGCACGTTTAAGCAAGTGAACAGCTCCTGCAGACAATAGCACGTAAGAAAATACTTTAAAATTAGGTAACAAATATATATACCTAATCAAAACTAAAGTTATTAATTAAGAAAAAATAAATAATAAGCACAAAGTAAACATAAGTAAGTATCTTTACTTAATTTAAAAAAAAACTGTCAAAGCATACACAGACGGACCTGAAGGGGACATACAGGTATGTAACAGTTTGTAGTTACCAGCAAGTAGTAGATGTTTATGAATAGTACTGTACATCCTCTGAAATATGCATATGTGGCAGCAGTAGGTATGTATACACTGATGCCATGCATAAGTACTGCCATGGAGAAATTGGTGTGTAGCTGTGTGCAGTGGGACATAAGTGTGACATATGTAGCTCAGCATTACATGTCAAACATCTGAGCATGTTATCTATGGTCTGTACAGTACTGCATTTAATGGCAGTTTGGGGGAGTAGTGCAAACACCTATATAAACTTGGATGTGACAGAGTAAGACATGCATGATAGTCACATAATGTGTAGCTTAGCATTGGCAACTGTTGTAGCAGGCTAGTATAGTAATGTATCATTTACAGCTATATATACCCTTGTACTATTACTGTATGCACACATGTGACAACTGTCCATGTTGTAGCGAGGCCCAACAGGTCATCCGTGAGGTGTACGGATTTACAACAGTGTAGACCCTGTGTCTGTATGGCACACACATATGGCGAGATACATATGTGTCTGATTTATTAGCATCTGAACATGTGCATAGAGAAAGGGACATACTGCAACTGTTTGTGAAGGGCAGAGATTTATATGTTGGTGCAGGTTGTTATGCGCATATTTATATGTAGGTTGTAGTGTGTGTCAAACAAGACAGCATACAGTGCTGGCATATGACATGTGTTGTTCAAACGCCATGGGAATGATTTGTTACGTTTTTAGTCTTCCAGATAGGGGGTCCTGCTAAAGATACATGGGCTGAGAACACCTTCCATGCATTCTGCATAAGACTGTGCAATATCATTACATAACTGTATCCCTCTCAACCTTTGCATAATTGATATTCCCACCATGAAAGGTGGACTGTATACGTGTTGATATGCATATCTATGTGTACACCACTGGATGTTCATATGTACGCTCCAGCTCAATGTACACGTATTGCCATCCCTGTTGTTAAAAGCCCTGTACCCATGAACTACCACATAGGTGGTAGTCTACTCAACACCAAAGGTGTGATAAGAGACTACGGGACACAGGTGGCCAGTAGTGTCCCTTATGATAATCGCAGTGCCACACTAGTCATGTAAACTGAGTACAGTCCACATGTCGTCAGTAAAGGTGTGTCATCCATGGAAACAGAGGTCAGTGTTCCACTCTACTCATCAGTCATAACACTCATCATAGAGTACAATGGCCCTGTTGGTATGTACCTCAGAATACATCCACAGCAACTGTAGACGCCAGACACATACCTCACAAAGAGTATTACTGGACTGAAACAGATGCCTTATGCCGACTGTCTTACAAAACCACAGCTACACTGTGTCGCATACCACCTACCCAGAGGCTACCTCTGCCTAACATACAAAACTATGACAAACCCACAGGTGCTGGACGTGCTCCATGTAAGCAGATGGAACTCCATACAAGCTACACACTGTACCAATCTATACCTTGTAAAGTCAAAAAGCAGAACATGCTTGAGTGGCACATTATCATCACAGACACATACCATACTGTGGAGCCAACTACCTATCAACAGCCAATGAAGGTCCTCATTAGCAGTTGCCATGAATAATCATGAGTATTGGATGTGAGATAGGAAACACAACCTGGTAATCACCTCTGTGGCTCTGCATGACAGGGGCACATGAACCTACATTACATGGGTGTTGAAGGGCAGGGTACCATATGGCTAGGCTACCATAGGCCCTACGGATAACAGCTTATCAGCTACCTAGGACCCGATACACACACGCATGTACCTGTTGCATCACATGCTATGTGAGGTTGACTGGGTGTGATGGAGAATGTGTAGGCGAATGTGTCAAAAGATGTGTATATATGTGATAGCCTAGTGGGAAACTGTGTATACCATGATATGTAGTGTTGTAGCTCTAATTCCATCAAAAGGTATGTATGCTATTGCTAGGCAGGAAAAGCAGTATGGCATACGATGTGACGTAGTCCCATGGTGTTGACTGGAGTGTGCCATTGTAGGCTAAAGCAGTACATGTATGCTTATTGATTGTTAACACTAGTGAATACAAATCACGTATGAACTGTAGTACTACCTGAAGCTGTAGGCCTCAATAGCACAGTATGGTTTATATCCACATAGCTTGGTAACACTGTTTTTTTTTGTTACCTGTAGTTCTCACACATTACATACCTCATGCCTGAGGTATGTAATGTGTGAGAACTACAGGTAACACTGTTTTTTTTTGTTACCTGTAGTTCTCACACATTACATACCTCAGGCATGAGGTTATGTAGGTGCTGACACACATTACTGTATGGTACACAGGTAAATCTAATCTGGGTTGCCATACCTTTGTGTCATGTAGGTATGTCTGATGTGTGTGTGGGTATGCCTGTAACATGTCCTCGGTGGTATGTGTGTCACAGGATATAAGTGTATATCTAGCAGCATGTATAGTGTAGTACAGCAGTATGCCACCTATAGTGATGAATGTGCACATATGTTACTGAGGGGTTTGCAATCAACAAGTAGCATGGTGTACTAGTAGTACTGTAACCGCACTGTACATTCATTTCAATGGATGACAAATGTCTGTATGCATTAGCATCATATACACCTCCTTTGGCTAGGTGGTGCATTGTGTCACATACAGTGTGTCATGTACTGTTGTATAGTCTTACATACTGGTTCCAGTTTGTTGCTGTGCAGAACATGGTTTGGTATATAGTATGTGCCAGGCACTGTCAGGCAGTTGTGGGCTGAGCAGTCATATGTGGTATTAAAAGTGTGTATCTACTGACAGCCAATAGGTTGCTTTATATGGCATTTCATTGATGTCTGTACTTTAGAATGTTGAGTGTGCCACATGACTTGCTCACAATTACTGTTTCATTGTCTTCCAGGGAAATGTCTCACTACAGGAAACCAGCATATTCCCCTGAGGAGGAGGAGGAAGTAATATCAGACACCCTCATACACCATTATAACCTGCTGTTCTCCAGAACCTGCCAGGACCAGCATGGGCACACTGCACTGTGGCAGGATGTTGTCTGTCAGGTGAATGATGTAGGCATACATAACCGAACCTATGAGCAGGTATGCCATCACTGCAGTGATTTAATCAGACATGTCCGGCAGCATGCCTCCGATGTCCACAGACAACAGCTTGCCACAGGTGGTGGTGCTGCAACACCCCCCCCTCACCAGAGTGGAAGAGCTGCTCCTCAACGTGGTGGCTCCTGGCCAACCAGTACAACACAGCTGTGTCATCATGGAGGCCGGAGTCACCCAGCACAGCGATACAGACCGTGCAGGTAACATAGCATATCTGTAGAACACTGTTATCTCAAGTGTTATAACATGCATTTATCAGATGTGTACTGTGTATGCAGAATATGTTGAGCCTGGTGTCATGCAATACTGATAATTCGGGACATTATCTGTATGACTGTGACTGTCACCTCATGTACTACTGTAAAATTGCAAACTCACAGCAGCAATGCCATAGTTGTTGACACTGACAAACTGTCTCATATCCTTGCAGGTCCCTCTGGTGTGATAGCAAGACAGCAGACCCATGCTGGTGAGTGGGCTACAGTTAATATAGCATATAATATGTGCGTGTCATAGGAGAGTTGTAGGCCATATACACATGTTAAACACCTACACATAGTGCATGCTCTACAAGTTTTCTGTGGGACTATACACATCCCAGTGACATGAGTAGCTGACTTAAACACATGCAATACACAGAGCATCCCAAACAAGTGGGGTACACTGTAGTGGACATTGTATAGGCAGAGTCAATACACATGCACACAACATACACCACTTTGTCATATGCAGTATGTGTTAATATGATGCACATGGCATATGTAGACACCTGCTGTAAGGTCATACTCCAGTATCCCATATGTCATCAACACAGCACACATACTATACCTGGGGGTAGAGGCCTATCATGGGGCGGTGTGACACGCATCAACACACAACACAGTCATGTTAGGCAATGCTTCCTATTGAACACCTGACATCCCCATGTAACAACTGTCTGTGAAATGTTAAATGTAGCCTAAGTGGTGCAGGTCAGGTACAGCAAGATAGTTGCCAGTGTGACATACATCAGTGGCCTTGAGTGACCACATGATGCTGGCTGATGATAGCTCATGGTACTACACTACATCCAGTTACAGTACCTACAGTACTAAACATAGCATTCATTGTTATACACCTGACAGTTGTGTGCATCTGGCCATGGTATGTATACCTATAAGTGATGGTGCACAGGACATTGGAAAGTGTTTCAGACCTGCAGTGCAATGTTGTGTCCATGTACACATTGTGTTCCAGGGTGAGGCCAATCACTGAACAACACACATGCATCAACAGCATGTATACTGTTATCAGCAAGGACTCTCTACACTTGCACTGCATGCTTTTGAGCAACATACATCCTGCAAGCTGACGTGTGTGATAGGACTCTTTGGCTTGTGATACTGTACTCCACCATCAACCACTAATGAATATGTTCCATATTGCTGTTGGTGTGTGTGTGTGTGTGTGTGTGTGTGTGTGTGTGTGTGTGTGTGTGTGTGTGTGTGTGTGTGTGTGTGTCAACTTGACTGAGTAGTGTATTTGTGTGCATGTGTGCATGTGTGCATGTGTTCATGTGTGCATGTGGTCATGTGTTCATGTGTTCATGTATGCATGTGTTCATGTGTGCATGTGTTCATGTGTGCATGTGTGCATGTGTGCATATGTTCATGTGTGCATGTGTGCATGTGTGTGAACATCCTGTACAGATGGTAAAGTGTGCTTCCTGTCTCCCTCTCACAGGTGTTGAGGTATTGTTGGATGGGTGCAGCAGGGAACCTGAGGTCACTGCCACAAATAGTGAACATGATGATACATGTGTTGTGGCACAGGCATGTTTGACAGGGTCTGTCATTGGTCTGCCAATCGACAGTACACAGCTTTCCACCCCATCTATGCACACATACATACTGCCAATACATCCCTCAACACCAATGGCCTTAGGTGAGGAACAGCATATGGTAGGCATTGACCAGGACAGTGTGGTATCTATGGCACATGCAACCCACACAGCAGCCATGCCCAAACACCTGGAATGGTACCACATAGGTATATGTCCAGGGGTTCTCGTGGGAGCACCGCTGGTCGTAATGCCCCTGGCAGATGTGCCCGCACAGGTCTCACAACCTCAGGTATGTTCCGGGCTGGGATGCAAGCACAGGCACATATGAAACGGTACACCAAGCATGGACTAAGGGTGCAGAGGGCTCATAACACTGTGATCAATGACAGTATCCGTGACCTTGCAGGTGCCATCCGTAATTACACCGATGTCATTGATAGACGTTGGGGGAGACACTAGATGTCCTCCGCAATGTAATTCCCATATGCCAGGACAGTGCAGGATGGCTGGGACATTGTCGTGGATGTATGCCAGCAACATCATCAGCTGGCAGTCGTCGCGGAAGACACACAAGTGCCAGCCACTCCTGTAGTGGCAGTACCAGCCCCAGCAATGTTGTGGCTAGGCTGTCGGTAGACCGTCTGAGACGACCATGTGCACGTGGCTCTGGCCAGTCCCAGCAGGGACATGGGTCCAGTCAACATCCCTCTGCTTCTGATGATAGTACTCAGTCTGGCTTAGTACCCGATACTGTCTGTGTCACCCCTGCCAGGCACAAGTACTGTGTCCGTGGCCGGAGACAGTGATCTGTATAGCCTGGCAGGTACAGTCTGTGGCTGTCCCACAACCTCCCATATATGGCAGCCACAAAGGGGTGCTGTGTGCATACAGACACACACACATACTACCAACACCTAGGGTTAACACATACACACACACATTACATCAACACTGACCCATACTGTACTGTTGTCCCTCATACACACACACACACACACACACACACACACACACACACACACACATGTTGATTGGACAGGTCATTGTCAGGCTCTGGAAAACAATAACACACCCTGTGCATATGATGAAACTGTGCCACCTCCTGTCATCTGTGACATTGATGCAGGAACAGGATAACATGGTGCTGATGCACACGGTGACCTAATAGCAGTGTAGCAATGTTAGCATGTTGTCAACAGTAAAGTGTAATGATATCCTTGTAGGTATATATGAGCAGGCATGATGCATCAAAGCAATGATTATCAATGTAGTGGTGTTTACACCAGTATTAATTCCAAACATGGATTGTCCGCACATGTGCCAGTTGGCTGATGTGTGTGGTACTGGAAGCATGTGTCTGTGAGTGGACGTTACGTGTGTGATGTGTGCAGTACAGATTTCAAGGTGTACATTTGTGAACATGGTGGAGGTGCACTGTTTGCATGTACATGATGGTGGGCACATGGGAAGAGTGACATGCCCTGTATTACACAGTGTTAACACTTCATATTTCCTATTGGTGTCCAGTATGCATTTTATTACACATATGTCACAACTTGGGTACACATGTGTGTATGACATGATATGACACTATGCTGTGGGTGATACTGTTAATATCGGTCATTGGTTAGCATTCTGGTAGTGTACATAACCTCAGCAGCCTGATTTTAACCAATTGTTAGATGATGTCTTGACAACTGACACACAGCTGTAGGATACACAGTAGCATTTGAATCATGCTGGTACTGTACTATACCAGTTACCAGTGGTATTGACCACCACACATTCCCGTGACTACTCCTGTTTGCCATGTGGCCGTCCTAGGTACAAGCAGACACACTAGAGATATGTCAGTCCACATCTGGTAATGTATACAGTGGCCTACAATGCATTCCCCGGAATAGACACTTATCCTCCACAAGGGCATCATACAGACAGATACCTGTTGACAAACCCATGCTGTGAAGCTATGAGCCAACTATAGCATAGTCATCCACATTTACTACTCATAGTATCCTGACAGTACCACATTGGTAGTAGCCCACAACATGTAGCAGGGGTACCAATGTGTACATACAGCCACATGTGATGTCATCTGTCCTTTGATATTCACATTCCCAAAGGTATGCTGATGTCCCTCAGTGTATCACATAAGCAATAAGGGGTCTGTATGCATATCCACAGAGTTATTGTACACCTATGATGAATGGCCATTATTGACAGACTGTGTTGTGTTTGAACATGTCTGAAATATGCCCCAGGCATACACCCTCACTCACACTATTCTGTAGCAACTGTCATGTGTGTGTGTGACACAGATGACCTAGGGCATAGATCACTACAGTGGCTGGACTTGTCACATACATACATATGTGACCTACAGTCCAAGAAGCAGCAGCAACAACTGTCATTGGTAACATATGTAGTCGTGTTGAAAGCAGGCTTCACACCTATGAAGTGATTGAGGTCACATGTACATATATGTCTTGGCCACACAGTTACCAATTTAGGTCACATGTACATATGTGCATTTGCCACACAGATACCTGGTGTGCAATGCACATACTGTTGTTTTACTGATATGTCATACAGTAGTAAAAGCAAAACCCACAACACATTGCTCAACAGTGTCACACACACACACACACAGACACACACACACACACACACTCAGTGATTGCAAGATTCAAACCCCTACCTAACTATATTATGACACTAGGGAAGATATGCATTCACACGATCCACTATATGCTTTACTGGGAGCGTTCATTTCCACTGCTGTATTTGCAGGATACTGACATCATCAGACTTGCCAAAGCGGAATTCACCTCTTTTAATGTGTTTTCACAGTCTACAAAAAGGCCACTCCTCTTAAAGGAAATCACACATACACCCTCAAGCATTTGCAAGATTCAAACCCCTACCTAACTATGTTATGACACTAGGAAGATACGCATTAACACGACACGCTATATGCTTTACTGGGAGTTTTTATTTCCACTGCTGTATTTGTGGGATACTGACATCATCAGACTTGCCAAAGTGGAATTCACCTCCTTTAATGTGTTTTCACAGTCTACAAAAATGCCTCTCCTCTCAAAGGAAATCACACACACTCAGCATTTGCAAGATTCAAATCCATACCTAACTATGTTATGACACTAGGAAGATACATATTAACATGACGCGCTAAATGCTTCACTGGGGGTTTTCATTTCCACTGCTGTATTTGTGGGATACTGACATCATCAAACTTGCCAAAGTGGAATTCACCTCTTTTAATGTGTTTTCACAGTCTACAAAAAGGCCACTCCTCTCAAAGGAAATCACACACACACACTCAGCATTTGCAGGATTCAAATCCCTACCAAACTATGTTATGATACTAGGGAAGATATGCATTAACACAACGTTCTATATGTTATACTGGGTGGCTTCCATTCTCCTGCTATATTTGTAGGATGCTGACATCATCAGACTGGACATGGTAATGTGTGTGCACTTTGTTTTATGCAATCCCAGGAATGAACCTTGTGGGTCAGCAGGTGTGAACAGCTTGAACAGGACTCCACAATTCTTAGCTTGTGTGATCTATCTGTGGACAAATTGCCATTCCTTCATACGAGAATACATATTTATGCGCAGATTGTTGGTTTTGTGGATACGACATGTGTCTGTGATGTTGATAAAGGGATATTCAAGGTCTATGTGGGACGTGTGTAGCTCCTTTCAGTGATGTATGTCCTGGGTGGCTGCCTTGAAAACAGCCTAGCAGGTTTGGGAAACATGATCTGCCCATTAACATACCACAGTTGGTTGGGTTGTGTGTTTGTCGGATTCCGATAGCTCTGTTTCTGACTGCAATCATGATGGACTCCATGTTCTAGCAGTTCAGACTTCATAGGCTTATAGGACTATAGTTCCCATGGTCTGTTGTGCACCAACAGTTGTGGGGTGTGCCATATGTTGCTGTAACACATTCAACAGTGTAAGATCCTGTAGAGAGGGTGAGGCTCAGCAGACTGTTCAGGTGCAGGGTCTGTTTGTTCTGTTGTTCCCTTATGACACATATGGGGAAACAATGTTATCCAAGTGATGTCATTCATTCAGCTTTGGGAGGAGCTGTTTACCCATTCTACATGTGATACCTCCTGGTATGATGATAGGGCCTGTTGTTAGTGGGAGGTGGGTATGTATCTATGGGCCAGTCTGACAGGATGTCGGCATTGTCAGTCAGGTACAGTTGACCTTAATTCAGGACATATATGAGTGTACATTGCTATTTCTGACATAGCTGAAGGAGGTGTCATGGTTCTGTCTGTACTCCTTTGCAGATAATCTTTCCAAAACACCGACAAACCAGTCCACTAAATCCCTGTTATACTCTTTTACACACTTAACACACTACTGATCCTTTGTGATCAGTCAACAGAGTATGCCATCATAATATCTTGGCATGTCCAAAGGTCGGTTTCGTGTGTACTCTCCAGTCCAGCTGGTGCATATTGGAATTTTGACACAATGTTACAACTGCCTTATGTACACAGACAACCCTGTCCTCCTCCCAACAAACTCAGATATATGTGAGAGATGCAACTGTATAGACAAACAGGAGACTGAACTCTCTCAACCCGTGATTGGCACAGTCTATCAGGTGGTGAAGGTAACCACACACACCACAAATCCAGTCTCACATAGACCTATGACGACAGAAAACCAACTAAATTACCACACAAAACATACTCGGAGGCTCTAAATATACTCTGCCTAAGCAGCAGAGACATCCAAAGCAGACACCCAAACAACTGCTAACCCACAACTATACCCACATATCACATAGTTCACAAAGTCAGTGTGCCACACAGTCACTGCCCTTAGGGCTAAACAACACACCTAATACACTTGTAATAGGTGACTCTTATTATCAGACACACTGACATCCCACTCACCAGGCTGAACAAGGGGAAGGTTACTTTGAGCTGTCTGTCATGTGCCAGGATCTGCCACATAACACATGCACTCAGGTCACTCCAAAGCAAGTACAAATATGGCTCCATCATTGTCCATGCTGGTGTGTAAACCCTCAGACGTTCCTCCCTGGACTACATGACATGAGACATAGAGGAGCTCTCTGATCATGTAGCCCAGGCCAGTATGACCCTGACCTTATGTAGCATCTTACCCTCACCAGGAATGATGTCAGAGTATACAGACAAACTGATTACTTTTAACAGTTGTCTAACATATTGTTGTCATTCAAAGGGGATCCAGTGTCTGTCAGCCTGGGATGACATGCTCGACATGCCACATAGCTTTGCTATGGATGGCATGCACCTGTCACCCCTAGGCTTTCAAATACTGGCTAAGGTTCTTGCCACCCCCATAGTAGCTGTTTTAAGCGAGGCTCAGAAGACAAAACCACCTCCATAGACATTACAAGGTAAAAGAAACTGAGGGTAATGCTGCTCAACAACAGATGTCTAACCCTCAGAATGCACGCACTCAGGACTCTCCTCAGTATGGAGACTGTCGATATCTGTGCAGTAACAGACACCTGGTTCAGGCTCCCAAAAGCACACCAGCACTACCAGGTTTTACATCATACCATGCTTTTCGTATACAAGACTCGGACCGGCCAACAAAAATAGGGGGAATATCCATATACATTAAACATACACACACCTCTAGGTTAGTAGCACTGCACAAAGCATCAGAGAATGTACATGTGTAACTAACAGTGGCCCAAACTGCATTTCAGTTTGTAGACTGCTACAGACCACACTCCTGAACTCAGGAACAACACCCGGTATTCCTGGGAACACTGGAGAATATGAGGGTCTCTCCAAACACCATTATATTGGGTGACTTCAAATACACAAACATTGACTGGGAATACTACTCAAGCACCAACACCCACGCACAACAGTTGCTAGGATTTATAGACTCAAATGCTATGGCACAACTGGTCACCACAACCACAAGAGGGTAAAACATGTGGGACATGATAATCACCAACATGGGGACTCTATGTTCCACACCAGAGCTATACCCCTCATTGTTAAGGTCAGACCATACATTTATCTCACTGGACATACATATCCCGTCCACACCCCCATCCTAGGTGATCTCAGTGAAGTACTTCTCATAAGCAAACATCACACTTCTACAAACCGAGGTGGTATCCATCAAAGACCCTGGGACAGAGGTAATTACGGATCAGACCACTGAATCCTTTACAAACGCATTCTATGGACATCTACTGGAATGCATGGATCGTGCTATCCCAGATAACTACAAGACTCACTCCTCCAAAGGCAGGGGACTTGTCTGGTGGACCATGGCCATTAATAAGCTATACAACGACAGGAGGAGGCTACTACATGATTGAGCACAATCACAAAAAGGGAAGGCATCTCTGATCAGTACTAGGAAAAAGCTATGATCACTTGTTGATTCATCTAAGGGCCGCTTCTAACAGACACTTGCAACAGACACTAAGGACAATCACATGGCCTTCTTTAGTTATGTCAGGAACCTGGGTGGGTACTCCCAGATATGCTGTGAGTTACTGCATAATGACAATACATACCCTGAACCCACTGACATTGCCAACATCCTGGCAAAGAGGTTCAGTGGAAATGTTTCCCCCCCATCCCCCCTAAAGTGCAAATGTCCATCCCAACAGGGTGTAGCCTCCCTGACATCACAGATGAACAGGTGAGTGCTGCCCTCTACATAGCAGATAACACAGCATCAATGGGGCCAGACGGTGTCCCGACCTGCGTCTTACATGAGATTCATGACGAACTTAACACTCACATTAAATCACTGTTCAGTATCAGAGTTACTACAGGATATGTACCCAAGGAATGGCGTACAGCAACAGTGTTCCCGCTCCACAGAGGTGATGCCACAAGGGACCCTGGGCAATATCGCACTATAAGCCTAACTCTCCTGGTCTGCAAAGCTATGGAGCGTATCATCATGGAACCCATACACATAGACATCGGGAACCTACAGACACTGGATCCTACACAATTTGGCTTTGTTGTGGGCAGATCTTGCCTCTTGAACCTGTTTGACATTTTTAAACAGTTACCAGGTCCATAGACATAGAGAAGGTTGTCCACAAAGCCTACCTGGAGCTTGCAAAACAGTTCAACACAATACCCCACTCGGGCATTATACATAAGCTCACCGGCTTCAATATCTACACATATGTCACAAGATGGATTGCTAACTGGATCATGGATAGCACCCACATGGTCAGTATTGCAGGTGCCATGTCTGACTATACACCAGTTACACATGGCATCCCACAGGGATCAGTCCTGGGACCTCTATTGTTCAGTATATATTTCTCAGACGTACAGGCTAACACAGGAGGAATATGGCTGACCATCTTCGCAGATGACTGCAAACTGTGTGCCATAATCAACTCTCCTGCTGGCACAAGCATCCTCAAAAAGGGTCTCACAGAGATGGATAACTGGTGCCAGAGCCATGGCCTACAGCTACTTGCCATTAGACGCATAGTCATCCCCTTTGGTAATAACAATGTGCCCACACATTACCACATAGGTGATAATACATCACGTACAGTGGATGTTATTAGGGATTTGGGGACATGAGTAGTTAGTACTCTCGCCTTTGACAATCACGTTGCCAATGTTGTTAGAAAGACCTTCTATATAGCCCACCTTATCCCATAAGGTTTCACATCTACATAAAGTGGGGTCATTGTGCCCCTATACTCATCAGGCCCATGCTTGGATACAATGCCCCATTTTGGATGTACCTTACCCGACATCTGCAGCAACTGTAATGTCCACAAAAGTACCTAACCAAGTAGATCTAGGGACTCACACAGATGGCCTGCACAGTTTGGCTATGGTAACCCCAGCTCTACTCAGTTGCTTACTGCCTACCCGGATGCGATCTGTGCCTGTTGTTTAAAGCCATGTCCATCACAGAATTAATGGACAGGCTCCACCTCAGGATATCAAAGTCCCTTACAGCTACACGCTCCAGGGACGGAAACATCAGCACTGATATTAACAGGATATGCTGGAGGGGCAGATTCCCATCCCAGAGGCTCTACTCACTCTGGAATGAGATCCCAGTCCCACATACGCAGAGACCCCCACTGACCACCTACAGGTGACATCTTGACAAGTGGATGGGTGATCGTATGTTTAGCCCTGGGATATGTTCTGGGTCCCTGCTAGACAGAGGCACAATAATATAAACATAACTGGGCTATCTTGTGTGACCTACTATTCACAGGCACAATCTACTAATCTAACAGAGTTATGAAAGCCAAACACACTCTGGCTAGGCTTATACATGCCCTAGGGCAGATAGCCTAGTATCAACCTCTGGACCTATGATAATGTTCGGGATGCACATTTTTCATTGATGTAACTGATTGCAAGTTTTGTTTCTACTTTGCTTTCCCACTTTCTATGAACAACCTAAGTATCTGCATAACATATTTGATTATGACAGGGTTCCACTATATTATATATGTGTCTGTTGTTATATAACTGTGTGCATAATGCAGATTGGTGAATAGTGCAAGGTTCCTGGGTTAACACATGCAACTGCCAGATATGTGTGGCCCACTGCTGTACTCAGACATGGACTAAGTGTGTGTGCAAGCCCAGTTCGGCCTTTCAGTGTTTTGTTGACTGACATTTGTCTCATTTATTCAAGTGTGTGAGCATGCCCAGTGTGACCTTGCAGTATGTTGCTGTCTGAGGTCCACTACATTTGTTGATGTGTGTGAACATTACCAGTATTAACATTTATACTATATGTGTGTTGAAAATCAGGTTCTATTCTTACTGCAGGCCTCACCTTTGTGTTTTAACTTGACAGGGATTATGCTATGCCTGCAAGGTTTCCATGAGATACTTTGCATAGACTTATCAACATTTCTTCATACAAGCTGACCACTGACATACTGTCATGGTTTAGTGGTTCTGTACTATGACTATAATGCACAGTATTCTGGGTTCGAGGACTGTCACTGCTTCATATTTTCATACTGGGCAGAGCAGACTGCTTCAGGAACAGTGAAGCAGATATGACCATGTTTACCTGCTTTTGCTGAACTAGGCCCAACTTTGACCAAACTTCCACAACATTGCTCAATGTTAACCAACATTGCTGAACAGTTCCCAATACTGGTCAACATTGCCTGAAGTTGTGCTACTTAGTGTTGTCAATTTTGTTTACATATACTAAATAGTGGTAAGAGCTGTTTAGCACTGCTTTATACTGCTTAATACATGGCAATCATGCCTCAGGTGGTGCTGCTGGGCTGCCTGTGTCGGATGCACATTTTACACTCCCTATACATGTTTGTTAACAGATAGTGTCAAGTTAGGCATCCCTTTTACTATATGTACGAGTCGGAGAGAGGTATCATTTCCAGGGTTCCTACTGAGCCAATCTATATGCTATGCGTTGCCTCTTTGCCAAGGCCAAAGCATACTGGGCATGCCTCCTTCTGCCTACTGGGGCAGGCTCAGGTTGTTCCTCCTCTGAGTCACGCTCTGCCTGTGATGGCCTTGGCAATGGTGGGGGGGCTGTTTGGCCTGGACCTATGCTGCTCCTGCTGCAGCTGTTTTTGCAGGATCATATTATGTAGCATAGCACATACCATGACTATTTGGGTACATGCAGTTGGTGAGTACTGCAAGGCTCCACCAGATGTGTCCAGGTAATGGAACCATGACTTGAGCAGCCCAAACACACGTTCGATTACATTTCGTGTTTGTGCATGTGCCTCATTATGGCGTTCCTGTTCAGGTGTGTGTGCATTTCTGATGGGTGTCAGCAGCCACGGCTGGAGTGCATATCCAGCATACCCCACTAAGTGACCGTGTGGGATGTTCCCATTGACAAATGTCTGGTACAGCTGCGTCAGATGCCAGATATGGGAGTCATGGTAGCCTCCAGGGCAGCCAGCATACACATTCATTATTATTCCCTGAGCATCACACACAACCTGGCAGTTGATGGAGGGGAAACCCTTGCGGTTATAGTAGACCCTACCCTGCTCACCGGCTGGTGCTTTGATGCAAATGTGCATGCAGTCTATTGCACCCACTACCTCAGGGTATTCCACTATTTGGAAGAGATGCATATTGCTGGCCAATACCTACAGGAATTGGGGAAATATACATGATCACCGGCATGTGCTGACATGGCATTCAAGAACTGGTGCAGTACCCTGGATGCTGATGCCTGTGAAATCCCCATCATATCACCAGTTGGTCTCTGGAAGGTACCTGTTGCTAGTATTGTTAGGCCAACACATACCTTGGTTTCCACTGGGATGGGTTCCCCTCTGTTGGTTCTGTGTGTGAGGCATAGCCTGCACAGCTCAACAATTTGCTGCATGAGGTCTCTGTCCACTCTATAGCACTTCACTATCTTCAGCTCATGTAGCCCCTGATAGGTTACCCTGGGCCTGTACACTCTTCTCCGTCTCCTTACTGTGGGTTGCTCAGCAGCATTCTCATTGTCACCACCCTGAGCATGTTGCATATGTCGCCTTATAACAGCAATGGCAGCCCCTAACATTTCTTTGTCTCAGTAAAGCTTTTTCAGTTTTCACTTCTATTAGCTTACTGCAGTGTTGCAGTGTCTCTGAGAAAAACATAGTGGAAAGTTGTTTGTTGAGTTTTAAGTGCTGGGCTGGGCTAGTGTACTGCCTGTGTAATTGCCTGATTCTGATTGTTTTCACCTGCTTGCTCTGCTAGTACTCCCTGGTTAACTTCCTATTTGTTGTGCTTCCTTTTCCCTTTCTGTTTCTTCAGGGGGGCAGCGCATTGCACACAAGCGCAACACGCGCACACCAGCTCACACTCGCGCACACATGCTTACACGGACTACAACTTGCTTATTCTTGCTAAAATGTGTGCACACAGGCACAAACACGCTTACACGGGTTTCAACAACCTTACACTTGCTTAAGCCGGCTTAAATGTGCGCACACAGGCGCACACGTGCGCACACAGGCTTACTCGGTTTTACAGGTGCGCACACACGCGCATACACATTGCAGGCACTTCTACAAGAAACTTTAGTGTTGTTCACGGCATACACCTTCAATTTCTTGCCTCTAGCTAGGGTACCTGTTGACACACCTCTTCCAGTGATTAGTAACTGACAGCAGACACATGCCACTCTACTCCAATGAGCTTCACTTCTTTCAGACATACCCCCTCATGATGTCACCTATCTTCTACTCTGTTACACCCCTTATCCTACTCCTACACTCCACTGACTGTGCTCTTTTGCTATGTAAACTTGGGATTCACTGCCCTTACCCTGATTTGCATAGGATTGCCTACTAATGCTTGGTTACATCTCTTAGACTGAGCTTCCCCCCTTAGCAACCTCTACTCGGTAGCCATGTTGTCTTTGGACTGCCATTTCCTTGCATTGTATATTAGGGATTACTGTAAAATCCACATTTGTTAATTTTAATTATTGGTGTTCTGGTTTTTACAGCGCAGCGCCTTTGCGCGGTGCAGCGCTACACTTAAACATCAGCGATCGGGATAAAAAAAAATATTTTATTTTAATTTTGCATTGGTGAACATTGACAATGGCCATATTTTTGGCCATTGGCATGCTTCCTCGACTGGATGCATCCTTTTTTTGGAGCTGTCACGGCTCTGTTTTGCTATTTGCAGAACCGTACTCAGTTGTCAACGGAGTACACTTCTGCAAATAACACTACTCTTACTCAGACAAGTTAGGGTTTCCAGAATTGCAAATTTACCTCATTTGCATATCTTTCAGCAGCAAATGAGGTAATTTGCATAACCTAGCCCTGTCCGTGTAAGAGGAGTTTTAGGAGCTCTCTTGCATGCCCCTGCCGGCTGTTCCTGGATTGCTCAGCAGACATGTTGGCTGCATGGAGTCTTACTCTACTCTTAGACTCCGTGCAAGGCTTTGTGAATCCGGCCCAAGGTATATATAAGACAGAAATAGACCATCTCATTGTATTATATATCTTAAATATGCATCGAGGCTAAATTACTTAAATACATCATTGCTAATAATAGCCTATCTCATACAACATGGTTTTCACCTTTATTATTACTGCTGTCTTGAGTTTCAACTCAACCATAAATGGTAGCATCAGTGACTCAAGCAAAATTTTCTTTGATATTGGAAGATATTGGAAGACCAGAAGTGTCTGGGTTCTAATCCCACTCCAGGTTATTAGATTGCCAGATTGCTGGCACTGCATTGCAAAATCAGGGAGTGCTGCACTCCTGAGTATTCCACCTTTTGGACAAGACATTAAAGTGTGGTTTCATCTCCTTGAGTTGGCGGTATCTTAGGTGGATGTAAAAGATCATGCAGCACCTAATAAAAGAGTAAGGGAAGTTACCTGATGACCTGGCCACATTTCTCCTACTGGTATAAATACCATGTCATGTCTCATCTGAAAGGAGAACACCAGTGTAATCAAACTAACCTTATTAACAAAGAATAGGTATATAAACAAATCATAAGAAAAAACATCAACCTGACTTCTAAAATAGCAACACACTGATCAACAGCTAACTTCAGCTCACCCAGTTGTGAAAAAGGAAACTGAGATATGTGCCAGTAACTCTGCCAGATTTAATAAATTCAATTACTAGTTACCAGCAAAGAAGAAAATTAGAGAGCTGAAGGAAAATCAGCTAGAAAGGATGATGAGAAAACGCTGACTGGGAAGAGTCTTGTAGCTGTTCAGAAAAAGCAGCTCCAGTTCCAGCGTTGGACATGGCTTCCAGTAATCTAGAGAAAACCAATCAAATGTGTTTAGGACAGATTAAAATAAACAAAACACTGAAGAAGTATATCAACTCCAATATCAAAAGTCTGGAACAATGGAATTAGCTTTAAACATGCAAAAATCAGAGGTTGAAATCAAGAAAAGGCTGGTTGAATATGGGACTGCTCAAGCAGAGATAATTCAAAAAATGGTAGTGTTAGAGGACAGAGCAGGCAGAGACAACTATAGATTTTCTGTTCTAACAGAGAAAATGGCCATGATAAAGCAGCCAAGACCTGTATTAGTAAAGATGCAATCATACCAGCAGAAAGAGTTGATCCTGAGAAAACTGTAGCAGAACAGCAATGTACTAAAAACTGGAGAAAGTAGACTGTTTATGGAAAATTATTCATTGTACACCAGGCAGAAGAGAAGAAAATTTATCACAGCTGTTTGGGAATGTCTAGAGGCAAGTGTGAGATCCAAGTTGTATCCAGTTGTCTTCAGAATATTTTTTTCCTGGAGGATCAAAGTCAATTTTTGATGCAGAACAACAGGCTAAGGAGTAAATACAAAAGTTTGTCCAGCAAAAAGTGAGCCAAAAACAGAAGAGAACTCTGCTTCTCATTCTTTTGATAATAAATCTCAGAGAGACTTTGCCAGTCAAACATTTTCCAATGTTCCAAAGGAAAATACTGTAGAGACAGAAATAAAGGATACTAGTTGAGTAGAATTATCAGAAGTTCCTTGGACTTGAACCAGAGTCTGGGATAAACAGTAAGAAGACTAGCAACACTGAACTAGATGAATAAATTTGAGATTATAAAGTATCAATCTCATTTGTGAAATATGGCTTTACAAGAAAAAAATGAAAAGATCAGACTTTTGTTGACTTTGTTAACTCTGTGGTGGACTACAATGCATATACCCTACTTCGTGTCATTAATATTTGGAAGGACACTAAAAGGGAAGTAAAAAATATCTTTAAGCAAAGCAATTTTTGTTCTTAAAAGTATTTGTATAAAACATTTCATGATATAAACTGCATGTTATATAGTAAAGCAGCTTCAGTTATTGCTGTATGTGATAATGATACTAAAGTAAAATAACGCCTTTTTTTCTTCATTTTTAATTTCTTGAAATTTAGGCATTACAATGTAAAAAGAGAAGAAAGACTCAACAATAAGATGTCTAAGTTAATACAATGTAATCTTCGGTTATTGGGCTGGGAGTGGAGTGCAAAAGTGCAGAGAGTATGCTATATGTAGAGTTGATATGTTTTCTATTACTTTTGCATTAGGTGAATGTCTGAATTAAGGCCATTGGCTTAACTTAATAACAAATGTTTTGTGTAAGCAAGTAAATATGAGTACACTATATGTAATGAAAATTTTTCCTTTAGCAAATAAATGTTAATTTTGAGAAGTCTGCAGCTGAAAGCAGCTATATATTTTATTTTTAGGTTTCCACAGAAACAAACCGATTAGTAAGCAATAACAACAGAGCACTTTTTCAAAGCTAAAAGTTAATGTTTTCTTAAAACATGCAAGCTGTTTTTCACATTTGGGAGTCCAATAAAGAATTGCAAGGACAAACAGCAATTAGTGTAAGTAAGAGCACATGATGTAACATGCATCCTAGCATGGATAACCTTAATTTTAGGTTAGGTTATGCATTTGTGTACAGCTGCAGATTTGTGACAATTGTTTCTATTAGGATGATTAAATTTCTCTATTTGAAAATGTACATAGCGGCATGTGTTTAAGTTAATAGGTTATGGGAGTGTTCTGGAAGTCTTTTTTGTTTGTTTGTTTGTTTGTTTGAGGGTTTTCATTAAAACACAAAATCTTGTAAAATATGACATAAGTTCAAATGGAGATGACAAGAAACAACAGTATAAAAGATCAACTTGCCAAACATTAGTGGGTGCATGTAATATAAAGCTGGAAAAAAACATATTTAAAAAATGTCATATATAATAGGTGGGAATAATGACTTCTTATCATAATGATTATCCTACCTATATTATTATAGAACATTAATGGCCTTACAGGTATAGACAAAAAGGAGTGTGGATTATATTATGAAATGCATAGTGCAAATAGTACTGTTACAGTAGACATACTTGGAAAGAAATCAGCATGTGAATTTGATAAAGAATGGGTTTTATGACACGTGTTCAGCAGAGTATCACAGGCAAAGGAAAAGGGGAGTACTTATACTGACTGCTTGAGGAACTCCAATAGTGACTGAAAAAATAATAAAAATGGTAGATTTGTGGTAGTAAGGGGCTACTGGCAATGGGGGAATATTACACTGTCATATATTTATATTTTACCTAAAAATGCTACTATGGAGCTTAAGAAAATTTTGGGAGAAATAATCATCTTTCAACAGGGAATACTACTTATAAGTTGTGACTGGAATTTGATTTGCAATAGTGAAGACATATCTGAGGGATCTAGAAGGGAAATTATAACAAACAGGTTAGATTTCTGAAGAAATATATAAACAAATTTAGTATGGAAGATGTGAATTCACTAGTACGAACTCACAGATAATTTACATATTATTCTCCAAGGTACAATAACTCAATAAGTGGGCTAGACACAGAAATTATATTTTACAGGAACATGTGCATTTATTTGAAAGGTTCAACAGGCATCCAATAACTATGTCATATCATGTGACAATAACAACTAAGATAAACATGCAGGATAATAAATTAAAAATGAGACACTTGGTGCTTCTGCACCTAGCTGTTAAAATGAGAAGAATTTAAAGAATGGGTAATGGAAATTATCTGAGAGTTATTAAGGAAGATAGAAATTTCTTCAGAAGTTATATCTAGTGAGTGGGCTAAAATGAAAGTGGAGATTAAAAATGGGGTAGAAATAAAAGAAAAGAGAATGGTTAAGAAGTAACAATAATTATTTATTGGGACTGACAAAGATTAAATTATTGCAGAATAAGAGGAATCCCACAAAACAAGAAGAGGCACAACTGCAGGCTGCTAAAGAAAAAAATAATAGAGTATCTGTATAAACATGAGTTTTGAAAGATTGCTCTTAAGCACCCATTTTCATAACTCCAGTGCACAAAAAAATTAGTGCAATGACTTAGGCAACAGAAAGTAATAAAAAATAACTAGAGAACCTATACAGGTATTAGAATGTGGAAGTCATGAAAGAGCAGAAATGGAAATATTTATGGAAGATTTAAGTATGCCAAGGTAAGAGGTCAATATGAGGCTCAAGAATTAACAGTTAAGATGGGAGGAGATGAGATAAAAATGGTGACATACAATCAATCTACAGAAATGTCTCCAGGAATAGGTCATATTTCCATGGAAGTTTGGAAGCTAGGCGAGAAGAAAGTACAAAAAATATGGAAGGTTTTGTTTAACAATATTTTAAAAGGAGGTAACCATCAACATCCAAGGATTTCAACACAGTTTCCTATGGGAAACTACTTCAAAATCTAGCATTCATAGGACTTGATGTCATCTCATTCTCATAGTTTGAAAGTTATTTCTTCAATAGATTTCAGGTGATAAAAATGAACAAGAGCATCTTCCCTGTCTCACTAGACTTTTCCCAAGGCTCCATCCTTGATCCCCTTCCATTCAGTACTTTTTTATAAGCAATCTCCACACAACTAGTAAATGTGAGCCCATTGTGCAGAGTGCTGATGATTTAATTCTCATCTGCATCGCCAAAACCCTAGATATACTTCAACAGCAAACCCACCACTCACTCTCCTCCATCAATGAGTGGGTCTCTGGCTAGTAACTGTACTCAAGACTAAGAAGTGTAAGTTAATTCTATTTACTTAAAACAACTAAATGAACCAAAAACAATGTTTAACATAACTTCTTCTATCAATAAGATAATCAAATGTGTAACCCACAGCAAGGTACATGGGGTAACAATTGACAAGAAACTAAAATATGACTATCATATAAATGAAGCAGTAGCAGATTATTTAAAAAGGAAGTTCCTGAAGAGCACATACATTATATAAGGCTTATGTAATGTTATTTGTGTATGTTTTTATCTTTTGAATGGACTGCATGTAAAAGTTGATTACAGTTTGACTTACTGTATTAAAGAATAAATAAAAGTTCATACTTTTATTTAGCAATCCTTTCAAAGAAATGTTTTCATCTTCTTTAGATCACAGTCTTTTTATAAAAATGTTTGCACTATTTTATATCACTTTACCTTTTATTAGTCAATAATAGCAAACTATAATACAATGTGACTATGCTTGCTTTTTGTATTATTATTTTTTTCATAGGATCATAGGAGGTTACTAGGCTAATGGCCTAGCTAAGTACAACCCCTTTTCCCAATAATATCATGGTATTAAGCAGTACTAAGTCAACAACTACTACCATTGTCCAAGAGGGACACAGGTGAAACTACTGGGGTGAATTTGTGGTTTCTCATCCAATCATTCAAATTACACTTAAATAGGGTCAGTGAGGGGCTCTGCGTTACCTGAATTAGAAGTTTGTCCCAGAGGACAGGTAACCTCTGTGAGACATACCTGTCTCTCCAGCAAGTCCTGTTGATGTAATATACTAAGTTGAGTTCCCTAGAGCGAGTGCATTTTATACCATTTGATTTACAAATGTACAGCATTTCCATTAGACAGGATCTGAGACTGCATTATATACAAGGCAGAGGTCACCTCTGAGTAGTCTGTAAGACACAGAGTATAGTGACAGTGATTTCAGTCTGTCAATGTGTGACATATGCTGAAGACTCTGAATTTTCTTTGTAATAAACCTGTTAAGTCTTTCCAGTTGCTGTAGGTGTCTGGTACGGTACATATCAAAGGTAGCATTGTACCCAATTATTGACCTGATGAGTGAGGAGTACAAGGGGCATTATAACCTCTTTTGTTCTGGATGCAATGCCCTTACTTATGAGGTAGGTAACATAGAAATCCTTTCTTGCCACTATGGAGACATGGTGGTCAAAGGAAAGGTTGCTGTCAACCTGTGTTCCCAAATCAGTCACTACTGATTGTGTACTTAGGGTGTTGTTATTAAAATGGTAATCTGCAGAGACATGTCCTTATGAAGGGGATGATAATGCACTTTTTTGCATTGTGTTTTAGCCCATGACTTTTGCACCAGTTGTTTGTTTGTGTAAGTCCTTCTTGTAAGATGTTCACATCATTTGGGGACTTAATGACTGCACCCAGTATGCAATTATCAGCAAACTTTGTCAGCCACAGCCTTTTGTTTTAGTCTGTACATCTGAGAAGTAGATTTCAAACAATAAGGGCACCAGCACTGATCCCTGTGGAACACCACTGGTTATGGATCTGCTGGCGGTGGTAGAATCACCTGTTTTGACTGTGTGTGTTCTATTAATGAGCCAGTTTGCAACCCACCTGACAATATATGGGTTGATCTCCAGCTAGCTGAGTTTATCAATGATGCCTGAGTGGAGAATAGTGTCAAGGGCCTTGGTCAGGTCCAGGTAGGCCGTTTGCATGGATTTGCCTTCATCCAGGGCTTTGGTGACTGTCTCAAAGAAGTCCACTAAGTTCAAGAGGCAGGATCTTCCTTTAATAAAGCCAAACTTGGTTGGGTCAAGCATTTGGAGGTCTCCAATATGTTTGATGATTAGGTCCAAGATTATTCTTTCCATACCCTTGCAAATTAGGCTGGTCAGGCTTCTTGGTCTGTAGTTCCCAGGGTCTGTGGAGGTGCCTCCTTTATGTAACGGGATGACAGTTGCTGTTTTCCATTTAGCAGGTACAAAACCAGTGCTTAGATTGTGATTAAAAAGAGTACCCAACAGTGCAGCTAGTTCCTGTTTTAACCAATTTAGAATGTAGACTGGAATATTATCAGGTCCCACAGAGGCTGTGTTTTTGGCTTTGGAGACAGTATTTACAACCTGTTTCTTGGAGATACTAGGTGGAGGGAAGGTGGTAAGGATGTTTTGAGTGATATGTGGTGGGATTGGGGGAAGTTTTCTTTGAACCTGTCTGCCAGCAGATTGGCTATTTCTGTGGGTCAGTACATGTGGTGCAGATCTGGATTTTTCATTTAAGGTTTCTGATGTTACTAAAGAAGGCTTTATGGTTATCCTTAGTGAAGGAGGCAAATCTGGATTCACAGTTAGCTTTTGAATGCCTTATTTTCTTGTTTAAGCCAAGGAGGGACTACTTCCAATTCAGAGACCATTCCTTTCTGCTCTTGGACAGCAATTTCTTTCTCTTATTGTATAACCTGTTAATGGCAGATGTCCACCAGGCAGGCTTGTTCTTTCTTGAGGATTTTGTTTTGATCCTATCAGGCATGGCTGATTCAATACATTTGCATAGATGCTTATACAAGGCATTGGTGTAAATCCCAGTATAGGTGTCCATGCCATCAGTGAGGGCAGAGTCTGTGAGGCTATTAATAACATCATGTATTAGGTTGTAATTGGCTTTGGAGAAGTTTTTTAGTCTAATTGCCATTAATGAGAGGGTCCAATGTTACTGTTACTTCTAATGAGACTGATTTATGATCAGACCTCACTAGGGCTAAGATCGAGTGTAGTAGGGAGGGCCGTTCACATGGAGTGGTCCAACGATCACCCATGTTAGTGAGGACCAGATCAAGAATGTTTGAGCTACTTGTGGGGTGTCAACCAACTAGTCCAGGGCATTGGAGTTGATGAAGTCTAAGAAACTTTAGGCAAGTGTGTTAGTACATGTATAATTTAACTAATCTATGGATGGATAGTTAAAATTACCTAAAAACAGGGTTTTTGGTTGTATCTTGAGTGATTCAAGTAGATCCAAGTATGCAGTATGGGTATCCTGGTTCATGCAGGGATCCTATAACTGGCAATAACTTGGAGAGGGGTCTTACTGTTAGAAAAATATGTACTTAAACATATACAGAATGTTAGAAAAACATGTACTTAAACATATATAGAATTTTAGAAGAATATGTACTTAAACATATACAAAATGCTAGAAAAATATGTACTTAGACATATATAAACTGTTAGAAGAATATGTACTTAAACATATATGTAGTGCAGAGTTTAGAAACAGTATAATATGTAATGCATTTGATTCTATTTAACAATATGGCAGTAGAAATGATTTTGCATGTAACTGTTTGAAACTTAGCTGCAGTGTGGTTAACCTCTGACCCTGGCAGTAGCCAGCTCAGCAAGCTTATGTCTTTCAGTAACTATAATCTGCTGGGTCAGAGAGAAATAAATATGTATGCATGTATATCTTTCTTCCTTCCACCGAGAAGGATGGCCTTGTGAACACTATCAGAGATAGTGTACAGCTGCTAACCAGAGAGACAAAGGAACGTATTAAGAAAAGAACCGACCATTGTGCGAACTAATCTAAGAACCTTGAAAGAAGCTACATCTACAAGAAGACATTGTAATGGACCAGGTGCCTCGCAAGGCTGTGTTATTCTCATGGGAAATTTTTTAAAAACATTACCTAAGCATCTTCTTATGAATGAAGTATTATGGACTATAGTGATGTAAATGCCCTGTGACTGACCACGTCAGTAAGGTGGGCAAAAGCTGATTGCAAATGGTATATAATTGAGGGTATTTCCTGTATAGAGTCAGTCAAAACTCTATACTTGTTTTTGTATAGTTTTTTGCCTCCTAATGTACATTAGTAAAGCAATATTGTTTGAACCTGAGCATCCTGTGTTATTGACTGTCATTTTGAAAAGCCTAATGATTTTTACAGTCTGATTTTAACAATTTATTTGACATTTTGGTCCTTCTTAAGCCGGAATTCCCTTGGTAAGCTGCAGGTCAGAGTGCATGGGTGGTAATAAATCTGCGCAGGAGAAGCTGCCAAAACCAATGGTTCTTCTTGAGTGAAAAGACCTCCGACTGAATTGTTGTGTGTAAAGAGGCTGTCCACTTTCTGATCTGTGGCTGAAAAGCGGAAAACTGGATCCCAAGAAGAAAACGTGCAGTCATAAACGGGAGGCTCAGGTAAGGAGAGTTTCCCTCTTTGTCTTTGTTTTAGATCAGGGACCAGGTTACACTGTATTGTTATTGAGATTTGTGATAGCAGGACGAGAACATATTGAAGTACTGTACGTTGACTCATAGATCAGGAAAAAAAACAAAGCAAAGTAAACAGTCATTCTAGACACTACTGTGGATATAGGGAAAAAGATACCACGTGGTACAAGAGAAGGGTTACGTAACAGTCTTTTTTAGACATGGGAAATCAGTGCACTAAAAGATTGCGAGATCCGCCTTTGACGGATGATGCGAAATATATGCAATTGCAGAGAGCAGATAATGTGAGATATTTTGCAAAATGGGTTAAGAAATATGAATTTGACGGTAAATTAGACAAAATTTCGTTAGTGAAACTTTTGAAACAGTTAAAATCTGATGCAGAGGGTCAGACGAAAAAGCAACGACAGTTGGGTATTCCTCAAGTACACAGGTGGATTGAGGAAGTAAACCGAAGGGAACAGAAGGTTAAAAATGCGAAAGCATTATTCTTAGATAAAGAAGATAATAATATAGTAGTAGCGACGGCCCCTCCCCCTCCGCCACCACCGATACTTTACCCAGGATATGAAGCGGGAGGACAGGCTGGTCCCCCCCCACGTTATCCTGAGGCAACAGGGGCATTTAAACAACCATTTGTAAGAGAACCTATTGAGACTAGATCCCGAACACATAAAACACTTAGGGACACTCAGGTGAGGGACTCACTAGAAGAGAGTGAGGAAATCTGTCCATTTATTGAAGTACCGAACCCTCAGGCAGGACAGGAAGGCCAGGACCCAACCCTCTTAGTATATAGACCATGGACACCGGAAGATATCCGGAAGGCTACAGAGGGGATTCCCCATCCGAAAATTAATCATGAAAAGTTTATACAAGATTTACAAGGTATGCGATTGAGTTACCACTTAAATGGGGAAGAAGTAGAGAAAGTTATTAGACAAATTAATGGCCCAGACTGGCACATGGTTTGTGGCACCTGGAATGCGTGGCCGCAACTCAAGCCCCTCCTACATAGTGACGCAGAGTTAGACACTAGGTTGAAGGATCTTACGGACGAATTACTTTAAAATGGAAACCTAGAGCAGATTGGACCTGTATTAATCAGTGTATACAACAGGACAATGAATCTGTGGATGGGTACTTTGGTAGATTATTAGAATGTTTTAATAACCATAGCGGTATGCCTATTCCCGAAAATCAGAAAAATGATAGCTCATATGAACAACAATTGAAAAATGCATTTTTAAAGGTTGCATTGCCCTATCAGTAGCTTTATTACAAAGCATATGATAGATCATCGAGCAGTAGGCTACAAGCCTTACTGGAGTATGCTAGGCATGCTGAAAGACACTTTAACAGTAAGAAGAAAAAGAAGACGCAGGTCTTCACAGCTGAAGACGGAGCAGAAGTCTTTGTAGT
Source organism: Protopterus annectens (assembly GCF_019279795.1). Taxonomy (NCBI): domain Eukaryota; kingdom Metazoa; phylum Chordata; order Ceratodontiformes; family Protopteridae; genus Protopterus; species Protopterus annectens. Next base: position 1,297,092,266 of record NC_056729.1, read on the forward strand.
ACAGTCAGGTAAAAAGGGGAGGAAAAACGCTCAGAGCAATAAGTGCTCTGACAGAGACTCAGAGGTTTTTGAGGAGAGGAAAAGAAAAGGTGAATGCTTCAAGTGTGGGAAGAAAGGACATTTAGCAAGGGATTGCAGATCGAATAAAAAAACGACTACAGAAGGGAAGGATAGGAGTGATGAGGATTGACTATACGATAGTCATAACGTTCAACAGTCATCAGGAGAGAGTAATGAGCAGGGAGAAAATGTTAACACAGTAGTTGGAATAGAGGAAGTGCAAGTAGGTGATGAGGAAAGTGAAGTTTTAGATTTAGCCTTGTTGAGCTTAGAGCTCTATTTGGCGGACACGAAACCGGAAGTTACACTTCTGGTGGAGGAGGAAGTAATTTTTGTGTGATTCAGGAGCATCACGAACTTTGATACATCCCTCAAAGTTACCGGAACACTCTGAATCACCTGATTATATATTAGTGAAAGCAGCAAACGGACAGCTATACAGGGAACCACTTTCCCATGATATAGCAATAACTGACCCTATTTCAGGTATGACCCAGAGAAGTAAGATAGTACTTTCTGCCAAATGTCCAGTGAATTTACTGGGAAGAGACCTTATGCAGCTTTTTGGCATAGCAGTAGTTCCTACCATGAAAGGTATGGAGGCACAAAGACAAATGGATACTTTTGTGATGCGATTGGAGGGTGAAGCCTATTATTGGTACAGCCAGGACCTAGTTACAACTGGTCCAGGGGCAGTAACCGAAGAACTGATGAACGTAGCCATCAGTAAGGTACCCTCCCTTCACATTGATCAACAGCACTCGTTACATTGTACTCAGTACTATTGTAGTACACCAGGACCTGATAAAGAATATGAGGAGAAATTGTTCAGAAATCCTGCAAATAGGTTAGTATTACGAACCCTGTACTGGGATACTGAGGGTAATAGTGTGGTGAGTTGTTCATTACCCCAGGAATTCATGGGACTGTATAAGTCCAACTGGCTACCGCATGTCAGTTTAACCAAACATAAAAATGCCAGATGGGTAGATCTAGGTGAAAAAGTGACAAGATGGGAAAGGCAAACTGACTTAGAGTTGTCAGAACAAGGAATACAAAAGCAAAAACTGAATTGGTTAACATAAAACGTCCAGCTGTACACTTACAACAAAGTGAGGACAGCTGATTGATGTTCCTACTGGAAGAGGAAGAAAAAGCTTTGTGTGATATACCAAGCATTCTTTGGTCAACAGGAAATCAGATGTAGGGCTTATTCGGACAGCAGGTCCAGTAACTATCACACCAAAGTCAGCATTTAGACCACAAAAGAAACAATATCCTTTGAGAAGAGATGCAGAGCAGGGAATTAAGCCTATAATAGCAGCATTACTTAAGAAAGGAGTACTGATAGAATCTTTGGATTCACCATGTAATACCCCTCTATTTCCTGTTAGGAAAGCAAACGGGAATGGCGGATGGTACAGGATTTACAAGCTGTAAATGATGCAATAATACCTAGGGCACCTACGGTGCCAGACCCGCACACTTTATTGAATGATTTGAAGCCAGAACAGAAGTATTTTACCGTGATAGATATAAGCAATGCTTTCTTTTCAATACCTATACATCCGGATAGTCAGTATTGGTTTGCTTTTACATTTCAGGGTAACAGATACACCTATACTCGACTACCACAGGGATACTGTGAAAGTCCAACAATATTCGCACAGGAGATGGCTAGCAACCTGGCGGGATTTACACCACCAGGGGGCAGTCAAGTTCTACTTTATGTGGATGACATTCTGCTTGCAGCACCTACCCAGCAACAGTGTAGGGAAGATACGATAGCATTATTGAGGTTTTTAGCAGAACAGGGACATAAAGTAAACAAGCATAAATTGCAACTTTGGAAAACACAGGTCAAGTACTTGGGATATGTGATATCCAAGGGGGGTAGAACATTAGACGAAGATAGAAAGGTAGCAATTTTACAAGCTCCCAAGCCAACTACCAAGAAGGAAATGATGTCCTTCCTGGGGACGACTAATTTTTGTCGAAGTTGGATACCAAACTATGCTGTGGAGTCGGCTCCATTGGCTGATTTAATATTTAAAACACCTATGGCAGCACAAGATATACTACATTGGACTCCAGTGGCAGAAGCAGCCTTCTGCAGGCTAAAACAATTGATAGCTTCATCATCAGTTTTGGGGCTTCCGAATTATCATAAGAGATTTTTTCAGACTGTAGATTGTAAGCAGTGATATATGACGTCAGTTCTGACGCAACAGCATGGGAATAAGCAACGCCCCATAGCTTACTATTCATCACAGTTGGACCCAGTGGCACGGTCGTTGCCACATTGTGTACAGGCAGTTGTTGCAGCTGCCATGGCAGTACAGGCTTCGGCCTCAATGGTATTATTTCACCCTCTTACCTTGAGGGTGCCTCATGCAGTTGCGATAATTTTACTGCAAGAGAAAATTGCATTTTTGTCTCCAGCTAGACATCTTTCTTGTATGACCATACTGCTGAGTCAACCTCACATGGTGATTGAACGTTGTACGACATTAAATCCATCAACGTTGCTTCCGACCCCTGTGGATGGCACACCACACAGTTGCCTACAGGAAATGGAGCAAATAACTTTACCCCGACAGGATCTTACTGATATACCTTTATCTGATGCAGAGGTAACATTTTATGTGGACGGATCATGTAGGAAGGGTCCTACAGGGAAAAATCTAGTGGGTTATGCAGTGGTTACTGATGTTGGGATTGTAGAAGCCCAACCCCTGCAGCCTAACTTGTCTGCTCAAGCAGCAGAATTGATAGCTTTAACATGAGCTTGCACTCTAGCGAAGGACAGATGTGTGAACATATATACTGATAGTCAGTATGCTTTCTCCACAGTGCATGTTTTTGCACAGCAGTGGAAGAATAGGGGAATGATAACATCCACTGGTAAACCGATCAATCATGCGCAACTGATCTTGAATTTATTAGACTCTATTCAGTTACCTACTAAAGTAGCTATTTGTAAATGTGCACTCATACAAAGCAACAAGATAAGATTTCAAAAGGTAATGCACGAGCTGATGCAGCTGCGAAGCAAGCAGCCTCAGACTCAGAAACTTTACTTTTGAATGAGAAATTACAACCCTCTGAGATTTTAGATTTAGAAATGTTAAAAACAATGCAAACATTAACTACGAAAACAGAAAAACAGAAGTGGGTAAGGCAAGGATCAATCCTTGAAGACGGATTGTACATCTCCAAAGAGAGAAAGCCAATATTACCATCTAATTTATTTAGATATGTGGCTTTGTTGAGCCATGGGCAGAGCCATGTCTCAACAGGGGGGATGGTACAGTTAGTTAACAGAATATTCCAGACATACGGATTTACGAACTACACACAAAAATTTTGTGCAGCATGTCATATTTGCAGTAAACATCATGCACAGGGAGCATTCAAACCGAAGCAAGGGAGTTTCCCTACACCACCATATCCGTTCCATACTATTTGTATGGACTTCATAGACTTGAATAAATGTGAAGGAAAGAAATACTGTTTAGTGATCATAGACATGTTTTCAAAATGGGTAGAAGCTTTTCCAACCAGGAATCCGGATGCAGCAACAGTGGCAAAGGCCCTAGTAAAGGAAATAATTCCTAGATTTGGCATACCGGAAAGGATCTATAGTGACAATGGGACACATTTTGTCAATCAGGCAATTCAGCAACTTGGGAGATTTTTTGGGATTTCCTTGAGGAATCACTGTGCTTACCACCCACAGTCAGCAGGACTGGTGGAGAGGTACAATGGGATTTTGAAAAACAAGTTAAGGAAGTTGATGGGTGAGACTCAGAAGAATTGGATTTGCTGTTTACCTCTAGCATTGCTGAGCATGAGAACAGTTCCAAATGTAAAGGGCTTGACTCCCTTTGAAGTAGTATTTGGAAGGGCATATTATGTGCCACAGTGGAAAGCTCTTATGCCTGCAGAGCTGGAGGTCGATGGCTCATTAGCCAGTTACATGAAAAGATTGTTAACCAATAAGACTGTTTTTCAGTTAAACTCTTTTGCAGATAAAGAACAGACAAAACCGGATGCAGTGCTAGCCCCAGGATCCTGGATGTGGATAAAAGTCATCAAAAAGAAAAACTGGACGAGTCCTAAGTGGGAAGGTCCGTACCAAGTACTGTTAGCAACGCCTACTGCAGTAAAGGTTGCGGAGAGGTCGTCCTGGGTTCACCTGACTCACTGCAAGCCGGTAAAGAATTTCCAGTTAGACAAAAGTTTTGTAGCTGATATATCACAAAAACAGAATGGCCAAGGGCAGAGTGTATAAAAGTACAAAGCAACCCCAAAGACATTGGTTTACTGTCCTACTGATCATACACTTATTAACCATGTTGGTAGTGACTTTTCTTTTGTTGGGGGTTTTCCTGCAAATAACTACACAGATAAAAGTAACGAAACATGATGGACTGGCCACAGATTGGCATCCGAACTTTAACACGTACCTAGCTATGAAACGTGTGTATGTAGAGACTATGAACATTTCAAATTGTTGGGTTTGTACAGCCATACCTACAGCATATGGAGGACTTTTGATGTCCGCTGTCCCTTTGGGGATAAATGAGACTTGGGAGAATTTACTTTTTGATACAGGTTCTGTGAGATCACAGGACAAAGTGGCACTGTATTTACCTGTTACACAAAAGGGAATTGTTTGTTTTTACAAAAATGATACGCTCCAAGTTGGTTGGAGTAATTGCAACATAACTGTGTCTTATAAATGTTATATAAAAGCAAAAAATCAGAGTATTAGTTGTAGCACAAATTATGATTCGTATTTGAGCTTAATGAAAACAACATTGAAATATGTACAGAAAAATCCTGAATTGTATAAACAATTGTCTGTTATAGACAGGAAAATGTTTCATTCAGAGTTAACCCGCATCAGTACTAAAGTAGAAAATTGTTATTTTGTTTGTGGGAAAAAAGCATATAAGTGGTTACCTGAGAATTGGTCCGGCAGTTGTTTTTTGGGTTATCTGGTTCCAGCAATAAGACATACTGCAGAATTGCCTCTGGGTAAGATACGGAATGTGAGAGATATAGCTCAAAAAACTGGGAACTCAGTCAAGAAACCTGCTAATCCAGTGGGTAAAATCGAAGCTGATTGGAAAGATCATTCATCCGTAAAGGATAAAGAGAAATTGACTCATATGGACTTGAGTGACAGTGTTATATCCTGGGCTGGAATAATCCCAGCCTATGGAGCAGTCAAATCGATCTGGGAATTGAGAAAATTGTCGAAACTTCTCGAAGTAATGAGTAATGCGACTTTTTCTGCTCTCGAAATTGTGACTGATGAACTGAATGCAATGAGAACTGTTGTATTACAGAACCGAATGGCTCTTGACTTCACCCTAGCGGTGAGAGGTGGTACGTGCGCGCTTATCAAAGAAGAATGCTGTGCGTACATCCCAGACAATGAGCATGAAATCAATGACCACCTAGAGGTAATTCAGCAAGTATCAGCAATGGTGGAACCAGGCCCAAACCCACTGACGAACTTTTTCCAGAATCTTTTTGGGGGGTGGGGTTCAATCCTAATGAATATTTTGATAGCTATTTGTGTAGTTTTGCTCATATTGGGAGCATGTGTTTGTTGCGGGATACCTTGTGTGAAAAGATTAGTTAGAGATTTCGTTGATGTATCTGTAACTGAGACTATGTATCAAGACCTGGAGTTGAACCTGTTGATACCAAATGAAATTCTTTCTGAAATATAAAACAAATGACTTGCCTGGTTGAAAGTTCCGGAGAGGAAGAGACTAGGGAATGAAATAATATTGTTTATGTTTCTGAATAGAATAAAAAGCATTAATAGGAGGGAGAATGTTAGAAAAATATGTACTTAAACATATACAGAATGTTAGAAAAACATGTACTTAAACATATATAGAATTTTAGAAGAATATGTACTTAAACATATACAAAATGCTAGAAAAATATGTACTTAGACATATATAAACTGTTAGAAGAATATGTACTTAAACATATATGTAGTGCAGAGTTTAGAAACAGTATAATATGTAATGCATTTGATTCTATTTAACAATATGGCAGTAGAAATGATTTTGCATGCAACTGTTTGAAACTTAGCTGCAGTGTGGTTAACCTCTGACCCTGGCAGTAGCCAGCTCAGCAAGTTTATGTCTTTCAGTAACTATAATCTGCTGGGTCAGAGAGAAATAAATATGTATGCATGTATATCTTTCTTCCTTCCACCGAGAAGGATGGCCTTGTGAACACTATCAGAGATAGTGTACAGCTGCTAACCAGAGAGACAAAGGAGCATTATTAAGAAAAGAACCGACCATTGTGCGAACTAATCTAAGAACCTTGAAAGAAGCTACATCTACAAGAAGACATTGTAATGGACCAGGTGCCTCGCAAGGCTGTGTTATTCTCATGGGAAAGTTTTTAAAAACATTACCTAAGCATCTTCTTATGAATGAAGTATTATGGACTATAGTGATGTAAATGCCCTGTGACTGACCACGTCAGTAAGGTGGGCAAAAGCTGATTGCAAATGGTATATAATTGAGGGTATTTCCTGTATAGAGTCAGTCAAAACTCTATACTTGTTTTTATATAGTTTTTTGCCTCCTAATGTACATTAGTAAAGCAATATTGTTTGAACCTGAGCATCCTGTGTTATTGACTGTCATTTTGAAAAGCCTAATGATTTTTACAGTCTGATTTTAACAATTTATTTGACACTTACCTACAATCAACTGGACTTGGATTAGTTTAGGGAATCATTTTATTTAATAGAGGTGTATTTATCTTTGATGAATATTCATACTCCACCTCCTTTAGTTCTTGCACTTTCAGTTTGTGGTCTGAATGTGTGGAAGGCATTATAACCCAGTATTGCTGGGGTGCTTTCCATGGCTTTAAGCCAAATCTCTGTGACTGCATAAATGTCAGCATCTTCTAAGGTGAGGGCTGCTTTCAGTGAGTGTAGTTTTAGATTTAGACTCCTAGCATTTAGCAGCATAACCTTGAAGTTGCTTTTTGAAGATATTTTTATGTTGGGAATTTTGTTGTTATGACATTGCCTAAACAAAGCACTATGGGGAGGCAAGAGCCCGAGCCAGTAACCAAAATCCCATAGGTGACAGATGAAGACCATCTCTGACAAAGCAGCATGGTCTATCTACCATGTTAGCCCAGGCTGACAGGTACTGGATACCCTTTGAATGGCACCAGAAATTAATCCAATTGCTGAAGTCAATCATTTTTGTTTATATTGTGGTATCAGCTTGGGTAAAAGTAATATGTTGCCCAAGGCTAGGGACATATCTGCGTGAGACACATATTCAGAGAACTCAGTCATGTCTCTCTTCATATAGACCAGTGCGGTATGTCTCAAGTCATTCACACCAACATGAACTATGACAGAGTCATAATGGTACTTGTTGTGTTGAGACTTTAGTGCGTGCATGATCTGGCAGATCCTGACACCTGACTGACAGCTTACTGTAACCATCTTCTTGTCCAGCTTGGCCTGTGGGACACCTGTGTGTCTCACTATAGAGTCGCCTATGACCAAAAAAATTAGTTTAGATTTGCTTTGCCTTACTGGCTTGTTTGGTGAGATGCTTGTGCTTGTAATTGTATGTGTGTTGTAGGTACAGTATTGGGTGTAGCATGTTTATGTTTCAGAGGCTAATGCTGTTTACGTATATTTCTGGTGAGTACCTCCACATATGATTTATGTGCTGAGAGAGTGGTTTGTGCAGGAAGAGTAGTTTGTGGGCTGACAACCTGTTTACTATGACTGTTCTGTGAGTAAGTGAGCAAGGATTCTAAATTCTTAGTGTGTTTGCATCTCTCAGAAATTGAGGTTGAATGGTTTAGGAGTAGTGGGTTGTCAGTGTACAGGAGGCAATTGCCACACTGCCTCAGAATACCCATGTAAATCAGGCTGCCACGGGAAATGGAGGAGAACTGACCATCCATAATACTAGGTGTAAATTTGATTACTTTAATGAGGGAAGATGTGGTTTAATTGAGGGCTTAATGCTGGGTCTATACTACTGGGGGTCTCAAGAGGTGCAAGACTGTTAAGGCTTAGGAGATTTCAGCTAAAGTGGCAAATGGTGTAGAAAGCTCAGTTGAGGTGCTCTCTAAGCAGCTAAGCACAATTTAAGGTGGGAGGGTGGCCTAATGGTTAAGGTGTTTGCCTTACAAACACAAGGTGCAGGGTTTGAGTCTCACAAGGGATAATTGGCTAGGCTTACAATGGCTTGCAAGGGCAGTTAGCCTAGTACTAACCTATGAACCTATGAACTAAAAGGGACTCCTCAGTTGGAGCATGGGCAGCTTCTAAGGGAAAATAAATCTACTTTAGCTTTTCCATCTATAACCGTCAATGGTTACCTCCACAGCAAGGTGGTGCACAAAGGCGCGCTACATACAAACAGATGCCTCAAATTGCTCAGATGAAAATAGTAGAGCCATAGCTAGTCATCAAACTTTGTGGAGCTGTGTTAAAACAGGTGCAAATCCACACAAATGCAGGGCTTATGTAGCAAATGTGAGAACCCTTTTTTAAAACAAGTTAAGCAATTTTCAAACAAGCTGGCTAATGGAAATGCTCAATACTGAGCCTTATTCCAACAATCTCCTATGCAGATGGGTCCTTTGCAACTCTCTTCTGCCACAAGGGTGCAGGGCATCCTATTAATGTAAGATGGCTGGTTTTAGTGTTCAGATAATGACAAACAGTCTAGATTCAGCAAATGTGACTCTAGGTTCATAGGTTCATAGGTGTTTACTAGGCTAACGACTACAAGGGCCTTTTTAAGCCTAGCCATACATCACAAATCTCTGACGAGTTCTTATACTTTTGATAAGTGTAAACATGGGACTGGGAGATGAACCATTTACAGGTTACCTGTTTTTTATAATCCAAGGGGTGGTGATGCTAAGGTAATGTTGGAGAATAAGGAACTGAAATGGCAGCTACAATTGCAGATAACATGATATCCAGACTTAAATTAATATACTTCTATTCAGTCTGTTTAACAATGACATCAACAAAATTTTAGTAATGGTTTTAATTAATGCTTTTGTGGAAAATTGTGTTATTTCATTTTCATTGATAACATTGGTATGTTTGAACAACGTTCTGCTTTAATTCAGACTGTTCATTTACAATTGGATAATTGAATAACTTTATAATTGGGGTAACTTGTGTAGAAAAGGGTTATGGGAAGGACTTGCTGTGATTCTGATGAGGTCCTACTTTTTAAGGAGGAAAGTGCTTAATCTCAATTGTTTTGTAAAAAAATGTTTTGTATTAGTGAATCTGTGTTTTATAGCTTGTGGTTACTTGTTTTTAACCTTTTTATTAGTCAAGTAACTGCTCTTTATTTGAGTTAATAGTGCTCAGATAATGCCAGTCTTGATTCAGCAAATCTGAATCTAGCCTATGCTATAAAATACACAAGTACTAGAAAATACAAATTGAGGAAAATGGTCTCAAACAGCAAGCAATTAAAACAGTTAAAATGGCTAAAAAAAAACATTAAGAGTGGGTGACAATTCAGTATTACTCAGTTTAAATTGCAGTACAGTGAATTAAAAATACTTATTTTTCTGTAGATTTCAAAGGATGCCTTGGATTTCATTTGGATTCACTCCAGAAATCAGAGAGAACACATCAGTCCTAGAGCAGCTCCTGTAAATTGAGCACTGACTCCTGAAAAATGAACACATTCTGTTTTTGAGTCGTGGTACCCCACAATCTTATAGGAAGGAGGAAAGCTTATGTTTAAGGTATGCACATGTCATGCTAATTAGCTGTTCAATGTATATATTTATTTATTTATTTATTTATTTATTAATGTATTGGCTTATTTGTCTGGTGTAGCTACTTTTCAGGAACATTTGTACAGATTTTTGGGTCTGCAAACTGAGAGATATGCTTCTTTTCTAAGATTGAAGTATGAAATGTGAAAACCTTTAACAAAATTCAAAAAGGTAAAAGCTATTTTGGCATGTATGCAATTATGATATACAAAAATGCACATGTATGACAATACTTTATCAAAATATGGAAATGAAATTCATGCTTGGCTTCCAGTTATGACCATGAGATAGAATGGACGAGGCGCATCTTTTCTTCTAGCATCATGCACAATACACTTCTTGTAAAATGGAGTCTGAAATTCTGTATATTGGAGAGGTAGATGACTGAGATGCATTCATATCAGTTACTTTACTGAAAGATGTGGAATACATGCAGTCACATAACATGCATCCCCATATGACAACACCCATTGTTAAAGTGCTATAAACAATATCCCACAAACTACAGAAGAATGAAGCAAGTCTAACATAAAGACTGAGACAGAAAGTAGCTTATTTTATATTGCATGCTCATTGTATCTGACTCCCCATGATCCTGAAAAGGATAAAGCCGAAATCAAAAATAAATGAATATCCTTATTATTTGCGTTCACCTGGAAAACAAAACCATTTTTATACTGTTAGCTGGCTGCCTGCATTCATGCTTTAACATAAATTATTTCAGTCTAGTCTCCTGCTGGTTATAGTGAGGGCTGGCATGAATATCTGAGTTGAAGGTCAAGCAGGCCATTTCATCAAGCTGCCATTCATTTTGTCATCTGTTTCCCTCCCCTTCCATTTTTAATGTCCAGATCCTAAATGTAATTCAATGCATTCTGAAGTATGGTAAACTGCAACAGAAGTGCAGTTAGTGCAGCTTGCAATCTTGAATTTTGCTATTTTATTTTATTTACTAGAAGAAGTCTTGTACAAATTTTAAAAAGTATGTCTCATTGGTATGCAGTAAAATTTTAAATTCTAATAACCAGGAGCTGCAAAAAAAAAAAACAACAGGGAATAACATAGTAAATATATTAAAAGACAAAAACAGAAATCATTCAGCAAACTAAGATCCAAGACAAGTGGCATTTGAAAGTAATGTCAAAGATGGTGACATAATGCATCAGCAGTTGCTGACACCTCTGGGGTTTGGTTCCTGGTCAGTCCAACAAATAACATGACACAGTTTTCCCCTCTTAGAAAAATATGAATGATACATAACATCTAAGATGGTTTACAGTTAGTGATCCATGAACTGTATCTCTCTGTCAAGAAGACACTGAAGCAAAGTTCTGCAGCTTTCAGGGGACAACAGCCAGACTACTACAAAATGTAAAAGGACAGAAAAAAACCTCTTTAGAAACAAAGAAAAACAAACCTGCTGCTTGCTGGAGATGTCAAAGTCATTATTAAAGCTTACGTGATATGACTTTCTTACATATTTTAAAACCTGTACTAAAAAAGGTTTATCTAATACTTAACAGAGGAGATTTTGATATTCACCATTTTATGCATTTCACCTAGATTAAAGAAATATCCAACATAATACCAGGATTTATAATTTACCTACCCTTAGTAACATCCTGAGATCCACTATACGAGGGACAATCCCCAGGATTCAAGAAGCTCGGCGCAAGGATGGTTTTAGCCTTGCACCGAGCATCCTCACTACAGATGGTGCAGCAGTGCCATATGAATATGTATGAGGGTGTGCCGCCACACCCTCGACGTGCACAGGAAACGTGTGCTAGTGTAGGGGGCATGTACAAGTGCTCTACGGAGGCATAAACATGCCCCAACACTTGCAAAACCTACTATGCCTACTAGTAGAGCCCACCCCCTAATAGTAAGTCAGTAATTCAGTGTCCGTGGATACGGAAATGTATGCTAAGCATACAAGAGTGTCCAAGAACAGTGAAATAAAATCGAAGTAGTAAACACACAAGCACATAGTGGAATGTTGAGCCCTGTCCCTAGAACTTTCACAATTAGATTCCCTGTGTCCCTATTATACATTTGAATTGCTGCAATATCGAAGGTGTAAGCAAAGCGCAGCGTGTTTGCGCATCACTGCCCTCCGTCGAGCATAGCTTACACATCATATTCATTCAAATAGAGAAAAACATGCGGAATCAACATAAATGTCAATAGTGTAGTGTTTAGAGCATCCGCCTAACAAACAGGCATTCACGCTTCGAGCCCAACAATAGCACATATAATTTTCAATGTGGAATGAATGTCGTTTTGCCGTAAAACCGACATAAGAGTATCGCATGAGATATTTATCTTAAATATCATTCAAGCAAAGTGGCACTGTCATAATGAATAAGGTACTAGTAAGTGGGTGTAAGCACAAATAAGCAGCAGTAAACACATATAAATACCAACGAAATAACAATATTGCTGGTGAAAAAAAGGAAAACGGACAACCCAATCTGTACCTTAAACGTTTTCGTTCAATTTAATATCAGAATTCTGATGAAGTTCAGTGATATTACATTGAACGAAAACATTTAAAATACAGATTGGGTTGTCTGTTTTCCTTTTTTTCACCAGCAGTATGTTTTTTTCGTTGGATTTACTGTTTATGTGGTTCTTGCATTACATATAAATACCAGTAAGCAAGTCTGAGTGCGCTTGCGTGGGTCTAAGCAGTCTCCAGCATAGGAAATGTATGTAAGTATATACAGATATATAATATATATATATATATATATATACATGCATATATATATATATATATATATATATATATATATATATATATATATATATATATATATATATATATATATATATATATATATATATATATATATATATATTTATATATATATATATATATGAAGAAAGAACGACGTAGCAATAAAGCATACAAAAGAAATGAGCAGAGAATCAACAGCAACCCCAGTATTATATAGCACTGTCAGCGTATGTCATATCAAGCTGGGCAGGAGTGAGCAAAGCACTGCTACTCACACCACAGTCAGGATATTACCAGTGGGAGTAACATTGTTGATTTGCTAAATCTACTTTACATACAGAGGGAAGTCCCTGGTGGGACTACCCAAAAATTGATAGACAATTTGGCCATCTGACCACTACACAAGCAAGGGCAAGTATGTTCAAGGACTAAATGGTGGGAAACCCTGAGAATACATGGGTTTGGGGCAACATACGTGTAGGGCCCCTAATGCTCAGGAGAGGGCAATGTGTGGAGGTGTGTCATGGCTGCGATAACAAGTGGACAGTGGATGGTATGTGTGTATGTTGAACACGGGTGGGATGGAGGAACTATGGGTAAGAAATTATGGAGCCAGGCGTGCCAGGGTTGGATGGGCTGGTTCTAATTGGAACACCCCGTGGACATCAGCGAGTTCGTTATAAGTATATATATGCATACACACATGCAGACATCAATATGTAGAAGTACATCCTCTGTAACACATTCATTCCATTTGCAGACATAAATAACATGAATGTGCCCTTTCAAACCCTTGACAGTAGATAGAATAATAGGCTGTGCAGAAGAGGGATGGAACGAAACTGCTAAAACACAGAAGTGTGTACAATGTCCGAAGTCAGTGCTGTGCTGAAAAAAATCAAATGTGAGGACATTCCCACACATGGAATCATTCCTGTGATCTGCCTGCTACAGCAACACCAATTACTAAACCGGTATATTTGTAAAAGAAATACGCCGAACACATACATAATTAGGCTCTCATGTGTAACATGTGCGTTACCACATAGTCATACTTATTAATTTATTGTAGTGTCATGTTAACGGGAGTAAGGATGTACTGAAGTATAGAGTCTAATCTTAACATAAACACATGTGTGTCCCATGTGGGACAACCCAAAAATTGCGAATAGTATTCTTTTGGTCACTCATGTCACCAATGTTTGTGGACTAAATGTTTGGGAGTTCTGAGGATACGTGGAGTGAGTCAACTGATGGGATGGGTCTATAGGAGTAGGGAGTGGCCAATGTGTAGTGGTGTGGATACACCACAAATCCAACTGGAGAATGGATGACTGCAGTGTTAGGGAGGCATTGGTGTGTGTGTTTGGGGAACCAGGAGCCATGGGTATATGGGTATATATACAAATGAAGCAGCACAGCAATAGTGTATTGGTTAGAGCAACCACCTAATGAACAGACATTTCTGTACCGAATCCCACTGCATCACATACCATTTACCATCGATAATCTGTACATGAACATATTGCGACATATGTCTACTGTATAACCTGCAAAATATAAATTAAAAGTTAACTGGAGTGAAGTGTCAGTGTCATAATGAATAAGGCACTAGTAAGCAGGTTCAAGCATATATAAACACCAGCAAGCATGTGTAAGTGCGTTTGTGCGGGGTATGCATTGCTTTACAGACACACACACACACACACATATATATATATGTAAATATATATATATATATATATATATATATATATATATATATATATATATATATATATATATATATATATATATATATATATATATATATATATATATATATATATATATATATATATATATATATATATGAGGAGCCCAAGCAAGAAACAAGAAACACGTAACATGACCTTCCACCCCCCACCCCCAGCCGGACATGGGAAACTTGCACACTTACACACATATATATAGACAGCAAAATATAAATATACATGTATGCATACATATACATATATATCTCTATATAGTAATGTATATAGATATATATATGTGACTGTAAATATACACATGTATATAGCTAGGATATGATACAGCAGTTACGAGTTACATATGTTCACAGGCCGTGCATATGGGGGTGAGGGGTCCAATAAACAAATGTGTAACACATAGCATCAACCCCCCCAGCTAGGCTGGTGAGACATACAGACACACAATAAAGGTAAACACACCACTGCTTCCCAGACCAACGGCAGGATACTACTAGTGGGAGAGACCTGCCAGGTCTAACCTTGAAACATAGACATCAATGTCCCTTGTGGGACACCAAAAGTTAATGATCATCGGAGGCAGTCCTGGTAATGACTTATCAAACCAGGCTGTAGATGTACATGGACCAGTAGGTTGTGGAAGCCTGATAACCCATGGGTCGACACAACGAATGACATGTGTCCTGACACAGGGAGAGTGGGTAGTGTGTAGTGGTGTGTTTATACCTCACCTGCACCCACAGTAAGGATGAGTGCTGTAGAGGAATGGCAGGTGGGGGAACTATGGGTATATGATTATGGGCCTAGAAGTGCAGGTGTTGGTTGGCGCAGTCGTATTAGGACTGCCCCGGGTATGTAAGTAATATTCCGAAATGGGCATAGCTGACACCCATACCTCTCAACCCCTAAGAGCAAATCTACTGGACAGGAAATAAACCATTGGGGGAATAAATAGGGACCATACCTCTGAACTGTCCCCGATTTCCAGGGACGTCCCTGATTTCGACTCAATTTCTAACTCTGTCCCACTTAATCCCTCCTAAAACTAGTGACATTTGGAGGAAAGGTGGTGAATTACACGTAATGAATAACAACAACAATTAAGAGTTATAAACTTCATTTACCTCAGAAAATGTATATGAATTCATATGCTCTGAGTCTGTCAATGGGTCAGGTTAATAGCACAAATAATTTAAATGTGTCCCTGATGTTGTTATGTCGTGTCCCTGATTCAGTTAGTATTTTTGCCCAATTGTATGAGAGGTCTGATAGGGAGAGAAAGCACATATTCCACTGACAACCTTAGAAAAATTATAGAATATTAGGTATGCAGTAGCATGACTCGGCTGAAGGATGTGAGTTACAAAACCCAATTACTTGTTTGTATTGAAGAGTGTCAATTCCCATGTATTAGCCAGACAGATGCAGATTGCAAGAGGAACACACCAGTAATATGAATCAAACTCTGGACAGGCAGCGGATTCTGTACAGTCAAATGGCATGTTGTCGCCTAATGGGCAGCCATTCCCGATACTGTAGGCATGTAATCCAATGTAATAGGCATCACAAGGTAATATCGTAGTCCTCACTCCCACCCAGGGGTGTGAGTGTCAGATGCAAACACCAAATGCAGTGCATTTGCAAGTGCAGGAGCAAGCAGGTGTAATCCTGTTTGGCCGCCAGTATGAGAGTATTGCACTGGTAAAGCAATGTAGAGGCTAACTGAGTGTAAGAAACTGTAACTGAAGGTTAGCATTGCTTAGCTCCGCACAGACCCATGCACACCCACTCACAACTGCTTTAATGTGCCTTAATCACTCCGTATCCAACGGCCTTGTTCTGCCCAGCAACAAAATAAATGGCCTCTGCAAGGCTCTAAACCAGAACCCTGCACACACAGCTATTGTGTGCCACTAAGCCATGGCAGATATACAGACATCGGACCTTATCACAAACATATCATCCAGCGCAGTCATTCAACAGTATAGGAAATGTATTCCATCATGTAGATGTATATGTGAGTGTTTATGTCCAGCTATAGATACATACATATATATAGATATATCAGGAACATCCCATGTGACAACAAAGCATTAAAAAGGAATGAAAAGGGAAACACCAGCAACGCCTGTATTATGTAGTGGTGTTATCCTATGTAATATCAAGACTCCCTCAAACAGACAAGTGTCATTCATACATGCAAACGTTTGTACATTGGCCATATACATCAGTCTGTGCATGTTATTTACACAAAAACAACAGTTCCTGTCCAATCATTATGTGAAAACAGTACTCTTGCAAGGTGATGTGTGTGACATCATCATCATGATAAAGGTAAATGGGGTAACCATAGAGGGACCGGTAGTGTTGTGTGTACAATGGGGTCATCCACATCACGTGTACCTGGAACATTTAGAAGTCATGTGCATACTAGGATCATGTGCCTGAGAGACAGGGGTGAGGATAACTGGAGTATGTTGTGATGCATATTCAAAGGGTTACATGTGTTCAG
Organism: Protopterus annectens; assembly: GCF_019279795.1. Classification (NCBI taxonomy): domain Eukaryota; kingdom Metazoa; phylum Chordata; order Ceratodontiformes; family Protopteridae; genus Protopterus; species Protopterus annectens. The sequence continues at coordinate 1,297,109,169 of NC_056729.1, forward strand.
TGGACACGTGTGTGAAATGGACAGCTATGTATGGGGCAAATGTTGTTCTAGGAACCGATTGGCCTTTTGTTTCCCTAGGGTGAGAGTGGGATGTGGGGGAAGGAGAGTAGGTATGCTCGTGGAGGATAGGTAGGATAGGATGACAGACAAGACAGCATACAGGGTCGGTATATGACACATGTGGGGGGATACACCTCGGACAGGGAGGGGTGTTCGGCAGTCTCAAGCCCATGAGCCCCCAGATGGAAACAGTGGAACAGAGTTCCCCAGCCATGGGCAGCCACCACTGCACCAAAACAGCTGCAAAGGGGACAGTGCTGGGGCTGTCTAGAAGGGGCAGCCTCACCCTGTAAATGTGACACTCTGCTCTTGAGCTGGTATATCTGGCCTTGAAACCCTTTATTGATCCCCCTACGCACCATGTCTGGGACTGTACGATAGCAGACATGTTCCTGTCTGGACCTGCTCCCAGGGAGACAAGCCCCATCCTCAGTGGTGGTACCAAAAAAAGGTGGTGCAGAGTCAATAGAGGTGGAAGTCCAAGGCTGAGCCCCAGATGTGCTGGTGCCCGGTGCCATGGCCAAGCTGAAGTGGGACAGGAGGTTCTGCCAGGACTTCCAAACCCATACAGCCTATGGTGTTGCAGTTTAAACACAGATATGGCTTAGTAATAGTCAACAGCATTCAGGATTACTTATAACAGCATGCATAGATATGACCATCAACCCAACGCAACAGATGGTATACATTTGCAGAGGGAGCACACCACATGCATATATACTGCATGACATCTGTACAAACTGTAGAAGACTTGTGACTGCAGCTATGAACAGTGGCCCATTATTGGCATGTCACTGAGAACCCCAGACAGTGTCTGTCATACCACTGTTTCATGTGACATTTGTCCAATCAGGGATGCGATGGCAGTATCTCATCACTATCACCATGTACTGGCTGCAATCCTCACACTATGCTCCTGCAGTTCACAGATGTGTGTTCAGTGAGTAACACAGAAAACAAATGGTTCCACACACTGACCATTCCACAGATGTCCCTACAGATGGGAGTCCCTCACAAACAGAGCACTGTCATGTCAGTTTTAAAACATGCAGAATAGCCATTACCACACACAACTTGTTAAACAGGCAGTAGTCTCAATGAAGCATAGCTACACTTACATGCTGTAGTCATGTCTGGCACATCATCCTCCTGTCTTTAGGCTATTTTCCACTGTGTATGTTGTTTGAGGAACATCCAGATATCATCTGTGATGCCGTTTACCAAACACCAAATCCAGGTACCACTCACAGCGACTGTCATGGGCAAATACCAATATGATGTTCCTAGATATTGTACTGTGTTTTTCATGTGATTGGCTATGGTAACATCATCACAGCTGTTCCACATGCAATCAGCTAGAGGAGGACTGCAATAGGTGCAGAGGCCATCACCTGATCATGACCATCACTTACAAAACACAAGCTGCTGCTGAGCAGGTGTACACCTCCACATCCACCAGAGAGTGTGTGGGAGGGACAGACAGATGCAAAGTACATCAGACAAGGACTTGGAGACTAATACTAAGCATTGTCTGTCACACACCTACCAGTACAGCAGTTCAAACCCCTGACTGACTAGTCATTACTATTACAAGTGCATGCAGTTACTCCATGTGCCACAAAGCTGACATGTTGGTTTGCTGTAAGAACATATATGTGTGCTGGTGAGTGACATCTGCACCAGAGATATAGTAGACATACATTAGGTGTAGCACACATGGCTGTCCACATGAACGGATGTCATTGTCAACACAACCACACTCTCTAATGGACTCACATTGACACTCTTTGCCAGGCCCACAAATACACTTTCAAACTACTTAGTTTGCCACACTGCAGTAATGCACAGGTACTACATGCACCAAAGGGGATATCCGGAGGTTCTATAGGCTAGGGCATGTGAACGTGTTTGACATTTGTCAGTATGTCAATGGGAGTTATACTGGGAGTGACTGTGGTTGGGAGCATCATACCCCACATGCAGACACAAGGTGCCAGTACTGACATGCATATGTGCATTGCTTCATGGGTGTGCAGTGGTTGGCTGTGCAAGATGGCTGTACAAGGCTGGGTGAGGGGTAATCCTTGGCATCACGCCACCTGACAATGGTGTGCAGTGTGGTACAGGGGTGTAGTGTCTGCAATGTCCCACACAGATGGGTATTGTATGAACTGTCCTGACATCCTGGTTACCATTGTTTATGGCCATAGCTTTGCAATGCATGCCATGTCTGTGTTTGATAGTCCTTGACATGGACATTGCCTGGGATGTGCACATCCCACAGTAATGTACAGTGACATGTACAGGTGTACCTGGTTTGGCTGGCACATGTGTACACAGACTGTTATCCTCTGATATGCCAATACTGGCCTGGTGTGGCATTACCTGCTTATAGTCAGCAGGTTGACCCTGCACCTGCATTGATAACATGATACAGGTATCCCCTGGTGTCAGTGGCATTGGTCCATACAGGGCACATGTGTAAGGCATTGTATGGCCTCTGTGGATCATCTTTGATGGCACCACATTTGTTGCAGGCCTCCAGTGGGGAACATAGTGAAGGCACATTGTGCGCAATTATGTGCCTATTGTACTGCTGTACAGGGTGCCATGCCCTCTGCAGCCCACTGCAATCACACCATGCCTACTATCTGTCATCAATGTGCAGGTTACTAGCAACATAGCGGGATATTCTAGACAAGTGCGTTTGTGTATGACACATGGGTTCAGGATGTATTCCGAGTAATAGTATGGTTGCATACTTTGTTCACCAGGCCTTTTGCCAGATGTAGGGGTATGGCTTGTGAACATAGTCCCTTGGCTGACTGACATCTGTACTCCTCGTGAGGTGAATATTGTGACATATAAGATGGACACCATATAGCAAAACTACAAAATCCATTCCCCAACATGTCCAGTGGTTAGACACTCATAGCCACCTCCACACAGGCTCTGACAGTCAAACACACACACACCTGCCATGTCTTGGAATAGAACCCCTACCTAAATAGTGAGCATTACACAGTTACAGCATGCACTACGGAGATTACTGGGTTACAGCAGTCCCAGAGGTGTATATTTAGGAGGGTGACATCAGCAGGATTGCCAAAGGTGGTCATGTGAATTGTAAAGAGTGTGCATACTCTAACAGGCATTGTTACTTTTCAGGCAGACAGACAGACACACACACAGTTGGTCTCTCTTGGAATAGAACCCTTACCTAACTAGTTTATCACAGTGCAGCAATATGCAGTTACAGCACGCACTACGGAGAATACTGGATTACAGCACTCCTAGAGGTGTATTCCTAGGTGGGTGACATCAGCAGGATTGCCAAAGGTGGTCATGTGAATTGTAAAGAGTGTATATACTGTAAAAAGCATTGTTCTTGTCTCAGGCAGACAGAGACATACACACACAGTTGGCATCTCTTGAAATGGAACCCCTACCTAACTAGTTTATCACACTACAACAATACGCAGTTACAGCACTCTCTACGGAGAATACTGGGTTACAGCCATCCTAGAGGTGTATTTCTAGGTAGATGACATCAGCAGGATTGCCAAAGGTGGTCATGTGAATTGTAAAGAGTGTGCATACTCTAAAAGGATAGTTGCTTTCACAGGCAGGTGCACAGACACACACACAGTTGACCTGTCTGGGATTAGAACACCTACCAAGCTAGTTTAACACACTACAGCAATACACAGTTGCAGCACATGCCATGGAGATTACTGGGTTACAGCAGTCCCAGAGGTGTATTTCTAGGTGGGTGACATCAGCAGGATTGCCAAAGTTGGTCATGTGAATTGTAAAGAGTCTGCATACTCTAGAAGCATTATTTCTTTCACAGGCAGGCAGACAGACAATTGAGCTGTCTGGGATTAGAACACCTACTAAACTAGTTTAACACACTACAGCATTACGCAGTTACAGCACACACCATGGAGATTCCTGGGTTACAGCAGTCCCAGGGGTGTATTCGTAGGTGGGTGACATCAGCAGGATTGCCAAAAAAGGGCATTCCAAGTGTACTGCGGGTTGTACATGTCTGTTACCTGCGTGTACCTGCTGCACGAAAACACATTTATACCTGCTTACAACTGCTTTATGCAGTCCTAATTGACAGCATCAACAAGGCCTGTAGGTCTTGAACCCTGGACCATGCACACTAAGGTCACTGGATATACCATTAAGCCATCTGGGTTGTACACATGTTGCATGGAGTCTATAATGCACATCCTACTACAGGTATTCCACAGTACTGAAAACAAATGGGACAGTCACTTTGTGTACATATGTACAATACCCTTGAATGTACTGTACTCTGTGAAACAACAAAGACACGTCTACTTCTGTACAACTGTCATAACTACATATATTTATGCACTTACGGAATGTGTACACACACACACACACACACATATATATATATTTATGTATATATATATATATATATATATATATATATATATATATATATATATATATACATATACACGTCTGAATGCCCTTTGTGACACAGAAGGGTTCCAAAGGAACTGACGTGTACACAAATCAAAGGCATCTCTTGTGTTATAACATTTAAATGATAAGTAGTTCACCAGAGAAGGGATGGTTGTTGTGTATGTGGAGTTTGGGATGGGGGAATGATGGCTAATTTAATCTACCCTGGGGATTGTGGAGTTAGGGTGGGGGAATGATGGGTATGGACCTACACCCCAGCGACCACATCTGTGTCACTGCTCGACAGTGGCACAGGAAAATAACATACCCAACTGTAGTCATGCTTGACTGTGTATTCTTTACCATTCCTAACTACATAATACTTTGTAGACACCGGTCACCACAGATGGCTACCATGGTGTGCTAAAAGACATTACACATGTGTATGCCTGGCTACAGGGTAGTCACACACACAAACAAACACACACACTTTCCAGTATTGTGCATACATGTCTTGCCTATGTAAAGGTAACTAGTATAGTGGTATGCAGTTGGGGTATGTGCCACAGAACACATACAGTTACACTTACCCTGATTCCACTTCTGATCTGGGTGACATCACAGGACCGATAACTTGCAGTGGGGAAAAGGAAAGAGAGAGGTTTAGTAGCTGACAAGGACAAAGGCCAGTGCAAAAGGAGGTATCTCTTTGGAATGCATCAAAACCCGTTGTCATGACAGGATGCAGACACAAATACACACACACACAACCACACCCAGCCATTTGCTGAGACACACACACACACACACACACACACACACACACACACACACACACACACACACACACAGCCATTTGCTGACACACACACTCAGACATTTGCTGTCACACACACAAACACAAGCACACAGCTGCTAGTGGTGGGATCAGAACTCCTACCTATCTACAGATCACTATTACAGTACTACACAGTTACGAGATGCGCCACAAAGATTACACATTCCAAGGCAGCCAGACTGCCCTTCTACAATTGAGGACAACAACAGGGAAACTGACAGTCATGAAGTACAAAGCTGTAAACCTGTATGTTTAAAGTAGGTGTCCATTACAACCTGTATGCACAAACAAGACACATCATCCGCAGGTAGGCCTGAGAGGTATAGTTGTAGGAACCTGTACTGGAGCATGGCCATCTGTGGAATGGACAACTACTATCACTATACAGGGTTACAGTGGGGATGCTCATACACTTAGTAGCACAGGGCCGTTTGGGATGCACTATGACTACAACTACACAAGGTTATACTGGGCATGCTCATACACTTAGTAACAAAGGGCTTGTTGGATGCACTGACTCAAATTACACAAGGTGGCAGTGGGTACGCACATTCATTTAGCACAGGACTGTCTGGGATGCACTCCGATTCTAACCACTGAAGGCCACAGTGTGCATGCTCAAACATTTACATGTACAGAACACGTTGTAATGGACTCCTGTTGTAAACACACACTGACATATATATTTTACGTATACACATTCATGCATGCATGGACGTGACAGACAATAGGTTACCTGGGTCGTATAGGCGGATGCTACCTACAGCATGTGTCACACACCTTGCTGCCCTGAAAGGTATACATTGATAGCAGGTTCTGGACAGTGGCATTATACGTTGAACAGTGGCATGTGCAAGCATAATGTGTGAGTCACCTTGTGTAATGGTACTGAGGTGCAGGTGTCAAGATGACCTCTCCCGGCTGTGTTAGTAGTTGTCATTATTAGCAGGACTGCTACTCTAAGTATATCTCACATTGGTCATATACACAAGTTCTGCTGCTGTCCGTCACCTTACGTGAGGCATTTGCTACCAAGCACATTAATGCCACGTGCAGTGATGTCATGGTACAGGTGGCAACTACTAGACCAAATCAATGAGCCAATGTCCTGCTGTTATTATGAGGTTGTCCAGTGTCTGTCATTCTGGGCTGTCATGACCGAATGACGAGCCTTCAACACAGAGCACATGCATCCATGTTACACGTGTGAGTGGATAATACATAGGTCGCATTTACCCATATAGCTGCAGTCCAAGGCAAATGTCCTACACACAGAAGTAACACCCTGACACCTACCTGACAATTGCATCGGATGCTTATGCTAACCTGTGCTAGATGTGTGGCTTTAGTAATCCATTTGCTCAATGTAGAACCTACAATGGGGAATACTGACATCTGTGCAGTGAGGAACACCTGGCTGAAAGCTCTGTAGCACACAATTGCAGTACCACCATATAACTCAGATCCAGACATGTGGACCATAACAGTGGTATGGACCATTCCAGGTGGTGGTGTACATATATTCATAAAGGCTACTCACATGTAAAGACCACTACTCGGGCATAACGCATCACAGATGAGTCAGGTACAGGTGACAGTGGCAAATGCTACATTCTAGGTTGTATCCTCATATACATCCACCACCTTGTTCTCAGACTACCAACACACAGTGGTATGGCATAGTATATTAGACCACCAGATAACCCTTGATTGGCAGACTATACCTAGGCCTACATCAACTGTGCAAAGTACCCATGTACAGACACAGCTGCATAATGTGTTATGCAATGCAATAATACCACTGTTTGTAGTTCAGTTGTACACATACCAGGGTCCCTCGGATGTTGTCAGCATTAACACAGTTGACTGTTGCTGTACACCAGTAAACAACACCCTCATGGTTGGATATGACCTAACCGCACCTGCCCTGGATATGTACATGCCACACTCATACAACATAAATTACATTACCATAGCTTTCGTTTTCCTTTCTACATACAGGTGGCTACAGTCATTACACACATGCACATGGCAGATAGCACGCTAACAGTACATAAGGTTCAATATCTATGTTGAAAGAGGTAATATCCCCTCTCTACTGATCACCCATGACACCTATCATATCATACAACACCCCATGTGGCATGTATGTCTTTAGACATGTCCACCTAATGCAATCCCTACAAACATACCCAAATAACAGGGCCATAGGGCCTACAGAAGGCCTGTATTGACAGACTCAGGGAAATCCAGCTCTGCTCTGTATGTTCCTGAGTAGTCACAGGTGATATGTCCATGACATGTGCAGCCATGTGTGGCCACAACTCCAACATATATCCCATGTCAACAATTGCAAGCCACGCATGCTGTGTGCTGTCTGGACATTAGCCTTAGTACCACAATAGCCAGTAAATGCTGGGGTGAGATCTTTATAAGCCACAGACCTCACACATGCTTGAATGAGTGTATTGCCTAGCTCAAACAGAGCACATTGCTGGCACTCTTCCAGTACACATGAGGTGTGTGTGGCAAATATGATGTGCTCACTGTTGACTATTACAGTGCCCTGGCTTCACCATGGCACTGTCAAGTAACAGTTTGTAGGAGCATGACATGGAATAGTGCTGTGTGCGTTATGCTGATATGTGCTGTTGTAATATATGTACACTTGGCTACTTGGTGAAAGTGGTGGTGTCCTACCAGTACATGAATACAATATCCATTATGGTGTAATGTTCGGGGTTGGGAGGGTGACCTAATGGTTAAGGTGTCTGCCTTGCAAACACAAGGTGCAGGGTTTGAGTCTCACAAGGGGTAATTGGCTAGGCTTAAAATGGCTCACAAGGGCAGTTAGCTTAGTACTAATCTATGAACCTATGTTTCACACATGGCATGGGGAAGGTGTGGAATGTATCCTCTTGACCTGCTAGTGCACGTACTGATGTAGACCACATATGTGTACATGTATTGATGTTTGTGTAGATTCCATGTGTGTGCAATATCTGATGTCTGAAGGTGACTGTTGTCTTAGTATATCATTCTGTTGCAATTACAGCCTCAACATTGCCAACTGTATATGGTGATATGCTCTAAGTATAGTAAGCCGTACATGAGGTATGGGCAGATGTTTGGACATGACTGCTAAGTGGTGGGGCTTCTTTGCAGATGAATGATTACTGAGGACAGCCGACTGGTGTGTTACAACCAGTCCTACAATAACCTGTGTACCTGCTAAGGTCAGGTTTTGTTAATTGAAGTGGAAGCTAGACAATGTAGAATGTTGTAAGGGTGACACTGAAGGCAAACCTCATGACACCTGTAACAGTAATACCTCCCCTTTGCATATATTGTGCATATATCAGCACAGTTGTCAAAGGAAAGAGTCAGTAAGCATTGTACTGGATGCGATAGTGCTGTACTTCTATAGTACCTATCATGAGATAGGCAGGTGTTTGATTCACAGTACTGGCACGTGTGGTTGTGTGTGTCCATATATATCACATATGGTTGGAAATACATCCCACATGATATCACTCTCCTGAACACTGTTGTTGACAGCAGTACAGAGTGAAGTGTAGAAAGAAAGGCATAGGCGGGTGGTTAAACCTCACACATGTAAAGTATCTGTATGTGTGTGACATAGGTGTATATCTTTGTGAATACCAGTGTTTGTGTGTGTGTGTGTGTGTGTGTGTGTGTGTGTGTGTGTGTGTGTGTGTGTGTGTGTGTGGCTGTCCATGTGTATGGCTGTCCGGTTCCTGGAGTGAGGCTGTATTTTACCATAGTGAAATGTTAATGCCTTCTCCCCCCATCCACTCAATGCAATCTAGCATCCCTGTTGATATCATCAATTGTAGACAGGCATACTAACCACCTGTTAACATGTACACCCTGGGGTGTGACCTGTTGTTACATAGCCTACTGATGGACCCCTCTCCCCACATACACTCACTGCACTGTAGTATCCCTGTCGATGTTGTCAATCTGAGGCCATTCCAACTACCTGTACATGTGTAATCTCTGTGGCACATCTTGTAATTGCATAGTACTATAATGATGATATGCACACAGGCAAGGGTTTCCATCCGAACACTGGCAACTGTGTTTGTGTGTCAGAGTGTGTGTTACTCTGTCTGTGAATCCCTGAGTGTGCGGGTGTGTCTGTGTTTGCATACTGTCATGGCAGTGGGTATTACTGCTTCCCAATGAGAAGCCACTATTTCCACTGGCCTTTATCCTTGTCATCCAGCATACCACTCTTTTACCCCCTCCGCGCTCCAGGTAACTATACCTGTGATGTCACCACTATGGATGTGACAGCTCTGAACACAGTAGCTTACTACACAGTCATCATGCTCTTGGATCATTAGAACAGTAAACATAACTGAAACATGGGAGAATATAACTGTGATGTGGAAGCTACAAAGTGCATGCAGGTATTGTCATACTGACCTGTGGGTAGTCAACATGTACATATGGGACACCCACAAACACTGACATCCCCCGACACATGCAACTACACCTAAAAGAGAAAGGCCGAATGTCAAGATCAACATGCTGTTAGTGCTGTTACACATGATACATACTGTCAAACGTACAAAATGCATTCTAAAACTGCAATACATGGTATGTCTGCTGCCTGTCAATACTGCTCAACAGTATTAATCTACAATTGTCTACCTAGTATGTTCACCCTGTGCATCAAACCATATGAACATGTCTCTGCACCGATAGTGTGGATGGCAGGGATGCGGCACAGGTATCATCATATGCACAGGGTGATAATGTTTGCCAGAGGCCTAGGCTGTGCCATTGGATGACATCATGTGTGTGTGTTAGGGCCTTTGATATCACTGGATGTGTGTGGATGTTATGCGTTTGTTTCCAGTGTGTGTGTATGCATGCACACAGGTCTGGCATGTGGCTGGCCTACACAGGGGTATTATTGATAGCTGCAGACTGTACAAGTCAGGTTTCACAGTTCACGGTGTCTGGCCATGGCCACATGACCTGTGCCTGCCAGGGGTTGCATGGGCACTACCAGGCAGAGGTCCAGATTGAGTATCATCTGATGACACATGTCCACTGGAATCATGTCCCTGTTGGGACCATCCAGAACCACGTGCACATGGCCTGCTGTGCCCTGGTGTGGACTGCACAGCGCCAGCTGCACTGCTGCTGCTGCTACCGCCACTATGGGAGCGGGCATGTGCAGTAGCATGTTCACGTAGACATTCAACAGGTGATGTAGCTGACCTACGTCCACATGCCGATGCCTCACTCCCACCAGATGTTACAGCACAGACATTCCACGCTTGAGGAATGACATACCACGGTCAAGGACTCCCACCATGTCACCCAATAGTCTATCCAAAACATCTGCAAATGCCTGGATGTTGTCAGTTAATGAACAGGCAGCAGCCCTCTGAAGCCTCAGACCTTCTCTGTAGTGCCATTCAGCACATGCCTGTGCCTCCATTACAGCCCGAAACATGCGTCTGGTGACTCCAGCTGATGTGCTTTGTCTCGCAGGGGCATGTTGGCCTGTGGTCCTCCTATGAGCAGCACTGGGCACATGCCTGTGTGAGACATCACCAGTCTGTTGACTGGGATCGTGGTGTGCAGGCACACCTTCCATAGCCACCACACTTCCCTGTTCCATGCTACCACTTGCCAACTGTCCTTCCTCTATGGCTGGTGGTGATGGGGTATGTGCAGGCAGGGGAACTGTGTGTGAGGATGAGGGGGAGACAGGTGGAATGGCAACCAATGGCACAGATTCAGTCCCTGACAACCCTGCCTGTGCCTCAATCATAATATCATCATCACTGCTAGAGTCTTTGGGGACACTAACATCAGGTGAACTGCAGGAGGGCAATGCACCTACATCAACACCTGTGAGGGGAAGACAAGAACTGTACATTACAAGTTATACCAGACACACACAGACAGACAGAGACACAGACAGACAGAGACACACAGACAGATAGAGATACACACAGACAGACAGAGATACACACACAGACAGACATACACAGACACACACACCCACACACGCGCACACACACAGACACACACACACACACACACACACACACACACACAGACACGACATACACACATAGAGACACACACACACACAAACACAGACACACGCAGAGACACACAGAGACACACACACACAGACACACACACAGACAGACACACACAGACACAGACACATACACACACACACACACACACACACACACACACAGACACACACACAGACACACACAGACACACCCGCTACATGCAGGTGATATGGCAGATGGCATTCATCTTAGGCAATTATAGTTTTAGCTTAGACAATTATAGTGGTATTTATTATACATCCCTGAGTTGCACACAACAGCATGCATGTGTTATAGCAGACGGCATGTACCTTACACAGTTATAGTGGTGGTTAGCATACATACCTGTATTTAACCATTTGTGTTAGTAGCCTATGCCCCATACCTGCAACACAATGCATGGACTTTGCACCATTGCACCGCACTGCCATGGTGTGTGCAACATACAATACATGTTAACAGACCATCGCTGACCTTTGTACATCTGCCACTGATGCTTTGTGTTGGCCACCACCCTTATGTGTGAGGACATGAGCAGTAGGGTATGTCGACTGCATACTATGTTTGCCTGAGCCCTAGCTTGCATATCTCCCCCAAAGCAGTGCATGTCTGTTCAACATTATTCCACCTACCCCTCAGCTGAGTGTAGACATTGTGCATGTAGCTGTACACACATGTTTGACATGGCTGTCCCTACTTTGCAATGGTGCCACAGACCAGCACTGATTTACTGTACACTGGCCTGCTGTGTGGCATATGTCCTTGCCAATCACATGTAGTATGACATGTCTTCTGCTGACATGTTGAGTGACATGCATACATGTGTAACACAATGGTGTCCTTTCCAATCTACAGTACGGTAATGGTGTCCCAATGCAGGGACATGTTATATTAACATGGGCCTTCAGCTGATGCAATGTTGTCTGCCCACCCTACAATTATGCAGGGACATACTGCACATTGAGCTGATGTGCATAGCTATTGCAGGGCATCATGTCACTTCATAATTGCTATACAGTGTGAGCTATTGACACAGTTCATAGCCATGACTATGTTCACATACAATACATATCTAATGTGGAATGTGACCCACATCACTTAGGTGTATACACAATAAACCCTAATGTGGAATGTGTGACACAGGTCACAGAAGGGTATACGGATGATACCCCTGCACATCTGCAACCATATTACTGATGCCTGGGAACTAACTTAACAGTACTCTATGTCCCACATGCCATCTGTGTACCTCACACACATGAGGAGTATGCATGACAGTGATGTCTGACACCAGGAAGGTAAATGTACTGTATCTATGGCTTGATGTGAATGTATGTGTATGTTGTGCAACACATATATGTATTTGGATACTGTATAGGTGAATGCTTCCATGTCATGACACACTCAAGATGTTCAAGAAATGTTATGTGTTGGTTTCATGTTATGCCTACACAAGCTGTGCACAGGCCTGTATGATGTTTAGTGTTTCACATCTGCAATATCACCATTACACAAAGGCCATATTTGTATTGTGTTGAGCCAATGTACAACAGGGTGTACAAACATGTACATCACTTCTACTGTGTGTGTGTGTGTTGCTTCATGTCTCTGGCCATCCTCCATGGTCATGTGTACACATGTTCAGTCCAATGGTTGTGATGGCCATCTTATTTCACATGTCAGTGTTATCCCATATGACATTCACCCATAGATGTCATATGCTGCACTGAGGACAGGGTTATGCAGACAAAGGGTGGTATGTATGGGATGTCAGACATGTTTTGCTGGATAGTTGAGCAGTGTTGGAATCAGCCCACTATATGTCATGGACATGTCTGATAGCACATGGCATTGTGTGACATTCATAGCAAGGGTATACTCCACAAGGGTGTATCCTGTGGGCCGGTCATACTCCAGCTCCAACACATTTAGAGTATGTGCACACATATGCTCTCTGTACAGTACTGTTTGTATTCCCAACATGTGTAATGCTGATATGTAGTAACTGTCCCTACAGTGGAACACACCTCCACCATTGTATTCAGTGTTGTCCACACATCTGGCAATGACAGATTGGGAGGTTTAGTATAGATGTTTCATATAGTATAGATGTTTCATATAGTCTTCAATTGTGTCACATAGGTAAACAGTGTGATGCATTTCAGGTCTGACCAGTGTCCATTAACAGGACCACCATACATTATGTGTACATGTGTTATGGCAAGTAGCATGCAATTAATATGTTCTGTGCATTATCAAGCCTGGTAAATAATAACAATCTCACCTGACACAGGCTGCTGTCACTGCAAAATGCCAGAGGTACCTAAACAGGAGTGTCACAGCAGTAAGATCATTATCCACACCTGTGTGATAGCTACAGGGTGCAATGTCCATGTTAGCACATAAGCCATTACAATACACTATACTATGGAGTATGCACATCTGTGAATACATAAAGTAGCAGACTATAGTATGTGGCATGTGTGCATACATGCCTTGCATATGATGTTACATTACATATTGTACAGTAACACATGTAACTATGTGAAATATAGTTGCGTTTTATGTGCAGTAGTGACGTGCCAGGCAACTCCAGGCTCAGTGGTTGAGAGACACCCACCTCCACAATATCAGCTAAAGCTTGTGAATGGAGGTCTGCAGGTGTCCCCAGGTTGGCCAGTAGCTCCTCGGTACATGTGAGTGGGGGCTGGGTGAGTGGCTTCCCCACCTGTTGCACCTTGTTCCCTGGTGATTGCATTAGCATGCTGTTTCACCTGTCTTATCAAGTCAGTGCAGTGTTGGCGCACCTGCTGATAGGTGCAATTGTGACCGCCAACATCATTTACCCTCCTGCAGAGTTCCTCCCACAGGGCATCCCACTGCTGTGCATCCTATGGCACATGGCTGAAGAGCATTGTGTAGTTGTCGAGGAGGTATGGGATAAGGACCTTATCCTCCAAGTGGCTGTACGTCGGCAGTCTGCTATGTGGCATACCTGGAAGACATAATGATGGAGACAGGTCACAATAACTCACAGAGAAGTACAGCAGTACAGCTGAACATACATTTATTAAGATTACAAATACATCTTTGCAAATCTACATGACACTAACACCACTGACATCTATAAATCACACACATTTGACACCTACTGGTGATGTGATGTTATCGCCATATATGTGTGTGTCATGTGATGACATTGCTCATACACCATGTGGATGTTGTCTTGATGTGGGCATATCTGTTTGCCTGTAGTGGTGTCTTTACCTATCAGCACATCCCTGGATGTGTTCATATTAATGCAATCAACCTTAATGCTGTGTCACATATATAGTCATACATAGCCATTAGGGACATGACCTGTGACCTTGCATACTTGCAAGCATGTATGTATTTTGCCATATACATCTACCTGACACTGTACAGCTGTGTAGCATCCTGCCATGTATTGCCTGTGTTGCACACGTGTAACACATGGGACAATAGCTAGCCTGATGGTATTTGCAGGGTTGGATATCAAATATAGCATGTATGGTCATAGTGATCTAGTAGGCTATATGCCCTAGGCCATTTATGAACCTAAGCAAACAGGTTACCTAGCTGTAGGCAACAGACAGGTAAGTTTCAGTGGCTAGTTCAAGCAGTGCCACAGAACTGATACACATGGTTACTCTTTTATGTGGCATGCTATCATCACACCATGTCACAAAGAGGGGCGATGTGCAGCTTCACTGGACAGGGATGCATAGTATGGCAAGAGTATGTTAAGTGTATGGGACAGGGATCTGTCAGGCATGTTATGATCCTTGTACTAGAAAGGTGGATGCCCATGATGTATGTGTTTATTTGGAATCAGGATGTGTTAAGTGTAGCATGTCCAACACCTCTTGGTTGGACATGGCTTTATTCAGGGTAGGCTGCATGCTGCATAGTGCAGCTAGGGATTGGGAAGGGAGTGTAGGCCATCTACGCATGGGCAATAACCCTTAAAGGAAATATGTGATTTATTACAGGTCACATGGGTGTTGAGTATGGCTGAGCAGTTATCTCTATATTCCTGGATGGCACCCTGTCATGATTAGGGGTACCACATATGACTACCTGTCTTTTGTGGTGATGTAACTATCAAAGGGAAGTACTGTCCAGCTGCATCCCATACACACAGTTGCCATTATGTTGACCGCTGCCTAGGTGGTAGTCAATGGGTACAGGGTTTGTAACATAGGGGATGACAATGCAATACTTAGCTGTCAGATTGTGGCCATACATCACACACCACACATCTGACACACTAAGGCCCTTCTGTATGTTGAACACAACACACATTGAGTCGACTATTGTGTCTAGGTCATAGTCATTTGCAAACATCAATAGGCTGATGCCTTCTGTGTTAGTCTGTGTGGTATAGATAACAAAGAGGGGGTGTACCAGGAATGACCCCTGTATTACTGTGGCTGGCACTGGTTTGATGTGCATGTATTAGTCAGACACCTTCTGTAGTGTTGGTTCTGCCAGCAGCCCGGTTTCCAACCACTCCTGTGACATAGGAATATACATCTAGTTTACTGAGTGCAGCTGGAACACAGTATGGGTGATGGTGTCCTACAATCTGGCAAGGTCATGATATGCGGTGTGAATCAACCCTACTGTCATCTGCATCTACATCTGTACTGAGTACATCAATTACACTGACCACGGTTCATGGCCATACAGACCAGACTCAGCAGGGTAGTTGTGCACTATGTCCCATTATCAATGGTGTCTCCCCCTTTGTGGGGTGTGATAACTGTTGCTGTGCACCATTCGGTGTGTACACAGCCTGACATGGAGCTATGATTGAACATGATGTGTATGTGGATATCTGAATGTTCTTACATTTGTGTACAATACACCCTGGGATGTTGACATGTCCCATGAAAGCTGTATGTATGGCTTTAGAGAGTGCAGCTTGCACCTGCATAGTTGTTAGTACAGAGGCCCAGTCCTCGGTGGTGGTGCTGCGGTACCATTGTCACCTCACAGCACAACGTTGTCCTGTTCGATTCTCAGCTAGAGTGTCTTCTGTGTGGAAACATGCGTGAATGGGCGTACCTTCGTTGAAGGTTGTGCGTCAGGGCTGGCAACTCAGCACATAAAAATCTACTGCCAATCATTAGCAGACCGGAGTTCCGCTGTGGCGACCTCTAACCGGGAAAAGCCGAAAGACACAACAACAACAACAACAACAACAGAGGCCCTGTAGTGTACATGGATATATTACTACGTGTACCTGTTGGGGGGGTGGGAGTGGGTTTAGGTTCTCCGAGACCCTATCCGGATGAACGGGTGCTATTTCTGTAGGTGCAGTACTTCCCATGCCATAGTGCTGTGCAGCACGGCAGGTCTTGTCATTGCCATTACAATTAATGACACAGCTATAGAATACTTTGTGCTTGGCCTCATAATATGTGGCTGATTAGTTTCACAGTAGCTTTGCATGGTTTTATATGGTGTATCTGCATCTTACTGAGGCTGACCAGGGATCACCTACACTCATGTGTGTTCACTCTTGCAACAGTTACTACCATCTGTGGTACAGTTTAAAGCATGGTACCACCAGTTTGCCTACTTGTTTGTGTTGGGTTGAATCCTGGTTCTGTTTCAATGGCACAATTACTGCATATATTTGACTGCTTAAGGTGCATTTGTGTAGGATTCAGCATTTGCACATGCATTGTCCATCTGCATGGGTGCCATGGCACTCACCACTCTGCTCTTAGGAAACATAACATTGGCATTGGAGACTAACTATGTGTAGCATACTGTCCAGGTCAGTGGGGTCGATGGAATCCAACATGTGCAGGTGTTGGTACATAATAAGTCGTCCCAGTTCATAATGGAATAGTTGAGAGTAGCGATTTTTATGGTTCTGTCTCAGACCTAATCTTCCCCATTACAGCACATTATAACAGTTGGGAAGTCCTCGGCCTGGTGTGTGATCTGTCTCAAGGTGCATTCTGAATTCCACTTCAGCACAAAGGTAGTTGCTCAGCATAATGCATCTGATGTTAGCATGGGGGTATACATATCCTTCAGGAATATAAAGACACCTGCGGCCCATGTGTTCCAATAAAGGATAATGGGCAAGAGGTGAGGTATGTGTTATAACATGGCAATGCTGGTGTGCTCTCAGGAGCATTGAAACATGTATCAGCCACTGCACAGATATGTTGTCCATGTTAGGGATTGACATATGTGTGTCCGTATAGTGTTTCTGACATGTATCATTGTGTAGCGAGACCCGCAGTTTATTGCTTGGCTGTTCCTGTAACAGAGTGGACCCTCACTTGAACCGTGCATGATGAAGGCACTATAGGGAAAGCATGAGCCCTAGGCAATATCCAGATTCCCAGGGGTGACAGGTGCAGGCCCTGTCTGGCAAAGCATCATGGTCTGTCAACCATGTTATCTCAGGATGACAGATACTGGATACCCTGTGACATGCACCACTACACTAGACAATTGTGGAATACAATCCTTCTGTCCCTGTACTGCAGTATCATTCTGGTCAATGTCAGAATGCTACCCAGGCCTTGGGACATACTTGCATAGGCTGCAAGACCTGACAGTTCCTACATATGTTTCCATGCAGTTCAGGCTACTGCATCACAGGTCCTGTGCAACAACATGGAATATGCCAGAGCCATGTGTATAGTTCAAAAGGTGGTCTGAGTGTATGAGTATGTGGCTAATCATGGCAGACAGGCAGCTGTCAGTATGTATGCCCTCGTATAGGTTGGTGTATAGCACAGTGCTAGAGTTTGCATTCACAAATGAGTACTGTTGGGCATGTTTCCAGTCATGTGTTCAGAGGTGTGGCACAAATATGCAAAGTATGTCATACAGTTTGTGTATTTCGGTGTCTGTCTCTTCCTGCTTGGGGGGTCAATTGTTTGGCCAGATACTTAGATGTGTGTGATTTCCGGTAGTGTCTGTGGGTGTCCTTACTGTGTTCTGGTAAGGGTATGTGTTGGTTGTGTTGATGAGCTGCATGTGTTAACCTACACCTCATGACTGTCCAGTCCAGTCATGGCTGTAGACTGGGCTGCCTTCCAGCTTAGCCCTGTAGCTGCATCCAAAACAATGTGTGGGGTGTGCTGTTAAGTGGGTCTGACAGTGTACATGGCATAGAGATTATATTCCCCCAGGATGGCCACATACACAATGCTGACATTAGTAAACACCAATAGCTGACTAGTGGACATGCCTGTATGAGCAGTCAGTACTACAAGTACCAAGTACTGTATTTAGTTTATGTATTGCCTATGAAGATGTTTTAGACAGTGATGCTCACATGTAAATATTTGTGTTATGGACGTGACAGCACTGGCTATTACAGAAACATTGTAGCTACCTTTAGCAGCAATCCTCCTCTGAGGAGCACATCACATCCTGTTAGGTGATTACAGATGATGCAAGTGTCTACAGGTCTCTTTCCTTCTCTGGGTATATACTCACATATCCACCAGGACCATGAGCTCTGTTGGGCACAGACACCCACTCTCCAAACAGAGTCATGTATCAATAAACTATGATGCCACTATCAACATGATCAGGATATAATCAGATAGTGTGAGCCATCACCAATGATGCAGCTCTTACACATGGGCAGCTGTCTCCTACATCTTACACTCCTACTCCAGATGTTACACTGGAGTTAAAGATGATATGCAACCTGTTTCATTACCAGTGCTGTGCACTACCTTACATACAGTATGTGCAGGCGGCTGTTAGGTTGGCAATGAGAGGTTGGGCTACACAAACCTGGTAGTTCAACCAGTGTGTCTGTACTCTCAATATCCACTCTATGTAGGTTTGCACATAGCCATTTGGTCCAGCCCTGTAACAAGGGTCACTACACATTTGCATAACATGTACACATGCACAGCTGTTATCACTTGCAAACGATAGTAGAGAGGTGGATATTACATGTGTTATGTGCATGGATAGTTACCTGGCTCTTCCAATTATCTTTGCTATCATGCTGCTAAACTGTCAGATGAATACTAATGCTATGTATCCTGTCATTGAGTATTGTAATTGCCAATAGACATAACTACTGTTTGCATAACATAACAGAACTGCTATGTTGAATAGAATCCAGATCTGTCTGGAATACTGTACATTACACAGTTATTGGCACACTATCCCACAATGCACACCATATTTGCATGGTAAGCCCGCCTTTAACATGTTCATCTTACTTATACACCCATACATATGTCGACTGTTACAATATATCGACATATACTATCCCCTGTTATAGCACATACTTGTTGGACCAATCCTGACACTGACAGTGGCTGGAAGCGAATTGGTGGGTTCCAAGCCCATATCATCCCTTGTGGTGTATGCGGAGTGTGCCGTGTGACCTACAGCAGTACACACATAGAATACTACAAGCATTACTACTGCTCAGCAATACATCGCTACAAGATAGCTATTTCCACTATATGCATTGATTACACTGTAATTCTTACAGTACAGGTACTACAGACACAGACATACTACCTGTTATATATACCGTCTTAGTAATTGGAGGTGTTATTAACTAGTGTAATACTCGTTTTTGGATTGCCTTTCAGTGTTTTGTACTGTCCTACAGATGGCTTGAATGTGTGACAAGGCAACCTATTATAGTTACAGATCACTAACGTGCTATCCCAATGACCAATTGGTGTTCCTAAGTAGCTAATTACATGCACATCAGCTGCGCTGCTACTGCCTTAGCCAATACCATGGCTACAGTGGAGTATAACTGAGTACTCCACTTGGGCGTTGTCCCTTTGCCTTACTTGTGAGGAAGACAGCGTGGAAGTTTTGTTTGGAATCTATTGCAACAGCTGTATGGAGATGAA
This sequence comes from Protopterus annectens, assembly GCF_019279795.1. Classification (NCBI taxonomy): domain Eukaryota; kingdom Metazoa; phylum Chordata; order Ceratodontiformes; family Protopteridae; genus Protopterus; species Protopterus annectens. The sequence goes on from NC_056729.1 coordinate 1,297,129,523, forward strand.
CAGTAATATATTGTGTGTAGGAACCCTTTTTATACAACGTCTATATGTGTGTGGGTGTTCTTTCCCTATGGGAACACCTATCCCTTAGTGGACTAATACTATGGTAATTGCAGGCTGATTCATTAAGGCACTATTAAATGCTTTCTGTACAGCATTTAGGTACTGTTAGTCCTTGAATCCTTTTGGCAATACATCGGAATGTAATAAAGTTTTGCAAAATGAAAGCTGTCTGTGTATTTCTGTCAAGGATATTTGTAGTCATTGCAGTTGTGTTGGTGACTGTGTCCATAGAACATATTTGTAATAGTGTATTGTTATATACTCTTCATATGTCATGTTCATATTGTTTGGGGGGGGGGGGGTGTGATTGCTCAGATATGACCACTTTGAATGCTGTCTGCAGACATGTATGTATGTGTATATGTACATATATATATATATATATATATATATATATATATATATATATATATATATATATATGTGTGTGTGTGTGTGTGTGTGTGTGTGTGTGTATATATATATATATATATATATATGTATATACATGTATATCTATATGTGTGTATATATATATATATATATATATATATATATATATATATATATATACATACATGTATATATTTATATATATGTATATATATATATATATATATATATATATATATATGTATATATATATATATATATATATATATATATATATATGTATATATATATATATATGTGTGTGTGTGTGTGTGTATATAGATATATACATTATTGCATATGTTTATCTGTACCTCCATAGATGTGCAGATGTTTTTACCCTATCTATATAGCTACATATATATGTAGACCTGTATATATTGACATGTCTCTATGTATCTCTCTCTCTCTATGTATATATATATATATATATATATATATATATATATATATATATATATGAGCGTACACCTTTAATTGGGTATGTGGCGGGTTGTCCTATTTCAGCACATTCCTCCCTTTTGTGTTTTAACCTGTCTACATACACAACTGGGATAGGTACATCCCAGGTAGCTTAGTGTTAGGTTACTCTAAGGATGGAGTACATGGTTGTGGGTTCTACTCCTGGAAGGTGTTACTATTTTACCTCTTAGAGTAGGCACTGGTAGGGGAAAGTGTGAATAATGCACATTTACGTGGTTGTGAGCAGGTTTGCTCATGGTCTACGCGATGTTAAGCAAAGGTCAAATGTGTGAAGCGCCTCTCCATTTACCGTGTTTCAGTGCCGCTTACTGTTGTGCAAACACGTGGAAACCCGCTTACAATTGCTTAAGAGTGCTTTATTCCACCTGCATCCAAAAGCTCTTATTCTGGCCCTCAAAATAACTTAACAGCCCTTGCACCCAGGACCATGAACTCCACAGTCACTGACTTTACCACTAAGGCATCCGAGATATGTGCAAATGTTATGGTGTTTAGATTATACATTGTACTATAGACATTCCTCACTACTGAAAACAAATGTAACAGTCATTTGGTGTACATATGTCTGATACATGTTAATGTTCATATATTTTTGAAATTAGGTGTTGCAATGTGACATGACAGGGTGTATTATGAATGAGAAAGGTTCTTGCTTTGTGTCCTATTTATATTGTCCCCATACTCCATGTATGCCCCTCCAGTTCACTTAATGGACATCCGATCAAGGCCCTCCTTGATGCATGATTGCATTACCCATCATTCCTCCCCCACCCCAATCTTCACATACACAACAACCACCCCTTCTATTGTGAATTAGGTTAATATTAATTGTTATAATACCAGAGCTGCATGTGTTTTGTGTACACTCCAACTCCTTTGGAGTGCTTCTGTGTCACGAAGTGTGTTCATAGATGTTTATATATATAGCTATTGATGTAACTGTATAATATATATATATATATATATATATATATATATATATATATATGTGCAGACATCACTGACATATATATATATATATATATATATATATATATATATATATTTCGTATTAGTCTGTAACAGTAATACATATGTAGACTGGAATGTGTTGGTTCACAAACTACAGTACATTACAATGTACTGTACATATGTACACAAAGTGACTGTCCCATTTGTGATCATTACAGTGAAATGCAAATGGTATAAGGTGAAGTCTCAAGACCATGAAACATGTATACACCTCGGATGGCTTAGTGGTAAGTCTCATGACTATAATTTGCATGATCCAGGGTTCGACACCAGCGATGCTTTACAAATGTTTTTTTACTGCAGAATAAGGCTTATTTAAGCAGTTGTAAGCATTTTTAAAAGTGTTTGTGTGACATTATAGCAGCGGTTAAACACAGTTAAACAAACTTTGTAACGTATAACCTGTGCACGCAAACACTGCCACATCCGCTAACTACTCCGGATATATACATGTCTGTGACGTAACATCTCACTATGTGCTGACATAACATTACATTCTCTGTTGACTGTACTTTCCAGCACACATGGGTTTATATGGGTGTTTCGAATGTTTATTATACAGACGATTACTACCTATATATTCAAGCTGTGTTTAAGGTATACTTTTGCACATGATAAACATACCTGCCTTTATCGGGAATGTAACCTCAAATGCACAGATAATATATGGATGCTGTAACCATTGCATTGTTGACATTAACGTTGCTTCCGCCTATTTCCTGTTTAGATGATTTCTATGGGTAAGCTAGGCTAAGCAAAAGGTGGAGGCCCCCAAACTCACTGAGCTTCATATACTCTTGAAATAACAAGATATATCAAATGTACTGTGAGACAATACATTACATTCCTAACTACATTAGGCATAGCCCCTCACTGACACACTTCAAGGGAAACCTTGTTGTGTGAATGGGTAACAGACTACACCCCTGGGATCATGTGTCCCAGAACCATACAGCCAGGGGTTGGGGAAGCCTGTCTAGTTTGATAGCTGCAAGACCTGTTGGGGGAATTGAATGGTGTGTAATTGCCACATTAACATGCCCTCTTTAGATCACTAAGTGCCCCTATCACCCTCCACAAGCCCAGTCTTCAACAGCTTCCAGCAACTCTGCCTGGAATTGCTTCATTGGCTATGCTTGATAGAGGCTCAGTTACTTCATCAGTGGTGCGGGGAAGATCAACACACTGGAGCTATGCTTCTAATTGCCCTTGGGCAGATAGGTAGTAGACTATCTGTGAACCTCTAACGTGCAGGCCATCACAGCCATAATATGTGAATAAACAGACCTTCAGATCACAATATACAGTGATAAATCACCATGTAGTCAGGAAACAGTTGAGTACAGCGTTAACATACAGAACACTGATACTTAGTCACTCCAAAAGCCTATCATGGAAGCTAGAAGACTTGTATAAGTTTAAGGCTTTCTATTGCTTACCAGTAGGTTACCTACAGGGGAGATGAAAAACAAGCACAGATGGGGATCATGCATGCAATGATACCATACTTGCCTATGTGTCAGCCTTAGGCTTTGGAATATTGGCCAAGGCTATTGGCGCCCCCATGGTGCCTTATTTAGGAGAGTCATGAAGGTAAAAACCTGCTCTGTAAACAGCACAATAGCAGATTCAATGAGGATTATGCTACTCAACACCAGCAGTTGTGATCACAACATGCATGTACTCACAGCACTCCTCAGGATGGACAACATCAACATATGTGCATTAACTGAAATCTGTCTTAAGGCTCCTGAGAGCACACCAGCACTACCAGACTACAACCCATACTACACATTTCAGCCACAGAACATGGACTTACAGACATGGAGGGGCATTATCCATATTCATCAGGGATACCTACACCTCCAGGTTAGTGGGGCAGCACTATACCTCTGTGATCATCCGTGTGCAGTTAACATCAGCCACAACTGCAATGTGGAATGTGGCCTGCTACAGATCACCCTCCATGACCCAGGACCTCCACTCCACCTACCTGGAGACAGTGGAGAACATGACAGTCCTAACGCACACCCTGCCATTGGTCGATGTCAACTACCATACGATTAACTGGGAAACTTACTCACTTCCAGGCCCAGCGCTTCCTGGAATGTATCACCTCATATGCCCTGTATCAGATAGTAACCTCCCTAATGTGGGGTGGAAACTACTGAATGTGGTCATCGCAAACATGGGCAACAGGTGCACCACAGTGGAGGTTAACCGGTCACTGGTTAGATCTGACCATGAACTATTCACTGTTTCCAGACCCTAGCATCTCCCCCACCCACAGATACCACAGTGTATACATTTTCTACAGCTAAATTTACACTACTAGTGACAGGGGTGGGGGGGTTTCACAGGCCCCACACTAAGGGGAAACACTGCTCAAGATACATACAGATTTACAAATGCAGTCTATAAGCACCTACACGGATGTATGGATCGTGCCATCACTGGTAAACCAAGACTCACTCCTCCTAGACAAGGACACTAGTCTGGTGGACCTCTGCAATAAACAGGCTATACTACAAAAGTAGGACATAGTTCCAGACACACAGCAAATCCCACGAAGGGAAGACATCCGTGACCACTATTAGTATGATATGTAGGTCCCTCATGACATCATCCAAGGCTAACATTAGCAGGAGAATACGCAAGGATTCGAAAGATAACCACAAAGCCTTATTTGGCTATGTCAAGGATCTACATGGTGACACACAGATTTGCACTGTGCCAGTGAAATATAGCACAAAATATGCTGACCCTACTGATATCGCCAACATCCTTGCAGATACATTTGGTGCATACTTCACCCCCAAAAGAGCCCACAACACTACCCGAAAGGTACAGTATCCCAACCATCAGAGACACACAGGTGGAAATGGCCCTCTCTAACAGCAGAACACAGCATCAATGTTAACCCAGACTGCATCTTGCAAACTGTACAAGACAGCCTGCCCCCCACCTAATTAAGCATTCCTACCTCAGCCTCTCCACAGGCTACATGCCCATACAATGGCACGTGGCAACAGTTATTTCACTACATCAAGGTGGAATCAGAACTGACCATGGTAACTACCACCCCAAAAGCCTGACTAGCCTGGTCTGCAATGGTATGGTTTGCATCTTCATGGCACTCATTAACAACGACATTGGTATCCTCCGAACACGTGACTCAACCCACGTCAGCTTGGTTGAGTGCAGTTCATGCCTACTGAACCTGTTTGACATCTTACAAACAGTCACCAAGATGTTAGATGATGGGGGAGGTGGTTCACACATACTACCTGGACCTCACCAAGGCTTTTGACACCATACCCCACTCAGATATTATTGATAAACATACCAGCCTGTACATTCACCCATACATCACAGGTTGGGTTGCCAACAGGCTTACACACAGAACCCACATGGTACGACTAGCGGTCTCCAGGTCCAACTCTTGAACAGTCACGACTGGTGCCCCACAGGACTCAGTCCTGGAAACCCTACTGTTTGGCGTATACATCTCAGAGGTACAGGCAAACACAGGTGGACTACGGCAGACCATGTTTGGCAATGACTGCAAACTGGGAGCCATGATTGATAGTCCAGCTGACACGGACATCCCTCAAGGGGCCTCACAGAGAATGTCACAGGGTGCCAGTGGCATAGCTTCAAGCAAGTGCCACTAACTGCATGGTCATTCCATTGTGGAATTGGCACTCACATATTAACACATAAGTGGCAGACACTTTTAATTATTTTTATTTTTATTTTACATTTGTTGACCATGCTAGTCTAACTGGATACATGCCCATTTTCAGTAGAGGCCCAGGGAGAAAAGCTCCACTTTAAACTAAATAAATCAAGACAAACAAACAAAAGTCCATGCAATATATAAAGTACATATACTTGAGGAATTTCTTCATCAACTTGAGTTATACAGTACTAAAAATATACAGATTGTGACTACTAAGTTTAAATACAGTATTATTACCAAGGGAAAGAGACAGATATTCAACATTAGTATATTGGGTATGAATGTGCCTTTATAAAGATGTACATTGGTTATGAAAAAGTGTATAAGATTGAGAAGTGAGAGAATTATTGGATGTATGTACATGAAGAGGTAATTACAGTCATAGTGAAAGAAATAGATTGGTTAATATACAAGGTGGAAAGATAAGAGCTCACTGAAGAAGGCAAATGTTGTTAGTAGCATAGTCAGTGATAGCATCTTGGGAAATAAGACACTAAGAAGGGGTTGAGGGATGAATTTGCTAATACTGCAACGTGGGTTATTGGAGGAGAGTTATAGAATAATGTTGTATTGGGGGGGTTAGTCAGGGTTAGTACAAGGACAGAGCCATTGTGTTTTTAGTTGAATCTTTAGTTGCTTTTTAAAAAGTGGTAATGATGAGATGGATGTAAGTTTAGTGGGAAGCTTGTTCCAAATCTTCCCCACTGTATTAGAGAAAAGAAAATCATCTGCCTTGTTGTGAGATTTTTGGATGGTAACCAGTAGTTTATTTGCTAAGCAAAGGTTAGTAAGGTTTTTGTAGGGGGAGATGATGCTACTGAGAATAGGAGTATTACCAGGCTGGTACAGAATTTTATGGGTAATGGAGAGTTGTTGAAATTCTAGCTGGTTATTTAGTTCAAGCCATCCTAGAAGTTTGAGATTTAGACAGTGATGAGTTCTAAATGAGGGCCCAGTAGCAAACCTGGCAATATTGTTATAAGAAGTGGACAATTTGTTTAGGTTGCTTTTGGAAAGATTAGTATAAACTGGTGAGGCATAGAAGAGGGTGGAGATCAGATGGGTCTGGGCAATAGTAGTTCTGGCTTCTGGGGTGAGAAAAGGTTTTATCCTGTATAAGGATCCAAGTTTTCTGTTTACAGTTTTAATAGTGGTATTAATATGTGAGTCAAAGTTGAGGTTGTGGTCAATCAATACACCTAAGAGTTTTGTAGTTGGGTCAGGAGCTATGATTGTACCATCGATGGATGTAATAGAGAAATCTATTGGGGTGGATTTAATAGTTGGAGTAAATAGTAACAGTTTGGTTTTTGTGGCACTGAGGAGGAGGCAACGATGTTGGAACCAGTTTTCTACTTGGTTAAATACTGTTTGGGTTATGGACTGGAGTTCAGATGAAGTGGATGCTTTACAAATCAAAGTGGAGTCATCTGCGTATTGTATGCTGGTAGGTTGAGGTAAATTAGTAGAAAGGTCGTTAATGAATAAGGAAAAAAGTAGAGGTCCCAGGATAGAGCCCTGAGGGACACCAAGGGTTATAGGGAGCTGTTTGGATAGGTTATTATCCCAAAGGACAGCCGGCTGTCTATTGTGAATATAGGATTTGAACCATTGTAATGCCTGTGTATCAAGTGAGAATGAGTTGAGTATGTTGAGTAGTATTTGATGGTTGACCATATCAAAAGCTTTAGAGAGGTCAATGAACAGAGCAAAGGAGAGCATCTTATTGTTGCGATGTTTATTAATGCAGTCTGTAAAGGATAGGAGAGCAGTGTTGGTACTATGGAATGGTCTAAAACCATGTTGACAGTCATCTAGAAGGTTATGTTTGAGAATGTGGTCAAGAAATTGTTGATGGATGCATTTTTCCATAATTTTGCCTAGTGGTGACAGTAGGGCTATGGGACGAAAGTTAGAGAGTTCAGTAGAGTTCCCTCCTTTGTGAAGTGGGATTATGTGAGAGATTTTCCAGAGGGAGGGAATGGAGCCTTTAGTTATGGTTCTATTGATTAGAATAGAAATGGGATAGGCAAGAGCTTTTGCTGCAGTTTGAAGGTATTCAGGTGGTAGGAGATCAGCTGAGGGAGTACAAGGTTTAAGTTTATGAAGTAGAGTATAGATGAGGGCTGTAGGAATAGGTTTTAAGTGAAAGGTAGGTGGTATGGTAGTTGGGGAGGATAGGATGGTAGGGTTAACAGGTGGTAAGTTGGTAGCTAGAGATCGGACAGATTCAGTAAAAAAGGTATTGAAAGCATCAGCAATCTGGTTTGGAGAATCTTTGGAGAGACCAGATGTGGTAGGTGTTTTGGAGTGGCCTGGATGTAAAAGTTTATTTATGCCTGACCAGAAGCTTTGGGTTTGATTATGGTGATTTTTTTGGAGTTTAAAGAAATATTTTTTTTTATCCAGAAGTATTGATTTTTTGGGGGTATTTCTTAGCTGTCTAAAGTACTGCTGATCAATTGGATCTTTAATGCTTCTCCATTTGGACCAGATTTTATACAGATGAGGTAATGGGGTATCTGGGGACTAAGGTAGATAGTGATCTCCCCTTTGACAATCATATCTCCACAGTAGTTAGAACATCCTTCTATGTAGGCCATCTGATTACTAAAGGATTCCCATCTAGACATACTGGGGCTATAGTGCCCCTTTACTCATCACTCATCAGTCCCATCATAGGGTAACCCATGTGGGATGTACCTCAGAGGACACGTCCAACAGCTGGGGGGTCCATGAATGTACCTCACCAAGGGGAATACTGGCCTCCAACATATGGCCTATGCAGCCAGACTGAATAAATTCCTGCTTTACTCAGTGGCATCTTGTTTACCCAGAGATGAGCTACACTGGCCAACACAGCCATGTCGAACTCAGGCTTGATGGATATGCTCCACCTATGGGAATCCATGTCACAGTGAGCCACACACTGTAGTGAGCTGAACCTTGCCACAACAATAACTGGAAGATGCTGGAGGGACAGTTTCCTGTCACAGACACTCCCCATACTTTGGAACAACATCCCTAACTACATTATACAGAGCCCCTCACTAACACTCTGCAAGAGAAACCTTGAAGGGTGGATGGGGAACAGTAGATGCACCCCAGGGATCCCACCCTTGGCTCTGCTCCACATAGGGATAGTTAATGAATCAATGGGGTGGCAAAAGCTGACACATTTTGGCTGGCCTTATGAATGGCCTCTGGCAGTTGGCCAAGTACCTACCTATGAATCTATACATACAGTATCTGCATATGTTGATAGCTTAATTTACTATTCAGATGTTGACTTACCTTGTGCCAATGGCTGTTGTGTGTGCAATAGTTGAGGGCTGCCTGTGTTGGATGCACACAGTAGACTGCCTATACATGACAAGTTACAGGTAGTCTTGTGTGTGTGCCATCCATTTTTACTGTGTGTGCAGGTGAAGAAAGGTGTCAGTCCCTAGGTGCCTACACTCAGTGTGTGTGCACTATACGTTCCCTCTTTGCCAAGGCATGGGCATAGTGGGCACGCCTCCGTCTGCTTACTAGGGCTGGCTCAGTGTGTTCGTGGTCTGAGTACCTCTGTGCCTGTGGGGCCCTTGGCAATGGTGTTAGGCTGTGAGGGCCTTCACCAGTCTGTCCCTGCTGCAGCTGTTTCCACAGGACCATATTGTGTAGCATGGCATACACTATGAAGATGTGGGCACATATGCCGGAGAGTACTGTAAGGCTCCACCAGATATGTCCAAGCAATGGAACCATGATTTCAGCATCCCAAACACATGCTCTGTGATGATTCTGGTTTGTGTGGGTGCCTCATTATGGTGTTCCTGCATGGGTGTGTGTGCATTTCTGATGTGAGTCATCATCCATGGTTCCAGTGCATAGCCAGCATCCCCCACCAGGTGGCCATTTGGGATGTCCCCCTGGCAAATAACCGATACAGTTGTGAGGCATGCAAGATGTGGGAGTCGTGATAGCTTCCAGGGCTGCCAACACACACATCCATGATAATGCCCTGGGCATTGCACATGACCTGGTAGTTGATGGAGGGGTATCCCTTGTGGTTTATGTAGTGCCTACCCTGCTCACCGGGTGGTGGCTTGATGTGTATGTGCGTGCAGTCTATTGCACCCAGTACCTCCAGGTATTCTGCCACATGGTGGAAGAGACGCATATTGCTGGCCAACTCCTCCTGCATTTGGGGGAAGTATATGTGCTCATTGGCATGTGGTAACATGGCATCCAGGAACTGGTGTAGTACCCTGGATGCTGATGCCTGTGAGATCCCCATGATATCCCCAGTTGGTCGTTGAAAGGTACCTGTAGCTAGTATTCTCAGGCTTACACATACCTTTGTATCCACTGGGATGGGTTCCCCTCTGTTTGTTCAGGCTCTGAGGCATGGTCAGCACAGCTCCACAAGTTACTGTAGGGTGTCCCTGTCCACCCTGTAATGATCTACTATCTCCAGATCACCTAGCCCCTGGTAGGTTACCCTGGGTCTGAACACTCTCCTCCTCCTCTGGTGCTTGTGGTGGTCGTCACCACACCACCTTCAGTCTCCAACACATGCTGGTGGATCAAAGCTATGGCAGCCCCTAACATGTACATAATAAATGTTCCCCGTCTGTATACACCACTGGTGCAGTGTGTATGGGAATACACAAGTGTGTGTGAGGTGCTTTCACACTTTATAGTATTGTGATATGAATGATGCTGATGTAAGTGGGTGTGTATGAACTATTCCAGCTGCTGCGTGTCTTAATTATGGGTTTTGCAATGAGTACTGCAAGTGTGGGGCCTTTACTGTGCATATCTACTTGCCTGCCTTGATTAATCTGTTGCCCTTCAATTCACTTTTAGACCTGGATCCCCTCCCATTATCAAGCATGCATCCACCTGCCGTCTTTCTTGTTTTGTACTTTCCCTACCCAGTCATGGCAAAATGTGCCTTGTAGCTGATATACTGCATATCGGCTTTGTTCTGCTTTGACACTTTGCTGTTTTTCTTTGCAGTACAGCCCCTCCCCTTCCCTGTTCTGCAGGTAGCTGTTTGCAGCCTTGTTAGCTGTTGTCAGTGGCCCACTGTAGGCTCCTAGGTGTTAATTAGTCATTTGTACTCCAATTTTACTGCTGCAGCATTTTCTTATTTCTTTCCTATATCCTTCCTGTTTCAGCTGCAGTGCGTGCCGTGCATACCCATTTACTGGACTTACACGTGTTTTCATCTCCGTTCACATGCATACTCGGTTACCTTGTGTACTCTCAGCTGAGCATAGCTAAGGGCAATTTAACACACCCCTGTCCTGCAGCTTTGCCTAGCTAGGGGCAGACCAGTTTAGCAATGCTTCAATGTGCTTACAGCAATGGCAACACACCCCTCTCTTGATGTCATCTTTATCTCAAGGGCTCACCTCGGTGTTATAACACTATGCTGTGAGGTGCATCTTTACACCAGCGGGGAATCTGCAATTCACTATTACTCCTCTCATTTGCATGGCATTGCCTACTAATTCCTAGCTACTGTGCATAACACTGTCACTGCCCCTTAGCAACCATTGCACAATGAGTATGGTGTAGCATGCCTGCCATTGACTATTATGGGGAAAGTGTGATATGTGTTTCATTGCGGTTTTATTCTATATTTTTATATATTCCTTGCGATCCCCTTTGCGCACCACTGCCCTGTGCTTCCACATCGCGATAGTGCGACTATATATATTAAATGTTAATTTTATATTTTGTACATTTTTTTATGCCAATGGCTATATATTTAGCCATTGGCATATATTAACAATATAATACATGTGTTTGGTTGGCTGTCATGGCTCCGATTTTATGTTTGCAAAAATGTAAACTGTTTTCTGCGGTTTCATTTCTGCATGTTTACACTATGCCTGCATTACTTCCTGAATTGCTACATACCTTCATTTGCATGCTACACTGCTGCACATGGGGTAATTAGCATACAAGGCTCGGGAGTTGTGCAGGCGTAGTGTACGCAGGTAGTGCACGTGGGAACAGCTCGTACCTGAATCGCTCGGTGGCCATCTTTGGAGTTAGAACACCGACACTATGCCTGCATCTGACATAAGCTTCATGAATCCCAGGGGCTAATAGCTTTGCATGGCAGACTCATGTCACTAGAACACGAATCTGAGAAGAGGTAAATTGTTTATAATAAATCTTTGTTAGAAATGGTCCTTAACACAATGATATTTGAAATAAGAATCCATGTCTTTACCTATCTTATGAACTTAGTATGCATGTACATGGTACATAAGTTCAAAAAATGCTTGATTGAAAATTGTGACTATGCTTAAAAAGCATACACAGTTGACTCCTGCAGTTGTAGTGTATGTGATTTATAAATGCATCTGTCCTATATTTGACAGTGTTATCTTCCCCAAAGTTCATACAGTTGTGTTTTGCTCAAAGTAGCCTACGTTCCCAGTGTGACATAGAGCATAAAGTGATTAAACAGAGTTGCAGAAATTATTAGCTAAAATAAAATTACTGCTTAGAACAGACTTTCCGTTGTTGTTGGTCTTTTGGCTTTTCCTGGTAAGGGGTCGCCACAGCAGAACTCCTGTCCGCTAATGATTGGCAGTAGATTTTTATGAAACGCCAAGGTGCCAGCTCGATGCCCAACCTTCAACAATGGCACGCCCATTTACGCACACATGTCTTTCGAACGCTACCCAACCGCGGGGAGGACATGCAGACTCTACACAGAAGGCACTCACAAGCCCAGCTAAGAATTGAACGGGAGAACCTCTTGCTGTGAGGTAACAATGCTACCGCCATACCACCGTGGCATTAGAATAGACTTTCCGTAATGTTGTTAAATATTCACTAAAACTGTACAAGCATTATTTGTGTAGACTTATCATACTTCATAACATAATTGTTTTGTTTTAACCGATACTCTGTACAGTAAATTGATGCCTTGCTCTGTAAATGTGATAGTCGGCTCATGCAGTACCGTTATACATCATGTGCAGATGTAGGAAAAAGGAGACTTTGTTTTCCAATAAACATGAAGGTGATTATTGGTAGCATCATGCGGCCAAACAGTATGTGTGAAAGGTTATTGGGTTACAAAAAGGCTCTCTTTCATCACATAATCGAATGTCCCTGTTATGTTTCGAATGCATGTTCCATTGTGATTTATTTACTGATTTTCACTTAAACATTTGGTAGCTGTATAAATGCAATGACCTGTTACTGCACTATTTTCAGATGGGGGGGCAACCCCCCTGCCAATCATATATATATATATATATATATATATATATATATATATATATACATACCAACTCCAGAATCACACAATAGTTGGGAAGTGACAAATTCTATTTTCAACATTTTTGGATTTCAACATTTTGCACCTTCAACATTTTGTGCTTTATATATATATATATATATATATATATATATATATATATATATATATAATATATATATATATATATATATATATATATATAAATATATATATATATATATATATATATATATATATATATATATATATATAGTTCGTGAGAGCACAATGAGGGTGTTATCCTTCATGAGATGATGCCAAGCATAGAGAATGAATTGTGATGGCATAGAATTTAAGGATTAGAAATTTAAAGACTGTTATGGTGCTAAGCAATGTAGATGTCAGTTGGTCTAGAAGGTGATTGTATTTTTGGAGGATAGTATAGTGATTCCCGTATCCTGGAGTTCACTGCATTAGGCAGCAGGAATCCATTCACACAATTTGGAGAGAATTATTTAATACAGAAGCTGAGGCCATAGACTGCATGGTCTATTCGTTTTGTGATATGATGATAACTTTTATTAAAGATAGCCAAGCAGCTCATGAGAAAAGCATCTTCACTTATTTGTATTTATTGAATGGGGAGGAGCACTGATCCACTTGGACCCTCGTCATTCTCAGCCCAGGAGCACCATCTTGTTAATTGACTTGTTTAGTTACACACTTCTGCAATTGGAGGCTGATGGAATCAATCCTGGACCACAATAAATAGATTGCTGACAACTGAAATCTTTATTCCTACATGCCAACTGCCTGCCAATAGATATAGTTACTAGAAGTGTACTTTAACTGATTATTGAATTTAGAGTAATGGAAACCTATTGGATAAGTAAAGGCGAGAGAGGGAGAGAGAGAGGATCCTGTTCATAATCTAAGAACTTTTGAATTGTGTCATTCTCAATTCTGTTTGGTACAGTTTTAAAGCAACATCCAGTTAGGATAGTTCAAAGAATAGCTGTTGTGCCAAAAATCACATCTTAGATTCTACATAGTTTATCTGTTACTGTTTTTGCTGAACCAGTTCTGTTGAGAGCTATGTTATCTAGTTATTATCCTTTAGTCAGGGATAGAGTTGGCATTGTCATGGCACTGCATTTGTCAATGTGGATATTTTCATGATCAGGGTTGACTAGGGTTATATAAATATTCATACAACTAATTGCAGGAACAATAATGCAGGGATGTGAGTAAATGTCTGCTCTGACTTTATTTAGAAATAGCAGGTAGCTTATTGATGCAACAATTCATGGGATCAGAGGTCAAGCCTAGCTGTACATCCCAATGTAATACCGTAGATACTACAGTCAATACCCAGAATTGTATTTATTAGTGACTGCCCATGTCCAGGAGGGTTGTGGGCCCTATCCCCAGTAAAAATTTATGGTACCCCATCCACTCGTCAAGGTTCCTTTTGAGCAGTATCATAGAGGTGCTCTGCTTCACATGAATTGGCAGCCTGTTCCAAAGTTGCAGCAGTTGCTGGGAGACAAATCTGTCCCTCCAAAATATCCTATTCAAGTCTCAGCCCAATTAATGCCCATGCCTCATAGCTCATAGTTCAATTCGTAACTGAGGTGCCTTCTGTGAGCAGTGTATATACCCTCCCTGCATCTGCATTGTCCTTTCACATTCCAAAGATATGATGTTAGGTAAATTTGCAATCCTGCATATTGCATGTAAGTATGTGTGCAATGTAAGAGATGCCGTGTAATGCATCCTACAATGAACCAGCACCATATCTAGGACAATTTCTCTACCCTGTGTCCATTGCCTGCCAATTTAGGATCTGGTTCCTTAGTTCAGGAATAGAAAAAAGCAGGTATCAGAGAATGAATGAATGAGTCAATAAGCAAATAGCTGGATTTCTTTTGTTTGTTTTTTGTTTGTTTTTTTTTTTGTTTTGGGCCACAGTATTTTACACACATGTGCATTCCTTGAATGGCGGAACATCATCATCTCACCAGTTATTGTAACCAGGAACTGGAAAGGGGAATTTCTTCATAACTATGACCCACTTTCTGAATTTCTCCTTTGTCTCTCCACTCAGCTGTGTTAAAAGCCTTTTGCAGGTCAAATAACACAAGAGTTCCACCTTCCCCTCAATCATTTTGTGTACCCCTCACCCCCTTGGCCTCCTTATCCTGTGTTGTTACATCCTTCTTCCTCCATTTCTCTCTGAGGAAGCTCTACCTTTCTCTTCCTTTGTTTAGATTGTCCTTTCCTCTAGGCTGCCATCTAGACCCCTTTTTGTGACAAATATAAATCACTAGGCAATTCTTTTTGTATTTTTTTCTGGAATATTGCATTTATCTTTTTAGTTGCTGGTTACAATCCTTTTAACCTTCATGACTAAATCTCTCTGCAGCCTCTGATTCCTGTTTTCCCATATGCTACCCTTAGCTGGTAGATCCCACATGCATAATTCACAGTCACAGTCCACACCACTTATCATCTATCATCCCTCATATATCTGTTGCTTTCTCCCTCGTTCCTTCAGACTACTCACATTTCCAAAATCTGTCTTGAACCTATTTGTGCCAACCCACATTTCCAACTTAAACACCTGACTTTTTTATTAACCTTCCCCTTTTCCAGATTCATAGGAGTGTAGGACCAATAATGAATCACTCAAAGTAATGTTTGAGTCCCGAGGTAGTGCATTGATCAAAATGGACCAATTTCAGGCACAGCCTGAGTAATTACAAATGCAGTCATATGAAAAAAATGTAAAGTACAAACAATGTCAACAATTCCACACTATAGAACCTTAGTAAAAATACACAATCAATAAAAAGGGAATTTAAAGAGTATGTACCTAAATGGATTACAAATTTTACCATATGAAAGCAATATAATATATATATATATATATATATATATATATATATATATATATATATATATATAGGTCTATATTAAAACCCCAAAATTTCTAAAACCGCGAATGTATGTACATCGACACATAAAGGTTGATGTACATACACAGCGAAACACGAAAATGGCAAAAATCAAAATGCTGAAAGTGTTTCGTCAGCAAAACGTGCCACACAGGTAAGTACAAAATAAAAAAAAAATACATTAACATGGCTTATGCAGGGGGGGCAAGCCCCCTTGCACCCCCCATGTGGGGGGCTTTGCCCCCCCACACCCCCCTTCTTAAATATACCAACTCTGAGACCGCACTACAGTGGAGAAAAGGATATATTTCCTTATCCACACCACTGTGCTGCTGGCTAGGAAACACGTTCGACGTTTTGATTTTCGCCGTTTACGTGTTTTGCTGTGTATTTACATCGACCTTTATGTCTCGATGTACATACAGTCGCATTTTAGATCTTTCGCGTTTCTAATATGTAACCAATATATATAATAAGAAAAGCACCATATGGAGCAAATAGGCTAAGAAATGTTATTAGTTTAGGTGATGTGCTATCTAAGAACACTTACTGTGCTTGATTGGAGAGGTGTTTTTGAGTTAAGGTCTAGGTTTAGAAGAGCGAAGAACAAAAAAGGTCAAGTCCCAGATCTGGCCAGCAACATGGGCCTGTTTCTGTGCTTCTCAAGTCCATTCTATGTTCCTCAAGTGCTCATAAAGAGTGCTGAAGGGCTTCAGTACTGTAGATACCATAAAGAGTGCTGAAAGGATTCAACTCTGACCACTAATCATACCTCTCAACCACTCTGCATTTGCTGGAATACTATAATTTTAGTTCTTAAAAGTGTATCCGCACCTCTGTTCTACTTTGAACTGAGATGGCTTTGATTTCTTCTCTTTCATTGGCTCTGTTGAAAAGCCAATGACAGATAGAGACATCTGGATCTTGTCACAGTCAAAACAGGCCAGTAGCAAGCAAGCACTCCAGCACTGGGTGGTATTAAAAAAACAGTACTGCAAAGGACAGAATGCCCCTGATTTTGACTCATAGTTTTACCCTTTCCTCATAAAAGTCAATTTTATTGTAAGTCACTGAAGATTACAGCCATTGATTAAATGCCAGAAATAGAGTTTCATACTTATTATTATTCAGACAAAAAATGCACGCTGATGCTGCAGCTCTTAATAGTTGCAGCGTGTGGATCTGGTAAGTGCATTTGGAAGTTTGAGAAAGGAGAACTGCAGAACGCAGAGCTCTGCTTGTCAGCTGTCTTGGATTTTGCAGAATGTCCATAATTTGACTCAAATGTTTGCCTTTCTCTTGAAAAACATAATTTTCTGGTAGATTCAATACTTCTTATTGTTCAGCAAATACCAGTATCATTTGCTCAAGTAGACGACTAAGTGAATTAGAATATGCTGCCTTTTTTATTCGTTCTACCCCTATTGTTTTTGGGTTTGTCAAGAATTCTTTAGCAAAGTAGTTGAGTGGCATTTTTTCTGTTCACCATAAAATGTGGGAAATTGTTACAGAGTGTAGTCATTAATCATGACAGAAACATGGATTTCAGACTTCTTAATCTTTAGAACATATTTTCTTATGCAAAGTTTTTTATTCTTTTTTACTATTGTCTGTGATTCTTGAGAAAAGAAGGTGAGATGGTGGGGTGTTGCAATAGTATGCACTATGTGGGTTTAACAACAGTAGGCTGGAATAGATTTCTAGGTCATTATTTACATATCATCCAGTTATCTAATCTCAAGTTGACATCTGAGATGCACTCAGTCATACAAGTGGGTGTAATTCTTGGCTGTGTGTGTGTGTGTGTGTGTGTGTGTGTGTGTGTGTGTGTGTGTGTGTGTGTGTGTGTGTGTGTGTGTGTGTGTGTGTGTGTGTGTTTGTGCAGAGGGCATAGCTCTCAGCTGTCCTTGATCTGATATTACCTCAGATTTTTGGTCTGATCCTCATAAAATTTGTAGTTTCTTAGCTAGTTGTTGTTGATTCTATTCAATAAATAACGGAAAATGTTGTTTTCATACTTCATACCTTTTAGAAAATGCTTGCTAGTGAAAACCATGTTCACTAGCAACTTTATATTTACATAACAGGAATATTTAAATTCTGTACTTGACCTTGGATCTTTGTTCCTGATTCTTGAACTATTTGGTTAAAATGGTATCGGGAGCTTACAGTGGGTTTCACTGTGTGGTTCTGACAGTAACAAGCTGAAATATATTTCTAGCAGGAAGGATACAGGGCAATAAAAAATGCAATGCTTTATGCAAAATGGAAATGCTTATAAGCAATATTTTGTTCAGGTGGCAAAACTGTTTTGGAATGTTGATCTAACTGGATCTACATGACATATGGAACTAAAATAAGGAAAATCATTTTATTTTTGGAGAGGGGAGGAATGACATTAAAAATAGACCAAATGTTCATGAAACATTTAGTAAGTTTGGCTTTGGAGTTCAGGTTCAGTTCTACGTTAAGGTGGCTTCTGTATTTTCATTTATGCACAACCTAAATGAATGTTTAGTGTAAGTCCCACAACCATGTTGTAGACAAAAAAAAAACATACAAAGTTAATACTAATTCTACTAACTAAACTATAGTTGATTGGTACTTATAGTAAGCCAAGGAAACAGGCACATGTATTTTTTTATAGGTGTGCATCTGTTAGCACCACAAAGGTTCTAATTATATAAGTTATACTTGATAAAAAGATAACTTTACACATTTGTGCCATCACCCCCAAGACTGAATTTATGCATATGCAGATTTTGAGTCTTATGGTTTTGGACCCACTGCAATTATCTTTGATGGCCTCTTGCTATGATTTTGAAAGTCAGATGGTTGAGCGTTATGTTGCTAATGCACTATCAGCATTCACTTCTGAATGCTATGAATGTACTACTTCCCAATCAGCCAACTCTGGATCATGCACCCTGGCATCATGCACCAGGTGAGGATGTCCCTTTCACCCCTCCCGAGCTACCTTTCTGTAGGAGACAAAGACTGTTAGTGAGTTTGGAAGGTATTTTGCAGCAAGTATGGAAAATTCATGATTGTTAAAATGTAGTTTAGTTAGCAGGTAGATGTTACATGTGAGAGACTTATGATGTTGTAGAAAGATTTTTTTTGTTGTCATTTTATTTATGAAAGATGAAATCTTTGAGGAGTTAGGCATTTGTAGCGCAGTGAATCTGCTGTCACTTTAGAGAGTGTCAGGCAGTGGTATTCTTGAGAGAGGGAGTTAGAGATGAAACTGCATAATTTATTGGAGAGGGACTGAAAAGTGCTTGTTTTTTTTTTTTTTTTTGGGGGGGGGGGTACTGCTCTAATTTTTAGGCTGAATTCTAATTGGCCCAGGAGGATTTCATATCTGTGGAAATTCTTATTATGAATGTTAGATAAAATTAATTTTTTGGGCATGGAATATAAGAGTTAATATTATGTGTGTTTGAATGTTTTTTATGCAGAAATGGAAGTTAAGAGTTTGTTCTAATCTAATCAAATTTCAAGATATTTGAAACTTCTTGTTTCTGTCTGTGAGTTGCTTAGGTCTATAATATCTACAGACTGTGGTGTTTTCACTAACTTTTGATGAGTACCAAAAAGAATACATTTAGTTTTACAAAGATTCAGTTACAGTTTTTGTAGGAGTAACCACTGATTGAGGGAGTGTAGGTCACACTGTAGCTGAGTGTGAATTCATGAGTGGGAGTGGCTGGATCAGGAGATGGCTGCATCATTAGCATAAAAAAATTGCACTTAATTTTGCTTTTGCCTCTTCGTAAAAGTACTCAGTTGTATTTATTCTGCTGCATTTATTACTGCTTGGTAGTAGCCTGATTAAATTGTAACTGTTATTCTAAGCCTTTCGGTTTAAGCACTTACATTAAGAAGGTTTTTGGTCTGCACTGTTGTGGCAGGACAGGTAGCTTACATCCTTCCAAATTGGGAATTGCTGATTGAAGGCTCAGTGTCTGTTATTCTAAATGTGTATTAGTTCTGGTTTAAGCACTTGGGCTTCAGGCCAGTTATTTTACATTAAGAAGGTTTGTGGTCTGCACTCTTGTGGGAGGAGAGGTTAGATTCTGCCCTTCTGAGCTCGGAATTTCTGGTTAAAGGATTATTGTGCCTGCTTATTTGAACTGTTTCTTTCTGAAATTGGTGTGCCTTGTTTGCTGTAGCATAGACTAGATTCAGGCATGCTGAATCTAGCTTTGTTTGTATAACTTGAGCACTAATCCAGTCCATCTTTTTTGGAGAAGGTTCGCCTGCATCCTAGTGGCATGAGTGTGCAGTTAAAACTTGTCTGATTGAAGACTGCTGGAACAGGGCTCAGTTTTGAGCTTTTTTACTGGTTAATTGGGCAATTTGTTTAAATCAGTTTGCTCGTTTTCTATTGTTATATATAAAAAATTGCACTTTATTCATCTGCTTTTACTGCATTTGTGTTTCTTCCTACTTTATTGCATTTATTCCGTTGTATTTATTACTGCTTGTTAGTAGTCTGATTAAATTATAACTGTTATTCTAAGCCTTTGGTTGAAGCACTTGGACTTCAGACCAGTTATTTTACATTAAGAAGGTTTTTGGTCTGCACTGTATGACAGGACAGGTAGCTTACATCCTTCTAAGTTGGGGTTGCTGATTGAAGGCTTAGTGTCTGTTATTCTAAAGGTGTATTAGTTCTGGTTTAAGCAGTTGGGCTTTGGGCCAGTTATTTTACATTAAAAAGGTGTGGTCTGCACTCTTGTGGGAGGAGAGGGTAGATTCTGCCCTTCTGAGCTGGGAGTTTCTGGTTAAAGGCTTATTGTGCCTGCTTATTTGAACTGTTTCTTTCTGAAATTGGTATGACTTGTTTGTTTTAGCATAGACTAAATTCAGACCTGCTGAATCTAGCTTTGTTTGTATAACTTGAGCACTAATCCAGACATCTTTTTTGGAGAAGGTTTCCCTGCACCCTAGTGGCAGGAGTGTGCAGTTAGAACTTGTCTGATTGAAGACTGCTGGAACGGGGCTCAGTTTTTAGCTTTTTATTGGTTAATTTGTTTAAATCAGTTTGCACATTTGCTACTGTTATATTAAAAAAAATACACTTTATGCATTGCCACTTAGCTAGGGTTAAACTTTTCCTGGCACCATAAAGTCTGCTCTTCAAATTTTCTCTTAGAACTAGCCAGGTTTTTAGTTTTAGCACTCAAATCTGTTTCTTTGAGCTCAGCACTTGTTCAGAATTTGTAAGCACTAAATAAGCTACAAATTAATACAGCACTCAACTTTCCTCACTTGTCTAGAGGAAAACCGTTTTTAGACTTAATAAATAAGCACCTATCCAGGCATGTCTAATGGTCAGCTCCCGGTGTTTTCTCCTGTCAACCTGATGAATCTGGGAATCCTGGGGCAATGCAGCAATTGCCTCATGTACACAGACAACACTCACCTCCTACCACCCAACAGTACAACCTGTGAGAGATGCACTTATATAGCCAAACTGGAAGCAAAGCTCTCTTCACCCAAGACTGAACTAGACAGTCAAGAGGAGAGGGTAAACACATGCACCACACCACACTCATCACATAGTCCCTCAAAACCTACACCACCAAAACACATACATAGCAACACAAAACACACACCTACATTCGTGGAGGGTCTCAATAAAAATCTGCTCAAGCAACAGAGACCTCCAAAGCAGAAACACATCCAACCTCCACCCCCAACACAACCCAAATGACACATAGCTCACAAACTCAGTACTCGACCACAGCCCATAATGCATAACAACGTACCCAACACTCTAGTCATAGGTGACTCTATAATCAGGCACACTGATGTTCCACTCACCAGGCTAAACAAGGAGAAAGTTACTGTCAGCTGCCTGTCAGGTGCCAGGATCTGCTACATAACACACACACTCAGGTCACTCCACAACAAGTACAAATATGACTCTGTCATTATCCATGTTGGTGTGAATGACCTGAGATGTACCTCACTGGACTACATGAAAAGAGACATGGAGGACCTCTCCAATCTTGTAGCCCAGGCAGGTTTGACCCTAGTCCTGGGTAGCATCCTGCCATCACCCAGAATGGTACCACAGTACAAGGACAAAATTATTGACTTCAACAATTGGCTAAGCTTCTGGTGTCATTCTAAGGGGATCCAGTATCTGTCTGCCTGGGATGACATGATCGATAGACCACGATGCTTTGCCAGAGATGGCCAGCACCTGTCGCCCTTCGAATTCCAGATACTGGCTAAGCCTCTTGCCACCCCTGTAGTGCCTTTTTTAGGCAAGGTTGAAATGACAAATTTACCACCGTAACAGGTACAAGCAAGCAAAATCTGATGGTAATGCTACTCAATGCTAAAAGTCTAAACCTCAAAATGCATTCACTCGAGGCACTCCTTAAAATGGAGAACATCGACATTTGTGCAGTGACAGAGACTTGGTTCAAGTCTCCAGAGAGCACCCCTGCATTACCAGGCTATAATTCATACCACACCTTTCTGCCACCTAACCTGGACCGAAACACTAAAGGTGGAGGCGTTTCCATATTCATTAAGGACATCCACACCTCCAGGCTAGTTGCTCAGCATAATGCATGCGAGATTATCCAAGTGCAACTAACTCTGGGCAAGACCGCAATCCAAATTGTAACTTGCTACAGATCCCCCACCATGCCCCAGGATTCCCACTTCTCATTTCTTGATACACTGGAAAATATTAGGGTACAACCCAACACCCTAATAATGGGCGATTTCAACTACCCCACTATTAATTGGGAAAACTTCTCATGTACCAACTCTTTTGCTCAACGTTTTTTGGAATTCATAAATTCCAATGCCTTGGATCAACTTATCCACACCACCACCAGGGGCAGCAATATCCTAGACCTGGTCATTGCCAACATGGGCGACCGGTGTTCCACACCAGAGGTCAATTCTTCGTTGGTCAGATCCGACCACAAGCTAATCAGCCTAGACATCCACATCCTGCCCCCACCCCCCATTAGGGAAACCACCGTAAAAATTTCTCCAAAGCCAACTTCACGCTTCTTAAGACAGAAGTGGCAAACTTCATGACACCCATGCAGACAGACAATAGAGGTACAACTGCTGAATCCTACACAGATGCACTTTATAAGCACTTACATGAGTGCATGGATCGTGCTATCCCTAACAGAACCAAGATGCTATCCTTCAAAAAAAGGAAGCCAATCTGGTGGTCCCCTGCCATAAATAAACTCTACAACAGAAGAAAGAAACTGTTCCAAAAAAGAGTAAAATCCCATGACTGGAAGAACTCCCTGGTCAGCCTCAGTAAGAAGCTGAGATCCCTCATAAAATCCTCCAAAGCTAGTTATGAAAACAAAATCACCACTGATTCTAAAGACAACCACAAAGCATTCTATAGCTATGCCAAGAATCTCAATGGAAACACTCAGATCTGCTCTGAGTTACAGCACAATGGCACTAAATATACAGAACCAACTGATATTGCCAACATCCTGGCAGATTAGTTCAGTGCTAACTTTACCCCCCCACCCCCACCCCCTAAAGGGCCCATCTCTATACCAGAAAAATGCAAAGTTCCTGTAATCATGGCTGCGCAGGTAAAAACCACACTCTCAAAAGCCAAGAACACAGCATCCATGGGACCTGACAACATACCAGGCTGCGTTCTACATGAACTACATAATGAACTGGCACCCCACCTAAGCACCATGTTCAATCATAGCCTCACCTCAGGCTTTGTGCCCACTGAATAGCGCACAGTGTCGGTTATCCCAGTCCACAAAGGGGAGCCACCATGGAGCCCGGGAACTACCGCCCCATTAGCCTAACAAGCCTGGTCTGCAAGGCTATGGAACATATCATCATGGAACTTATAAACAAAGACATTGGTAATCTCCAAACTCTGGACCCCACCCAGTTCGGGTTTGTAAAAGGCAGATCATGTCTCCTAAACCTGACTGACTTCTTTGAAGCAGTCACCAAAGCCGTAAACGAGCGTAAAGTGGTTCACACAGCCTATCTAGATCTCGCCAAGGCTTTTGACACCATCCCCCACTCTGGAATTATAGATAAACTCACTACACTAGGTATAAATCCCTGTGTCACAAGATGGGTTGCCAACTGGCTCACTGACAGAACCCACACTGTGAAAGCAGCAGACTCCAAATCCGACTTCAGACCAGTGACAAGTGGGGTACTACAGGGTTCAGTCCTGGGTCCTCTCCTGTTTGGTATCTACTTTTCTGAAGTTCAGGCTAACACCGAAGGTCTTTGGCTAATGAAGTTCGCAGATGACTGCAAACTAGGAGCCATAATTGAAACTCCTAACAATGTGGACATCCTATAAAAGGGACTCACTGAGACAGATGTCTGGTGTCAAAGCCATGGCCTCAAGCTCAATGCCAAAAAGTGCATTGTCATCACCTTTGGTAAAAACTCCGTACCCATGAGCTACCACATAGGTGGTAGTCTACTTAACACCGAAAGTGTGATAAGAGACCTTGGGACCCAGGTGGACAGTAGTCTCTCCTTTGATAATCCACATCACCACAGTAGTCAGGAAATCCTTCTATGTGGCACACCTCATCACAAAAGGTTTCTCATCCAGGAAAAAAAGAGATCATTGTTCCCCTCTACTCATCACTCATTAGACCCATTATAGATTACAACGCCCCTTTTGGTATATACCTCACAAGACATCTACAACAACTGGAAAGGCAACAGAAATACCTCACAAAGAGGATTACCGGCCTCAAACAGATGCCTACGCAGACCGTCTAAATAAACTCCAGCTTTACTCCATCGCATATCACCTACTCAGAGGCGATCTCTGCTTAACATACAAAGCTATGTCAAACCCAGAGCTGCTGGACATGCTCCACTTAAAGAAATCCCAATCCCTCCGAGCTACACTCTTTAAGGACCTAAACCTTATCATCACAATAAACAGAAAATGCTGGAGGGATAGATTCCTTTCCCAGAGACTTCCCATACTCTGGAACAAACTACATATCTATATCAAACAAAGCTCCTCATTAGCACTCTTCAAGAAAAATCATGATGATTGGATGGGAAAAATTCACCCCAGGGATCACCACTATGGCTCTGCTCGACAGGGGCACAGGAAAATAATTTTCTTGGGTGGCGAAAGCCAGGGTACCTTTTTGGATAGGCTTGTATAGGCCCTAGGGCTGATAGCCTAGTATCTACCTATGAACCTATGGTCCTATAGAAGTGGTATGTGGGGTGGTCATTTGGAATTTTTTTGATAAAAATGTAGAAGAGTAAGGGTGCTAGAAGAGACCCTTCAGGAACCCTCTTGAGTAGTATGGCTGCATTTGAAATGCAGGATCCTATTTTGATAGTGTGCAGTCTGTTGGAAAGAAAGTTTTTGAACCATGTTACAGCATCTTCACTTATTCCAATTTCAATCAGTTTATCAAGCATTAGTGTGTGACCTATGAGATCAAAGACCTTTATGAGGTCTATGAATACTGAACATGTAAGGATGCCTTTGTCCATGCAAATTAGAAGTTTGTCTGTCAGGGCCCAAAGGGCATTCCTGGTGCTGTGTCCTGAACAGAATCCATGTGTGTGTTTTTTTTTTGTTTTCTTTTTGAGGTAATATTGTTGTACGTATTCCAAAACTGGATTGTGGACATTTTTTCCTACAAGTTTTCCTAGGATGGACACGGCAGTGTAGAAATAGGCTGAAAATGGGAGGGATTTTCTGGATTCTGTTATTTAGGGAGAGGTTTAATTAAAGTGGCTTTCCAGATATGTTGCTGGTCCTAGAACTGATGCATGTCTCTATCTTCACCTATTGCCACTATAAAGTATCCTGTTCCTGTGCTGAGTTTTTCCAACTTTTCTCCATTTAATACACACTGTAGGCCCTTTAATATGGCTTTATCAATACATTTTCTCAAGTCTGCATATATTTTTATGCACGTCTGCTTCTTTCTAGCTCCCTGTTGTCTCTGTTTTGCAGCTCTGCTCTTCTGACATCTTACTTTTTGTCCAAACTTAAGGGATTCTGCCATTCCTCTTTTAGTTGGCTGAACTGGGTCTCCAACTCAATCAAGAACTTCAGTGTTATGTTTCCGTTAGTTGTGTGTATTATTATGACTTTCACAGATTGCATACCACAGTTTTCCACAGCCTTTCATGCATTCTGTTTATTCCCCTTCCCAAGCCTCTTTCCAGTAATAGCTGTCCAT
This sequence comes from Protopterus annectens, assembly GCF_019279795.1. Taxonomy (NCBI): domain Eukaryota; kingdom Metazoa; phylum Chordata; order Ceratodontiformes; family Protopteridae; genus Protopterus; species Protopterus annectens. Next base: position 1,297,155,668 of record NC_056729.1, read on the forward strand.
GTGAGCTGCCTCCCCCACTTCATACTACCTCGTCTAAACATGGCTGCGTTGCTCTTTCTATAAACATCATCCCACCATTTGAGATACATTCCCTTCCCTGTTCTATGCATTTATCCTCTCTTATGCAACTATAAGATGTTGATGGCCTGCATTCCTCTATTAAATGCTAAAGGTTATTTCTAATGATGAGCTTTATTATTAGTAGCAATCATATTATCAGACTAGGTCCCCTCAAAAAGGCCAGGACTAGTCATTCTTGATCTGTCAGCTTCCTTGTCTTGTTTATTCATCAGCTATTCTAATCTAGGGCTACTTCACTAGAACACTGTTAACCTAGTAGGGAGTACCTAAAGAAAAGCACACACTAACTTAGTTATAGGTTCACCTGTTTTCAACTGACCATTCCAGCAAGTTCAGTGCTGCTCCTACTTAATGCTTTCTTATCTTTCTTCTTTCCAGTGTCTGAAGTGCTTTTGTTTTCAGTCTTATCTAGCTCCTGTAGCCCCTTGTCTACCCAACAACAGGTGCCCAAATCTCTAAAGGTGTCGCACTGCAGTTCTGCACATCACATTTTACACTATCTGCTATTCCTACTTCTGCCTCTGTCCTGGACTTCCTTACAAATTTTCATTTACAGTTGCTTCTTGGGAAGCTAATAGATTTACTGGTGAAAAAGGTCCATTATGATGTGGAGATTTGGTAATGGGAAGGTGTGGTCATGGCCACCAAAATTAGTAATGGTAACTCCTGCTGGTACGTGTGGTGGAGCATACATATTAGAAGAGATAGACATAGGCAAGTAAGTGCTGATGTCATCACAATGGAGTTATGCCAAAAAGGACACTGCTGTCATCACCAGGATGCCAGTGAGAGGGTAAAGTACTCTCATGTCTGCCTGCATGATAATCCCCATTGGACAGTTTTGTGTCTGAGCAAGGGGCTGTTTGATTGTCAACATGCATAGGGCAAACTGACAGCAAAAAAAGCATTGCAGGTAGAACATAAAAAGAGGCAGGTACTGTGCTTTCATAGATTCATAGATTAGTACTAGGCTAACTGCCCTTGCAAGCCATTTTAAGCCTAGCCAATTATCCCTTGTGAGACTCAAACCCTGTACCTTGTGTTTGTAAGGAAAACACCTTAACCATTAGGCAACCCTCCCAACTTGGTGTTAGGTGTATCCCTGCTAGAATTTTCTGGAGAAATGAGTGACCTGTATCATGAAGTGCCTAATATGCAGGTAATTTATGAATAAAAATAAACCACTGTTATCAAGACTTACTGGATAGATTTTAGTAGAAGAAAGATTGAGAGGTTGCATGCAACAGTTAAATAATTTCCTGACGTCTGCCAATAGAGTAATGATACAGTGACTTTAGTCACTGCTTTTGCAGACAGCATTGACAGCCTGTGGTCATTAAATGCATCATTTACAGAGTAGAAAACTCATTGGTGAGCTTGAATATAGTCCTCTGTGCATCCATATCAAATGTTCAAAATAATCTGTAGAATAGCTCTGTATTTGTCAAGATTTCCATCAATGCAAGTGTAGACTTCATCCCTGCTTTTTCCCAATCTGACTCCTCTGATAGATTCAATATGAAGTATTTCATCCAGTTGCAAATACTTTAGTCAATTTGCTTTCTATACTGGGGCATGTGGACCCATCTGAATATGTATTTTATACCACTGACTTTACTTTTTTCCCCAACATTCATGAGTTTTATTCTCAGCTTGACAATATCTCAGAGTCCCAAGAATGCTTGCAGAAAACATATAATTTTACTAATCTTCCAGTTGTGATTTCAGATGGTGCTTTAGATAGATTCCTTAAAAAGGAGAGTCTTTGTAGTGCTACAGCCTTTCTTTTTTCTCCAAAGGACTGACTTTACAGGGTGGGAAAGATCACTTATAAGTTGTTATTTCAAAATAATATTAACACTGAAAGTATTACAGCAATATTGCAGAATGCCATTAAATCGCCCTAGAAGGATGAGTAAGTTTTTTTTTCTAACTTGGATAGTCCTTTTCAGCAAGACACACCTTCAGTCAAGGTTTGAGGGAAAAAAACTCCATAGATCAATGAAATGAAGTCATTGCAGACCCATTCCCTGTAGTTAAGATACATGAGAATGGCAAATGAATAAGTTATTGTAATTGCACTAATGAAATGTAATCACTTTACTTAAAATATACTTAACAGTAAAATATTTATGTCAAATATGCAGTACCGGTGACTACTCCATGGTAGCTATCAAGAAAAGAATGGCAAATATGTGACTAGGTGGCACAAGGAGTGAAAAAGTAATAAACATAGATAAAGTGATATAAGGAAAACAGAAAAGTAATAAACATAGATAAACGGATATAAGGAAAACAGAAAAGTAATAAACATAGATAAAGGGATATAAGGAAAACAGAAAAGTAATAAACATAGATAAAGGGATATAAGGAAAACAGAAAAGTAATAAACATAGATAAAGGGATATAAGGAAAACAGAAGGCAGGTGACAGAAAAAAAATGGGTAGCTACAAATTGCTATAAAGCATAAGGCCTTGAAGCAGAAAAAAGGAGATGGGGCTAAGGGTAAACTAGACTGACAGAAAACAAACAGATGTTATGAGAGAATGAAGTAGAAGGAAATACAATATAGACGGAGTAGAGAATCTTAGGCAAACTGAAAGGGTGTGGGGCTATAGAAGTAAGCAAGTTTTATATAGACAAGGGAAAAAGCAAAGACAAATATAAAGTGTAGAACTATAAATAAGCCTTAGTAAGACAGACTTGACTATTCACAGACATGGTAAGAAGCCTTCTAGAAGGGTACTGTGCACTGGGCATAGTGGGCGTGCTGCTCATGACAGCTTACCCAACATACACCTGTCATACGTTCTGTGAATCTCAGACTGCATATTAACCTGCACTTAAAGGTATCCCTGCAAGTCGGTGCAACAGATGTTTCTGGCATGTTAATGAAACCTCAAAATGTACCAGAGCTGTAAGCACCTCCAAAGTTACTTGGCTAAACAAATCATTCCCCCCTCCACAATTTGGAACTGATGTATACCATGACAATCCGACTCTAGCATATCATGCTGTAATTGAATTGTCTATCCTCTAAACTGCCCAATGGTCAATGTGCACTCTGCGTGTGTGTGTGTGTGTGTGTGTGTGTGTGTGTGTGTGTGTGTGTGTGTGTGTGTGTGTGTGTGTGTGTGTGCGTGCGTGTGTGTGTGTGTGTGTGTGTGTGTGTGTGTGTGTGTGTGTGTGTGTGTGTGTGTGTGTGTGTGCGTGCGTGTATGTATATGTATGTGTATGTTTGTGCCTGTGTGTGTGTTCTGCAACATATTGAAGGCAGATCCAGGATTACTTTTTCCACCTTGTCTCTACTAATTGCTAGGGAAAGCTTCAGCTCCCCAGCAAGCCACACATGAATAAAGAACATATCAGGAAATGGATTAATATAGCAATAACCCATGCCTGGGTGTGGGTAATGTTGGATTTACCCACGGTTGGTGTGGTTTGGTCACGAGGGTGAAGCCCGAGTGACCAAACAAAGCCAACCGTGGGTAAATCCAGCATTATCCACACCCAGGCGTGGGTTATTGCTATTAAACAATGACATTATTTAAGAAAAAAAATAATGGCATTGTATAATGCCTCCTTGCTGCCCTTCTGCAGCTGTCTGGTATTCTGCGGCAGTTCTGATGTACTGCGCATCCATATGCCTACGCAGTACATCAGAGCTGTGGGCAAAAGCAACGGAGAAAGCAAGATCTCCCTTGCTTTTTACAAACTGTTTCACTATGTTAAATGGGTTTAACATAGCGAGACAGCTTTAAAAAAAGCAACGGAGCCATTGCTTTTTTTAAAGCTGTCTCGCTATGTTAAACCCATTTAACATAGCAAAACAGTTTGTAAAAAGAAACTGTTTCGCTATGTTAAACGGGTTTAACATGGCGAGACAGCTTTAAAAAAAGCAACAGAGCCATTGCTTTTTTTAAAGCTGTCTCGCTATGTTAAACCCATTTAACATAGCGAAACAGTTTGTAAAAAGCAACAGGGAAAGCAAGATCTCCGTTGCTTTTTACAAACTGTCTCGCTATGTTAAATTCATTTAACATAGCGAGACAGCATTAAAAAAAGCAACGGAGAATGTCCATTGCTTTTTTTTAATGCTGTCTCACTATGTTAAACGAGTTTAACATAGCAAGACAGTGTGAAGCAATGGAGATCTTGCGTTCTCCGTTGCTGTAAAAAAAGAGTTATAGTAATGGAAAAAGTCCGGGCGACCGGACCTTTTTCCATTACTATAACTCTGATTTACAACGTGCACGCTGACCAATCAGCGTGCACATTTTTTGCATATTAATGGGGGGTCATTGTATAATAGCTAATTTATCCAAACATATATATATTACAGCATAGTTAGGTTACTACAGCATTTTAATCAAAGTTCCTATTGCTATACTCTTCTCTGGAATTGCATTGATATGGATAAGTTATTCACAGCTTTACCATGGTCCTAAAATCATACTTTCATCTATTTATATAAAAAAATAATAGCAATCTAGATTTTTCTAAGCAACATTTTTAAAGACATTAGTCGGATATCCTACAATATGAGTAGCCTATAACTAGTTTTAAATTTGGAAGCGTTCCTATAAAGTCTTACCCTTTTCAGAACTTGTGTATGCTTACTATAATTTTACATTTTTGCAATCCCTCTTTCACACGTGTGTCAGCTGCGCAAAAATATTCAGACCTGTTAAAGTTTAGTTGATATTAAATCTCTACAATGGCCTGCAGCCCCTGCATTTCTGGAAAATAATGAGTATATGATCCAGTTGTAGAAATCTTGACCTCTTATAGGTTCAATAGTAAGTACTATGCTGACTGCCCTTATGGAACATTTTAAACCTAGTAAATTTCCCTTAGAAAGGTAAAAATCAAACCCTGCACCTTGTGCCTGTGAGGCAAATACCATTCCTCCAACCACCAACCCCCTGTCAGTATGGCAAATTTTGACCCGTAGAAAAGAGCTACTGATTTCATCTGCAATAGATGACATGATCAATTTGCATAGAAAATTATGAAAACGTTACATTCTCTGTTCCTGACATTCACCACTCATTTCAGACAAAGTTATAAACAAAAATTGTAGCTGTGCTCTCAAACTTTGGACCAGTATATAGAGAGATGTGGCTGTATATGTGGATTATGGTAGTATTTACATCTTCACTGTTGCATCCAGATTACTACGCTGATGCTTTTGGATCTGGACAATGATTTTTCAAGTTTATGATGTGTCTATATGATGCAGGAAGAAACCTGAGCACCAGTGAAAACTGGCAAGGACAAAGGGGCAATAAGGGCATAAAGATCTCATCCCAGTAGCTTTAGTTCTTGAAAGAGGCCCAGTGACCAGTTCCCATTATTGAATGGAGGATCGGAAAGTAACCACTGTTTATCCAATAGTTGAAACAAAGTGTAAACAGAAATCAACTGTAAACAGAGATGCGGACAACCATTATAGGTATGTACTCAAAGAAGCATAGCGCAGGTAGACTAATGAACTAGCAGGCCTGCACCTAAGGGTAAGTTAGGGCAAAGCATTTTAAAATCCTTTGCAGTCTTCACAATGCTATGCCCAGATGACCTAATCTCCTCAACAACAGCCAACTATATGGACTGTAGCAAATACCCCCAGTCATGGAGCAAACTGTTAGTTATGACTTCAGGGGACAGAAGCAAGGGGAAGAAAACATAGACATGTAAAATGTCAGCTGCTGCAGAGAAGACAGAAAATAAAGAAAACAAATAAATTGAAAAATTTAATATTTTAGCTTTTCAAATTGTAATGTATCATAAGACACAAAGCAACACAAACTGACTTTGTGATGCAACATACAGTAGTTGTAAACAACTTGATAGTTAAAATCTAGGAAGTTCCAGTATTTGGAGTGCAAATAGACAAGTAATCAATGTTGTAAATTACAGCTTTATCCTAACAACAAAAACAGGCCCATAAAACTGCTAAACCAGTATGACAGTGATGGAAAAAAGCAGGTAAATAAGTATGCAATAATGCCTGACAGGGTGTGTTAATGTGTAATTAATGCCCGCCCAGGGGTGTTATGTGGCCAGATAATGCAGGCAGACGGCCTCTGCACCCCAGGAAGGGGATTATTGTGCTTAGAGAATAGGGTCTCGGTAAAATTGTTGTATTTTACTTAATTATTTTTTAGGTACTATATTATTTTGTTTACATATATTTTTCATATAAAATAGTTCCTCCATCTAATGTTTCAAACTTTTTGTACTATATGTTAATGGTGTTGGAGGAAGCATTTTAAATCAAAAATATGTAAAAAAAATAATATAGTACTTAAAAAAATAAGTAAGTGAGCAAAACACAACAATATTGCAGACAGAAGTAAGTGAGTACACAACAATTTTACAGAGAGCTCACTCTCTCTCTGTCTCACTCTCTCATACACAGTCTCTTCTGTCTCCACACACACACACACACACACACACACACACACACACACACACACACACACACACACACACACACACACACACACACCGGGATTCATGAAGCTCGCCACAAGGACGGTGTTAGCCTTGTGCCGAGCATGCGGCATAGAGATGGTGCAGCAGCACCATATGCATATTAATGAAGGCACGCTGCCGCACCGTCCACGTGCACAGGAAACGTGCGCGGGTGCAGGGGGCATGTTTAAGCGCTGCATGGAGGCATGAACATGTCTGCTACAGTCGCACAACCTAAAATGCTGACTAGTACAGCCTGCCTCTAATAGTAGTCAATCCTGCCAGTGTCCATGGATACTGAAATGTATGCAAAGCATACAATAGAGTTCCGCAAACACCCAAATAAAATCATAGGAGTAAACACACAAGCACATAGCCGAATGTTGAGCCCCCATCCCTAGAACTAATACATTTAAAACCCTGTGTCAGTATTTCATTGTTGTGTTAATTTTTATACCAAGTGGAAGTGAAATGCAGTGTGTTTGCATGCCATTGCCCTTTGCTAAGCCTAGCCGAATGGTTAGAGCATTCGCTTAATATCTGCCCATTCGCGGTCCAAATTGTCCTTGTCTGGACGGCACAAAAATGAATGGGTATTACCTGGGTCAACCTACCATGTCATGAAAGAAAAGTATTTGCGTTTATCTATGTGCATGAAGTACAGCATGTGGAAGACCAAATATGCTAGGGTTGGCCTCACAACCATAATGGTATCAGAGATATGTAGAGTAGACAATGTGTACTGCTGTCTGTGCCATGGGCTAACAACCATAGAAGGGATGGATGGTGTGTATATGTGGATTTGGGGGGGGCTGATGGGTAATGTATTACAAGGGGAGACTGGGTCGGATGTACAATAGGTGAACTGGAGGTGTACAAGGGAGCAGTGGAAGAATCAAAAAGGAAACTAAAGAACATACATTCACATCCCCAATACACCCTGTCAGGTCATATTGCAGAACACAATCCCACAAACATATGAACATTAAAATGTATGATACACATGTACAGAAATGGTACCGGCTCACACCACATAATGGTTTGGTCTGAACTGAGCCATCCAACCCCTACACACCTTGATACATAATTGAATACCCATCGTCCCCTCCAAAGCACACCCCCCCCTTGCTGAACATCCACCAAAACCACCCATACTCGGGCTACTAGCTTGGGCCTGCCATATCTGCACATAGTGCCCCCTACCCACATCTAGTAGGGAGTCTCACCCTAGGCAGTCTCAGGCCTGCAAACTAGGTATCCCATGCATGTATAACCCTCCCTCATTTTCATATAACCAAAAGAATGGAGGTCATCAGCGTCCACAATTTTTGGACATATCTCATGGGATAAGTGTCTGTTCTCAAGATTAGACTTGGTGGCACAACATGATTTCCACCCCTGTTGACATCCGAACACAAGTTGGATTAGCAGTATTTGTCCACAACCCTGCTCAGCCTCCACCCAGTCCTGCAGAACCTACAACCCGGGATTAAACACCTGACCATGATGCACGTCTCCCCATGTGCATTATCGGGAATATATACCTTTCACATGTTCCCTAGAAGCTTCCCAATAGCCATCTTCCAAATAGTATACATCCACAAATTGTATACCCTGGCCAGGTTCCACATCATAATGATGCACACAACCCCTGAATTCAAACGGTACAGGTCCCTCCCTGATGTGGGTGTTCATATACATGGCCATGTATAACCCCAGATATGTAGTCATATATCTATAAATGTACATACTTATATTCGCATAGCTACAGCTACACATCACACATACATGCATATAAGTAGTTGTCAAGTATGTGTCCTATTCATAAATATGTATACTTGCAAATGTATACATATGTCTCTCAGAAACATATGAACATTAACATGTACTATACATATGTACATCAACTGACTGTCACATGTGTTTCCAGTAGTGTGGAATGCCTGTAGTAAAGTCATATATTCTAACTACCATCCATGCATTATGTATCACGGATGGTTTAGTGGTCAAACCAGTGACTATAGTGTTTCTGTTCCTGGGTCCAAGCCATACAAGGGTTGTTAATTTTATATGATGCCCAGAATAATGGCTGTCGGATATATTTATTTATTTATTTATTTATTTATTTGCAGTTGGTTTACCGGGATAGTCCATTGGGCCTAAAAGAACCCGTTTTCAATGGAGTCCTGGGGAGAAAAGCTCCAAAAAAGAACAGACATACAGAATATGTGCATACACTTGAAAAAGCTCTTAATGCAAACTAACAGACAAGTTGAAAACAACAGAGCTAAGCTACCTATACAATGTAAAAGAGAATACAGTCATAACTTTTGCATTTGAAGTACATTCAAAAATGTGAAGTATGAGATAAAGTACAAAAAATGAGAGGTGAGTTAGGGCATTAAAGAGGTAGGATTATATTGTTGTATAGTGTGGTTAGATTTGAAGAAAGTAATAAGTATATAGGCTTTGTTGAGTAGGAAGAGAATGAATGGAGGATGAAGGATGAAGGATGAAGGGTTCCATATTTTTATGATGGATGGGAACAAGAGCATTCCCATTGGGACGTAAGATGAGTATGAAGAGATTTTTTGAACGAATAAGGATTAGAGATGGTACGAATGGATGGTGGGAGTGAGTTCCAAAGACGAGCTATGTTAAAGGATAGTAGGTTTTTGCCTGGGGGGCGCTTTGGTTTAAGTATTTCTAATAGGTTTTGATTGTTTGACCTTAAGATTCTATCAGGTAAGTGAAACTTAAAAGCAGAAGACAGGGAGGGACAAAGAGAGGGGTTGTTAATGAGTTTATGGGCTAGGGTAAGCTGAATGTAATTGAGTTGATGTGGAAGTTCAAGCCAATGTAGTTTTTGGAGAGGAACAGTGATGGGTGAATGACCTGTGGCCATTGGCGAACTTGGCGATTTTGTTGTAGCAAGAGGAAAGTTGCTTCTTAAGAGAGGACTGAATATTAGTTAGGAGAGGTGAACCATAGAGAAGGGAGGGAATAAGAAAGGAAGAAGACAGAGTGATTTTAGAGGTCTTTGTGAGGTATTGATTTTGACGGTAGAGCATACCCAGCTTTTGATGGGTTTTTTTAATATTTAGGTGTACGTGGGAATTGAAATTAAGCTGGTTATCAATTTGAACACCAAGTAACTTAGTTTCAGATACAAGTTCTAGGGTTGAATTGTTTTGACTAGTGATCAGGAATGTGTTTGTATCAAAGGGAGTAGTTTTAGAGGGAGTAAATACCATGAGTTTAGTTTTGGAGGCGTTGAGAGCAAGGTGGTTTATTTTCATCCAATGCTCAGTAATTGAGAAAGCTTCTTGTGTGAGCTTTAGAAGCTCAGGGGTAGATGTGGCAGAGCAGATAATGGTGGAATCGTCAGCATATTGGATGATGTTAGAAAATGGAATAGATTTATGAAAGCCGTTTATAAAAATGTTAAAGAGAAGAGGACCAAGTATGGAGCCTTGGGGAACCCCGGTGGGGGTACTAAGAAAAGAGGATGTGGCCTTTTTCCATTTTACAGCTTGGTGTCTGTTAGATAGGTAGCTGGAGAACCAGTTCACAGAGGAGGAAGAAAGGTTAAGTTTGGAAAGTTTAGTTAATAGCAGGCTGTGTGAAATGGTATCAAAAGCCTTAGAAAGGTCAAGTAGTAGGGTAGAGACAATATGGCCGGAATCACGAGCTTTATTTACAGTTTCTAGATAGGAGATGAGGGCTGTCATGGTGCTATGATTTGGCCTAAAGCCATGTTGTGTAGGTGTGAGAAGGTTATTGTCTAAAAGATGTGGTAGTAGTTGAAGTTGAACACATTTTCAAGTAGTTTAGAGATGGGGGACAAGATAGCAATGGGGCGGAAGTTGTTAACACTGCAGTTATTACCGCCTTTATGAAGGGGGATGATAAAGGCTTGTTTCCAGAGTTGGGGCACTGTACATTCCAGGATTGAGCGGTTGATGAGGATGCTTATGGGATAGGCAATTGCATCAGCAGCAATGCTTAGGAAATATGAGGGGATATAATCAGGTGCATTAGTGCCGGGCTTCAGTTTCTGAAGTAGTTTTTTTATTGTAGAAATGGGTATAGGTTTTAATGAGAATGGAGCAGAGTGAAGAGGGAAAGTATTTGATGTTGGGGAGGATGATGAGGATGTTAGAGTGGGAGAAGAGTTATGGGATATAGTCAGAGAAGATGGGAATGAGGAAGGAAGAGAAGTGCAGGGTGGGCTTTTGGCAGGAGAGGGTGAGGGGGTATTGGATGGTATGGTAGAAGTAGGGAAAGAGGAAGTTAGTTTGCTAATAGAATCAATGAAGAAGGAGTTGAACTGAGTAGCCAGGTCTAGATCTGGGGCATTTGGGTCGGGGGTAGGGGTGTGTGGTCTGCTGGGGTTAAGGAGGGTAGAGATTCCCTTCCAGAATTTCTGTGGATTTATTTTATTATTGTTTTGGAGGGTAAAGAAGTAATTTTGTCTGTCAGAGATAATAAGCTTTTTGACTTTATTTCGGAGGGTTCTGTATTCAATGTGGGAATCAGGGGACTTTCTTTTCTGATAAAGTGCCCAGGCTTTGTCTCTAAGGCGCATGGTTGCTAATGTATCTCTGGTAAGCCATGGGGCAGAATTATTTTTTATTCGTTTTGTCCTTTGGGGGGCTTGGGAATCTAGTATTCTTAAGAATGCAGAGTTAAAGTGGGAAACAGCGTCTTCTAAGGGTAATGTCCTAAGAGTGTTCCAATTGATTGCTTTTAGAGAATCTGAAAAGGTTGTTGGGTTGAAATTTTTGTGGTTGCGTGTGGTAATATAATTGTGGGGGTGGTGAGAGATACAAGGGAGTCGGTAAGTGAAGATGGGCATATGATCACTTAGAGCATCGGGAAGAGTACCACTGTCAGAGTGATAGTGTGGGTGTGATACAAGGATCCAGTCTAGTATACTGCCACAGGAAAGGTTTTTAGAAGGACGTGTTACTTTGTTGATTAGTTGGGAAAAGTTATATAGGTTGATGTTAAGGGGGTTGGTTGGAGATTGAATGGAGGTCCAGTTAATATTTACATCACCTAAGATTATGGTTTCATTACTAATGTTACTGAATAGGGTATAGGGTAATTAAGGCACTTTCAAGCAGACGTAAGCGGGTATGTGCGGCGGTAAGTGGTGGTCATTCATCAGTATGGGAAATGTAAATAAGTATGTAGGTGTATATGCATGTGTGTGTACAGACAGATATATATATATATATATATATATATATATATCCTTGAAGAATGAACATGGTCTCAATAAAGCATTCATAATGAATGCGAAGGAAAACAGCAGCAGAACTCCCGTATTATTTAGTGCTGTCATACCAAGATGGCCAGAGGTGAGCAAACCCCCTACATCTCCAACCACAGGTAGGATGCTAACAGTGGGACTAACTTTGTCCACGTGCTAATTCTGACTTTCAAACAGGTACAAGGCAGTCCGAGTCCCCAGTCGAACAAGCCAAAAACCGGAAGACTATTTGAACACCTTGACCATTATATGAACGTATGTTCCAGGACTATAAGCTTGGAACATCTGAATATACTTGGAGTGAGTCTACATGTGGGACGGGTCTAAAGCAGTAGGGAGTGGTCCATGTGTAGTGGTGTGGTTTTTCCAACTGGAGAATGGATGACTGCTGTGTTAGTGAAGTATTGAGGCATGTGTTCGGGTAACTATGAACCATGGGTATACATCAACATGAAGCAACACACCAATAGTGTAGTGGTTAGAGCATCCGCCTAACGAACAGGCATTCATGGTTCAAGTTCAGCTATAGCACATACCATTTTCCATGTGGAATGAATGTCGTTCTACTGTAAAACCGACATAATAACATGTAAAAGTGAACTTGAGTATCGCATAGGACTTTTAAACAAATCCATTCAATGAAAGTGGTACTGTCATAATGAATAAGGCACAAGTAAGCACAAATAAGCAGCAGTAAACATATATAAGAAACAGTAAGTAAAGCTGAGTGTGCTTGCATGGGTGTAAGCAGTGCCCAGCATAGAAAATGTGTATAAGTATGTACAGATGTAATATATATATATATATATATATATATATATATATATATATATATATATATATATATATATATACACACACACACACACACACACACATATATATATATATATATATATATATATATATATATATATATATATATATATATATATATATATATATACATATATATGAAGAATGAACGTCGTAACAATAAAGCATAGAAAAGGAATGAGAAGGGAATCAACAGCCGCTATAGTATTATATAGTGCTGTCAGCGTATGTCATATCAAGCTGGCCAGGAGTGAGCAAAGCACTGCTACTCACACCACAGGCAGGGTTTTACCAGTGGGAGTAACATTGTTGATCTGCTAAGTCTACTTTACAAACAATCAGACGGTAGTCCCCAGTGGGACTACCAAATATTAACAGCATATTTGGATCTCCGTGCATTACACAACCAAGGGCAGGTATGTGCACGGACTAAATGGTGGGAGAACATGATAATACATGTGTTGGGACAACATACATGTAGGGCCCCTAACGCTGGGGGTGGGGCAATGTGTTGAGGTGTGTCATGGCCGTGAAAGCAACTGGATAATGGATGGATTGCATGTATGTCGAACTCGGATGGGGTCGAGGAACATTGTGTATATGATTATGGATCTAGGTGTGTCATGTTTGGATGGCCTGGTTCTAATTGGACCGCCTCGTGGAGGCCAGCAAGTTAGTTATAAGTATGTTTGCATACACACATGCATACATCTATATGTAGAAGTACATTCCCTGTAACATATCCATTGCATTTGCAGACATAAACACACGAATGTGCCCTTACAAACCTCGACAGTAGATAGAATAGGTAGTGCATAAGAGGGAAGGGACGAAATTGCTAAAATGCAGAAGTTTGTACAATGTCCGAAGTCAGTGCTGTGCTGAATAAATCAAATGTGAGGACTGTCTCACACAGGGAATTATCCCTGTGATCTGCCTGCAGTGGCAACACCAAATACTTAACCAGTCTATTTGTAAAAGAATCACACCGAACATGTACATAATTAGTTCACATGTGTAACGTGTACATTACCATATAATCAGACTAATTAATTTGTTGTAGTGTCATGTTAATGGGAGGAAGTATGTAAGGAAGTAAGAGTCTAATCTTGACATAAAGACAAGTGTGTCCCATGTGGGATAATGCAAAAATTGCGAATAATGTCCTATTGGTCACTCATGTCGCCAATGTTTGTGGACTAAACATTAGGGATTCCTGAGGATACATGTAGTGAGTCAACCGATGGGATGGGTCTACAGGGGTAGGGAGCAATCAATGTGTACTGGTGTGGATACACCGCAAATCCAACTGGAGAATGGATGACTTCAGTGTTAGTGAAGTGTTGAGGTGGGTGTTTGGGGAACTAGGAGACATGGGTATATGGGTATATATGCAACTGAAGCAGTACATCAATAGTGTATTGGTCAGAGCATTCGCTTAACGAACAGGCATTCACGGTCCGAGTCCCACACTAGCACATATCATTTTCCATGTGGAATGTGTATATAAACATATTTATACATTGTATTGCTGTACAACATACATAAGAACATGTACATGTGAACTGGAGTACTGCATGAAATGTTTAATTAATGTCATTCAATCTCAGTGTTAGTGACATAATGAATAAGTTACTATTAAGCAGATGTAAGCACAAATATGCAGTAGTAAACATATATAAGCACCAGTAAGCATGTTTAAGTGCGTTTACGCGGAGGTACTTTTCCGTTAATGGGGCAACACTGTTAATGCAGTTGCTGACTTCTGAATCCAGTGTCAAACCGTGTATTTGTGTTAGTCTTAACTTGTGTGTAAAATGTAGAAGTTACAGTTCTTTTCATTTTGTTTTTACATTTTATCCATTTAACTGATTTACACACAACTGTTAACATTAACATCCAAACAACATGGCTTGAGGTTGGAGTTGGAGCTCAGCACCCGCATTGAAAGTGTTTGCCCGAAAGCAGAATAGTGCAAAAACAAAGACAAAGGCCTACTATTACAGCAGTCTATCCATAATAGGGAAAGCAGGCATTTTATAAAAAGTTTTCATTTTCAAATACCCGTCCTCAACATCTCTAATTATACTTACTCGGCTTCTTTTAAGCCACGAGGATGCGATTACAATCAGTAAACAGTGATTGTTTGTTTTTTAAGAGTGTCAGGCATGGATTTAGGAAGGCATCGCTGAGCCTAGAAATAACTGTGTTTACGATGTATACATCTGTTGCTATTGTACAAGGCTTTTACATAATTAATCCAAGTTGAAGCCTAATCTTAGCAACTTGTGTCTTGTAAGCCCTTCATGGCAAACATATTCATAGCAATTTCACTGTCTTTTAATCATCATTTCACATGCCTCACAGAGGACTGAAAACTGTCTGATTACAAATGGTCAGCATGACTACATCTTTGTAAACTGTAAGCACAGGCAGTTACTTCATGTCAGGCATTTCATGCAGTGTACATATCACCATGTCATGACTAATTAACAGAAGAAAGGAATGTCATGTTATTTTCAAGTATTTCCTTATGACTGATTTCCTGTAAAGCGATCACTCCGCTGTAATGTAGTACCTTAATATGTCTGTCAGGCAGATGTGTGTAAAATTAGACTAGTTACTTGATTTAACATTTAATTATTAACACAAGCATTTTATACCGACATGTGCTCAACAGGCATGTTAATGAGCTGCATTACACCTGAATGATTGCATTAATAGTGTTGCCCCAATAATGGAAATGTACCCATTCAACAGTATAGGACATGTATTCAATTACGTAGATGTATGTGTGTTAATGTCTGCATATATATATATATATATATATATATATATATATATATATATATATATATATATATACATACACACACACACACACACACACACACACACACACACACACACACACACACACACACACACACACATACATAGATATAGATTATATATATATCCCAAGAACAAACCTCGTGACACCAAAGCATTAGAAAAGAATGAAAACACCAGCAGCTCCTGTATTATGTACTGGTGTTAATCCTAAGGCGTGTGTGTCTGTCCGACACATGGGTTCAGACTGTAGTCTGGGTAATATTAGGGTTGCTGACATTACTCACCAGGCCTATTGCCAAATGTATGGGTATGTCTCGCCAACTCAGTCACTTGGCTGATTGTGACATATATGGAAACTATACAGGAAAGCTACAAAACACGCTCCCCAACACATACAGTGGCTAGACACTCAAAGCCACCAACACACAGGATATGACTGGCAAACACACACACCTGCTATGCCTCAGAATAGAGCATCTACCTAACTACTTTAATACACTACAGCATTACGCAGTTATAGAACGTGCTACCAAGATTACTGGGTTACAGCACTCCGAGAGGTGTATTTATAGGTGGATGATATCAGCAGGACTGCCAAAGTTGAGTATACGAATTGTATGGAGTGTGAGTACTCTAAAAGCATTGTTTTGTCCTCAGGTAGACAGACAAACACACAAAGTTGGCAAGTCTGGGATTATAACACTGACCTAACTACTTTATCACACTAAAGCAATATGCAGTTACAGAACGCACTACAGAGACTACTGGGCTATGACTTTCCTAGAGGTGTATTTCTAGGTGAGTGACATTAGCAGCCTTGCCAAAGTTGAGTATATGAATTGTACGGACTGTGTGTAGCCAAAAAAGCATTTCTGTCTACAAAGTCTGAGACAGACAGACATGCACACAATCGGCAAGTCTGGGGTTAGAACTACTACCTGACTAGTTTATCACTACAGCAGTATGCAGTTATGGGACACGCCATGGAGATTACTGAACTACAGCTCTCCCAAAGGTGTATTTCACATTGGATGACCTCAGCAGGCTTGTCATAATACTGCTATGGGGTGGGCAGTGTGTGCATGGGTCATAACCCATTCATGTAAGGGTTGACATGCCACATGTGGGCACACACAGGGTCATATGTCACAGGTACGTGTATACATCTACTAGATGACTACTTACTTGTACAGTCATGTTGCACAGCTGGCACGTGCACCACATAGTCTGTCATGCTGACAGATACTGGTGGCTAGTATCTGCGGTGAATGACATCTGCACCTCATGTGTTTGGGGCCCTTTGGCTGTGTGCTGGTTGGAAAAGGCCCAGATGGCTCCTTGTCACGGTCACCCTCTTCCACACATCTATGTCCGTCTACCTTTGGCTTATTATAGTGTGTTGTCCTTACATATATGCCTGTATTCCTATCCACTGTGTGTGCAAGGCAGGAGTGGTGCACACTGACATGTGTCTGCACTAAGAACTGCAACTGCCAGATATGTCTGGACCACTGGTGTTTGCAGACATGGCCTTCATGTGTTTAAGTGTATGAGCATGCCCAGTATGACCTTTCAGTATATTGTTGACTGACATTGCCTTCATACCTTCAAGTGTGTGAGCATGCCCAGTTTGGCCATCTTTATCACATGTGTAGATCAAGTCCAGGTAGTTTGTACTGTGGTGCTGACCTTTGTGTTGTACACTGACAGGTAGCATGCTGTGTCTGCAGGGTATCCATCAGTCATTTGGCATTGACTGTTGCTACATGTCTGAATAGCGGGGGGGGGCACCTGACTGTATCTACATTCCTACACAGGAGCGGGGGGCACACCTGACTGTTGCTATAAGTGTACGTTGGATGGGGGGCACACCTGACACTTGTACACATTTGCTAGGACTGTACTGGTATGTCAGGTACTCCATTTCAGTCTGTAGTCTTACCTATTGTGCTGGCTAGAGGCATAGCAGTGTACTACAGATTTTAGCTTCAATTACCAACATATTAGTTTCTGACTTACTAGCCTTCACAACTTACATCCAACTGCCTGGCCTGCTGTAGTCTGTCTGTGTGGGTCTGGGGGAGGGGTTACCCATAGGGCACATTCAGAGACCATAGTACAGCATTTGTTTGTGTCTGTTTACACCTGTCCTGCTGGCTGAGACTTGTGTGGGTCTTATGGACACACATGTCACTCAGCCCATTACCTGTACTGGGTTTTGTCACCCTGTGTAGTACTGGCTGCTATGGTGACTCCAGTATGTGTTACAGATGTCATGGTGCCACTATGGGTGTCTACTGTCTGCTGCCTTAACATTCGGCCACCCAATTCGCTTGCATGCTCACATCCATACCATAGCTACAGGTAACAACACATTCTACTCCATTTGGCAATTGGTAGGTTGATTGACTTACCTTGAGGGTGGGCCAGACTTGAGGATGGTGCTGGAGGGCTACCTATGTTGGATGCACATAGTACACTCCCTATTCATGGTTGAGCACAGGTAGTGTCATGTTTGGCATCCCTTTTACTGTCTGTGCGAGTCAGAGAGGGTGTCATTCCCTGGGCCCCTACTGTGTCAATGCATTTGCAATGCATTGTCTCTTTGCCAAGGCCAGGTCATACTGGGCACTCCTCCTTCTGCCTACTGGGTCAGGCTCAGGTTGTTCCCCCTCCGAGTCACTCTGTGCCTGTACAAGCCTTGGCATTGGTGGAGGGCTGTGCAGCTGTTTCCACAGGATCATATTGTGTAGCATAGCACATACCATAACAATATGGGTGCATGTAGCTGGTGAATACTGTAAGGCTCCACCAGATGTGTCCAGACACTGTAACCGTGTCCTGAGCATCCCAAACACATGTTCTATTATATGTCTAGCCTGTGCATGTGCCTCATTATGGCATTGTTGTTCAGGTGTGTGTGCATTTCTGATGGGTGTCATAAACCATGGCTCCAGTGGGTACCCAGCATCCCCCACTAGGTGACCATAGGGAATGTCCATATCGGCAAATCTGTGGTACAGCTGTATCAGATGCCATATTTCTGAATCATCATAGCTTCCAGGGAAGCCAGCAAACACATTCATTATAATGCCCTGGGCATCACATACGACCTGGCAGTTGATGGAGGGGATGCCCCTGTGGTTCATGTAGGCCCTACCCTGCTCACTGGGTGGTGCTTTGATGTGTAAGTGCGTGCATTCTATAGCACCCACTACCCCAGGGTATTCTGCTATTTGGTGAAAATGACGCATATTGCTGGTCAACACCTCATGTGTGTTGAGGAAATAAACGTGCTCACTGGCATGTGCTGACATGGCATCCAGGAACTGGTGGAATACTGGATGCTGATGCCTGTGAGATCCCCATGATATCCCCAGTTGTGATTTGGGAGGTAACTGTGGCTAGTATACCTAGGCCTACACATACCTTGGTATCCACTGGAATGGGTTCCCCTCGGCCAGTTTGATGTGTCAGGTGTGGCCGGCACAGCTTAACAATTTGTTGTAAGAGGTCTCTGTCCACCCTATAGCTCTCCACTATCTCCAGCTCATGTAGCCCCTGGTAGGTTACCTTGAGTCTGTACACTCTTCTCTGTCTCCTCACTGTGGATTTTTCGGCAGCATTCACATCCTCACCACCCACAGCCTCTTTCACATGTTGTTCTATGTTGCCTGCTGCAGCCCTTCTCATTTTGTAGATTTGTTTGTTAAAATTTCCCCATTGTATACACCGGTGGTGTAGAGTGTGGAAAAACTGGATGGGAAGGTGTTTGCTTAGTTTATAGTAGTGTTCTGGGCTGGGCTGGTCTGCTGCCTCTATAATTGGCTAATCCTGATACATTTCACCTGTCAGCTCAGCTAGTTCTCCTTGATTACTTTCCTACTGCTGTTTTCCCTTCTGATTATCCCAAGCAGGTTTAGACACACCCCTAGCTTAGCCGTGCTAAGCTAGGAGCAATCCTGAGCCACAGGGCTCCAGTCCACTTACAGTATGCCTGACACCCCCTCCATGATGTCACCTATATCCAAGTTTTGCACCCGGCTATCTATACTCTACACTCTTGGGACCTGCCTCACACCCTGGGAAAAACTGGGATTCACTATTCTTCACCTCATTTGCATAGGAGTGCCTGCTAATGCATAGTTAAGTGTCCCATACTGAGCCTCCCCTAAACCAACCACCACTTACCATCACGCAAACACACACACACCTGCTCACAACTGCTTAAAAGTGCCTTACTCACTCTGTATCCAACAGCCCTTGTTCTGCCCAGCAACAAAATAACCGGCCTCTGCAAGGCTTGAAACCAGGACCTTGCACACTACATCTGATGTGCTTTACCACTGAGCCATGGCAGATTCGCAGACTTTGGATGTTATCACGAACATATCATCCAGCACAGTCATTCAACAGTCTAGGACATGTATTCCATTACGTAGATGTCTGTGTGTTAATGTACACACACACACACACACACATATATATATATATATATATATATATATATATATATATATATATATATATATATATATATATATACACACACACACACATACACAGATATAGATTATATATCTCAAGAACAAACCTCGTGACACCAAAACATTAGAAAAGAATGAAAAGGAAAACACCAGCGACTCCTGTATTATGTACTGGTGTTAATCCTAAGGTGTATGTGTCTGTCCGACACATGGGTTCAGACTGTATTCTGGGTAATATTAGATTTGCTGACTTTACTCACCAGGCCTTTTGCCAAATGTATGGGTATGTCTTGCCAACCCAGTCTCTTGGCTGATTATGAAATTTATGGTCACTATATAGGGAACCTACAAAACACACTCCTTAACACATCCAGTGGCTAGACACTCACAGTCACCAACACATAGGATATGACTGACAAACACACACACCTGCTATGCCTTGGAATGGAGCACTTACCTGACTACTTTAACACACTACAGCATTATGCAGTTACAGAACGCTCTACCATGAAGAAAGAATATGTCTTTATTACAATAGATGTAGTAAATTTATTTACCACAATACCCCATGATGTAGGCCTACTATGGCTGGAAGAACAACTTTTTTTGACAAAATTATATGAACAAGATCAGATCAATATATTAATAAATTTAATGGAAATAGTACTTAATAATAACTACATATTTTTTGAAGGTAGTTATTTTCAACAGATCAGTGGGGTAGCCATGGGGGCACCTTGTGCCCCCATGTATGCAAACTTAATCATGAGTTATTGGGAACACAACTATATATTTACAACAGAGTTTCGTGAACATCTTATTATGTATACCAGATATTTGGACGATATTTTTATCATATGGGATCTAGATAAAAATACAAATACATTGGAAAAATTTTTACAATACATTAACAACACAGTTAAATTTTTGAAATTTACTTATAATGTCCAAGAAAATAATATTAACTATCTGGACGTAGATATAACACATGACAAAGAAACAAACATATTGAAAACAAAAATACATAGAAAACCCACTTTTTCAAATGCGTATTTGCATTATGATAGCTGGCACCCTGGCCATCAGAAAAAAGCCATAGTAAAGGGGCAGATGGTCAGGGCAGCCAGAATGGTTAGCGAAGAAATAGACTTCTTAGAAGAAATTAAATATATCATGCAATTATTCATTAATAGGGAATATCCAGAACAATTTTGTATTCAAATATTTAATGAAGTAATAAATAAAAGAAAAAATGGAACATATACGGCAATTTTAAAAACTGGTGTAATGTCAATTAATAATGAAGACATAATGGATGAACAATCTTATAACAACATCCCATTATACATTATTCAATTTGATGATTGTTCCAAAGATATAGAACACATTATTAAGAGAAATTGGGATTTTTTTAATAATGATAAAATTGGGAGACAAATATTTAATGGAATAATAAAATTTGTATACAAAAAAAGTCCTTCTTTCAAAAATATATTAGAAAATAAAAGAAATATTGAAAAATATACAAGTTTAAGAGAAGGAAATTTCAAATGTGGGACATGTAGTACATGTAGTTATATTCATGAAACCGGTACTAATATTAGGATTAATGAATGTAATATAAAAATACATGGGCATTACAATTGTTATACAAACAATATAATATATATAGCTTTATGTCAGCAATGTAAAGCCTTCTACGTGGGAAAAACGAAGAGAAAATTTAGAGAACGGATTAAAGAGCATTTATTGGATATTCAGCATCAGAAAAATAGTAATGCTTTAGCAAGACATATTGGGGAATTTAATGACCATAAATTCAAATTTATGGTCGTAAATCAAATAAAACATGATTTACAAGGAAGGATAACTATGTATCACTTGGATATGGAAGAACTAAAATGGCAAATATTACTTAATTCATGTATACCTCCGGGTATAAACGAATATATGACCATCATGCCACTATTAAAATTGAACAGAATATATAATAAATTATATACAACATCAACTATACACATCATATTATGATCAAATTTATTAAATATAATTTCAATAAATACATTAGTAATAATATAATATGATAAAAAAATTTTGAAATAATTCATGGAAATATATTAATAAAATTGATTTAGTAACCAACAGGTTGCACACTATATACATACAATAACATACACACAATACTTGTATTAAATAAGAAAAATATATACAACTTGTACACCATTAAAATATGGTAAAGTTAATTGATAGTAATCATGCACATTAGTAACATACTGTTCTATCATATTTCATAAAAAGATATAATGGTACATAAAATACTTATAAGGAACACTTAATAATAAATAGGTTCCAAACATGTATATATATGTTCGTTTGAGCATAAAACATTATTAGAGTATATTAGGTATAATTTATTGTAACAATGTTTTTTATATGTACTTGCAAGAATAAGTATCTGTATAAAAGATCAATTGGATACCTTACAAGTAATTTTAAATGTATAATTATGTATAAATAATTTAGTAAAGGTATATATGAGGTAGAGATGTATGAATATGCATTGCATTTAAACAAGAAGATGTTTTTAAACAAAGCCATTTCCTTTTTAAGAATTTATGGCGGGAAATTAAGTTATTAATTGAATGATTATTGAATAATCAACAGTGTATAAAAGGGTGAGGTAAAATGATAGAATGTATTCTGAAGAAGTTCGTAAGGACGAAACCTAGGTCAACAACAACAATAAAGCAGTGTTCGATATAAAGTACGTTACAGAGTTTTCCTTGTGACTATTTGGAGTTGGTTGATACCTGTAAGTTTTGGTTTGGAGTCTGTTTGGAGTCTGTTTCATCTCCTTATTGGCATCGGCCTCACCTTGCTTTTTACAACAAGCTCTACCAAGATTACTGGATTACAGCAGTCCAAGAGGTGTATTTCTAGGTGGGTGACATCAGCAGGATTGCCATAGTTGAGTATAGAAATTGTACGGAGTGTGAGTACTCTAAAAAGCATTGTTCTCTGTCCTCAGACAGACAGACACACATACACACTTGGCATGTCTGGGATTAGAACATCGACCTAATTACTTTATCACATTACAGCATTACACAGTTATAGAACACGCTACCGAGAATACTGGGTCACAGCACTCCCAGAGGGGTATTCCTAGGTGGGTGACATCATCAGCCTTGCCAAAGTTGAGTATAGGACTTGTACAGAGTGTGAGTACTCTAAAAAGCATTGTTCTGTCCTCAGGCAGATGGACACACACTTGGCATGTCTGGAATTAGAACACCGACCTAACTACTTTATCACACTACAGCATTACGCAGTTACAGAATGCACTACCAAGATTATTGGGTCACAGTAATCCCAGAGGTGTATTCCTAGGTGGGTTACATCATCAGCCTTGCCAAAGTTGAGTATAGGAATTGTATGGAGTGTGAGTACTCTAAAAAGCATTGTTCTGTCCTCAGGCAGACGGACACACAAACACACACAAGCCAGTGGTGGGATCAGAACACCTGTCTATCTACAGATTTCCATTACAGTACTACACAGCTATGAGTCACACCACAGAGATTACACATTCCAAGGCAGTTATCATGACCTTCTAGGATCGTGGACATCAACAGGGATGCTGACAGTTAAGATGTACATAGCTGTGAAACTATGTGTTTAAAGTAGGAGTCCATCCTGAACAGGAGTATGCCCATCAATGGAATGGACGACTACTATCACTATACGGGGTTACAATGGCCATGCTCATACACATAGAAGCACATAACGTACACAAGCTGTCAGTGGGCATGCTCACACACTTAGTAGCACAGGGCTGTTTGGGATGCACTCTGATTCTAAACACAGAAGGCCACTGTGGCCATGGTCATACAGTTAGACATACAGAACATGTTGTAATGGACTCCTGTGTTAGTAGTTGTCATTGTTAGCAGGAACACTGCACTACATATATCTGACACTGGTCATCTACGCAACGTCTGCTGCTGTCCATCACATTAGATGTATTAGTCTGTACAAGCACAATACAACCACTCACAGTGATGTCATGCTAGGAATGGCAACTGCTTGACCAACACAATGAGCCAATGTCCTGCTGTAATTACGAGGTTGTCCAGTGTCTGTCATTCTGGGATGACTTGACTGACAGAAGACAAGCCTTTGTCACAGATCACATGCATCCATGATTCAAGGGAGTGGTGATAATACCTAGGTCACATTTTCCCATATAGTGCCATTCCAAGGCAAATGTCCTAAACACAGGATAACACCATGACACCTAGAAGACAATTGCATTGTATGCTTATGCTAACCAGTGCTAGATGTGTTGCTGTCATAATCACAGCTGCTCACTGTAGAACCTACAATGGGGAATACTGACATCTGTGCAATGAGGAACACCTGGCTGAAGGCTCTGTAGTGCACAATAGCACTACCATCATATAACTCAGAACCAGACATGTGGGTCATAACACTGGTACGGACCACTCCAGGTGGTGGTGTCCCCATATTCATAATGGCTACTCACATGTACAGACCAGTACTCCAACATAAGTCATCACAGATGAGCCAGGTGCAGGTCACAGTGTCAAACGCTGCATTCTAGGATGTAATCCTCAGACACCACCATGTCCTCAGACCATCAACACACATCCATACATGTCGTATGACATATAATGGTACAATACCAAGTAACCTTTGACTGGTGGACTCTACCTAGCCCTACAACAATTCTGCAGAATGCCCATGGAATGACACAGTTGCATCATGTGTTATGCAATGCAATGATACCACTATTTGTAACCAGGTCAGCTGTACACATACCAGGGTCCCTCAGATATTGACAGCATTTATGTATTTGATGTCATGAATTTTGCTGGTATATTTAAATACTTTATATTATGAAACCAGCATTCTGAAGGCATCTTCTGTTTACTCTGAAGCAACATATTAGAGTTTCTTTTTAAATATTTGAGGCTTGACTATTTAATTGTTTGATTTTTTAATTGATGGTTAATTGGATGTACTTGAACAGGATATATAAATGACTTGGTTTAGTAATATGTATTGAGACCTGAAAAAGCATGCAGAGGTCGCACGTGAAAGTGCTTGTTTTAATAAATACTGGATTCTATTATTTTTCCTGTGGTGGTCGTGCTCTGTTTTATATCCATTTTGTTCTTCTGCTTGGGCTATGACCTTTGGACGGCTGCTGTACTTCCTTCTTGCAGCATTAACAGATGACTGTTGCTGTACACCAGTAAACAACACCCTCATGGTTGGATATGACATACATGTACTTGCCCTGGATATGTACACGCCACACTCATACAACATATATGCAAATAGCATAGCTGTTGTTGTCCTTTGTACATACAGGTGGCTACATTCATTACACACATGCACATGGAAGATAGGTCCATGGCTGCTGAATGCTAACAGTACATAAGGTATGATATCAAGGTTGACAGAGGTAATATTCCCTCTGTACTGGTCACCCATGACACCTATCATATCCTACAACATTCCATGTGTCATGTATGTCATTATACATGGCCACCAAATGCAATGCCTACAAACATGCCCAAATGACAGGATCGTAGGACCTATACACATGTACGTATATTGATGTGTGTTCAGAGTCCATGCATGTGCAGTTGCTGATGTTTGAAGGTGACGTGTCTTAGTACATCATGCAGTTGCAATGCAGCCTCAACATTGCCAGCTGTATATGGTGATATGCTCAAGGTACAGTAAGCTGTACTTCAGGTATGGACAGATGTGTGGACATAACTAAGTGCTGGTGCATCTTTGCTGATGAATGTTTGCTGAGGACAGCTCACAGATGTGTTACAACCATTCCTACAATAACATGTGTAACTGCTAAACTATGGTTTTGTTAATTGAAGGGGAAGACACACAACTTAGACAGCAGTCAGGGTGACACTGAAGGTAAACCATTTGACACCTGTAACAGTTAGACCTCCTGTGTGCATA
The DNA here is from genome assembly GCF_019279795.1 of Protopterus annectens. Classification (NCBI taxonomy): domain Eukaryota; kingdom Metazoa; phylum Chordata; order Ceratodontiformes; family Protopteridae; genus Protopterus; species Protopterus annectens. The sequence continues at coordinate 1,297,181,658 of NC_056729.1, forward strand.
TATTGTGCATATATCAGCACAGTTGCCAAAGGAAGAGTCAGTACACTTTGTAGTGTGTGCAATACTGCTGTAACTCTGTCATACCTATCATGAGATAGGCAGGTATTTTTTTCACAGTACTGGCATGTGTGGTTGTGTGTGTGTGTCCATATATGTCATGTATGGTGGGGAATATATCTCAATTGTTATTCACTCTCCTGTACACTGTTGTAGACATCAGTACAGACTGCAATTTAGAAAGCAGGACATAGGCAGGGGTTTGGATCTCACACGTCATACATCTGTATGTGTGTGACATAGGTGTATTTATTTGTGAATGCCACAGTGTGTGTGTGTGTGTGTGTGTGTGTGTGTGTGTGTGTGTGTGTGTGTGTGTGTGTGTGTGTGTGTGTGTGTGTGTATGTATGGCTGTCTGGTCCCTGGAGTGAGGATGTATGTTACCATAGTGAACTGTTAAGACCCGTCCCCCCATCCAGTTAATGCAATCAAGTATCCCTGTTGATGCCCTCGATCTTAGGTCATTCTGACTACCTGTACATGTGTAATCTCTGTGGCATGTCATGTACTGTAATGATGATTTGCACATAGGCAGGGGTTCTCATCTCAACACTAGCAACTGTGTGTGTGTGTGTGTGTGTGTGTGTGTGTGTGTGTGTGTGTGTGTGTGTGTGTGTGTGTGTGTGTGTGTGTGTGTGTTACTGTGTCTGTGAATCCGTGAGTGTGTGGGTGTGTTACTTTGTCTCTGAATACCTGTGTGTGAATACCTGAGTGTGTGGGTGTGTTTGTGTGTTTGCATCCTGTCATGGGAATGTGCATTACTGCTTCCAAATGAGGCAACACTTTTTCCACTGGCCTCTACCCTTGTCATCTGCTAGACCGCTCTCTTACCCCCCCCCTGGTCCATGTAACTGTACCTGTGATGTCACCCAGTATGGATGTGACGTCTCTGGCCACAGTAGCATAATACACAGCTATCATGCTATTGGATCAGTAGATCAGTAGACATGTTTGGAACATGGGACTTTCTAACTGTGATGTGGAAGCTACAAAGTGCATGCTGGTATTTTCATACAGGCCTGTGAGTAGTCTACCTTTACATATGGGACACTAACTGCAAACACTGACATCCCCTGGCACATGCAATAACACCTGAAGGAGGAGGGCAGAACATCAAGACCAACATGCAGTTACTGTAGTTACATATGACACATATTGCTAACAGTACAAAATGCATTTTAAACCTGTAGTACATGCTATGTCTGCTGCCTGTCAACAGTATACAACAATTGTAATTTACAATTATCTTCCTAGACTGTTCACCCTGTGCATCAGACCATATGAGCATGTCCCTGCACTAATGGTGTGGATGACAGGGAAGTGGCACAGGCATCATCATATGCACAGGGTGATAATGTTTGCCAGAGGCCTAGGCTGCACCATTGGATGACATCACGTGTGTGGGTTAGGGCCTCTGATCTCATTGTGCATGTGTGGATGTTATGCGTGTGTGTGTTGCGGTGCCCTACATTTGTTTTTGGTGTGTGCGTGTATGTATGCACAAAGTTCTGGCATGTGTCTGGCCTACACAGGGGTATTATTGACAGCTGCAGACTGTACAGGCCAGGTTCCAGGGTTCACAGTGTCTGGGCACAGCCACGTGACCTGCGCCTGCTAGGGGTTGCACGGGCACTACCAGGCAAAGGTGCAGATTGGGTACTGTCTGATGACACATGTCCACTGGAACCGTGTCCCTGTTGGGACCATCCAGGGCCACATGCACTTGGCCTGCAGTGTCATGGTGTGGATAGCAGAGCACCAACTGCACTGCTGCTTCTACCGCCACTATGGGAGCAGGCATGTGAAGTAGCACGTTCACGTAGTCCTTCAACAGGTGATGTAGCTGGCCTACGTCCACATGCCTGATGCCTCACTCCTACCAGATGTTCCAGCACAGATATTCCACGCTCGAGGACTGACATGCCATGGTCAAGGACTCCAACCATGTCACCCAATCGTCTATCCAAAACATCAGCAAGATGATGTTGAGCATTTGATATTGCCTGGATGTTGTTGGTTAAAGAATGGACATCAGCCCTCTGAGGCCTCAGACCTTCTCTGTTGTGCCATTCAGCACGTGTCTGTGCCTCCATTACAGCCTGAAACATGCGTCTGGTGACACCAGCTGCTATGCTCTGTCTTGCAGGGGCATGCTGGCCAGAGGTCCTCCTATGAGCAGCACTGGGCACATGCCTGTGTGGGACATCACCAGTCAGTTGGCTGAAACCATGGTGTGCAGGCACACCTTCCATAGCCTCCACACTTTCCTGTTCCATGCTACCACATGCCAACTGTCCTTCCTCTATGGCGACTGGTGATGGGGTATGTGTAGGCATGAGAACTGTGTCAGGGATGAGGGGGATAGAGGTAGAATGGCAACCAATGGCACAGATTCAGCCCCTAACAACTCTGCCTGTGCCTCAATCATACTTTCATCATCACTGCTAGAGTCTGTGGGGAAACTAACATCAGATGGACCACAGGGGAGCAATGCACCTACATCAACACCTGTGAGGGGCAGACAAGAACTGTACATTACAATCTATACAACACACACACACACACACACACGCACACACACGCACACACACGCACACACACGCACACACACACACACACACACACACACACACACACACACACACACACACAGACACACAGACACACACACACACACACACAGACACACACACACAGAGACACATACTATAGAACCCAACATGCATGTGATATGACAGAAGGCATGCAACATGCATGTGATATGGCAGACGGCATTCGGCTTAGACAATACTAGTGGTAGTTATACATCCCTGGGTTGCTCACAACAGCATGCATGTGTCACAGCAGAAGGCATGCACATTACACAATACAGCATGCATGTGTTATAGCAGAAGGCATGCACCTTACACAATTATAGTAGTAGTTAGCATACATCCCTTTGTTGCACCATTTAGACTAGCACAGGTTAACAGTACACCAACCTGATGTGTGGCTGACATGTGATCTGCTGACATGTTTAATGGCATGTATACATCTTTAACACAATGGTGTCCTGTCAAATATACAGTGGAGTAATTGTGTCCCAATGCAGGGACGTGTTATACTAACATGGACCTTCCACTGATGTAATGTTGTCCATCCGCCGTACAGATATACAGTGACATACTGCACATTTAGCTGATGTGCATGGCCATTGCAGGGAATCATGTGGCTCCTCTATTGCTATACAGTGTGAGTTACAGACACAGTTCATAGCCATGACTGTGTGCAGTTACAATACATTTATACTGTGGAATGTGACCCACTTCGCTGAGGTGTATACACACTAAACCATAATGTGGAATGTGTGACACAGATCACTGAAGGGTATACGGATGACACCCCTGCACATCTGCAACCATATTGCTGATGCCTGGCAACTATGGCCAGACATGGCAAACTCATCAGTACTCCATGTTCCACATGACATCTATGTATCACACACGAGGAGCTAGGATGACAATGATGTCTGACACCAGAAATGGGAATGTACTGTATCCGTGGCCTAATGTGGTTGTTTGTGTATGTTGTGGAACACATGTATGTATTTGGATTCTGTACAGGTGACTGCTGTCATGTCGTGACACACTCAAGATGTTCAACACATATTATGTGGTGGTTTGATGTCACACCTACACAAGATGTGTACAGGCCTGTAGGATGTTTAGTGTTTCACATCTGCAATATCACCATTACACAAAGGCCATAGTTGGATTATGGGGAGCCAATGTACAACAGGGTGTACACACATGCACAACACTTGTACTGTGTGTGTTGTCTCATGTCTCTGGCAACCTCCATGGCCATGTGTGAACATGTTTTGCCCAAATGGTTGTTATGGGTGTCTATTTCACATGTCAATGTTGTCCCATATGACATACACCCAGAGATGTCATATGCTCCACTGACGACAGGGTTATGCAGACAAAGGGTGGTATGTTTGGGATGTGGGATATGTTTTGCAGGATAATTAGGCAGTGTTGCAGTCAGCCCACTAAATGTCATGGACATGTCAGATAGCACATAACATAGTGTGACATTCATAGCAGGGGTATAATCCACACATGTGAATCCTGTGGGCTGGTCATACTCCAGCTCACTGTGTAGTACTGTTTGTATTCTCCACATGTGTAGTTCTGATCTGTAGTACATGTCTCTACAGTGACCCACACCTCCACCATTGTATGCACAGCTGTCCACACATCTGGAAATGACAGTTTGTGAGGTTTCATGTCAGTGTTTCATATAGTTGTCAGTTATTGCACATGGGTAACCCTTGTGATGCATTGCAGGTCCAACCTGTATATATTGACAGGATCATACATTATGTGTACATGTGGTAAATGGCCACATGGCAGATAGATCTATGCATTATCATGCCTGATACATAATAACAGTCTCATCTGCAATGGGCTGCTGTTGCAGCAGAATGCCAGAGGTACCTAAATAGGAGTGAAACAGCAGTATGATCATTATCCACACCTGTATGATAGCCACAAGGTGCAATGTGCATGTTAACACACAAGCCAGTACAATAGACTATACTATGGAGTATGCATATATGTGCATACACAGAGTAGCAAACTCTACTAGTTGGCATGTGTGCATACATGCCTTGCATATGATGTTACATTACATATTGTTGAGTGGCATATGTAACTATATAAACTATAGTTGTTATATGTGCAGTAGTGACTTACCAGGTAACTCCAGGCTCGGTGGTTGAGAGACACCCACTTCCAGAATATCAGCTAAAGCTTGTGGATGTTGTTCTGCAGGTGTCCCCAGGTTGGCCAGAAGCTCCTCGGTACATGTGAGTGGGGGCTGGGTTGGTGGCCCACCACCTGTTGCACCTTGTTCCCTGACGATTGTATTTTCACACTGTTTCGCCCATCTAATTAGGTCACTACAGTGTCTGCACACCTGCTGATAGGTGCGATTGTGGCCACCCACATAATTTACCCTCCTGCGAAGTTCCTGCCACTGGGCATCCCACTGCTGTGCATCCTGTGGCACATGGCTGAAGAGTATGTGATGGTTATCGAGGAGGTATGGGATGAGGACCTCATCCTCCAAGTGGATATATGGCAGCAGCTTTGCACGTGGCATACCTAGAAGACATAATGATGGAGACAGGTCACAGTAACTCACAGAGACATACAGAGGTACAGCTAAACATATATGTGTATCACATTTATTGCGATTAAATATTTGTCATTGCAAACTACATGACACTAACACCACTGACATGTTTGTGTCACACACATTTGACACTCAATGGTGATTGGATATTATCACCATATATGTGTGTGTCAAGTGATGACATTGCTCATACTCCATGTGGATGCTGCTTTGATGTGGGCATGTCTGTTTGCCTGTACTGGTGTTCTTACCTATCAGCACATGCCTGGATGTGTTCACATTTATGCAGTAGACCTTGATTCTGTGTATATGTCACATATATAGCCCTACACTGCCTTAACAGACATGACCTGTAGCCCTGCAGACTTGCTCATGGAAGGTTTTACATGTATGTGATTTGCCATATACATCTACATGACACTGTACAGCAGTTCAACATCCTGCCATGTATTACCTGTGTTGCACATGTGATACACATGGGACACTGGCTAGCCTGATGGTATTTGCAGGGTTGGATATCAACTATAGCATGTATGGTCATAGTCAACTAGTAGGCTATATGCCCTGGGCCATGTATGAGTCTAGGATGAAAGGTTACCTAGCTGTGGCTGACAAGCAGGTTTTAGGGGCCAGGTCAAGCAGTACCACATAACTGATCCACAGGGTTACTGAAATATTTGCCATACGGTCATCACACTGTGTCTGAAAGAGGGGCAAAGTGCAGCTTTGCTGGACAGGGATGCATAGTATGGCAGGAGTATGTAAAGTGTATGGGACAAGGATCTGTCCAACATATGGTGATCCTTGTGCTAGGAAGGTAGATGTCCATGAAGTATGTGTTTGAGATCAGGATGTGTAAGTGTAGCATGTCCAACATCTCTAGGTTGGACATGGCTTTTTTCAGGGTAGGCATCATGCTACATAGTTGAGAAAGGGATTGGGAATGCTGGTATAGGCCATCTGAACATGGCCAATAACCCTTAAAGGAAATATGTGATCTGATATGAGTCACTTGAGTGTTGCGTATGGCTGAACAATGATCTTTATATTCATGGATGGCACCCTGTCATGATTAGGGTTTCCGCTTACAACTACCTGACAGGTGTGGTGATGTAACTATCACAGGAAAGGCTACTGTCCAGCTGCATCCCATACACACAGTGTCCATTATGATGACCACTGCCTAGGTGGTAGTTCATGGGTACAGGGTTTTCAAAATAGGGGTTGACAATGCAATATGTAGCTGTCAGATTCTGGCCATATGTCACACACTTCACCCACAAAGCCCCTTCAGTATGTTGACCGCAACACTCATTGAGTCAACTATTGCTCCTAGTTCATAGTCATTTGCATATTTCAATAGGCAGATGCCTTCTGTGTTAGTCTGTGAGGTATACACTACAAAGAGTGGGTGTACAATGAATTAACCCTGTATTACTGTAGCTGGCACTGGTTTTATGTGCAAGTATTATTCAGACACCTTCTGTAGTGTTGGTTCTGCCAGCAGTCCAGTTGCAAAACACTCCTGTGACATAGGAATGTACATCTAGTATACTGAGTGTAGCTGCAACACAGTATGCATGATGATGTCCTATGACCTGGCATGGTTATGATATGCTGTGTGAAATCAACCTTACTGTCATCTACATCTGTACTGCTGAAATCAAATAAGTTGATCAAGGTTCATGTCCAGACTCAGCAGGGTAGTAGTGCAGTAATCCCCATTATCAGTGGTGTCTTCCCCTTTGTGGGTTGTGAAACTGTTGCTGTGCCCCATTCAGTTTATACACAGCCTGACATGAAGCTATGATCGTACATGATGTTTATGTGGAGAGCAAATTGATTTGACATTTGTGTAGGATACAACCTGGGATGTGGACAGGTCCCATGCATCCTGTATGTATGGCATTAGAGAGTGCAGCTTGTACCTGCATAGTTGTTATTACAGGGGCTCTGTAGTGTACATGGATATATGAATGTGTACCTGTTGGGGGGGGGCAGTGTGTTTATGTTATTGAAGACCCTATCTTTATGAACAGGTGCTATTTCCGTAGATGCAGTACTTCTCATGCCATAGTGCTGTGAAGCAGAGCATGACACAGCTATGGAATCCTCTTTGCTTGGCCTCATAATATGTAGATGATTAGTTTCACAGTAGCTTAGTGTGGCATTATATGGTGTATCTGCATCTTACTGAGGCTGACTATGGATCAACTTCCACTCATGTGTGTTGACTCTTGCAGCAGTTACTACCTTCTGTGGTACAGTTTAAGGCAGGGTACCACCGGTTTGCCTTCATGTTTGTGTTTGGTTGAATCCTGTTTCTGTTTCAATGGCACAATCACTGCACATATGTGAGTGCTTAAAGTGCATTTATCTAGGACCCAGCATTTGCACATGCATTGTACATCTGCATGGGTGCCATGACAGTCACCACTTCACTCTTAAGGAACATAACACTCGCTTTGAAGACTGACCATGTGCGGCATACTGTTAGCCCTGTTGGTGTGACTATGGTCATCCAGGTCATTGGTGTTGATGAAATCCAACATGCATTGAGCACATGTGTTGGTACATGATGAGTCTTCCCAGTTCATAATGGTATAGCTGAGTAGCCATGATTATGGTTTCCTGTCTCAAAACTGGTATTCCCCATTACAGCACAATGACAGTTGGGAATTCTGAGGCATGGTGGATGATCTGTCAAAAGGTGCAATTTGGATTACACTTTGGCACAAAGGTAGTTGCTCAGCATAATGCATTTTATGTTGCGCAAGTGCAACTAGTGTGGGGGTGTACATATCCCTCAGGAAGTTGGACACACCTGTGGCCCATGTGTTCCAATAAAGGATGATGGCCAAGAGGTGAGGTATGTGTTATAACAAGGCCATGCAGGGGTGCTCACCAAAGTGTTGAACCATATCTCAATTACTGCACAGATATGTTCTCCATGTTTCAGATTGTCATAAGTGAGTCCATATTGAGTACCTGATTTGTATCATTGAGTAGCAAGACCCACAGTTTATTTCTTGGCTGTCCCTGTTGCACCAGTGGACTTTCACTTGAACTTGGCATGATGAGGACACTATAGGGGAAGCATGGGCCGTTGCCAGTATACAGATTCTCAGGGGTGACAGGTGCAGGCCCTGTCTGGCAAAGCATCATGGTCTGTCAACCATGTTATCCCAGGCAGAGAGATGCTGGATACTCTTTGAATTACACCAGTACATTACACAATTGTGGAATACAATCCTTGTCCCTGTACTGCTGCATCATTCTGGCCAATGGCAGAATGCTACCCCGGACTTGGGACATACCTGCATGGGCTACAAGACCTGACAGTTCCTACATGTGTTTCCATGCAGTCCAGGCTATTGTATCACAGGTCCTGCACAACAACATAGAATATGCCAGAGACATGTGTGTAGTTCTAAAGGTGGTCTGAGTGTATGGGTATGTGGCTAATCATGGCAGACAGGCAGTTGACGGTATGTTTTCCCTCATATAGCTTGGGGTGTAACATAGTGCTAGAGTTTGCATTCACAAATGAGTACTGTTGGCCATGTTTCTGGCCACGTGTTCTGAGGTGTGACACAATTATGCAAACTATGTTGTACAGTCTTTGTATCCTGTTGTCTGTCTATTCCAACTTGGGAGGCGTCTTGCTTGGCCAGATACTTAGAGGCCTCTGTGGATGTGTGTGATATCTGGTGGCATGTGTGTGTGCGTCCTTACTGTGTTCTGGTAAGGGTATATGTTGGTTGTGGTGATGAAATGCATATGTTAACCTACACCTCTTAACTGTCTAGTCCAGTCACGGGTGTAGAATGGACTGTCTCCAAGCTCACACCTGTAGCTGCATCCCAGAAAATGTGTGGGATGTGGTGTTAGGTGGGTTTGGCAGTGTACATGGCATACAGATTGCATTCTCCCAGGAAGCTGACATTAGTAAACACCAGTAGCTGACTAGTGGACATGCCTGTATGAGCATTCAGTACTACAAGTACCGCGTACTGTATTTAGTTTACTTACTGCTTATGAAGATGTTTTAGACAGTGATGCTCACATGTAAATATTTGTGTTAAGGACGTGGCAACAGTAGCTATTACAGGAACATGGTAGCTACCTTTAGTAGCAATCCCCTCTGAGGGCCACATCACATCCTGATAGATGATTACAGATGATGCAAGTGTGAACAGGGCTGTATCCCTGTCTGGGTATATACTCACATACCCAGCAGAACTATGAGCTCTGTTGGGCACAGACACCCACTCCCCACACAGACTCAAATATCAATAGACTCTGCTGCCACTATCGACATGATCAGGATATAATCAGCTATTGTACACCATCACCTATGAAGCAGCTATTACACATGGGCAGCAGTTTCCTACATCTTACACTCCTACTACAGATGTCACACTGGAGTTAAAGATGATATGCACCCTATTTCATTACCAGTACTGTCAACATATTTCCAAGCAGCTGTTAGTCTGGCAATGAGAGGTTAGGCTGCACAAATCTAAACGTTCAACCAGTGTGTCTCTACTGTCAATATCCACTCTATGTAGGTGTGCACATAGCCATTTGGCACAGCCCTGTAACAAGGGTCAGTACACATTTGCAGAACATGTACACATGCACAGCTGTTATTGCTTGCAAACAATACTAGAGAGGTGGGTATTAGGCAAGGCTCAAAAGACAAACCCACCACCGTAAATAGCACAAGTAACCAGAAACTGAGGGTATTGCTACTCAATGTCTTATGTCTACACCTCAAAATGCACACACTCGAGGCACTCCTCAGTATGGAGAACATTGATATTTATGCAGTAACAGAAACTTGGTTTAAGGCTCCAGAGAGCACCCCAGCACTACCAGGCTCATACCACACCTTTCAGCCACAGAACCTGGACTGGAACACAAAAGGCGGGGGTGTATCCATATTCATCAAGGATATTCACACCTCCAGGTTAGTGGTGCAGCACGATGCATCAGAGATCATCCAAGTGCAACTGACAATGGGCAAAACTGCAATCCAAATTGTAGCTTGCTACAGATCACCCACCATGACCCTGGACCCACATTCCGCATTTCTGGAGACACTGAGAAATATGCAGGTCCTACCAAACACCCTAATACTGGGTGATTTCAACTACCCAAACATTAACTGGGAGAACTACTCAAGTACCAACACCCTTTACCAACGCTTCCTAGAATTTATAAACTCAAATGCTCTGGATCAACTGGTCAACACCCCCACCAGAGGAAACAACATATTGGACCTGGTCATCACCAACATGGACGACCGGTGTTCCACACCCAATGTCAACCCCTCGCTGGTTAGTTCAGACCATAGACTAATCACTCTGGATATTCACATTCCGCCCACAAACCCAACCAAGGAAACCACCATGAAAATCTTTTCCAAAGCAGACTTCACGTTGCATAAGCCTGAGGTGGAAAGGTTCACGGCCCCCATGCCAATGGACAATGCTGTCCAAAATGCTGAAATCTATACAAAGGCACTCTATGATCATCTGCAGGAATGCATGGATCAAGTCAAACCTAGACTCACTCCTCCAAGAAAAGGAAACTGGTCTGGTGGACCCCTGCCATAAACAGGCTCTACAATAAAAGGAGGAAACTAGTACAGATAAGAGCAAAATCCCTAAAAGGACAGACATCCCTGATCAGTATCAGCAAGAAACTATGATCCCTCATGGAATCATCCAAGGCTAGCTTTAAAGGACAAATTTCCAAGGACTCTACTGATAACCACAAAGCATTCTTTAGCTATGTCAAGAACCTAAGTGGGAACTCTCAGATCTTCTCTGAGTTGGTGCAGGCTGGCAAAAAATACACTGAACTGACTGATATTGCCAACATTTTGGCAGACAGGCTCAGTGCAAACTTCACACCCCTCTCACCCCCTAAATGGCCCATAACCATACCAGAAGAATGTACGGCCCCGGCAATCACCAACACACAGGTTAAAACAGCCCTATCCAAAGCCAAAAACACAGCCTCAATGGGACCGGACAGTGTCCCAGGCTGTGTCTTACAAGAGCTCCAAATGAACTAACCCCTCACCTAAACACTGTTCAAACTTAGCCTCTCTACAGGCTACATACCCACAGAGTGGTGCACAGCAACAGTTATCCCACTCCACAAAGGTGGCGCCACAATGGACCCTGGGAACTATTCCACTATAAGCCTGACTAGCCTGGTCTGCAAGACTATGGAGCGCATCATCATGGAACTTATTAACAGAGACATTGGGAACCTCCAGACACTCGACCCAACCCAGGTCAGCTTGATTGAGTGCAGATCATGCCTACTGAACCTGTTTGACAACTTACAGTCACCTAGACTTTAGGTGAGGGGTATGGTATTTCACACATACTACCTGGACCTCACCAAGGATTTTGACACCATTCCCCACTCAGGTATTATTTATAAACTCACCAGCCAGTACATACAACTATACATCACAGGTTGGGTTACCAACAGACTTACACACAGAACCAACATGGTAAGCCTAGCAGCCTCCAGGTCCAACTCTTAACCAGTCACAACTGGTGCCCCACAGGACTTAGTCCTGGGACCCCTACTGTTTGCCATATAATTCTCAGAGGTACAGGCAAACACAGGTGGACTACAGCAGACCATGTTTGGCGATTACTGCAAACTGGGAGCCATAATTGACAGTCCAGCTGCCACAGAGGTCCTTCAAGGAGCCTCACATAGACCAACACAGGGTGTCAAAGTCATGGCCTCCAGCTAAAGGCCACAAACTGCATGGTCATTCCATTTTGGGAAAACTAAACACCCACATATTAACACATGAGTGGCAGCCATTTTAATACAGATGAGGTAATGGGTATGTGGGGACTACATTAGATAGTGATCTCTCCTTTGACAATCATATCTCCAAAGTAGTTAGGGTGTCAAAGTCATGGCCTCCAGCTAAAGGCCACAAACTGCATGGTCATTCCATTTTGGGAAAAATAAACACCCACATATTAACACATGAGTGGCAGCCATTTTAATACAGATGAGGTAATGGGTATGTGGGGATTACATTAGATAGTGATCTCTCCTTTGACAATTATATCTCCAAAGTAGTTAGGACATCCTTCTATGTAGGCCATATGATTACTTAAGGGTTCTCATCTAGACATCTTCTAAGCAAGAAACCTTTTTCAATTTCTTCCAAACCTTCCAAATACCTACATAGTCACCAGAAGCTATTATTCCTATATGGTGACATTCATCCCAATCCCGGCCCAAATAATCACCAGCCTGCCATCCCCATAGTAAATCAAGCTAATTCTACAATTCATACCCCCAATCAGAACTCTCTCCAAATAGCCCACCTAAATATTCGCAGCCTAAACAATAAAACAACACAAATGCATACCCTCCTTGACCTATATTCCTTCGATATCCTTTGCCTAACTGAAACCTGGCTAAAAGCAGATACCAAGGATAATGACATACTACCTCCAGGATATAACATCATTAGACTTGACTGGCACACCAAAAAGGGTGGAGGTGTAGCTATACTTTGCAAAACTGAACTACTGGTTACCCTACTAGATACAAAACCACCCTTACAAAACAATAGTGAAATCTTAATCACCAAACTACAAATTAATATTAACAAATCCATTTATATCATTTGCTGTTATATCCCCCCAGGTAACAATATTAATACCCTTGAAAACTTACTGCACTGGCTCTCAAACTCCTTCCCTCAGGAAACTATACTTCTAGGAGACTTTAATATTGATTGGAATTCCTGCATCTCCCAAAAACCCACTTCTCACATAAACCTCTATGGCTTTAATCAAACCATTACTGTCCTCACTCGAATTAACAAAACCAGCTCCAAACAACGCATCCTTGACTGGATTCTAGTCAATAGCAGCTCTATGATTTATACTACAGGCACACTACCTGACAATATCAGTAACCATTTAATCACCTTTATCACCAGACAAAAAATCCCCATCTCCAATAATACTCAAGTTAGAACTACCAGGAACAAAAGCAATTTCAACCAAACTAACTTCCAATTAGAACTCAAAGCATGTAATTGGTCTCCCCTAAAATACTTACCTCTAGACGATGCAGTCTCATACTTTAATAACAAATTCCTTCAAATCCTCAACCTCCATGCCCCTACTAGATTAATTAAAATCAAAGCAAAGCCTGCTCCTTGGCTAACAAAAGAAACCAACCAAAAAATGTTGCATAGAAATAGAACCTGGGCCAAATGGCGTAGTACTAAAAACCCAGCTGACCACCAAACCTTAAAACCACTTAGGAATGCAACAAAGAAACTTATATTCCTTGATAAAAGAAATTATTATTGGAAATTCCAACATAGCCAATGCCAAAACCCTCACAAATTCTGGACAAGTATCAATAAACTACTACATCCAGGTAACTCTAAAACACCCACTCCTTCTATCCTCACTCAGAGCACACCTAACCAAATCACTGATACTTTCAAAAAAATTTTCTCAGACACTGTCACCTCTCTTGCTTCAACTTTATCTCCACAGTCCATGCCAACACCTTATTGCCTCAACAAAAATCCCCCCTCTTTCAAACTGAAACCAGTTTCAATTGATCTTATCTTTACTCTTCTTACAAAACTCAAGCCTTGTACCCCCTCAGCTGACATCCTCCCAGCTGAATACCTACAAATTGCAGCCAAAGTAATTGCCCTTCCTGTCTCCATCTTAGTTAATCAAACCATAACTGAAGGCTTTATTCCAACCCTCTGGAAAGTCTCTCATGTCATTCCTCTTCACAAGGGCGGTAACTCTTTTGAGCTCCCTAACTTTCATCCCATAGCCTTACTTTCTCCTTTAGCTAAAATCTTGGAAAGATTTATACATCATCAACTACTTGACCCATCTTCTCAAAAACAACCTACTAGCAGACTGCCAACATGGTTTTAGACCCTGTCACAGCACTACTACAGCATTCTTGTCATTCACAGACCATATTAATAAAAATCGGAACAACAACCTGCTGTCCTCAGCACTATTCTTAGACCTCAATAAGGCCTTTGATATGGTCAACCATTCCCTCTTACTAAACATCCTCAAATCATTTGCCTTGGATAGTCAAGCTATCCAGTGGTTTAAATCCTACTTAGAAAATAGACAACAAGCAGTTCTTTGGGATAATCAAATATCATCTCTTCTTCCCATCACAATTGGAGTGCCACAAGGCTCAATACTGGGACCTCTCCTCTTTTCTATTTTTATTAACAAACTAAATATGTCCCTTCCTCAATTCATATGTATACAATATGCCGATGACTCAACTCTGATATGTTCAGCATCCTCCCCAATTACACTCCAGACCACCACTCAACAAGCCTTCACAGCAGCTGAAAACTGGTTCTATCAGCATGGCCTCTTACTAAATCCCAAAAAGACTAAATTATTACTTTTTACACCATCACAGAAATCTTTCACCTTTACCTTCGATATAATGTTGAACAATGGCACAATAATATCCCCTGACTCAACTACCAAACTTTTAGGTGTCACAATAGACCATAATCTCAACTTCGATGCCCATATTAACTTAACCATCAAGTCAGTCATTAGAAAACTTGGATCTCTCTACAGGCTCAAACCCTTCCTAGCTACCTCAGCCAGAAGTACTTTAGCTCAGACACACTTGCTCTCTACCCTTCTTTATGCCTCACCTATTTTTACAAACTTATCAAAATCTAATTTCAATAAACGAGCAGTATCTTATAATAATATTACAAGATTTGCCACAGGAGCCCCTTTTAGAACCCATCATTGCTCTAATTTTAAACAACTAGGCTGGCTGGAACTACAAAATCAAATACGACTACAGCAACTTACCATCACCCACAAAATCTTCTATCAACCTTCTAATACCACAACACTTAGTACCCTTATTACTCCTTATAAAAATCTATCGTCCCTGCGCTCCGCTACAAAACTACTAGCGGAACCCTATAAATCCAACAACAAAGCTGGAGACTGCTTGTTCGCCAGCTGTATTGGACCTATCTGGAACAAGCTTCCAAGTGAACTCACCACTATTACTTCTCTACACACTTTCAAGAAGCACCTAAAAGCTCTGCTCAAGTCTCAATGGCACTGTCCTTGTACAAACCCTGACTAAACTATTATTCCCTCTACCCTTTTTCACCCCCTCAAACCTTTTTCTAGGTTAGTATAGTATTTGTGTTTGAACCTTCAAGAAGCAGCTAAAACCTGTGCTTAATTCTCATTAGCTCTATCCTTTACAAACCCTGACTAAAACTTTCTATTTTCTCAACCTTTATATTCACCCTTAATTTAAAAAAAAATATATATATATATATATATATATATATATATATATATATATATATATATATATATTCTTGCTTGCTTATTTTCAGTACTGTAAAGTATTTTTGCTAGTAATACTTATGAACCAGTTTTTTTCTCTGTAACACCTAATTTTGTATAATATTTCTTATTTGAATGTATAACAACACTTGATTTTACTAACCCATTTTTATTGTGGAGTTTTCTCCCCGGGTCGCTACTGAAAATGGACATGTATCCAGCTAGACTAGCCCGGTCAACAAATGTAAAATAAAATAAATAAAAATAGACATACTGAGGTTATTGTGCCCCTTTACTCATCACTCATCAATCCCATCATCGAGTATGATAACCCTTTTGGGATGTACCTCAGAAGACACATCCAACAGCTGGAGGGTCCACGAACGTACCTCGCTAAGAGGATTACTGGCCTCAGACATGTGTCCTATGCTGCCAGACTGAATAAACTCTTGCATTACTCAGTGGCATCTCATTTACTCAGAGATGAACTTTGCTGGCCAACAAAGCCATGTCCAAGTCAGGTTTAGTGGATATGCTCCACCTATGGGAATTCATGTCACAGTGAGCCACACACTGTAATGAGCTACACCTTGCCACAACCATAACTGGAAGATGCTGGAGTGACAGATTCCTGTCACATGTACTCTCCATGCTTTGGAACTACATCCCTGATTACATTATACGGAGCCCCTCACTAACACTCCAGGGAAACCTTGCAGAGTGGATGGGGAACAGTGGATACACCCCAGGGATCCCGCAATTGGCTTTGCTCCACAGAGGGACAGTTAGTTAATCAATGGGGTGGCGACAGCTGACACATTTTGGCTAGGCTTATGAATGGCCTCGGACAGTTAGCCAAGTACCTATCTATGTACCTATGAACCTATACATACAGTATCAGCACATGCTGATAGCTTAATTTACTGTTCAGGTGTTGACTTACCTTGTGTCAATAGCAGTTGTGTGTGCAATAGTTGAGGCCTGCCTATGGAGGATGCACACAGTAGACCACCTATACATGACAATTTACAGGTGGTCTTGTGTGTGTGCCATCCATGTTTACTGTGTGTGCAGGTGGAAAAGAGTGTCAGCCCATAGGTGCCTACACTGTCAGTGTGTGTGCTATACATTCCCTCTTTGCCAAGGCATGGGCATACTGGGCACGCCTCCGTCTGCCTACTGGGGCTGGCTCAGGGTGTTCGTGGTCTGAGTCCCTCTGTGCCTGTGGGGCCCATGTCAATGATGGTGGGCTGTGAGGGCCTTCGCCATTCTGTCCCTGCTGCAGCTGTTTCTGCAGGATCATATTGTGTAGCATGGCACATACTATGAAGATCTGGGCACACATGTCTGGAGAGTACTGCAAGGCTCCACCAGATATGTCCAAGCAACAGAACTGTGATTTCAGCATCCCAAATACACACTCTATGATGATTCTGTTTGTGTGTGTGCCTCATTATGGCATTCTTGCATGTGTGTGTGTGCATTTCTGATGGGAGTCATCATCCACAGTTCCAGTGCATAGCCAGCATCCCCCACCAGGTGGCCATATGGGATGTCCCCCTGGCAAATACCTGATACAGCTGTGAGGCCTGCCAGATGTGGGAGTCGTGATAGCTTCCAGGGCTGCCAGCACACACACCCATGATAATGCCCTGGGCATTGCACACGACCTGGCAGTTGATGGAGGGGGTATCCCTTGTGGTTTATGTATCGCCTACCCTGCTCACTGGGTGGTGACTTGATGTGTATGTGCGTACAGTCTATTGCACCCAGTACCTCTGGGTATTCTGCCACATGGTGGAAAAGATGCATATTGCTGGCCAACTCCTTCTGCATTCAGGGAAAGTATATGTGCTCATTGGCATTTGGTAACATGGCATCCAGGAACTGGTGGAGTACCCTGGATGTTGATGCCTGTGAGATCCCCAGGATATCCCCAGTTGGCCTTTGAAAGGTACATGTGACTAGTATTCTCAAGCTTACACATACCTCGGTGTCCACTGGGATGGGTTCCCCTCTGTTATTTCTGGCTTTGATGCATGGCAGGCACAGCTCAGCAAGTTGCTGTATGGTGTCCCTGTCCACCCCCTAATGCTCTACTATCTCCAGATCATTTCGCCCCTGGTAGGTTACCCTGGGGCTGAACACTATTCTCCTCCTCCATTGCCTGAGGTGGTTGTCACCATCATCCTCCACACCACCTTCAGTTTTCAACACATGCTGGTGAATCAAAGCTATGGCAGCCCCTAACATGTACATATTAAAAGTTCCCCGTCTGTATACACCAATGGTGCAGAGTGTATGGGAATACACAAGTGTGTGTGAGGTGCTTTCACACTTTATACTATTGTGCTATGGATGCTGCTGATGTCATTGGGTGTGTATGTGCAATTCCAGCTGCAGGGTATCTTAATTATGGGTTTTGCAGTGAGTACTGCAATTGTGGGGCCTTTGATGTTGAATTATGCTTGCCTGATGTGATTCATCTGTTGCCCTTTAATTCACTTTTCAACCCGAATCACCTCCCATTGTCAGACATGCATCCAGCTGCCAGATTTCTTGTTTTGTACTTTCCCTACCCAGGAATGTGTTGCATAATGTGTTATGTAGCTGATCTACTGCAATTTTGCTTTGTTCTGCTGTGACAGTACTGTTTTCTTTGCAGTACAGCACCTCCCCTTTCCTGTAATGCAGGTAGCTGCTAGCAGCCTTGTTAGCTGTTGTCAATGGCCCACTGTGGGTTCCTAGGTGTTAAATACTCATTTGTACTCCAGTTTCCATGCTGCAGCATTTCCTTATTTTTTTCCCGTATCCTTCCTGTTTCAGCTGTGGTGCGTGCCGCGCACAGCCATTTATGGGTTTACAGCACATTTTCATCCACGTTCACATGCACATTCAGTTACCTTGTGTGCTCTCAGCTAAGCAAAGCTATGGCTACTTCAATAAACCCCTATCCTGCAGCTTTGCTTAGCAACAGGCAAACCGGATTAGCAATGCTCCAGTGTGCTTACAGCAAAGGTGACACACCCCTCTCTTGATGTCATCTTTATCTCCAGGGCACACCTCGGTGTTGTAATGCTATGCTGTGAGGTACATCCTTACACCGGCGGTGAATTTGTGATTCACTATTACTCCTCTTATTTGCATGGCATTGCCTACTAATTCCTAGTTACTGCCCAGAACACTGTCACAGCCCCTTAGCAACCCTTGCACCATGGTGTGGTGTAGCATGCATGCCACTGACTATTATGGGGAAATTATGAAAAGTGTTACATTGCAGTTTTATTCCATATAATTCTATTTTCATTGTGATCCCGTTTACGCACCGATGCCCTGAGCTTTAACTTCATGTTAGTGTGGGCATAACATTAAATGTTCTTTTTTATATTTTGTGCATGTTTTTTTTATGCCAATGGCTATATATTTAGCCATTGGCATATATTAACAGTATAATACATGTGTTTGGTCCGCTGTCATGGTTCCAATTTTATGTTTGCAAAAATGTAAACCATTTTTTTCGATTTACATTTCTGCATGCTTACACTATGCCTGCACCACTTCCTGAATTGCTATATACCTTCATTTGCATGCTACACTGCTGCACATGCATACAGGTGCCGGGAGCTGTACGGGCGTAGCGTACGTGGGGTAGTGCATGTGGGAACAGTTCGTACCTGGATCGCTCGGCGGCCATATTTGGTGTTAGATCACCGACGCTACACCTGCACCTGGCGCAAGCTTCATGAATCCCGGGGAAAGTGTCTCCTCTTGCTTCATACTGCATTCAGTCACACAAGCATAACTCTCAACCTCTTAGCACAACAAATCTGGAGAAAGCCCCAAAAATAGGGACACATTTTAAATATTGCTTTTATAAACTTAAAAAGTTTACCTCTTATATCATACAGTAAAGTGACTTATCCTATCTTGTACGTTTATTAGAAATTAGTGTAATTTTCTTCTCTTTAATAGTTATTACTTAGTATTTTAACATCCTTTCTTTGTATAATTGTGCATGAGACATATTTGTATGTTACTATTGAAGCTTTTCTCCCCGGGCCTCTACTGAAAATGGAAATATATCCAGTTGGACTAGCCCGGTAAACAAATGTAAAATAAATAAAACAAAATAAATAAGTTCTCCCAGTCAGGGTGCTTATGGTAGATTTTGCCCATTCTCTAATATATTTTACATTATATCCATGCATTTACAGCCTTAATTTTCAGAAGGATATAAAGTCTGAAACTCAAATACTTGTCATTACTGAACTCACTCCTCACTGATTTGCCACAAACCATCATAAAACTACAAATTTTATGAGGAACAGACAAAAAATGTGAGGCAAAAATCTGGATGCTCTGCAAAAATTTGGACAGTTGAGAGCTATGCACAGACCACTCTCACTCTCTCTTAATCTCTTTCACACAAACAGTCTCTTCTCCTTTCATACATGCATTCATTCACTCAAGATCATTATCACTCTCTCTCAATCTCTTTCACATACACAGTCTCTTCTGCTTTTATAGACGACTTCATTCACAAAAGATCAGTCTCACACACAGTCTCCTCTGCTTTCATACATACATTCACTCACACAAGACCGCTCTCACTGTCTCTCAATCTCTCACACATACAGTCACCTCTGCTTTCATAAACTCATTTACTCACACACGCAGACAGAAACATAAACACACACATACACATACATACAGACACAGATGTCTTTCTGTTTAGTTCATTTTTTTACACTCACTAAACAGCAAAAGCACTTCTTAGTGAGTGCAAAATAATGGTGGCCATTCCATTTTCTAAATCCAAGCTCCACAGCAGCAGCTTGATATGCTGCTGTGAAGCTGCAAACTCATTTTTCAGCGGGCATTACTTGTACACTAATACCCTGCTGCTAGAGAACGTTCATTCTCCATCCTTATAAATAGAACCATAAACGAGGGAATCATCCTAGACATCTGGAAAATCTCCCACATAATCCCTTTACATAAAGGTGGTAACTTTAATGATTATTCCAACTACAGGCCTATAGCCCTCCTATCACCCTTAGCAAAAGTAATGGAAAAATGCATTCACCGTCAGCTAATAGACCACTTAACCCAACACAACATACTAGCTAACTGCCAACAAGGCTTTAGGCCATTTCATAGTACCACCACTGCTCTCCTATCTTTCACTGACTCCATCAACAGAAACCATAATAACAACATCCTCTCATCAGCACTCTTTACTGATCTGTCAAAAGCTTTTGACATAGTAAACCACCCCCTACTCATAAAGACCCTTGAATCCCTTTCTCTAGACCCCAAGACTGTTCTCTGGTTCAAGTTCTACCTTAACAATAGACAACAAGCAGTTCTCTGGGATAATAAGCTATCTTCCCACCTGCCGGTCTCCCTTGGAGTCCCTCAGGACTCCATTCTAGGACCTTTTCTTTTCTCTTTATTCATCAATGACCTCTATGTAGCAATCCCTCAAGCCACCTATATAAAATATGCAGATGATTCTATGCTCATATGTTCTGCCAACTCTACAACTGAACTATATTCTCTAACCCAGAAAGTATTCAGCACAGTAGAGGCTTGGTTCTTAAAATGTTGCCTCCTTTTGAACGCCAAAAAGACCAAGCTCTTACTATTTACGCCAAACAGTAAGTCCCCCCCTATAGATTTCTCAATCAAATCTAATAATGGCACGCTTATATCCCCAGACTCTACCACCAAACTGCTAGCAATCACAATTGACAATAACCTTTCTTTCGATAACCACATTAATGTTGTTGTTGTTCTTCGTCTTCTTTTGGCTTTTCCCGGTTAGGGGTCGTCACAGCGGAACTCCGGTCCGCTAATGATTGGCAGTAGATTTTTACAGTCCTGAGGTGCTAGCCCGATGCCCAACCTTCAACGAAGGCATCCTATTTACACATGTCTTTTGAATGCCACTCGACCACAGGGAGGACATGCAGACTTCACACAGAAGGCACTCCAGCCGAGAATCGAATGGGAGAACCTCTTGCTGTGAGGCAACAATGCTACCACTGCACCACCACGGCTTCTTTGATAACCATATTAATAACACCATTAAAACAGTAAACAGAAAATTAGGCTCCTTATATAGAATAAAACCCTTCTTAACTCCAACAACCAGAACTACAATTGCCCACTCCCATTTAATCTCAACTCTTCTTTATGCTTCACCCATATATACTAACCTAAAAAAATAATCTTGTCAAACTGGCTAACTCCTATAATAATATAGCCGGATGTGCCACTGGGAACCCATTTAGAACTCACCATTGTTGGAACCTACAGCAACTAGACTGGCTAGAACTAAAATATGTTTTGATACTTTCCCAAATTACCATTGTGCATAGGATATTGTACCAACCAAACAACACCCCTATACTTTCTAACCTTATTACCCCCTATAGAAATCTCAACTCCTTACGCTCTTCTAGCAAACTACTTGCTACCATAAGCAAGTCTAATAACTTGGCTGGTGGCTCCTTGTTCTCCAACACTGCAGGAAAAAAGTGGAACCTTCTGCCAACTGATCTAACTTTACTCCCCTCACTTCCACTCTTTAAACAAAGGCTTAAGAAAAATCTTAAAACACACTGGCTATGCCCTTGTTGCAACCATGACTAATCTTCTGCTTTCACTATTGCTATCTCTTCACTGCCTCCTTTCACCAATCAATACTGCTTACCCCCCTTAAGTAGTTATTATCACTAGTAAATTATAATTACTTAAGAATTTAATCTTGAATGCACTGTATATTACCTCTTATATCATACAGTAAAGTGACTTATCCTATCTTGTACGTTTATTAGAAATTAGTGTAATTTTCTTCTCTTTAATAGTTATTACTTAGTATTTTAACATCCTTTCTTTGTATAATTGTGCATGAGACATATTTGTATGTTACTATTGAAGCTTTTCTCCCCGGGCCTCTACTGAAAATGGAAATATATCCAGTTGGACTAGCCCGGTAAACAAATGTAAAATAAATAAAACAAAATAAATAAGTTCTCCCAGTCAGGGTGCTTATGGTAGATTTTGCCCATTCTCTAATATATTTTACATTATATCCATGCATTTACAGCCTTATTTTTGTTCAAAACAAGTAGAAAATCATAATACATTTCAGCAGAAGGGCAGAATGGATGGCAGCAGACACCATATGAGGTTTGTTGCTCTTTGATGTCATACTAGTCAAGGGCTATGCCATGTCTGCAAAATATACTGCAGTCAGTGTAAGGGCTAAAAATAAATTCTTCACTGTCTGGTTAAGATGCACTATGGACATCCAAGAATCATAAAATAAAAGAAGGTGGGAAGAAACTGGGTTGATGAAGTAAAGTACAGAACTGAGCACCAGGAAAACCTGCAGAAGAGGGAAGCAGGAGTGTGGGGTAGTGATACTATCACTACAGGTACATTCACTGCCATGTTGTATAACAGGAGTGAAAAGTCAACAACTGAAGGGAAAAATCATGGCTTAAGTATCACGCTGGTTCACAGTGACTAACTAGTGAGTGCTTAAGGTAATGAATTGCTGAGCTTTAAATGTACCCAAAAAATGATTTAGCTCCGATATTAAGTAACTAAGTAACCTCCAAATTTACTAGCTATGTGCAATCACAGCACAGTGAATAAAATGTAATTACAAAGCCTGCATGCCAGTCCCACTGTCTAAAGACATTCCCCTTTGTAACTGGCATTATCTATACTTTGTATCATATATGCCTATCAGCTCATTATACAGCCATCAGTTTTAATACATATATCACACCTTATCTATACTTTGTATGATATATCACGCCTATCAGCTCATTATACAGCCATCTGTTTAATACATATATCACACCTATCAACTCATTATACAGCCATCTGTTTTAATACATATATCACACCTATCAACTCATTATACAGCCATCTGTTTTAATACATATATCACGCCTATCAGTTCATTATACAGCCCTCTGTTTTAATACGTATATCATGCCTATCAGCTCATTATACAGCCATCTGTTTTAATACATATATCAAGCCTATCAGCTCATTATACAGCCATCTGTTTTAATACATATATCATGCCTATCAGCTCATTATACAGCCATCTGATTTAATACATATATCACACCTATCAGCTCATTATACAGCCATCTGTTTTAATACATATATCACGCCTATCAGCTCATTATACAGGCATCTGTTTTAATAAATATATTACACCTATCAGCTCATTATACAGCCATCTGTTTTAATACACATGCATAAAATTAGACCTGTTAGTAACAGCCTGCATTTAATTGCTGGAACCTGTATTCTGAAAGACTGCTTTCCAATCTATCTGCGAATATAGACAGCTGAGTATATTATTTTTGGTTTTAGAGTTTGTACTGTTAATTGTTGCTTAGATCTCTGTTGAAACTGTTTTCTCCCTTTTCTGAGAGACTGCTTTCCAATCTATCTGCAAATATACAGAGCTGAGTATATTTTTTTGATTTTACAGTTTGTACAGTTAATTGTTGCTTAGATCTCTGCTGAAACTGTTTTCCCCACCTCCCCCTATTTTCTGCCATGTCTTCAGTTGGTATAACTGTTTTTCACAGCTTGTGGTTATCTAACTCAAGGATCACTTGCATAAAATTATACCTGTTAGTAACGTCATGCATTTAATTGCTGGAACCTGTGTTCTGAGAGACTGCCTTCCAATCTATTTGCAAATATACAGAGCAGAGTATATTTTTTTGGTTTTAGAGTTTGTACTGTTAATTGCTGCTTAGATCTCCATTGAAACAGTTTTCTCCCTGTTCTGAGAGACTGCTTTCCAATCTATCTGCAAATATACCGAGCTGAGAATTTTTTTTGGTTTTAGAGTTTGTATTGTTAATTATTGCTTAGATCTCTGTTGAAACTGTTTTCTCCCTGTTCTGAGAGACTGCTTTCCAATCTATCTGCAAATATACAGAGCTGAGTATATTTTTTGGTTTTAGAGTTTGTACTAAGTGTTACTTAGATCTCTGTTGAAACTGTTTTCTCCCTGTTCTGAGAGAGTGATTCCCAATCTATCTGCAAATATACAGAGCTGAGTATATTTTTTTGGTTTTAGAGTTTGTGCTGTTAATTGTTGCTTAGATCTCTGTTTAAACAGTCTTGTTCCACCCACCCTCCCTATTTCTGGCTTGTAGTTTAAATTTGGTGGCTTTTGCAGTTGCCCGCCCCACTATAGATTCGATCTGGGACACCCCCCTAGTCCCATCTCTTTATCACATTCTACCTACTAAACTCTTTCTGCACTTGCTTTTAGTCCTTTTTAATTTAATTGCATTTTTTAAACTGTGTTTGGTCTAATATTGCTACATACTAAAGTGTGCTAGCTTGCACTGCATGTGAATTGTTTTTACTACTGTTTTAGCTACTTTTCTGTAAAAAAAAACAAAAAAAAAACTGTAAGCATGTTCCCTAACTTTCCTGTAACTAGTGTTCCAGATACAGATTTGCTGTGTCCAGGACTGTATGTAAGCTTCTGAGCCCCCCAAGCCTTTCTGTGTTGGAGGGAAGCCTTCTAGCTTATCAGTGGGAGTGGTAAGCACTAGGTAACCTGTATACCACATAAGGAGTGGTTCTGGCCCAGAAATTGTAGTTACTGGCCGTTTGGGAAATCTCTTCCATCTCTCTCAACTTTCTGATTTGAAAGCCTGCATTTGCACTTGTTGCTGTCCTGTAACTCATCTAGTGCAGATACAGATTCTTAGTTTTAGCACTTAACTTTGCTTATTCATGCTCAGCACTTGTTCAGAACTTGTAAGCACTAAATAAGCTACTAATTACTATAGCACTCAACCTTCCTCATTACCTAGAGGAAAACTGTTTTTGTACTTACTTTTCTCACTTGCTTAGAGAAAAACAGCTCTTGTACTCACTTTCCTCACTTTTCTAGAGGAAAATAGTTTTTTATTCAGGCATGTCCAAGGGTCAGCTCCCAGTGTTCTCTCCTGTCTAGCTGATGAATCTGGGCATCTTGAGACAATGTAGAAATTGCCTCATGTACACGTACAACCCTCTCCTCCTACCACCCAAAACTACAACCTGTGAGAGATGCACTTATCTAGCCAAACTGGAGGTAAAGTTCTCTCCAACCAAGACTGAACTTGACAGTCATGAGGAGAAGGTAAACATTTGCACCACACCACACTCATCACATAGTCTCACTAAATCTACACCACCAAAATCCACACATAGTAACACAAAAACATTTGCGGAGGCTCTCAATAATAATCTGTCTAAGCAACAGAGACCTCCAAAGCAGAAATGCAGGCAACCTCCATCCCCCAACACAACCCAAATGACACATAGCCCACAGACTCAGTGTGCCACTCAACCACAGCCAATAAGGCAAAACAACATACCCAACACACTAGTCATAGGTGACTCTATAGTCTGGCACACTGATGTCCCACTCACCAGGCTAAACAAGTAGAAGGTTACTGTCAGCTGCCTGTTGGGTGCCAGGATCCATCACATAACCCACGCACTCAGGTCACTCCACAACAAGTACAAATATGACTCTGTCATTGTCCATGTTGGTGTGAATGACCTGAGACGTACCTCTCTGAACTACATGAAAAGAGACATGGAAGAGCTCTCTGATCTTGTAGCTCAGGCAGGTATGACCATAGCCCTGAGTAGCATTCTGCCATCGCC
The DNA here is from genome assembly GCF_019279795.1 of Protopterus annectens. Lineage (NCBI taxonomy): Eukaryota > Metazoa > Chordata > Ceratodontiformes > Protopteridae > Protopterus > Protopterus annectens. The sequence continues at coordinate 1,297,208,018 of NC_056729.1, forward strand.
CAGAATGATACCGCAGTACAAGGACAAAATGATTGACTTCAACAATTGGCTAAGCTTCTGGTGTCATTCTAAGGGGATCCAGTATCTGTCTGCTTGGGATGACATAGTCGACAGACCACAATGCTTTGCCACAGATGGCCTCCACCTGTCACCCCTGGGATTCCAGATACGGGCTAAGGCTTTTGCTGCCCCTATAGTGCCTTTTTAGGCAAGGTTCAGATGACAAATTCACCACCGTAACAGGAACAGACAAGCAAAAACTGAGGGTAATGCTACTTAATGCTATAAGTCTAAATCTCAAAATGCACTCACTCGAGGGACTCCTTAAAATGGAGAACATCGATATCTGTGCAGTGACTGAGACCTTGTTCAAGGCTCCAGAGAGCACCCCTGTACTACCAGGCTATAACTCATACCACACTTTTCGGCCATGTAACCTGGACCGAAACACCAAAGGTGGAGGTGTGACCATATTCATTAAGGATATCCACACCTCCAGGCTAGTTACTCAGCATAATGCATCCGAGGTTATCCAAGTGCAACTAACTCTGTGCAAAACTGCAATCCAAATTGTAGCTTGCTACAGATCCCCCACCATGCCCCAGGATTCCCACTCCTCTTTTCTTGATGTACTGGAAAATATTAGGGTTCAACCAAACACCCTAATAATGGGCGACTTCAACTACCCCACCATTAACTGGGAAAACTACTCATGTACCAACTCCTTAGCTCAACGCTTTCTGGAATTCATAAACTCCAATGCCCTGGATCAACTTAGCCACACCCACACCAGGGGCAACAATATCTTAGACCTAGTCATTACCAACATGAGTGACCAGTGTTCCACACCTGAAGTCAACTCCTCTTTGGTCCGATCTGACCATAAACTAATCACCCTTGATATCCACATCCCGCCTCCAACCCCCATTAAGAAAACCATGGTAAAACATTTCTCCAAAGTCAACTTCATGCTTCTTAAGGCAGAAGTTGTGAACTTCATGACACCCATGCAGATGGACAATACAGTTACAACTGCTGAATCCTACACAAATGCAGTCTATAAGCACTTACACAAGTGCATGGATCGTGCTATCCCAAACAGAACCAAGATGCTATCCTCCAAAAAAAGGAAGCCAATCTGATGGTCCCCTGCCATAAACAAACTGTACAACAGAAGGAAGAAACTGTTGCAAAAGAGAGTAAAATCCCATGAGTGGAGGAGCTCCCTAGTCAGCCTCAGTAAGAAGCTAAGATCCCTTATAAGATCCTCCAAAGCTAGCAAACAAAACAAAATCACCACTAATTCTAAGGGCAACCACAAAGCTTTCTATAGCTATGTCAAGAATATCGATGGCAACACCCAGATCTGCTCCGAGTTACAGCACAACGGCACGAAAATTACAGAACCAACTGATATTGCCATCATCCTGGCAGATAGGTTCATTGCTAACTTTGCCCCCCCCCCCCAAAGGGCCCATATCTATACAGGAAGAATGCAGAGTCCCTGTAATCACAACTACGCAGGTAAAAGCTGCACTCTCTAAAGCCAAAAACACAGCATCCATGGGACCGGACAACATTCCAGGCTGCGTTTTACATGAACTTCAGAACGAACTGGCTCCCCACTTAAGCACCATGTTCAATAATAGCCTCGCATCAGGCTTTGTGCCAACTGAATGGTGCACAGCAACAGTTATCCCACTCCACAAAAGGGTAGCCACCACTGATCCCAGCAACTATCGACCTATTAGCCTGACGAGCCTGGTCTTCAAGGCCATGGAACGTATCATCATGGAACTCATAAACAAAGACATTGGTAACCTCCAAACTCTGGATCCCACCCAGTTCGGGTTTGTGAAAGGCAGATCATGCCTCCTGAACCTGATTGACTTCTTTGAGGCAGTCACCAAAGCCGTAGGTGAGGGTAAGGTGATTCACACAGCCTATCTTGACCTTGCCAAGGCTTTCAACACCATCTCCCATTCTGGAATTATAGCTAAACTCACTAAACTAGGTAAAAATCCCTACATCACAAGATGGGTTGCCAACTGGCTCACTGACAGAACTCACACTGTAAAAGTTGCAGACTCCAAATCTGACCTCAAAACAGTGACAAGTGGAGTACCACAGGGTTCCATCCTGGGACCTCTCCTGTTTGGTATCTACTTCTCTGAAGGACAGGCTAACACAGAAGGCCTCTGGCTAATGAAGTTTGCAGATGACTGCAAACTAGGAGCCATAGTCAAGTCCCCAAATGATGTGGACAACCTACAGAAGGGCCTCGCTGAAACAGATGCCTGGTGTCAGAGCCATGGCCTCAAGCGCAATGCCAAAAAGTGCAGTGTAATCCCCGTTGGTAAAAACTCTGCACCCATGAACTACCACATAGGCAGCAATCTACTTAACACTGAATGTGTGATAAGAGACCTCGTGACCTAGGTGGACAGTAGTCTCTCCTTTGATAGTCACATCACCACAGTAGTCAGGAAGTCCTTCTACATGGCACACCTCATCATAAAAGGGTTCTCATCCAGGAAAAAAGAAGTCATTGTTCCCCTCTACTCGTCACTCACTAGACCCATTATAGAGTACAATGCCCCTTTTGGAATGTACCTCACAAGACATCTGCAGCAGCTGGAAGGGCCACAGAAGTACCTCACAAAGAGGATTACTGGCCTCAAACAAATGCTCCACACTGACCGTTTTAAAAAACTCCAGCTTTACTCCATAGCATATCGCCTACTCTGAGGTGATCTCTGCCTAACATATGAAGCTATGTCAAACCCAGAGCTGTTGGACATGCTACACCTAAAGAAATCCCAATCCCTCCAAGCTACATCTCTAGGGACCTAAACCTTGTCACCACAATAAACAGGACATGCTGGAGGGATAGATTCCTGTCCCAGAGACTTCCCATGCTCTGGAACAGGCTACCCATCTATGTCAAGCAAAGTTCTTCATTAGCACTCTTAAAGAAAAATCTTGATGAGTGGATGGGAAATAGGAAATACACCCTGGGGATCACTTCTGTGTCTCTGCTCGACAGTGGCACTGGAAAATAAATTTCTTAGGTGGCGTAAGCCAGGAACCTTGTTGGCTAGACTTACGTAGGCCCTTGGGCCGATAGCCTAGTACCTACCTATGAACCTATGAACCTACATATATCACGCCTATCAGCTCATTATACAGCCATCTGTTTTAATACATATATCACGCCTATTAGCTCATTATACAGGCATCTGTTTTAATACATATATCACGCCTATCAGCTCATTATACAGGCATCTGTTTTAATACATATATCACACCTATCAGCTCATTATACAGCCATCTATTTTAATACATATCTCACGCCTATCAGCTCATTATACAGCCATCTGTTTTAATACATATATCACACCTATCAGCTCATTATACAGGCATCTGTTTTAATACATATATCACGCTTATCAGCTCATTATACAGCCATCTGTTTTAATATATATATCACATCTATCTGTTCATTATACAGCCATCTGTTTTAATACATATATCACGCCTATCATCTCATTATACAGGCATCTGTTTTAATACATATATCACGCCTATCAGCTCATTATACAGCCATCGGTTTTAATACAACAATGGTCAAATTTCAGACCTTTGTAAAGGGAGACAGCAACATATTTCATAATATACAGATATTCTTTTTGATGAGTGGGTATAGGTATAGACGTTGAAACAGTTGGTGATGACACCTGGAAATACTTTACTTTTAAAATGTGGCCTTTATTTTGCCTACTTCAGAATGATGGCTGATATCATTAACCTTGATTGGGAAGTACCAAAGCTGCTTTGAAAGAATTGTTACAGGTTATGGGAAAAGCATACTGGATAAGAACAGCATTATTTTGCTGACTCCATGTGTTGTTATCGAAATTTGAACAGTAGGGGAAGGGACTAAGAACTCTTATTTGGATGACCAATGGTCTTACCATCAGCAGACATGAGAAGTCTTCTTTAATACCCCCTAAATCTGATTTTGTTACAAGGTACCTTCTGGCTATTCACATTAAAATGTTTGATAATTAGTCTTCTGCATTCTGCCAGACAGTCACTTGTACAGTTCCCGGGGCTTTAGATTTCATGTGTCTTTATTGATAACTGTAAGGGAAAGAGCTCAGAAGTACAAAACATTATCCAGATCATTACATTTTAAATGAGCTTTACGATTTATTACAAAATGCAAAAAGCTATTTTTAAAGTTTACCCAGCTAAACAATTTTATGACTGTAATAAACTAGTGTGCCTTGTAACCATAACAAAAACTGACTACTTGTCTTGTGTGTGTGTGTGTGTGTGTGTGTGTGTGTGTCTGTGTGTATACATTTATTTATTTTTTTTTTTTTTACATTTGTTAACCAGGTTAGTCCGACTGGGCAGCAGCTCTTTTTCAGCAGATGCCAAAGGAGGAGAAAAGCTCCAAGTAGTACATGTAACAAAGGTAATCAAATGAACAGAGTAAACTAAAACATTAAGAATTAAAAAATATGTCAAAAAAGTGAGAGAGAGAGAAAAACCATGGTAGAACATGTGTAGTGACTTAAAACATATTAGAGTTCAAAAGGTATACACAGTACAAACAAGAAAACTAAAAATGGTCAAATGCATGCAAAATGAAGTGAAGAAATAAATTATAAATGTACACTATAGACAGGATAATCCCAAGGCACAGATTACTATCCAAGTCTGCAAACTGACTATTAATAGATTTGTAAGAGAGAGAACTGATGGCTGCTGCAGGAGTATTAGAGTAGTATAAGAGGAGGGGTTAAGTTGGGTGATTGCATAAACATGACCATTATTTTCAAAGGCTATCCTTTAGAGCTGTTTTAAAAGAGTTAGAGTTTGGGATTTATCTAACACTAAGTAGTAGTTTATTCCAGGCATTTGCCATTGCGTAGCTGTAGAGAAGTTTGCCAATATTTTTGTTGGGCACATATACTTGGAGAATATGCTGTTCAGAGCTATGGAGGGCACGGCTGGGAGTGTAGAGATGGATGAAGGAAGAGAGAGACGAGAAGCTGGGGTAGTAGGATTTGATGATGAAATTCCAGACACTGCAAGTTTTTTAAGGCTAGGCAGTAGTGACAGCGGTAGGGCTGCTTGGAGGCAAATCTTGCAATTTTATTATAGATGAGTTCCAGTTTACACAGAAGGTTGGATTGGACTGAAAGTGTATGAAAAATAGTGCCTGCATAGAGTAGGGTGAAGAGTAGGATAGCTTGTGCAAGGGAGAACACATAAGCATTTGTGAGGAATTTTTTTATGCCTTTACAGCAGGCCTAACTTTTAATGGGTCTTTTTAATGCACTGCTGAGTATGGAGATTGAAGTTTAGCTGGTCATCGATAATAACTCCTAGAAGTTTTGTTTGCAGTTCAACAGAGATGATAGTGTTGTTTCGAGAGGAGACAGTAAAGGTAGCTTTATGATGTAGGAGAGATTTAGGGAGGAATAGGAGAAATTTAGTTTTCTTAGGGTTAAGTAGAAGTTGGTTGGAAGTTAGTCATTTTTCAACTGAGTGCAGAGAGTCTTGGGTGAGGATATGAAGATGGGAGATATTGTTAGAGGAGATGATTGTGGAATTACTAACATATCATATTATTGAAGAGAGTGGAGAGGAAACGTGGAAGTCATTAATGAAGATATTAAATAACAGGGGTCTAAGGATGGAGACTTGGGGTACCCCTATTTGTACAGGTAAGAAGAGAGAGAAGTTTGATTGCCATTTAACAGGCTGGAATCTTTTGGAGAGGTAGCTGGAGAACCAAGAAAGTGCAGACTTGGAAACATTAAAGGTAATTAGTTAGAATTAGATAGAAGTCATTTGTGGGAAACAGTATCAAAGGCTTTGGAGAGGTCCAGAAACAGACAAGAAACTAACTTATTGTTAGTATTGTGATATGCTAATTATACACATATATTAATGAATACATTTATAGTCAAGCATAAAAACATTGAACACATATGGTCGAAAACAAAATGGTCAACACTGCACTATGCATGCACCAAGAAATGGCCTCAGTGCATGCAATTTAAAACCTAAAAAAAAACAAAGTAAGACATTGTTTTTTACAGGAGGGGCAAGCCCACCTGCACCCCAACCCCTTGCTATTAACTATGAGACTGCACAGTCCCTGGGGAAAGGAATATTCTCCTACCCGGGGTTTGTCGAGCTTGCAAGTCTGTCAATCAACTGCAATACACACACACATAAACACACACACACACACACACACACACACACACACACACACACACACACACACACACACACACAAGCACACACATACATATATATATGTGTGTGTGTGTATATGAACTGAAGTGTTTCCATTAATTATTCTGACTTGACTTCAGTTTTAGTCATCATTCTGCATATTGCCATAAGCTCTGTTATAAAATAAACACGTACTGTAAAAATGATGCAAAGTTTATTGTATTGTAAAACAATGTGCTGTCTTAATATTGTATAAAATGTATCTTGTTACAACTCTGTCTGAGCCTGGGTCATAGCTGAAAAGGGTCAGAGTTATCATTCTTCTTACCCAGTCAACAAATGAAAATAAATAAGCATGTAATCATTTAGTTCAAATTGATGAAAATCTAATGTACGATTAGAATTAAATACTTTTGCTAGCATATCACAATACTAGCATATCACAAAATAGATACTCACCTCAAACTACTGCCCTGGCCCTTACCTATTCCCACTTTCGAATAGTAAAATGAATACAAACGGTATTTCCCTCTCAACAAGCTACAAAAGCCCACATGCCAGCATGTTTTTTTTTTTTTTTTAATTCATTAGACTTTTGAAACAATTATGGGATTTTGCATTTTAATGGCACAGTCTATAAATCTGAACCTTCTACATCGCATAGTGTGTTTAACTGTGTTTCTAAACTTTATAAAACATGTCTGCATAGCACCATTCTTTGAATATAATAAATGATACCATTATCAACCTTTAGAACCTATTAGAACATGTACACCTCCAAAATGATGCAGCTTTCCTCTGCTAGCACAAACATGAAAATAAGTCACACAAGTTACATTCTGGCACATTTTATGACATTCTGGGCTCTCAAGGCCAGACAGCAATTGTTTGTCTCTGGTGTTTTTGCAACAACAGGGGTCTGTATTATAATTGTAACCCATGGGAATTGTGGAAGCAGAAATCAGCTAAGCCATGAAATATTTTTATATCAATTGGCACAGTTTTTGTACTTGAATACTTTTTTGCATTTCCTTTGTGGAAGCAATGATTGTTGCCAGTATAGCAGTCTATTGAGTTTATGGTTTGACCTTTTTTCCCTCAAGATACACATTCTCTGCTATGGGAATCTTTAAGCCATAAATCCTAGTCTGACATTGTGACATGCAATCACTGAAGCTACCTTTTCAGTAAGGTTAAATTTTAGCTGGACAGAATCAAAAATAAGAAGTGTATTGTACAGGTACAGTTCTTCTTTCAGTTAGAAACTACAGTTTTAAAATCCAAGGCATTTTTCTCAGTCCACACAGTTCATGCAATGAATATTTCATTGAAGATTTCATAGAAGTTATCTAGGTAGGTCTAGCCCGGTGAATCTCAAATGAAATACAGCAGTGATTTAATTCAATATATTCACAAAACGTTTTTACACTGTAGAATTTTTTAACAGACCATTAGTACTCCGTGCCTTAGGATATTTGGGCATGCATGCAGAAGAGATGTCTCGACACTATTCACTTTCTATATAGTATCTAGGTACATGCAGATTTATAACACAAGAGTACAATTGTTTAAGGTATTAGGAATTAAGTTCAAATATCATGCAAGTATAGATTAGACAGTCTATGTAATAATCTTTATAACAGATGTGACATTATGTTCACTTTGACTATATATAGTGTCCTATTTTATCAGTTTCCCAATAGAAGAGATACATTTGTTTCCAAGATATTAGGTACTGAGTACAATTTTCATGTAAGTGCACAATAAACAAGTTATGTGTTACATCTGTATGGTCAATGTGAGATGATGTTCACTTTTTCTATAATCAATAATGTTTTCCCCCCTACGGTGGTAAATTAATTGCAAGGCAGATTTTTATAAATGGAATATGTGTAAGTGCCAGTGTTAGAAAGATAAAATAGTTCAGCAAATAAGAAGCTCATAGGAAAAGGCTAAGGTTTATAGAAGACAGAGTGCAGCAGTAGGGTGGTGGTTCAAGTTCAATCCTGCATCATGGCTAATAAAGGAAAATAAGAACTTAATGCTACAGTGTAACAAAACTTGAAAATAGATTCTCAAAAACAGAACACAACATACATTTCATCTTTAAAGGCAACAGGACAGAATACCAAATAAAACATGACAGGCAAACCTGTTATCATCATCATCATCACCAAACGACTTTTTCCCATGTTCTACATGGGTCAGGGTGTCATGTCAATTGTCCCCATCTCTCTCGATTCAATGCCACTTTCCTGCCTTCTTCAAGACTCATGTCTGACTGTCACAAATTTTCTCTCACATAATCCATCCACCTCTTTGCTGGATGCCCTCATTTCTTCTTACCTTCTTCCTGTCTGTGTCAAATTTTCCTCAGCACATTGTCTTCTGCATTTCTGCACACATGCCTGTACTTCTGTAATCTATTCTCTTTGACCTTTTCTGCAGCTGGAGCTACTTTGGCTTCTGCTCTTATGTCCTCGTTTCTTTACCTGTTCCCCAGTGTACATCCTATCACTCATCTCGGGCACTTCATCTCCATCACCTCTACATTCCTAAACTGCTCTACCTTTACTGCCCAGATTTCTGAACCATAAAGTAGTAATGGTCACACCACTGTTTTGTACCCCCTACTTTTCAGCTTCGTTGACATTCTTCTTTCATACACTACACCTGACACTCTATGCCAGTTGGCTGCATTCTCTCTGATTCTAGCCTTTAACTCTTTATTCAGACTTTCTATCTACTCAACCACCCCTCCCAGATACTTAAAGGTGTTAATCCATTCCACTACCTTCCTTTCTATTTTAATTCTCAGCTTCTTCTTAATTTCCCCATTTGCTGCAATTACAACTATCTTGTCTGTACTCAGTTACATCCAATGTGCCTTCAGTTTTGCATTCCATAACCCTATCGTTTCCTGAAGCTCTTGCTCAGAGTCTGCCTATAGTGGCACATTGCCTGCATACAGCAAATTTGCTGATCTGTCCCCTCCACCCTGTTTACTAATGTAGTCCATCACCAGTATGAACAGCAGTGAACTCAGAGCTGAAACCCAATACAAACCCACTCCCACTGGGAACCCCTCTATGAGACTAAGCACTGTTTGTACTTAGGTTCATAGATTAGGTTCATAGATTAGTACTAGGCTAACTGCCCTTGTGGCCTAGTGAGCCATTTTAAGCCTAGCCAATTATCCCTTGTGAGACTCAAACCCTGCACCTTGCATTCGTAAGACAAACACCTTAATCATTAGGAGTCATTGGGTCCTTGTACACATCCCACACTAACTCTACCAATGTTTCTGGGACCTCAAACTACTGCAGAACTGCCCAAATCATTTCTCTTGGGAACTTGTCATATGTCTTCTCCAAGTCTAGGAATGCCCAGTGGGTCTCTAGCTTCTTTTTAACTATCTGTCTCACTACAAACATCAGGTCAGTTGTGCAGCATCCTGATCTGAATCCAAACTCCTCAGTTCTCATTTAATTTCTACTACTCTGCATAATAGTTTATCAATCGCCCTCTAGAACATTCATGCAATGTGACAGGAGTTTGATATCTCGGTACTGCCCACAGTATGGTTATTCTCCAGTCATCCGGGATACATCTTTCTGTCCACACTGCAATAAGTACCCTCGGGAGCCACCCCCCCCCCCCATCTCACCCAACACCTTTATCATATCTGCTGTGACTTCATCTAAGCCTGCTGCTTTCCTTGACTTCATTTTACTTAGTGCTGTTCTTAATTCTTCTATGGTGAGTTCCTCCTCTTCTCTTATTATAGGCTGTACCTGGGGCAGTACAGCTTCTGTGGGATTTTCTTCATTCAGAAGCTGCTAGAAACACTCTTTCCATCAGCCTTGATGTCCTGTGGACTGGTGAGCAGGTTATTGCTGGCATCCATTATGAAAAGTGCTTGACTATCTTCTTTATCTTTCTCTCTTTGCCTTGTAGCCTGATATAGTTTCTTTCTGCCATCTTTTGAGTAATTTTCCAGAAGCTGGCAGAGTGCCTATGATGCCTTGTTCTTTGCTATTGCAACTTCTCTCTTAGCCTCTTTTTTTAGCCAACCAGAATTCCTTCCTAGCCTGGTCTATCTTTCTATTTCCCACTTTTTCTGCAGGACTTTCTTTTATGACTTCTTGGATTCTGCATTCCACCACCAGTTTTCCTTATATACGTTACTTCCATACCTGGCTCAGATGCTTATCTGTTCTGTTCCCCTCACACATGCTGTTTTAAGGTGCTGTCATTCTTCTTCAACATCACCTATTTCCTCTTCTTCTTGAAGTGCTAGAGCTCTGAGCAATTCCTTGTACTGTTGTGTTTTCTGTCCAATCAACTTCCAGGTCTTCAGCCTGGTTTCTGTTGACCTTAGAGCCTTCTCTGACCACTGCTTGCAGCTGATTGTGGCAAGCAATGGTTTATACTATCTGGTGACTGTTTCACTGGAGATGACTTTGCAATTGTTGGTTCTACCCCAGTGCCTACTTGAGTTGCATGTTGGCCAAGGATCTTGTGACTGTCTGTCTTGCTGACCCATTTGTTTGCTCAAGCAAGCCATTTGCTAGACAGAATTCTAGAATGATCTATCCTTCTTTATTCCTGTTGCCCTGCCCATGTAAACCCAGGCAGTCCTCATATCCTGTTCTGTCTGTTTTTCTGTCTGTCTCGATATGTGTATTCATATCGCCATTATAAACACCAATTCATATTGTCCTGCATTTTTCAGTAGGTCCTACAACTGCTGTCTGAATGCAGTACACCACAATTCCTACACCATTTCAAGCCTGCCCTCTTTCTGAGTAGTAAACTCTGTATCCAAAGTGAAGTGGCTTTGCTGCACTGCCATTTCATCTTCTCTGTTAGATACATAGGATGTACAGACCCCTCCTTGCCATCATGTCACTCACTTCCAACCTCCATCCTATTAGTGAACCTACACTCTCTGTAGCAATTCTTAATTCATGATTAGTCTTACATTCAGCTTTTGCTCAACATAACTTTCCTAGGTTACCCAAGCTGGGCAACTGGACACTGGCTGGCCAGTAGCTTATGGACTCAGGGCTGCTGGGCTTTATGGCAGGCACACACTGGCCAATAGGGGAACAGACACCCCTCCCACCATTAGCATGAGTCCCGACTCCCTTGCTTAGGTTAGAGTAGGCCATCCCTCAACCCACTTATCACCAGCAAATACCCATGCCTTCTTGACAATATTAGTGAATATGACAAAATAACCTCCATTTTACACCATTAAGTGGCTAGCCCTGTCACAGCATGCAGTCTGTAATCCATGTACTTTTACCTTGAGGTTACTGAGCACTACAGTTGATGCCCAAAGTGGTTGGTCTATACAACTCTGCCTTGTGTTGGGCACCATCTAGAGTCTGTGCTGCTACCCACAGTTCCAATCTTTGGTGAGTTTGAGATGGAAACTCTCAGCATATTTTTTTGTCTGAGGTGGGATGAACCCTACAGAGGCACAGGGAGAACATGCAAACTTAAACCAGCTATTGCCCAAAAGGCAGGATCAAACCTTGTGCCCTGTGCATGGGAGACAATGACCTTAACCCTTATGCCAACAGGTGTCACAAGCAAACATATTACGACATCCTCCAAACCAAACATCAAAACAACCCAAAACACTTCTGGACATCCATAAACAAACTTTTACATGGAAGCCATACTACCACCCCCACCCATATATCCAACAGTATGACTGATTCAATTCCCAAACAGTTGCCAACTATTTTTTACAGGCATTATTGTCCCTCACAAACATTAATACTTCCATTATCCTCTCAGAACCTGCAGCCCCTGCTAAGTATCCCCAGCTGTTTGACTTCAAGCCAGTACCAACCTCCACCATTAATAATTTCCTGCATAAGCTAAAATCAACCACCCTAGCTGCTGACCAGCTCCCTTCAGACTACCTAAAAATGAGTTGTAGATGCAAATGCTTTTACAGTCTCTATATTGATAAAAAGATCTATATCCAAAAAATAATTTCCTTCCATCTGGAAAAAATCCTTTATTATACCTTTACACAAAGGTGGCACATCTACAGAGTTTAATAACTACAGACCCACTGCAATCCACTCCTCTCTAAAAAAATACTTGAAAAAAATATATTCATGATAATCTTCTAAATCACATTAATTAAAAAATCTGCTCTTGGAAACACAGCATAGTTTCAGACTCCACCACAGCACAACCACCGTCCCCCTTCACTTCATCAGCACTATAAACCAACAAATGAACAATGATAACTTAATGTCAACTGCGTTCCTAAACTTATCCAAAGCTGTCATTGGTTCATAGGTTTATGGGAGGTTACTAGGCCAATGACCGTAGAGCCTTTACAAGTCTAGCCATGTTAATTCCAAGTATCCCCATTTGTTTGTTTTGGGTAATTCATAGAACAGATTTAAGAAAAGAGTGGGTCTGTGATCATAACCGGCTACCCCTGTCCATGAGGGGCATGTGAATTTGTGGTCTCCCATCCAGTTATTTAGGTTCCATTTGAATAGGTTCAGTGAGGAGCTCTGTTTTACATGAATAGGAAGTCTATTCCAGAAAGTGTCAGTCTCTGGGAGACATATCTGTCTCTCCGGCATGTTCTGTTAATGTCACAAGCTAGGTTGAGATCCCTAGAGTGTGCCATTTGACTTGCAGATGTGCAGCATTTCCATTAGGACAAGGCTAGTGATTCCCCATAGGGCAGGCAGAAGTCACCTCTCAGCACTATAAGATACAGAGTAAAGTGACAGTGTTTTCAGTCTGTCCATGTAGGTCATGGTTTGGGGTCCCTGTATTTTCTTAGTGAGAAACCTCTGAGGTCTCTCCAGCTGCTGCAGGTGTCTGGAGAGGCACATGTAAAAGGGTGCATTATACTCTATTAATGGTCTGATGAGGGCTGAGTACAGTGGAGTTATAACATCCCTTGACCTGGATGCTATGCCCCTGCTTATGAGGTGCGCTATGTAGAAGGCTTTCCTTACCACTGTGAAAACTTGGTGGTCAAAGTTCAGATTGCTATCAACCTGTGTTCCCAAGTCTCACACCACTGGGTTGAAACTTGGGGGATGGGGTGCTGTCAATATTGTAATTTGTAGGGAATTCTGTTTTGCCAAAGAGAATAATAATGCATTTTTTTGAATTCAGTTTTAGACCATGGCTTTGGCACCAATCATTTGTGTTAGCCCTTCTTGTAATATGCTGACATCATTGGGGGACAGTGATTGTTCCTAGTTAGCAGTCATCAGTGAACTTGGTCAGCTAAAAGCCGTCTACTTTAGCCTGGAATTCTGAGAAATAGATGCTAAACAGCAAGTGGCCCAGCACAGACACCTGTAGTACTCCACTGATGATGGGTCTACTGGTGGAGGTGGAGTCACCAATTCTGGCACAGTGTGGATGATTTGGCACCCATGTCAATGGAAAATATATGCATAACTGCCGAATAATACACCAGTGCACTGTACGTATTCATACAGTGCACTGGTGTATGAGTCGGCAGTCATGCATCTATTTTCCATTGACATGGCTGCTGTGAAGTTAGCCACCTCTGTTTTTAGGAGCATCAAAGTCAGCTTTGGAGAAGTTTTTCATGGTGGTTACCTTTGAAGGGGGTGTGGGTGAGATGTGGATTTCCATAGTGATTAGTTTGTTGTTGGATCTAACAGGGAGGAATTGACTATTGGCGTAGAGCTATGGTTCCCCATATTAGTAATAACCATGTCAAGGATGTTGCTTCCTCTAGTCAAGGTAAGAATGAGCTGGTCACCTGGTATGAGAGTGTTGAGTTGGACCCTAATAGTTTCCAGGGTACTTGGGACCATGGAGTGAGAGTCTTGGGACATGGTTGGAGACCTATAGCAGGCTATGACCTGATTCACCATCTTAACCAATGTTAGTTGTACCTGAAGCATCTCATATGCTTTATGCTGGGCTACTAGTCTGGAGGTGTGCATGTCCTTTATGAATATGGAGACACCACTGCCTTTGGAGCTTCGGTCCATGTTCTGGGGCTGAAAGGTATGGAATGAGTTATAGCCTAGTAGTGCAGGGGTGTTTTCTGCTGCTTTAAACCAAGTCTCTGTTACAGTACAAATGTAGATGTTCTCCATTTTGAGGACTGCTTCTAGCACTGCATCTTGAGATTTAGACTTCTAGCATTGAGCAGCATGACCCTCAGATTGCATTTATTTATACCTGTTACGGTGGTAATTTGGTCTTTGGAACATCACCTACAAAAGGCACTATAGGGGTGGCAAGAGCCTTTGCCAGTATCTGGAAACCCATGGGTGACAGATGCAGGCCATCTCTGCCAAAGCATCAAGGTATGTCAATCATGTCATCCCAAGTAGACAGAAACTGGATCCCCTTAGAATGACACCAGAAACTTAGCCAATTGTTGAAGTCAATCATTTTCTGCTTGTATTGTGGTATCATTCTGGGTGATGGTAGGATGCTGCTCAGGGCTAGGGTGATACCTGCCTGGGCCACATAATCCAAAAGCTCCTCCATGTCTCTTTTCATGCATCTCAGGTCATTCACACCCACATGGACAGTGACAGAGTCATACTTGTATTAGTTGTGGAGTGACCTGAGTGTGTGCATTATTTGTTGGATTCTGGCACCTGATAGACAGTTGACTGTCATCTTCTCCTTATTCAACCTAATGAGTGGGGCATCAGTGTGCCTCACTATCGAGTCACCTATGATTAGTGTATCAGCAAGCTGTTTTGCCTTAGGAGCTTAGGTTGAGGGACACATTGTGTAGGTGAGCTATGTGTCTTGTGGTTTGTGCTGTCTTGTGGTGGTCGAGTGCATTTCTGTCTTAGAGGTCTCTGCTGTTTATGTAGATTTCTATTGAGAGCCTCCATGAAGGTGGGTGTATGGTTTGTGTTTTTATGTGAGAGCTGTGATGGTGGGTGTTCTGGAGGACTATGTGTTGCATGTGGTGTGGTGGAGGTGTTGACCTTCTCCTCTTGACCAGCTATTCAGGTCTTGGATTTTGAGTGCATGGCTTCCAATTTGGATATATAAGTGCATCTCTCACAAGTCTGAGTGTTGGGAGTTAAGAGGAGAGGGTGTATCTTATACATTTTTAAGCACTCTTTTATCCATGAATGTCGGATACTATCAAATGCTTTTTTGTAGTCAATCCAGGCCATACATAAATTCTTCCCCTTTTTACAGTTCTCCACTAGGACATTATTTAACAACAAATGGTCCTTTATTCTGTATGACTTTCTTTTATTGCCCTTTTGTTCTGTTGCTATAATTGAGTTTTTTTTCTAAATGACTATAAAATCTGTTGGCTTCAATTCCAGTGTATAGTTTATATGCATTGGAAGACATGTTATTGGTCTATAATTTTTAGGGTAGCTTGCAGGTTCACTCTTAAGTAAGAGCATTGTTTTTCCTGTTGTTAGTCAGGTTGGTGTCTGGTCAGGGTGTGCATATAAATAATTCTTACTCATGGCTAAATCTTCGTGCAAAGATGTTAATACTTTTAACCAGAAGATAGGTACGGCATCTGGGCCTGGGGTTTTCCATTTAGAGCCTTTTCTTAATTTTGTTTCAGTCTCTCTGGTTATTACC
This sequence comes from Protopterus annectens, assembly GCF_019279795.1. Lineage (NCBI taxonomy): Eukaryota > Metazoa > Chordata > Ceratodontiformes > Protopteridae > Protopterus > Protopterus annectens. Next base: position 1,297,223,894 of record NC_056729.1, read on the forward strand.
TCATCCCATTTCATATCCTGTATCTTTAAACTTCTTATTCTTTCTTTTGTTTCTTCTATCCATTTAGCATCTTTGATATGTTCCACAGGATCTTCATAGATACTTCTCCAAAATGTATCTATTTCTTCTTTTTTGACGGTCTTTCAATTTCTTTTACCTTATATCCCAATTCTCTATAAAACTTTTTTGGGTCATCTTTAAATTGGTTATTTTGTACTTTTCCCTTATATTTGTCTATGTATCTTCTAGGTTTTTCTGCCTGTGCTGAGATTTTTAGTTTGTTTCCAATAGTGAATGATAGATCCTGATCGGTTCTAATACTGCATATTTCTTTTATCACGTCTATCCTTCTGAGTATTTTTTTTATCTGTTCCCTCCTCTATACTCTTCTAACAGTGACACATCTTGCCTTAGTTGCTTTATAGTTTTCTCTATTCGATACTTCCATGATGGTATTTGATTTCTCCCCTTTCTCTCCTTCACTATCCTGTGTTCTTGTGGTAGAACTTTATCAGTTATTAATTTAGCTGCACAGTAATATATCCTCTTTACTTCTGTTATATCACGAGTCTCTATAGACAGTCCTAATTACTGTGTTCATTTGTTTTATCAAACGTCTGACTTTTTGGATTGTATTGACCTTCTGCAGTCTATTTCTTTCATTGATCTTAAAATGTCTATCTCTATTAAGTCAAGCAACTCTTCTTTTAGCTCGGTTTCTTTTAGACTGAGGGCACATTTTCCATTTCCTGTGGGCATTCTATAGAAATCCTCCCCCTGGATCTGGCCTGGCCCCATTCTTGAAATGTTTCTGTATTTTGAAGATTCTACACTGTTATTTTTCCAGTCCTGGCACCAGTGCACCTACCAGGATTGGCCACTTTTTTATCCTGGGTCTTGTGGACCCAGCTATACGTTTTTAGCTTTTGACCTACTTCTGTCCATGATATATGCTTTATAAACACAGTCTACATATATAGCTCAGATGGCTTAGTGGTATATTGCTGTTGTGGTGTGCAGGGTACTGGGTTCAAGACTTGCAAGGGCTGACTGTTAAGGATGGGAGGTTGGCATAATGGTTAAGGTATTTACCTTACAGGCATAAGGAGGAAGCTACTACATGATAGAGCAAAATCCCAAAAAGGGAAGGCATCTCGGATCAGTATTAGCAAAAAACTACGGGCACTCATAAAATCGTCTAAGGCCAGCTTCGAGAGAAAAATTGCACAGGACACCAAGGATATTCACAAGGCTTTCTTTAGTTATGTTAGGAACCTGGGTGGAAATTTGCAGATATGCTCAGAATTAGTCCAAAATGACAAAAAATACACCGAGCCCACAGACATTGCCAACATCCTAGCTGACAGGTTCAGTGCAAACTTCTCCCCCCTCTCCCCACCAAAAGGGTAAATATCTATCCCAACAGAGTGCTGCCCCCCCTGACATCTCAGATGCTCAGGTAAGAGCCGCCCTCTCCAAAGCAAAAAACACAGCATCAATGGGACCAGATGGTGTCCCGGGCTGCGTCCTACATGAACTCCAAGAAGAGCTAAACCCAAACATAAAACTACTGTTCAATCTTAGCCTTACTACAGGATATGTACCCAAAGAGTGGCGTACAGCAACAGTGGTCCCTCTCCACAAAGGTGGTGCCTCAACGGATCCTGGAAACTATCGCCCCATAAGCCTGACTAGCTTGGTCTGCAAAGCTATGGAAAGGATCATCATGGACCTCCTAAATAAAGATATTGGGGGCCTACAGACACTGGATCCTACCCAGTTTGGCTTTGTTAAGGGCAGATCCTGCCTCTTAAACCTGGTCGATTTCTTTGAAACAGTCACCAAGGCCATTGACAAGGGGAAGGTGGTCCACACAGCCTACCTGGACCTCGCAAAAGCCTTCGATACAATAGCCCACTCAGGCATTATAGATAAGCTCACCAGCTTAAATATAAACCCCTATGTCACTAGATGGGTTGCAAACTGGCTCAAGGACAGAACCCACATGGTTAGAATTGCTGGAGCCATGTCAGACTCCAAACCAGTTACAAGTGGCATCCCACAAGGCTCAGTCCTGGGACCTCTCTTGTTCGGTATATATTTCTCGGTGGTACAGGCCAACACGGAAGGAGTGTGGCTGACCAAGTTCACAGATGACTGCAAACTGGGCACCATAATCAACTCTCCAGCCAACACAAGCATCCTCCAAAAGGGCCTCATAGAAACAGACAACTGGTGCCAGAGCCATGGCCTCAAGCTAAACGCCAAAAAGTGTATAGTCATCCCCTTTGGCAAAACCAAAGTGCCCTCAAATTACCACATAGGTGGTAATCCATTAAGTACAGAAGAAGTCATTAAGGACCTGGGGACCCAAGTTGATAGCAATCTCTCATTTGACAACCACGTGGCCAAAGTGGTGGGAAAAACATTTTATATAGCCCACCTAATCATGAAGGGATTCACATCTAGATCAGGGGAGATCATCGTACCTCTTTACTCATCCCTCATCAGGCCCATAATTGAGTACAATGCCCCTTTTGGGTTGTACCTTACCAGACACCTGCAGCAACTGGAAACACCCCAAATGTACCTCACCAAGAGGATCAAAGGGCTCAAACAGATGCCATATGCTGCCCGGTTAAAGAAACTCCAGCTCTACTCAGTGGCATACCGCCTGCTCAGAGGCGATCTGTGCCTGACGTATAAAGCCATGTCCAACCCGGAATTAATGGACATGCTGCACCTCAGAAAATCCAAATCCCATCGAGCTACGCGCTCGAGAGACTTGAACCTCAGCACTGAAATAAATAGGACATGCTGGAGGGACAGATTCATAACCCAGAGGCTCCCTTCACTCTGGAATAAAATCCCAGTCCAGGTTAGGCAGAGCCCCACATTGACTCTCTTCAAGAGGAATCTTGATGAGTGGATGGGAAATCGTAGGTTTACCCCGGCTATCACTTCTGTGTCACTGTTAGACAGAGGCACAGTATACTAACCTCAAAAAAAGGCATAGCAAAATTAATTTAAAATGGGTGGCGAAAGTCAAACACACTCTGGCTAGGCTTATAAATGCCCTAGGGCAGATAGCCTAGTATGAACCTATGAACCTATGAACCTATGACTGTGATGTGTTTGTGTGAGGGACTGTTAAATGTGTGGTTGTGAGTTTCCCTTGTGTGTCTGTTTGTGCGATTTCGGAGTTAGTACATTTAAGTAGGGGGGGGTGGGGGTGCAGCCCCCCACATGTGGTGTACCGGGGGGCTTGCCCCCTTGCTTATCTGTAGTGTAGGATGATATGTTTGATTGTGGGGGGAAGTTGTGTGTACGTGTATGTGTGTGCTGTATGTGTGTTGTATGTTCGGTATTTTGAATTTCGTACTTCTGGTCTTTCGGTATTTAGGGGTTTCGGCTGCATAGTCTCGGGATTTTGAAATTCAATTTTTCACAATTTCAAGATTATGTAGTGAACCCGTTCATATATATATATATATATATATATATATATATATATATATTTATATATACATATAAATGTGTGTGTGTGTGTGTGTGTGTGTGTGTATAAGGGTGTGAGTGTCATTGTAGGTCTTCACTGCTGTCCTAGAAAAACACTGTAGTTTCCCGCCAGCCATAAAAGTAGTTTGTATAGTACTTAATTTAGCACCTTTAGTATGACTTCCAGTTATGCTTTGAAAAAATATTTGATAATTCTTTATTAGTAGCAATGGTTTAGTAGCTAGGACACTTTTTATTTTTTTTTATTAAAATGAACTCTATTGTTACTGATATGACTTTTTCTTATTTATTAGAATAAACCCAGGCAGTTTGCCATTATTTTTATATTCTCATTCCAATGTTCATGAAGCTACTGACTCTGTAAGCTTCCATGTTGCAGTTGTTAAAAAGTTAGCTCCATTGAAGTTTACAAAGCAATTCATTTACAGCCAAAACTATCTCAGGGAGCCCTATCTCAATGTTTGTATACTGTGGCCACCATTCAATAAGTTAGTTACCTGTAAGAAATGCTTCAATATTCTAATGCATCTTTTTACTAGTAATAAGTATAACTTTTTATATTGTTAATAGACATTTTTAATAGTCCATATGAAGTTCTCGATCATTGATTGTTTTCTTAGTCTTTCCAAAAAGTTGCTGGAACTAGTTATCTTTGCAGTGTGGCTAATGACTTGAAGTTCTGTGTGTGTGATAAAAATTGTACCTAGAAAAGCATGTCAAGGATGTAAGCAGACCAGTTTACATGTTCTGATGGATGGAGGTAATGTCAAAAGAGTTTTGGCCCTCTGTGTAAGTGAAGGGATCAAGGGAAGAGAAACAAGTAAGTTTCAATGCCGAACTTTTGCTTGCACTGGAATTGAACTGCAGCAGTCAGTACCAGTTAAAGTTGGGTCTACATCATGAGATCGAAACCTTTGGTAGTCGAATACCTAAAGATCAATCTCTAAATATTGAACTGTAAAAATAGCAAACAGACGTTTCCATACAGGGAAACAAGTCATTTGGCTGTTTCATGGATTTTGCCCTTTTTACAATGCAGACTGATCTTGGAGTTGGTATATTTAGTTAGGGGGGTGTGGGGGGCACAGCCCCCCCACATCAGGGAGTGTGGGGGCAAAGCCTCCACTTGATTTCTGTTTACAACTTTTTTTTTTTTAGTTTGGCCAACGGCATTGTTTCCCTGTGTGGAAATGGCCATTCGCAATTTTTACAGTTCGATATTTAGTGATCGACCATAGGCATTTGATTACCTAAGGTTTCAATGTAATATAAACCCGTTAAAGTTGTGTGGTCAATAAAATGAGAAAGTACAACATAGCCATTATGCAAAAATTAAGACAGCAGTTCTTCATTGCAGTCAGATGTTATACAAGCTTTATGAGTTGTGACAAATATGCATTTCAACTGTCCTTGAATTTTCACATTGCTGCCTGTTTATAGTGTTATCTGTGCAGCAGAGAAAAACTAGGCTGTAAACAGGGCCGGTGTTAGCATTTTGGGGGCCCCCAGCAAATGTCAAGTTGGGGGGCCCCTTGGCACTTCCAGTATAAGTATCATCCTGTCAGTGCCACACCCTCCTAAGAAACGTTGTAGTCTGTGCTGCAAGCCTTTAGGAGTAGTACGCACAGACAGACCTGTAGCTACAAGCTCTTACATTACAACAGGCCTATATACCACACTTTGTTGACCTGTCTAACAAAGGGACACTTATAGTTACTGGCATTTAATTGTAACAATGATACATTACAACAACTCTATGTACAGGTCTGTTCTTAAATGAAGTGATGACTAGGCCTACTGTTTCAACACCCCTTGCACACCCTCCAGCCCTCTCCTCTGATCCCCCCTCCCTTTTGGGTTCATCATACCATACACATTACTTTTTTCTTCCTTTTCTCACATTTTGCCTTAATCTCAGCTTCGTCAAGAAGCCATAACTTTTTATATACTCTGAAGTGCATTTTACATTTTTTTTTTCTTTTCACACATTTTTTTCATCCCGTAATGGTTTGAACAGAAATTATAATTAAGGAAAGAAATCCACTGTTGCTGTTCAGCTTTAGTTTTCCTTGCATCTTTTCAGCACATCTTTCCTGACCAAGACAGCACAGTAATAACCATTTAGGAAATAACTCAATTAAGCTTGTGCCCCCAAAGTCATAGGGGTTATATATGTGCCCTGGGATGCATTTTAGAGCATTTTCTCAGCATTTTACCCTAATGGTGGCCTAAACAAAAAACATGAAAAAGAAAATAATTTCAGTCTTATTTTTTTTTTCTTTCAAGGAAGACATAAGTTGTGCCCAAGGCCTAATGTTCAAAGCTGACAAAATAGCAGCTCACAATCAACTAGCAAGCCAGTTGTGGGAATACATAGGTCTTATCTGGGAATATTGCCTCCTTCCCTACCCCCCCACAAAAGACAGTCACCGCGTATACATCCCTCTGGTGTTAAACTAGGATGAAAGCAGAGGTTTAAATTGCTTTAAACATATATTTCAAGTGACTGTTGATATACGTATACATAGCATGCTTCCTCACCCCTAACCCTCAAAGTCATCCCCATGTATACGTACCTGATGTGTGACTGTGAGAATGATTTCAGTAATATATTCTAATTTGTTTCTCCTAGACATTACACTACCCCTACACAAGCAATTGTAGCCTTCTTTTTACACTTCTGAGGTCTGTGAGAAAAGTAAATAAGCAATGGTCACACTGTCCTCAGCTCAAACACAAGCTGTAATGACTTCATTTGTACACGTCTAAGGTTTGACTGTGATGAAAATTAAAGTTGTAATAACCACACAATCCCCAGCCCCCCATAACCTACAGCAGCTTTCTGTACACACACATTTGTGCAGGGTTGGTTTTAGAATGGGTGTGGTAACCAGAGGCTATTAGTAGCTTTATCCTAAATGGGTCATATCTCAGCATTGTTCAGGTTAAACAGCTCAGTCAGAAAATCAATACATTTTTGTCCCCATCTTTCTTCAACCAGCAACAGCTTTTTTGAGGTTCCCCACAGAGTCAAGGATGATTAAAGGAGCCCCCAGTATCCATTTTTACGGTCTGGTGAGTGGGGGCCTCCAGACTCCAAGAAGATCTAAGTGACTGAACGTTCTGTGATGTATCTTATGTCTTACTTTGGAAATATAATTACTTGTTAGGTACATTTTTACTGATACCCAGAAGAATAATGTCTGTGTCCTGGCATTATTGGGTGCGTGCACAGACAAAAATGAGTGATATTTTTTGCACACACATGCAGACACACACAAGCATAAACCATAACAATACTAGTTTTGTAGTTATTTCAGGAAATAACAATATATTGTGCAACACTGGTGCTGCCACACCAGATCAGTGACTGTTGTTTATGATTTGTCAAACAGCAGCAGAGGTAAGTCACTTATTTCCCTCATTGAGGAGTAATGCATACTCATCACTGTCCCTGATTTTGCACACCTTCCCTGATTTTGTTTATACTTCTGCTTTCTCCTTCGTAAAAAGTTTGATTTGCTGGTAAATCATTCAGGATTACAAACAGTCACAATCCAGACATTTGAGTTTTATAGTTATAGTCAAAACATACATGTTGATGCAAAAGGTGTTATTCTATTAAATTTTTAAGCGAATTAGAGTAATATTTTAAAATCTAGTCCCGATTCTGAGCCTTTATATTATTATTTTTTGGGATTGCACTGAATTGTTAACCAAAGGAATTGATAGTTATAGTATATGGTGTTCTGTTTGTATTTATAAAACTCCCTGAAAGAGAAAACCATCTCTGAAAATCAGAAGTATCAGCTCTTCTTAAAATTCAAAATTTGCACTGTCATAAGTCACTCTAGGCTGCTGATCTCTCTAGTACTTACCTTGCTCATGTTCATTATCAACTTCATCCTAACAGGGTAATATCACAGCCCTGTTCAGGTTAGAGAGCATAATTAGTAAATTAATACATTTTTTCTTCCTTATTTTTTCCCAACCAGCAGCAGCTTTTGTGGGGCCCCCACACAGTCACAGATGATTAAGGCTTGCAGCCACAGGTATAGCATTGACCTAAAGCTGGCTATGTATTTAGTTTTAGTGGAGAACATGTGCAACAGCAGGATGTAACTAAGCCAGGGGCACTATGTCAGTGGTAAAATATTTAATGGAATTCTGATGCTGGTTACTTGACAAAACACTGTTACTACAACCAGAAATATCTTTGAATTTTAAAGGAGATATCGTCTTCTTCTTCTTTCAGCTTTTCCCGGTTAGGGGTCGCCACAGTGGATCACCTGTCCACTCATGATTGGCAGTAGAGTTTTTATGGTGTCGAGTTGCCAGCCCGGCGCCCAACCTTCCACAGAAGGCACACATGCACACACTCATACCTAGGGTCAATTTAGAGTGTCCAATCCACCTACAGCATGTCTTTGGGATGTGGGAGGAAACCGGAGCACCCGGAGGAAACCCACGCGACCACAGGGAGGACATGCAGACTCCGCACAGAAGGCACCGCAGCCGAGGATCGAATCAGAGAACCTCTTACTGTGAGGCAACAATGCTAACCTCTGCACCACCGTGGCCACCCTCCAATTTTAAAGGAGATATAAATAAGAGTTATTATCCATGTGGTTTATTAAGTATACAAGAATGCTACTAGCTTTTGTTGGTTTGACAGACATGTTACAAAATATCAGGATAAGATAACTTGCTGTGGTTGGGGGCCCCCAGGGAACAGGGGGCCCCCAGCGACCGCAGGGTTCGCTGGTGCCTAAAGCCGGCTATTGCTGTAAACATTGTCATATTTCATGTGGAAATTCTGATTCTGCTTTGTTCACATGGTAATGTTAGCAACTCCATTGAATTATGGATATATATTTTATCAGTTTTTTGAGTGGGCAGAGATTGAAGCATTGCTGGTTTAAATATTTTTTAATCTAGAAATGCTGTCTTGGTGTTTCAGTTTATTTTCACAAATATTATTAGCTGAGGGTATGAAAATCTTTTCCAGTGTATATGCACTACCAGACTGCTGCTGAATAAATATGCAGTTTTATGCAAAATAATAGACACATCTTATGAATAATAAGCATCTGGTAAGACAGATATTGAAATAAACTAGTTGCTATATGCATTGCCAAAGAGGCACAGTAGAGTAAATCACTCGAAAGTTACCCCCAAACAGATCCAGCATGAGTCCTCCAGTTTTAAATAGTTAAAAATATTATTTGGGGGGATATTTGCTTGTGGGAAAAGGGTTGAACAGCACATCATTTAAACATTGTTGCAGCAATTTAGTTGCTGTGCAAGCCATAACTCAGCACTGAAAAATGATTGTTAGTTATTCATCACAAGGTAAGTGATGTTGTTCTTCATGGACTCTTTTCACTCACGAACCTGGGTGCAAGGGTAAATACTGCACATAGGTAGAATTTGGAATGGCTAATCAGTTTTCTTAAGCAGGTGGTAAGAAACCAGAGTAGTCAAAGAAAACCTATGCAGAATCAATGAGTACATGGAAACTTTGTACAAACATTAACAGGACCCTGGAGATAGGGCATAGAAACTTTAATCACTGAACCAGTTGCTTAAGAGACCTATTTGTTCATTACTAATGTAGTCAAAATAATTTATTATTGATATCACTGCCTGTAGCATGTTTTATAAAAATATCCATGACAGATATTTGTACCATATTGACCTTCCTGCATATCTTGTTTCCTAAATACTACAGCTTAGACTGAAGCTATAAGAGCTCATCCTTTTTTTAAGTTGTCATGTAGGGCACCTACCTATTTGCCCCTTCCCTATTTTGGGGGGTTAAAACTCCTGGAATATGTTCCATTAGTAGACCTACTACAAATACCATTCAGTGTTGGACAGTTCATAGATGTGTTTATTATATCCCAGAAAATGATTTCTGAGTGAATTCTTATTTTCACGTTCCTAGACAACCATATGACCTTCCACTACTTATGTGTTTATTTCTTCTACAGTAAAGGAAATCAGTCATGAGGTTTATGCTTTAATAAAGATTTCCAATATTTGTTTTCAAATGTCACAGCTAAATGACAGTACAGAAGAACACACTATTTAATACAAGTGCAGTAAAACCTGTGAGCAGCCATGCTGTCTGACTTCCATGACTCTAGGTTCTAAAACTCTTTTTACTATGTGCAGACTATGGGTATTGATGGCCCACTTCAGAGGTTCTTTATGAACATCAGAGATACAGTCAGTACTCATATTCAAGTACATAACAATAAGCAGAAAACACTTTGAGAAAAAGAATATGTCCAATGGGCTGTCCTGTTACTATATTGAGAAATGTTTTAGTAGATGATTTCCTCAATAACACTGCAGATGAGCAAGAAGTAAATGTGCATCTTTTGAAAATTAAAAAAAACAACAATGGTTTCAAGAATAAAGTAATAGCATTCTTACTTGCTGGCATAAGTCAAAAGTATTGGTCTAAGCCTTCAGTACCCAATATACAAATACCTCCTCTCATAATACAGAACAAGCATGCCAAATATGGAACACTTGCTTACAACTTTAGCTAGAAAGCTCACAGCATGATTAAAAAGTGTTGCATTGTACTTAAAAGTTCTGCTGATACCATATTCCAAGGAAATATTATTCACTAAGCATATGTGCTAACAAAAAGTTAACAATGTATATGTGACAAACCCTTTCAATGTGAAACAGAAATATTAAAGATTCAAAATGTGGATCTGCTCCCAATGAGGTTCTTTTAAGAGTTATAACACAAATAAATAAAATCAAACACTATGAGATTTATGTGTTAAAATACAGTACTGTGTTTACCATAAATATCATCAGATTTACATGAAACAAATGTGGCTATCTCACCTTAATGAAATACATAGGTTGTTATTCATAGTCCCATGTGTTATACAAATGCATAAGACAAATGTGCAAATAGTATTGCTATGACTGTATGTAAGTAAGAAAACTGTGAAAAATCGACAATCATTTTTAAAAGTTTTCAGCCTTCTAAGAGAGCACCCAGTATAGAGTCATATATCTGAATGCACATAAATTGAACTGACAAATGTAGTTATTTGGAGAAATGTCCCATCCATTGTGCACATTCATTGCATATATGTAAATTCACAAATGCAGTTATCTATTTTTGTAGATGCATGAGCGCTGAGCAGCTTGAGTCTTCCAAGACCTTTCCACAAGAGTTTACTCTGGTAACAGCTCAATATCATTGGCTAGCAGCCTATCAAAACATTTTATAGGCTTGAATTCACACTGAAGATGTCCTTATACTGGCACCCTGTTGCGGTGCTTTTAAGTTTGGAAAAGAGATAGCTGGGACAGTTGGAAAAGGGGTAGAGAGTAGACAAGGTTAACAGAAAAGGAATGCATTAAGAGGGCTGTGCTGGATGATATGGGAGAGGAAGTGTAACACCTTTCGGTCGGGATAGACTCCCATATTCTGCAAATACATATAATTTTATAAGGTAAGTTGTGGAAGGGAAAAGAGAGTTTGTGTATGAGAGAGGACTGGGGAATAGATAATGAATGTTAAGACATGAACATAAGACATGTAAGACAGGAAGGAATATTTTTTTAGTATGATAGGTAGATAGGGAGACAGGGAGACAGACATGCAAATGGTGAACAGACACAAAAGGAATGGTGGTAAGGGCCTCAAACATTGTGCCATCTCAGTCCAGAGAGCATCAGACATTCCCCTGTCCTTATCATCCTTGTAACAGTGACTCCAACAGTGAGTGGGTCAAAGCCTCTGGTGGCACAGTGATCAGAAGTGATTGGAACAGACAGTCCTGCATCTGCTGGAAGAGATGTTGATAGAGTCCCCACCACCTCTCCACTGCTCTCTCTGCTACAACCTCCACCAAGTTCTCAGGCTCAGGGTGTTGGTTCTCCAGATTGGTACACTTTGGGGTACCCACATGGTGGACCCAGCACTCACACCCTGTGAAGCAGTCCCTGGGTAGGCAGGGGGTGGTGATGATCCATTGCAGATTTGTGTCAGCTGAGGTCAGGTGCCTGAGGATCTACTGGATGTGTAGAAAAAAGAACAAAAACTGGGAAAAAAAGCAAAACAAAAAAGAAGAAAAGAGAAAGAGAGCTGGAGGCAACAAAATAAATCATAAATGTTTAATAAATGCTTTTATAGGATCGTAGGATTATAGGAGATTACTAGGCTATCGACCCAGAGGTCATTTTAAGCCTAACCTTTTCAACCCAATGTAATACAATAGAAGTACTTGTCAGTACCCAAGATTGCATTTAGTGATGACTGCCCATGTCCAGGGGGGTTGTGGGCACTATCCCTGGTAAGAATTTATGGTGCTCAATCCACTCATCCAGGTTCCTCTTGAAAAGTGTTATAGAGCTGCTCTGTTTCACATGAATTGGTAGCCTGTTTTAAAGACAAGGTAGTCACTGAGAGATAAATCTGTCCCTCCAGCATGTCCTATTTAAGTCACAGGCCATATTTAAGTTCCTGGAATGAGTAGCCCTAGACCCATTTGATTTATGGATATGCAGCAAGTTCATTCGGTTTGGGTCTTGGCTTGCTCTGTAGGCCAGGCATAAGTCTCTCAGCATTCTGAAAAAACAGTGAGCCAGCACGTGCAGTTCTGTCGAACCCAACTTTATTTTTAAGCAGATTCCATTAAAAATAAAGGAATCCTAGTAACCAAGCATACCAAGCATACCGGTTTCGGCCATATCATGGCCTTTATCAATGCTATAAATTCTATACAAGTCAGGAAACCCGACCCCTAGTAAGCAACCAATATATACTCCACATTTAAAGTGATACATGTTCTTATACAATAAATAAATGTGTTGGAACAAAACAGCACTTTTACCCACATAATGATATACTTCAACATAATAAACATGTAGAATACATTTATAATCATAAATATCATCAGAAATGTTATAAGAGAAAGGGAATATATCATAACCAAAATATTTGGGGGGCCTTGAATAATAATCAGAAAAATTTATCGAAACAATTTTTATATATGAATAACATATATATGTTTTATATATAATAATAAACCTCAAAATTTATCATAAATATTCATTCCCACTAATATCACAATATTGGTTCAGGCTATCCAAATACTATATGATATATACAAGAATTTATAATATCATAAACTCAACTCAGTAAAACCTGGAAATGGTATATACATCCTCCATATTCCTGTTAGTTTTGAAATATCCCTTGAACCAAAATTTGTAAATGGTACATAATCCCTTTATATAGATCATAATGTATATACATGACTTATGAAATTCTATTCTAACATATTTAAACTGGGTCTAAATAAACCACCCAATTGAATTATCCACCTATTTTCCATTTGATTAAGTTTTTGATGCCATCCGGCTTTAAAACTCCTATGAAGGGTTATCCTGTCTATAACAACAAACCGAAAAATAGCCGAAGAATGTTCCAAGGTGTGTTTGAATAAGGCATTGGCAACACGTTTATTCTTAATTGCACTTAAATGTTCCCCTATTCTAAATTTGACAGGTCTGGACGTTTGTCCGACATAGAATGCAGAACAACTACAGGTAGCCAAATATACCACCCAATCTGTGCTGCAATTAGCAAAAACCCTTATCTCAAAAATTCGGGACGTATTTTTGCTAGAAAATTCTTTGGTTTGTTGCAAATGTTGACAAGCAGCACAATGACCACAAGGATAACACCCCCTTAGTATTTCACCACTTAAAGTTCTTTGTTGTGGTATATTTGGAATGTATCTTTTATAATGTGTGAAGTGAGAATTCATATTTCTTCCCCGCCGGTAAGAAAACTGGCAGTTTTCCGGCAACAACCTACCTAAAACCTCATGTGACAAAAGAATGCCCCAATGTTGGTTAATGACATCCCTGAAACGATTGGTATTATTACCATAGGTAGTTACCAACCGTATTGGTTGATTGTAATTTGCTTTCTTACAATCCCTGTTATTTGTTTTGTAACATAATAAATCCTGACGTGTCATTCTAATAGTTTGTCCTTCAGCTTTGGCTAATAATTGAGATTCATACCCCCTTTGTAGAAACCTGCGTGATAAATCCAGACTACAATCCAAATAATCTTCATCAGATGAACAAATACGTCTGATTCTCATATATTGAGATTTCGGAATATTGCGGATGGTGTGGCGTGGATGAGAACTCTTAGCATGTAATAAAGTATTGTATTTGGGAAATTTACGATATATAGTGGTCGATAAAGTATTATCTACAAGTTTAGAAACCTTAACATCCAAAAATACAATCTCTGAAAGTTCAATATTAGCCGTGAACCGAATGCCAAGAGTATTATTATTCAAATAATCCACAAACTGTATTAAACTTTGCTTATCTCCACGCCACACCATCCAGCAATCATCTAGATATCTCCGCCAGATGTCCAGATGTTGTAAAAATTTATTATGTTGGTCATCATATATATACCTAGCCTCATAGTACCCCATGAACAAATCTGCATAGATGGGTGCAAAGGAAGCACCCATCGCGGTGCCCTTAATCTGCCAATAGGCCTTACCTGCATAATAAAAGATATTCTTCCGTAGTACAAGTTCAGTGAGCTTGATCAAGAAGTTGTTAAAGGCTAAAGAATAAAGGTTGGATTTGTATAACCAAAAGGAAACAGCTAGAATTCCCTGATCATGTGGAATACTTGTATATAATGAAGCCACGTCAAGAGTACAAAGTAGCCAGTGAGATTCTAGTTGGGAATCATTGATTATATTTAGGAATTCGGTGGTATCTTTAATACGAGACCTAATAAGCGACAGTAAAGGTTTCAAATACTGAGTCAAAAAAGCTGACAATGGTTCCGTTAAGGAACCTCTACCTGAAACTATAGGTCTCCCAGGAGGATGTAATGGATGTAATTATATAATGAATGATTGGAAAAGTGTAACTCTTTCATTATACACTCTCTAAAATGGACACATGTTTGTTCATGGGGGGAACAAAATTAGATTTTTAGCTTTCTTTTGTACCCTCATCATTGGTTTCAGAAACTCAGTTATTACAAGATGTTGATGAATTTTGTAGAATACTTAACCTAAAAATCTTTTTTGCAGATCAGGAAAATACTCAAAGATCATCTGATTTTAGGTTTAGGAAATCTAATTTTGTTCCCCCCATGAACAAACATGTGTCCATTTTTAGAGAGTGTATAATGAAAGAGTTACACTTTTCCAATTTATATGGGCTTACTGAAAATAATTTAACAGCAGTTGAAAGGCAAGCTTTGGTTGAGCTTGGTAGTAATCATAACATAGTAATAACTATGGCGGATAAAGGAGGAGCAGTTGTAGTTTTGGATCATTCATTATATAATCAGGAAGCTTTGCGACAGTTAGCAGATTCTAGTTTTTACATGGTACTAAATGTGGATCCGACCCTATCTTTCAAGAGAGAAATTGATGATTTTTTGGATTTATCGGTGCAACAAGGTATCATTACTACACAGGTAGGTGTGCAACTTAAGGTGGACGAGCCTAGTTCTCAGTATCTATACATGTTACCGAAGATACACAAAGATCCATTACATCCTCCTGGGAGACCTATAGTTTCAGGTAGAGGTTCCTTAACGGAACCATTGTCAGCTTTTTTGACTCAGTATTTGAAACCTTTACTGTCGCTTATTAGGTCTCGTATTAAAGATACCACCGAATTCCTAAATATAATCAATGATTCCCAACTAGAATCTCACTGACTACTTTGTACTCTTGACGTGGCTTCATTATATACAAGTATTCCACATGATCAGGGAATTCTAGCTGTTTCCTTTTGGTTATACAAATCCAACCTTTATTCTTTAGCCTTTAACAACTTCTTGATCAAGCTCACTGAACTTGTACTACGGAAGAATATCTTTTATTATGCAGGTAAGGCCTATTGGCAGATTAAGGGCACCGCGATGGGTGCTTCCTTTGCACCCATCTATGCAGATTTGTTCATGGGGTACTATGAGGCTAGGTATATATATGATGACCAACATAATAAATTTTTACAACATCTGGACATCTGGCGGAGATATCTAGACGATTGCTGGATGGTGTGGCGTGGAGATAAGCAAAGTTTAATACAGTTTGTGGATTATTTGAATAATAATACTCTTGGCATTCGGTTCACGGCTAATATTGAACTTTCAGAGATTGTATTTTTGGATGTTAAGGTTTCTAAACTTGTAGATAATACTTTATCGACCACTATATATCGTAAATTTCCCAAATACAATACTTTATTACATGCTAAGAGTTCTCATCCACGCCACACCATCCGCAATATTCCGAAATCTCAATATATGAGAATCAGACGTATTTGTTCATCTGATGAAGATTATTTGGATTGTAGTCTGGATTTATCGCGCAGGTTTCTACAAAGGGGGTATGAATCTCAATTATTAGCCAAAGCTGAAGGACAAACTATTAGAATGACACGTCAGGATTTATTATGTTACAAAACAAATAACAGGGATTGTAAGAAAGCAAATTACAATCAACCAATATGGTTGGTAACTACCTATGGTAATAATACCAATCGTTTCAGGGATGTCATTAACCAACATTGGGGCATTCTTTTGTCACATGAGGTTTTAGGTAGGTTGTTGCTGGAAAATTGCCAGTTTTCTTACCGGCGGGGAAGAAATATGAATTCTCACTTCACACATTATAAAAGATACATTCCAAATATACCACAACAAAGAACTTTAAGTGGTGAAATACTAAGGGGGTGTTATCCTTGTGGTCATTGTGCTGCTTGTCAACATTTGCAACAAACCAAAGAATTTTCTAGCAAAAATACGTCCCGAATTTTTGAGATAAGGGTTTTTTCTAATTGCAGCACAGATTGGGTGGTATATTTGGCTACCTGTAGTTGTTCTGCATTCTATGTCGGACAAACGTCCAGACCTGTCAAATTTAGAATAGGGGAACATTTAAGTGCAATTAAGAATAAACGTGTTGCCAATGCCTTATTCAAACACACCTTGGAACATTCTTCGGCTATTTTTCGGTTTGTTGTTATAGACAGGATAACCCTTCATAGGAGTTTTAAAGCCGGATGGCATCAAAAACTTAATCAAATGGAAAATAGGTGGATAATTCAATTGGGTGGTTTATTTAGACCCGGTTTAAATATGTTAGAATAGAATTTCATAAGTCATGTATATACATTATGATCTATATAAAGGGATTATGTGCCATTTACAAATTTTGGTTCAAGGGATATTTCAAAACTAACAGGAATATGGAGGATGTATATACCATTTCCAGGTTTTACTGAGTTGAGTTTATGATATTATAAATTCTTGTATATATCATTTAGTATTTGGATAGCCTGAACCAATATTGTGATATTAGTGGGAATGAATATTTATGATAAATTTTGAGGTTTATTATTATATATAAAACATATATATGTTATTCATATATAAAAATTGTTTCGATAAATTTTTCTGATTATTATTCAAGGCCCCCCAAATATTTTGGTTATGATATATTCCCTTTCTCTTATAACATTTCTGATGATATTTATGATTATAAATGTATTCTACATGTTTATTATGTTGAAGTATATCATTATGTGGGTAAAAGTGCTGTTTTGTTCCAACACATTTATTTATTGTATAAGAACATGTATCACTTTAAATGTGGAGTATATATTGGTTGCTTACTAGGGGTCGGGTTTCCTGACTTGTATAGAATTTATAGCATTGATAAAGGCCATGATATGGCCGAAACCGGTATGCTTGGTATGCTTGGTTACTAGGATTCCTTTATTTTTAATGGAATCTGCTTAAAAATAAAGTTGGGTTCGACAGAACTGCACGTGCTGGTTCACTCTTTTTTCAGAATGCTGATGGATTGTTTGGAGCCGTGCACGTTGTCCGGCGTGCGCGTATCCTGGTGTGGAGTTGCTTAACAGGCATAAGTCTCCCCTAAGAAGTCTACATGATATGAAGTATAGTGACAGGGACTTTAGTTGGTTTGTGTAAGGCACATGCTGGAGCCCTTGATCTTCTTTGTTAGAAACCTCTGAGGACTCTCTAATTGCTGTAGGCACTTTGTATGGTACACGCTGAATGGGGCGTTATACTCAATTATGGGCCAGATAAGTGCCGAGTATAGGGGGGGTTTATAACTTCTTATGCTCTAAATTCTAAAAGCAATGCCTTTATTAATAAAGTGTGCTATGTGGAAAGCTTTCCTTACTATGGTAGTCAAAGTTAAGGTCGCAATCAACCTGTGATCCCAGGTCCCTTACCACTTTATGGGTACTTAGGTTATTGTCATTCATATGATAGTGTGAAGGGACATTGTTTGTCCCGAAGGAAATGATAATGCTTTTGTTTGCATTCAGTTTGAGACCATGACTAATACACCAGTCACTGGTCTGCGTAAAACCCACTGGGAGTATACTGCCATCATTTGGGCATTCAATGATTGCACCTAGTTTGCAATCATCTGCAAACTTGGTCAGCCACAACTCCTTAGTTTTGACCTGAACTGCTGAGAAGTATATAACAAACAGTAGGGGGCCCCACACTGAACCTTGTGGCATCCCACTGGTAACAGGACCGCTGGTTGATGTGGAGTCACCCACTTTAATAGTGTATGTCTGGTTTGTGAGCCAGTTGGCAACCCATCTTACAAAAAAGGGGTTTACATTTAGTTTGCTAAGTTTATTGGTAATGCCTGAATGTGGGATTGTGTTGAAAGCCTTTGCCCAGTCAAGGTATGCTGTGTGCACAGATTTGCCCTTATCAATGGCCTTGGTCACACTTTCATAGAAATCCACCAGATTTAACAGGTAGGATCTACCCTTCACGAAGCCGAATTGGATAGGATCCAGGGTTTGGGGGTCACCTATGTCTTTACTTATGAAGTCCATAATTATACGTTCCATGGCCTTACAGATGAAGGTAATAAGGCTTATGGGTCCATAACTCCCCGGTATTGCTAGGCCACCTTTGTGGAGGGGGAATAACTGTAGCTGTTCTCCATTCTGTAGGAACAAAGCCTGCAGTTAGGCTATGATTGAAAAGGGTAGTTAGTGGTGATGCTAGTTCATGTTTCAGCCCATTTAGAAGACAGCCTGGGATGTCATCTGGTCTCATAGAGGCTGTGTTTTTTGCCTTTGGACAGGGCTCTGAGCACCTGCTCTTCAGATATGTAGGGTGTGGGGGGGGGGGGGGTTGTTGTAAGTTAGGAAAGCATAAGGGAGAGACATTTTTGCCAAACCTATACATTAGCAGGTTTGTTATCTCTGTGGGGTCAGTGTGTAAAATTTGCAGAATGCTCTTCTGTAAACCACAAACCCACATTGACTGGGAATTGAACCCATGTTAACTGCTCAAAAGGCAGCTATGCTTACCAGTATACCACCAATGCTTTTATTTCAATGAGACAAAAATCAGGACAGGAATGTTTTCATTCAGGAATGTTAAACTATCAGTAATGGAATACATGACTGCAAGTAATTACTTAACAGTAAAGAATAAGAACTTCTGGTACAGGTTCAAGGAATTTTATAACTTCAGAAGTGTCCATCTGTGTTATACTGTGTTTCATTTACCACAATTAGATAACAACATGCATTTCTGTAATGAAATGACATAACCCTCATTGCATCTGTATTTACTGACCAGTAATTCTCATTGTCAGTATGCCAAGTTGCAATCTATGGTTAACTAATTATTCCATTTAATTCATTTTTTTCTTATTTTTACTTTTGTATGTTTTTCTTGACATGCTCAGGTGCACTCTACCTCATCCTACATTGTAGACATTGGACAAGAGGTTCAGGCTGTGCACAAGAAACATGTGTTGAGCTAGACTGATAAAAAAAAAGTATTACTGACACTGACTGTGTATGCAGTGTGCTTCAAATGAGTGCAATATTTCCACGTGATATTATACAAGGTTTCTCCATATAACTTTGATTAGACAAAAATAGCTATTCACTTTCTACTGCATCTTTGTCAGTCACCATCTGCACATAAGTATGGTCTTACCACACAATGAGGTCACACGTGGACAGACACAAGGGAATGTCAAAATGCATGATGGATGAGTAGGCCAAATATCACGTGTCCCAAGAAAGTGCTGCAGGCGTTCATATGGATTCTCCCATAAAGAAGTCAGTTAGGCCTTCCATGCCATGAGGTAGAGTGTCTCAGTCAAGGTCTAGTTCCTGCAACACTGTTAAGTCAATATCAAGAGAAACCCTTGCATCTAGTAGATCCCATCTTCAGAGCAGCTTACCATCAAGCTCATATATTAACACTTGTTCAGAATATCTGGGACCATCACCAACACTATATTTGGGAGATATTGTTTATGACACCTCCAAAATGTAAATGAAATGTTGAACATGAAGAATACAAAAGTTACTCACCAAAAATACCTAATGTGTTTGTTAGTATCCTCACATGGTGAACATATATTTTTACAAAATTTTACCAGGGTGACACTAATATATAGACGTATTGTATATATCATGGAGAAAGGTAAGTCAAAAAAAAAAAGAAGAAGAAGACTGGCTGCAGAGATCCCAGGATGAAAACAAAGGTCTTATCCTGGTATATACACTGGCAACAAGGCTGGAAATAGGGAAGACAGTTGCAGTGAGGACTGTGCAAATACAGTAGTGTAGAAGTAGCTGAGAAGCACTGGAAACATAAACCACAAAGCCAAAGATAAAAAATGCCAAAGGTACCAAAAAGTACATGAAGTAATCCAAGGCACCCAGGAAAACGAAGCCACCCACTAAAATAACGGTCACAATTTATTTAGCCAAAATAAAACAAACATTAACGCTCTCCAATGAACAATAAGTTTTTGTTTCAAACTTCATCAGATGTGGACTACTTCTCTCTAAAACTTCTTATATACCTTTCAGTAACATACTTAATTACCAATTAATTTAAATATCATTTAAAAAGACATTCAAAGAAGACTATATAATACAATGAAATAAATGCTAAAACATGCTAAAAACATTCCATTTCATCATAAAAGATGTATAAATATATTCTATATAAAATACCATAAAAACCTTTAGCTAAACAAAATAAAAAATCCCTATAAAAAAGCTTTATAAAAAATTGTGGAAACTTGTTTAAGATGTATTTTAAATTAAATATTGCTGTTAAAACTATATGAATACTACTTAGTATTACATTTGAGCTCCCTCTTGTGGCTATTATTGGTATGCAAATAATTTAAATTAAAGCTTAAATCCATGACACTTTAAAATGTGTAGACCTTTCTGCTAAAATATATTCAGTATTAGAAACATTAAAAAATCCTTAAAACATTCTAACCCCGCTCAGCCAATCCATGATCGAGATCATTACTCGAGCCTAGGAGGGGCGGAACCAGAAAGCTATTTGCACAAACAGCTCCAAACGGTGCAAAAGCAACAGTAATGCGAGGAACTGTGCTAGAAATGGCAGTAATAGTTTGAATGGAGCAAATCGGATGGAAGAAACAACTTCCAGCTAACACCAGGAATATTAAGAAGTGTGGATGGCAAGGGTGAGATGAAGGAAAATGGAACAACCACTATACCACCAGGGCAAGAAAAACAGACTTTCTCTGTAGTCTTTGTGAGGAATAAAACGGGTATTAAGGACTGGTTGCAAGTTAGCTATACTGTTAATTTTAGAGAAAATGTGTTTGAATCAGTCCCAGTAGCTGATACATACAAAAATAAGCTGGATAAATTATCTAAGTTGATGTACAAATTCAAAACTTTGGATATAGAGAATGCTCATCTTAGGCAATGTGTTTTAGAGGGTATTGTGCCAAAAGGGTTGAGAATATGTAAGTATCCCAACAATGTGATCTCTGGCAGTATGTTTCATAAAGAATAAATTGATATTTTTACCAGATGTGGGCTGGATATGTTAAAATTAATGGTTAAAGAGAATGACAGAATGAAGGAAGAATTACAGAAAGAGATTGAAAATTTAAGTGCATGTATCTAAAGTGATTTAATACATACTATTCCATCAGAAAAAGAGACGTATTACAACATTAGGTCTGAGATTGATGGTAAATGTGATGATTTGGTAAAAAGAAAAATAAAGAAGTTGGAAAGAGATATAAATGAATATAAGAATAATTTGAGCTACCCCATCCCAAAATCAAACCATAGGTTTTGGGAGAAAAGTAGAAATAATGAGAGATTTACATCAAATCCTGAAGAAGAAACCCAGATTAGAGAACAAGTGAATGCATTAGATGATTTTTCTTAGTACCCCACCCTGCGAAGGTCAGAAAGAATAAGAAAGAAGGATAATAATCAATACCAGCAACAACAAAATGTTTGGTGTGGAGGAAAAAGGGGGAGATACTGAATATTGATAGTATTCCCCACCCCGACTTGGAAAATGATGAGGATTTGATAAAACAGGATGAAAATAATGTGTATAGGTTTGTGAAAATGGTTATAGTATATATAATTTTAGTGACATAGAGCTTCACGGAGAACATTTTAGTCTTCTGTCAAAAGGATTGAAATTTATACTTTAAAGAAAGGAGATTCGACAAAAACCTTATTAGATGTTAAAATGCTTGCAAGGAAAATTAATTTAGATTTATTTTTTCCTCAGGACAATGCCCCCTATCAACATAGGGAAGCAAAGAAAAAGCATATTTTTAATCCCCTCTACACCCACAAATTAAGAATTTTGAACAGGTAGTGGAGAAAGAGATCAGAAAAGGTTATTAAAGAAAGGAGATTCGACAAAAACCTTATTAGATGTTAAAATGCTTGCAAGGAAAATTAATTTAGATTTATTTTTTCCTCAGGGCAATGCCCCCTATCAACATAGGGAAGCAAAGAAAAAGCATATTTTTAATCCCCTCTACACCCACAAATTAAGAATTTTGAACAGGTAGTGGAGAAAGAGATCAGAAAAGGTTATTCTAGGGTGAAATATAAAACAAATTTGAACCCTAGCAAGAATAGTGTTCTAACTGATCTCAGAAATAACAGAACTACAAGGGTTATGAAACCTGATAAGGGAGGGATAACTGTTTTAATGGATACTCTTATATATAAAGGTAAAATGAATAATATTTTGATGGACACAGATATGCTAGTGTGTCAAGAAACAAAATTAATTTAGCATACAAAAGAATTGACATGGCTTTAGAGGACTTGCTTTTGGAGGGTTTAATAGATCAGAATACTCTCAACTATTTAAAGGTTGAAAAACCCAGAATACCCTCCATATTTGGAATCCCTAAGATTCATAAGACTGCGTTAGATCCACCCTTAAGGCCTATTATTTCGGCCAAAGTTTCAAAAACATTTCACTGGCAAAATATGTAGATATGAAGTTGAAAGGCCCATGGTTAAAGAGAAAAAAACATTCTAAGGGATTCCTGGGATCTTTTGAAAGAATTGAAGCATAATTTGTTTAAAGATTAAATGTCATTCTTAACTATAGATGTATTTGATATATTTTCCAGTATCCCACACTCAGAAGGTATTAAATTACTGGAAGAAATTATTTTTGAAGACAGTGAACTAACACATAACAAGTACATTTAATGGAATTAATTTTGAAATATAACTTCAGATATTTTAAAGGTGAATTTTACCACCAAATAAAAGTGGTGGCGACGGGTGCAGCATGCGCCTCTACATAAGCTAATTTGGTCCTAGCTAAATGGAAAGAAAAAATAGTTTTGAATTTGACTTCTAAGGATTGTTGGACAATGTACAGAAGGTTTTTGGATGACATCTGTATTTTATGGGTGGGTTCAAAGGAAAAGATACAGGATTTTAAAAGTTTTTTAAATAATAGTACTTCTTTTTTTTAGAATTCACTCATAACATCTCCCAAGATAACCTTCAGTATTTAGATGCTGAGATTTGTAAGGAAAATAATTAGTTTAAGTCTAAAATATACAGGAAGAGTACCTTCTCAAATTCATGCCTACATTTCAACAGTGCTCATCCAATGCACTATAAAAATCATAGTAAAAGGACAGTTTATTAGGTCATGTAGGATGACTTCAGATAGTGAGGAGTTTGAAAAGGAGATGTTTTTTTAGAAAAAATGTTTAAGGCTAGGAATTATCCAGAATGTATGATTGAGCAAGTAAAAAGAGAAGTTTGTGAAGGGAGACTGGATAGATTTAAACCTATTTTAGGAGTGAATGTGGAAAGAGAATTTGTTAATCAGTATAAAAATGAAGAAAATTTTGGAAAGGCACTAGTTTTAGAGTACAATGCAAATGCCAAGATGACAAGAAAAATTATGGAATTGGAATGGGTAAGTTTATTGGTATTACAGATTTGGATAAAATATCCAAAAATAAGTTAAAGACTGTTTATAAGAATTCCCATAACTTGAAAAACTTGATGGAAAATTATTTTGAACAGGAAAAGGTGAATAGGAGAAAAGTTCCTCAAAAACAGAATACAAGGTATTAACACACTGTTCTATACAGATCACCTTAGAGTCCTATCTCAGTATTCGGTCTCCTGTAGGCTATTGATAGGCAATCTCTGTTTGGCATTGAAAGCATCCTTAGATTCAGCCCTGATGGAGCTTTTGCACATCCACAGCAGCACCAGAAACACTAGATCCAGGGATTTGAACTTTGCTTGTGACATAAATGGAACAAACTGGTGAGACAGATATGTGACTCAAAGGCTCTCCATGCTCTGGAATAAGATGCCCATTCATGTGAAGCAGAGTCCATTCCTAACCCTGTTCAAACATAATCTTGACCATTGGCTAGTAACTCACAAATTCATTTCTGGGTTGGTCCCCATGTCTCATATAGAAAGTGGCCAACAGTAAACATTCCCTTAGGAACATTAGATGGGTAATCATAAACTCATCCCTGAGCTGGCCCCCATGTCTACTGTAAACATATGCTGATAGTTAACTTTCCCCAATTAACAAATAAATGAAAAAAGATCAAACTCTCTCATCAAACTGATTACACAACTAGGAGGACTAATTTAGTCCAACAAAGTAACTTTTAAGGTAAAGATAGCATTCCAGGCCAAGGACAACCATAAAGCTTTCTTTAGCTATGTCCAAAACCTCAAATGCAGTGCAGAACAGTGTGCTGCACCCTTGGTAAATGGAGCCACATTATTGTAACTGGGACATATAGCAAATCTGGCTGACAAATTCAGCTTCAACTTTACCACCCTCTCACCCCAACAGCTGACACCCCCCCAAAAATGTCATGTAACATAATCCCTCCAGCTATCAGTAGGGAGGAGGTCTTAGAGATACTCTCTAAGGCCAATAATACAGGTGTGATGGAGCCCCAGAGATATCCCAGGATGTCTCCTAAATAGCTTGAAATGTAATTTTTTTTTATTTTATTTTACATTTGTTTACTGGGATGGTCTGATTGGGTCAGAAAGGACCCATTTTCAGAGGAGGCCTGGGAAGAAAAGCTCCAGTTACAGACTGTAAATGTTCAAACTTTTATAAGCAGTGAAAGTAGTGCAGTATAATAAACAATATAAATGAGCAATAACAGAAAAATAGAAATACAAGTAGTACATGTATTGAGATGGATGGGGCAGATGGGTAAACATTTTACAAGTAGAGGTAAACATATGTACAGTAAAATAGGAATACAACTAGTATGTACATTGTGGTGAGGCAGATGACTAAACATTTTTACATAGTAGGAGATAAAACGATTTTATGTGCAGCTGACTATCACATTAACATAATAGATGGTGGGCATACATAGGTTAAGGAGATCGGCTAGATGAGATAGGGATATAAGAGGGAGTTGGAGAGAGAGTGGGACAGAAAGGCAGCAGGGAAGGAGGGATGAGGTAGGAGGAGAGAAATCGGGGGTAGGGATAGTAAGAGAGAGGGAGGGATTGGATGAGGTAGGAGGAGAGAGGAGGAGAGATTGTGGGAGGGGGATAGTAAGAGAGAGGGAGTGAAAAAAAATGAAGGCATTGTTAGCATGGAGTAGGGAGATTAGCCCGCATCAGTGCATGGGCACTGCCTGGACTTATACATATTCTATTTTAATGAAGTCTTGAAGGCTACTGGGTTGGACGTACTTCTTATTGGTAGTGGCAGTGAGTTCCAAGCTTTTGCAACATAGTGAGAGTATAGGCTTTGACCAGCTGTTTTAGTGGTTTGGAGATAGTGAGGAGTTTCATATCTTCTGACCTAAGGGTTCTGTTTGAGCTGTAAGATATGATAATGTTATTTAGAGCTGGGCAAGCTAGTGGTTTGTAGACTATGTTGTGGAGTGTTAATAGTTGGATGTAAAGTAGGTGGTTGGGGAATTCTAGCCAGTTTAGTTTTTGTAATGACGTACAGTGGTGTGTTATCGTTTTTGAGTTGGTGGCAAACTTGACCACTTTGCTATAGCACTGTTACATTTTCGATCTAGTGGAAATCTGAAAGTTGGTAATTATAGGTGTGCCACAGAGCAGGGAGGGTAGAAGGAAAGGTACCTTAACAGCTTAACTCTATTTAACTTTTACTTCACAGGATCACTTAAACGTAGCTATATACAATGCAGATCTACTTCACAGTACTCTAATAGCCACAGAGATGCTCTAAAACACAGATCTATTGTTCGTTTGACTCAGGTTAGATGTAATTAACAGTAAAAAATACAGATAATTCAGCAGTAACTAAAAAAGATGCATTACAATCTAAGGCTAAAACTTACATGGTGAGCACACTGTAACCAGGACGCCAAGAAGCTGCTTCACTCTCTGATACATTATTTTAAAAATGGCGCCAGTTGTCTCCCAAATGATAAATAGGTTTTGTTCGGCTACTGTGCAAGGGAAGGGACCATGGAACAGTCAAGGAGAGAAGCAGATAATGAAACATGGGCTGAAATCAGTAAACTGAACTAAAATGAGATAAAATACTGACTACCTAAATCGTGCAGGGAAAGAAGCCTCAGAAACAAAAAATATATATATACATCAGTTTCAATATAACACTGCAGGTCAGTATTCCAAGTAATAAACTTTCCATTCACTTTCTTATTGTTGTATACTTCTGTTCTTTTACAAATCCTTCCAGGCATTTGAGGTTATTAACACAAAAATGAGACGCCTGAAAAAAAGACTACCGTATAGTGGAAGATGGGGGGGACCTAGCTACAGTATCCCAGTTAGTGTGCTTGCCACTGCCCAACCTAAGGTCATGTCGACAATCTGAATAATGTTTAACAATAGTAAGCAGTACAATGCTAGACTTTTGGTGACTGTTCACTTGAGGTATGATTCTGTTGAGTAAGTGGGGTATTCAAGATAATCCACACCAGGAGGGGGGAACACACACGCTTGGTTTGTATAGTGGGAAATACTAGACTTTGATGTGCTCCTTGCTTGAGGTACGATCCTGTTCAGTAAGAGGGGCATTCAAGACCATCCAAACTCGGAGGTGGAACACACACGCTTGGCTTGTTTAGTAGGAGTGGTGAACACACTGTAACCGGGACACCAAGGAGTCGCTATGCTCTCTGATACATTATTTTAAAACCTATCAGGGTCAATGGTATCACAGTTCAGCCATATCCAATGCATAAGCTTCATGCCACATGAATGGAAGACTGCAACAGTCATCCCTCTGCACAGTGGTGGACCATCAGTGAACTTCAGGAACTACTAACCCATTAGTCTGACTAGTCTTATATGCAAAGCCATTGAATGAATTATCATGGAAATGATTAACAAAGATGTAGGAAACCTTCCGACATTGGACCCAAACCAGCTTGGTTTCATCAAAGACAGGTCATGCCTTCTGAACCTGTATTGTATGTCTTACTTTGAGAAAGTTAACAAGGCAATGAATGAGAGCAAAACCATGCATACTACCTACCGTGACCTAGCTAAAGTGTTTGATACAGTACCCCACTCAGACATTGTCAACAAACAGAATGAGGCATAAACCCCCCTGTGTAGCTCACTAGATAGCCAGCTGCCTTACAGACAGAACTAAGGAAGTTAGGATTGAAGAGACCATGTCCACAAAATTTCTGATCACCAGTGCAGTTCCCCAAGGGTCTGTGCTAGGCCCTGTCCTTTTTGGCATATATTTCTCAGATGTCAAGCCCAATGCCAGTGGCCTCTGGCTTATCAAGTCTGCAGACGATTCAAGCTGGGAGCAATCAAAGAACACCCCCCCCAAAATACTAACATTTTACAGGAAGGTCTAACACAAACAAATGACAGAAGCCAAAGCCACAGCTTAAAACTCAATGTCAAGAAATGTACAATAGCACCTTTTGGGAATCTACTTCATTGGTAAAACTCCCCTAAAAGTACATGCAGTAGTCAGGGATTTGGGTACTTGTATAGATAGCAACCTGGTGTCAACCAATAGATATCTAAGGTTATAAGGTAATAATTCTACGTCACTCAACTTATATGTAAGGGCATGGCATCTAGGTCCAAGGAAATCATCACACCACTGTACTCAGCCATCATCAGACCCATCATTGAGTATAATGTCCCCTTCTGTATTTACCTGACCAGGCACATGCGACAACACGAAAACAATACAGGGAGTAAATGCAATGTCCTATGCAGATCACCTCAAAGCCCTGGCTCTATTTTCTGTTTCCTACAGACACCATTTACGCCTGTCATATGAGCCATTCATGAATCCAACCCTGATGGACTTTTTGGATATCTGCAAAATGAACAGCACCAGAACTACTAGACCTAAGGATTTAAACTTCGCTTGCAACTTATGGGACATGTTGCAGGGGCAGTTATGTATTTCAGAAAATCCAGATTCTCTGGAATAGGCTTCCCATCCATGTGAAACAGAGTCTTTCCCTAACCCTATTCAAATTCAACCTAGACCAGTGGATAGGAAATTGGAAATTCACCCCTGATCTGACATTTATTAGATAGACAGAGGCGGCCATTAAATCATTCCCTAACTAACATGCAACCCTTAAAATAGCCTCTAAGGCACAGTAACTCATGGGTTACATTTGGTGTGGATGGTTAGGATTATAAAGGCCCCCATGGTTATCAGCTTAGTATACACCTATGAACCTATGATCACTGAAATTGCTACACCCAGAAATTACAAGGTCACAAACAAATTCACAAAAAATTAGGAAACAAGAGTAATGTGGAAGAAAGATAATCAAGCAGTTTCAAGAGTAGTTGGAGCAACAGACCTAATAAAAAAGAATTACAATTGTATGTAAATATGCTACCAATACATGTAAACCCAGTATGGAATGCAGAAGGAGACAACTCTGGGCACATTGCAGGTGCTCGGAACACTCTTGGCTATCATTAAAAACTGAAACAATACTAATGGTATGAACTCTAATCATACCCTGAATTAGGAATGGAGTCCATTCCCATTGTCTATTAGAAACCCACAACACTTGAGAAAGTAATAGGGTGCAGTAGTACAGTGAGCCTGTGTGCCAAATATGAGAATCATGGGCACTGCTATGATGTTAAGATGAAACATTCATGATGTTCCCCTGCTTACCACAGTTCCTAACAGTTAATAGAATGGTAGCCCTTCACATTAAGTTACCAGTCCCCCTGTGGTACAGATGGGGCCCCTATAGCAATATGAATGCAATCTATTGTACCAAGGACCTCTAACGCATGCTGCTCCATAAAAGACATGTATGGTAGTGACTTAACCCTGTGGTGGCAATGGGTAATAGATATACTCATTTGCATGAGCCAAGAGAATATCAAGGAACTGTTTCAGTATCCTCAAAGCGGAAACCTGTGAGTTACCTAACATGTCCCAAGTCTGTCTTTGAAAGGTCCCTGTGGAAGTACAGTGAGGGCTATACATACCTTGGTATCCACCTGGATAGGAAGTATATGCATTCCTCCATTTCTTATCTGTGGGCCATACAAGCCCACCAAAGCTCTAATGATATCGCTGTCCATTCTAAACGTATCCAAGTAAATCCTGTTCAGCAAAGTTCAGGTGAGTTATTCTTTGCCTATATGTTCTACTTCTGGGCCAGCAAGTGCAGATCAGTCTACCATTCAGTGCACCTGGTTTTGGTGCAATGCATAAAAGCAACTTAAAGCAGAAAACAGGCTTCCAGTAAAAGTGAGTATTTTCACGGAGTGCATATAAATAGAAATTGCATTGATTCATTCATATAACACATATGCACAAAGTGCAGATATGCATCAGAAAGTAACTATGAATCACAACAGGTGGGAAGAAGCACTAATTACACTTGTAAATCATAGATGTTTCACACCTTTCTCATTTGCATCCCTTTATTTCTTCATTTGCATGAAACTTTCAGTCATCTTCTAACCAGTTAGCTTTGGTACAGCTTGTGTCTCTAAATCATGCTTGAGTATAACCAACACAAATTCTCATCATGATTAAGAGTAACGACTATGCATACCACGTATAGTCTTAACGAATAGCTTGAACATGAAGAAAAATGTACTACTACAGATACATTGTTAATATTGTTTTCTTAGATGGAACTGAAAATGACAATCACCACATGCCAGCAACAGTAATAATCAAGTTGGATCACGGTGCCCTACTGAAATCTTGGGCATATGGACAAGCCCTCCCACCCCAAACACACACACACACACACACACACACACACACACACACACACACACACACACACACACACACACACTCATCATGTCAAAACTACTGATTTACTAATCTTCTGTAAAAGAAAAAGGTTCATCCAACCAGCCTACACAAGTTTAGAACAATAAGCTGATTTGTTTGCTTGTTTCCTTATGTACCATGAATATTTCTAGTCTCACAATTACTGAAGACATTTTGCAGTTTTATTATGTGGCACAAATATGTATTTAAAAATAGTAAGACTAATTCAGGGACATATGGATGTTAGAGTAATGTTATTATATATGTATATCACAGTAGAGTTTTATGATATACTTATGTGTGGATCTTCATTACTTGCTCTGTCTCACACCGTCAAAGACACAGTGCATTTTTTTTTAATTATTCCTAAAAATAATGAGATACAAATGCTTTCCTTAAATATTTGAGCAGTTTGGTTGGGTGCCTATCACATTAACCCACTGAGTTGTGCATCTGAACCAGTGGCACATCAATCCACATGACAGCTTCTTATTGACAGTGTGACATCCCCACTCTGGGCCAGTAATCAAGGAGCCTGAATCCTCACCACTGACACTGGAGAGGGACATTCATGTAGAACAAAAATGGATACATCCTCTATTTCCAGATGCAGCTGTCTACATCAAGCACAATTTCCCTTAAGAACACACAGGTAACACACTCAGTCTGGGGACTGATTTTTCTTTCTCTCTCCAGATCCCCAATAAGACTCCCCACTGACACAGCTGTAGAGTTGAGTCCTCAGCTGATTGTCCAAGCCAAGTCCTCCACCACTCTCTCTGGGAAACCAGTGCTTCTTCTCCCTGCTTCCAACAGCTGACACGCTCTCTTTGAGATTTGATTTGCACACACACACGCACACCTGAGAAAGGCTAGCACAAGTTTATTATCTTTGGCCCCTTCTGCCCAGACTATAAGGTAGCTACTGCCACCAGACACTCCAAACCCAGGTACTCTAAGGCTCTTACAAGGGTACCCAATTATACTGAAAGAAATTAATATTAATACAAATGATAGTGTTTGGCCAATGCAGTAAGTCTTTCAGGAGTGGCCACAGAGTCACCAAATAGATATGAGTACTCTCAAAGGTTAAAATATTCTCTAAAGGACCAGTCACAATGAAAGGTTTAAATAAAATTAATAATAAATAATGAAATAATATGAAAATACTAAATGTCTATTTATAATAAACACCAGAGTTTCAGACACAGGAAATATAAAAATAACAGAGTTGAATAGATTCACACAGATACAGTAAAAACAGTACTTAACTAATCTCATTATATTTTCTTGACTAAACTAAAGAATTACTATTCCATAATTCAATTACTACAGCAAGGCAAGATGAAGTTGGTGAGGGGTCCTTCCTTGTCAGGTTACAAGAGCAGAGTACAATGAAACCAGTCTCACCTAGTATTAAAAAATCATTTTTGTCCTAGATTACAGAATGACATCACATAGATCAGGACATCTGACTTCTGGTCCCCATGCTACCCCCCCCCCCCCCTTGGCAAAAAGCTGTCAGGATTTAGCACATATATAACAATACTACACACAGAGAGAGCCTTGCTATGATCTTCTGCAACTCCTGGAAGTTATAAAACAATTTCAAACCTCCACCCTTCCAGAATAGCAATTAGTTCACCCCAAAGACAACACATAAAGCTTTGTAGTACAGACTTTTTGTCTCTGGCTGCATTGAGAACTGTAAGATACAATATTTATGGCCTAAGCCAGGTAATTTAAGTTTTATTTATTTTTTTATTTTATATTTATTTTATATTTAATTACCGGGTTGGTCTGACTGGGCATTCAAGTGCCTGTTTTCAGCAGAGACCCAGGGAGAAAAGCTCCACATACATGACAATCTTAAAAAATACAAAATACAAAAGCTCCATATATATGATAAAAATGCAAAAGGCGGAGATGAGTACAGATTAATAGAGCAAACAAACAATAGAGCAAACACTAGTATATCATGGCATAGTATGATGAGTTACAGGAGTGTACAATATATAGAGTGTACAGAAATAAAGCAGAAAATATAATGTATTGAGTAAGAAAGTGCAGTAATACTATATACATTTATATACATACACTTAAAAATACAATTCATTATGATAGTTTCTTTTCTATGTGTTTGACCTTTGAGTAGTGCCAGTGGAAGATTTATCTGAATGGTGGTAGTAGGGCTAGCCATGGTCAGCACAGGTACATTGCCGGATGAGATTGAGGTGGGCTTTTAACTGTGTTTGAAAGAAGGGACTGCTACTTTGCAATCTGATATCTAGTGGAAGAGAATTCCAGATTTTAGCAACTGTGTAGGAGTAGAGGGATTCATCAGCACTGTGTCTACACTTAGCTACTTCAAGAAGGGCTTTCTTTGTGAATCTTATCTGGCGAGCAGAATTGTGAAAGTTGAGTAAGCCTGAGAGATCAGGAATCTTGTTTGGGTGGTACAGCAAGTAATGAGCCATGGTAAGTTGGTTATAGTTTAGTAAGGTGGGGAGTTCTAGCCAACCTAGCTGTTTAAGTGAGTGACAGTGGTGGGACTAGAAATTAGAGATGGTTGCGAATCTAGCTATTTTATTATAACACATGAACAATTTGTGTAGGTCTGTCTTGTTAAAGTCTGTTAATGCAGCGGATGCATAGAGCAATGTAGAGAGAAGGTGAGTTGTGGATATAGCAATTTTGGTGTTTTTGGTTAGATAGTTTTTACAGTGGTATAGGGTTCCACGTTTTTTATGAATTTGCATATGGTTTGTGCTATATATTTGTCAAATGTTAGGTTTTGGTCAGGTATTACACCAAACAGTTTAGCTTGTGATACTGAGGAGATTTGTGTGTTATTGGCAGAATTTATAGAGAAAAGAGCAGAAGAGTCAATAGTTCTGGTAGGTGGAAAAGCACAAGTTGAGCCTTTTTGGGGTTAAGTATTAGTTGTGAGTTTTTTAACCAGTTTTCAATATTGGAGAAGGCCTCTTGGGCTTTAGTCTGGAGTGTTTGGAGTGTGGGGGCTGACCGGATCAGTGTAGTATCATCTGCATATTGGACTATTGTATCTTGCTGGGTTGTGGTGTGGAGAGTGTTTCTAAAGATATTAAATAGTAGGGGTCCCAGAATGGATCAATGTGGTACACCTACTGTTACTGGGAGAAGGGGAGAGGGAATTATGCCACTTAACTGCTTGTCGGCAGTTGGATAGGTAGTCTTGAAACCAGAGCAGGGAGGGGTTGTTTAGGTTGAGTTCGGCTAAGATAGTAAGTAGTTTGCTGTGGGATACTGTATCAAATGCTTTGGACAGATTAAGGAAGGTGGCAGACACTAGGTTTCCTCGGTTCGTATATTGATTGACAGTGTTGGTGAAGGATATGAGTGCTGTGGTGGTGTTATGGAATGGGTGAAAGCTGTGTTGGGTGTTGGTGAGGAAACGATTTGTAAGAAAATGCATCATCAGCTGAGAATGGATACATTTTTCAAGGATGTTTGATAGGGGGATAAGATTGCTATAGGGCGGTAGTTGGTAAGTTCAGTTGAGGGGCCACCTTTGTGTAAGGGTATTATGTAGGAGGTTTTCCAAAGGGCTAGAATTGTATGCTCGTTGATAGACTGGTTGATAAGTATCGAGATGAGGATAAGCTATAGCACTAGCGGCAATTTTGAGGTACTCTGCAGGGTGTTTGTCGATTGCCAAAGTGGTGGGTTTTAGTTCAGTGAGGTGCTTGTATATTGTCTTGGTAGGAACTGGATTGAGAGTGAATGAGTTTGGGTTGCTGATTAGTTGGAGAGAGTGCAAGGCTGGCTGTTGCTAGTTAAGTTAAGGATGGAAGAAGTGAAGTAGTTGTTAAATTGGGTAACTATCTCTATATTATCTCCTCTGACATTGGAGAGAGGGATAGTGGGTTTGCCTCGTTGTAATACTTGGTTGACAGATGCTCAGAATTTTTGGGGGTTAGTGGTATGTTGCACTTGTAGCTCTGTGTAGGGATTTTTTTTTATCTTGCCTTATCTGTTTTTTTGCTGTATTACATAGTTCAAGGAAAATCTGCCTGTTGTGATTGGTCTCATTGTGATGCCAGGTATCCCAAGCTTTATCCCTAAGTTTGTGAAGGGTTCATGTGCTTTTAGAGAGCCATGGGGCTGGGTTTGTTTTTATTCGAATTGTCCGTATGGGGGCCATCTGATTTAATATGTTTAAAAAGGTGGAAATGAAGTAGTTCACTGCCTTGTCTAGTGTGAGGGTCGCTAGGGGTGCCCAGTTGCAATACCTTAGTGCATTAATGAAATGGTCAGGTATGACATTTTTGAATTACAGATGTCATGTAAGGTGGTTGTTTTAGTGGTTTTGAGGTGTTGTCTTAATATGAATGTGGGTGAGTGGTCACTAAGGCCAGTTGGTACTGTACCATACTACTGGGCAGTAGATGGGTTATTTGTAAGGACCCAGTCTAGTATGGATTCCTTGTTTGTATTTTTGTCAATGTGGGTGGGTGTTTGAACTGAGTATAGGAATACAGGTTGATGTAATTAGGGGGGATAGTTGTGCTGATGGATTTCCAGTCAATGTTAAAGTCCCCTAGGAGAAGTGTTTCCTGCGGGAGGTTTGTGGATGTCCAGTTTGGTATAGACTTGAGAGTAGGTATGTTGTCATCTGGGGGTATGTAAATACCCACTAGGTTTAGTTACTTCTCTTGATTGATTTCAAACTATTTTCAGAGTTAGGTGGATTGAGATTAACCTCTTGTCTACCAGTATCCTTTGTTAAAACATATACATTTAAACACAATAATACATGTATATTTTTTCTGTCCAGTGGGGCACAATATTGGTACATTTTTAACACAAGCAGCTTTGATATAATTCTTTAAAAACATCCAGCTAGCTGTGCTGGAATATGTTACACATCCACTGCCCTGTTTCTCCTAGCTTTGCTGGCAATACCTCACAGTGTCACAGTACAAACAGAAATTAGTGAGAATGCTATACTTATTGTTACAGCTCTCTCAAAGCAATGGTGATAACTGCTGTGGGGAAGTTCTGCTGCACTCTTCAAACCCCTTGCTTTTGTCCTTGTCTTGTGTAAGATCATACACATCTCTAATTCAGTTAGATACTGTCTGGGTTTTGAACCAATCTGTTGAAATTATGCATGCATACAGGCCAACACAAAAACAGTCCATGTTTGGGAACTTGCCAAAGATTACTGTTATCTTTGTCCCAGAGTCTTGAGGCAAATGCCTCAGGCATATGATACTGTCCAATTTTCAAGGTAGTTTCACTATAATTGGAATACATTATCCAAATGGAGAATGCATCAGTGCAAGGAGATGTGTGGTACTAAAAGAGAAATCTTGCAAGGAATTCAACAAACCCTGTAAGAACTGCATGCATATATTCCACTATGACTGCTTCAGTTACAAAGTCCCCAAGGAACCAACTCACTAAGCAAAACTTTTCAGTAAATTAACCCCATGAAAAAGTTAAATGTAACAGTTTTGCAGGTGAACCAACCTTCCTGCACACTCCATGCCCACCCCAATTTATATACCAACTTTCTGGTTGCATAAAAGTGAGGAATGTAGAACTCTTCAAGAAGAAGGGGGTCAATACCATTGCACACTTAGAAACCTTACAAGCAGAGATGTCCTCTGAAAAACAGTGACTGGAGATTTGACTTTCACTGAGATGTACTCTGCATGTCAGTTCTGTGGAGACTTCTAAATCAAGGATATGTAGAATGGCCAGATGTATATGACATAACATACAGAACAGTCTACCTAATAGGCAGTTGGCTAAATACAATGGTGTACCCCACCTATGCATTTGATGTAAACAAAGATGAGTTAAGTAGACTTCAATAAATAAAAGGAATGTCAGTGTATTATCGAAGACAGCAGAATCAGAAAAAGTAAAGTAATAACTGCCATTTTACTACCCTTTTTTCTGCAAAAAATGTATTAGCAAACACGTCTCTGAGATGAAAATGAGGTGCTCAGATTTTTGGGTGTTCTTTTGGAAGTGGCAGATATGTTCTCACATACCTTAATAATATTACAGCCAATGCCATTCTCAGAGACACTACTGAAGTAGAAATCAAAATAGTCTGCTGTGTACTGTGATAAGATTACATCAAGTGGAATGTAAACAGCCCATGCGGAATGCAACTGAGAAAATCTTGCAAATTATGTAATGAAAAAAGTCACTGGATGGTACTTTATATCTTTAAAACAGTTAAAGTAGCTTTTGTCTTTCAGATAGTGCAGAGTATTAAGTCTCTGAGCTGTTAACATGTTGTCAAGGTCACAAGGTTTGATTCTTTCCACATACATTGCCTCCTTGTCTCTACTAGCAAGTCACTTATCAGACTGAAAAGGGACACTTGTGTCCATTGGGCCTACCAGTTAACAACTACTGTATAAATAATAGTTACGTCAGATTCTATGATGGCAGAACCACAGTAGCTGAAGTGATATTTGTCATATCTTAAGGATGGGAATCTGTTAAGTCTCCCCCATTAAAAGAATCTAGAATCTTCCCTACCAGTAATATAATGCTTAACCCAGGCTTGTTATCCCTGTGTCATCCCACCACACAGCACATACAATTCAAGGCATCAAAGCAATGGTGTTATATGTGGAAGGCATTAGTAATACATGGGCACTAGTGTAAAGTTGGCAGTCATGTTCAAGTCTCATTTTATTTATTTACCAGGAAAGTCCAGGACATGCAGACTCCGCAAAGAAGGCACCCCAGCCAAGAACTGAAACAGAGAACCTCTTACTGTGAGGTGACAACGTTAACCGCTGCACCACTGCACAGCCTGGAAAGACACATCAGAATTAATAATTGCATGTTTGCTAATAACAAGTCAAGATTAATGGCTGATAGAGGGATGTTACCACTGACAAAAAAATAATAATAAGTTGAACATAGAAGTGAAACTGATGAAAATGAATGTCTTATCGGATAAAGAAGGTCCAAATGGCTTGCTACACAATTTATTGTAAATGTTCACACTAAACTTTTTGCAGAAGTTTTGCATATTGCACTGCCCTCATTAATTAATTTTTGTGATTTAGTACTTTAAGATATCACTCTTGGTGTTTCATAAACAATCTAATCATTTTGGCAAACTGTAATATGATCTGTCTGGGACAAAATACGAATCAAGTTGACCGGACCATAGCTGTGTTTAGCATGGTTCATGCTAGATACAGCAACATGATTAGAGTGGGATCCCTGTTAGATGTTTTTTAGTAAAACTGGCTGCAGATGTCTGAGCAGAGAAGTGTTAACCAATTCCTCGTGTAACCACTGGCCTTTTATTTCTTGGTTGTCTTTAAAATAAAGACAAAAGTAGATTCTGTCTTGATCAACGATCGGCCCTTGCTTGAGATGATGGAGTTATGTTTCTCAAAGATCTTGGTACCATTGGCTGGTCCACCTTTGCAGGAAATCTGATCCTAAAGTGACCCATCAGTGATTCTTCAGTTGAGGTAGTATAGAACCCCTTGTTTCCATATTGCTTATGCAGACTTAAAGGGAGTTAAGTATCCACTTTTATCTGCTGGCTTCAAGGCATGGCTTAGATGGGCTTTGTCTAGACCCGAAGTAAATGAAATACCTAAGACCCAGACAGTCATATGATTCAGTAGACAATTAGAAAATAATGCAGAATTGCTATGAATACGGGCAAATCCCTTTCCCATCAGAGTCTGTTTTAGAGATCTGTTAAAGGTCTTAATTTGTGAAATCACCAACACTTTTATACAGCTGAAGACTGCAAACCAAAGGTCATATTTTATCCTTTGAAATTCTAACCTGCCAGGCACTCTCTACTCCTGTCACTCCTCAAATAGAAGGTTCAAGTCTGGATGGTATTTCATTGTCTCCTTTTGTTTTAGAAACAATTAATCCAAAACAGCTGAGAAAATGCTAGGCAAACTGCAAAACTCTGTTACACTAGATCCCCCTCCTTTCAACTCTGCTTACTTAGAATGACAGCTCATATAACATCTAATCCTTTGTCTCCTAGATTTATTTTAATGATTACTGCCAGGACTATGCCCTCAATAATTAAGCATGCATTAATTACCCCACTACTGTCCCACTCCTCACTGCCCCCAGGGTTTTCCCCTATATCCAATTTA
This sequence comes from Protopterus annectens, assembly GCF_019279795.1. Classification (NCBI taxonomy): domain Eukaryota; kingdom Metazoa; phylum Chordata; order Ceratodontiformes; family Protopteridae; genus Protopterus; species Protopterus annectens. The sequence goes on from NC_056729.1 coordinate 1,297,262,243, forward strand.
TTGCAAAATTGCTTGGAACCCTTGCTTATGTCTATATCTTTGAATTCATTTGTAAGAAAATATACTTCTCTGTCATTTGCAGTATGACTTTAGAAAGTATTACAGTAGCTGTAATGCCATTGCAGTATCACATACTCAATCAGCAGTAATGTGGAAATGTTACTATTATGTGTGGGGGCTTTGCTGATAAAAACGGACATTTGAGTCAGTTGACAATTCACCAGTTTGGTGACCTATTCTTTGACAGAACCTGCCCTTTTATTCACAAGTTAACCCTTTGGGTTCAGTTTAGCAAGTCATCCATTTGTAAACCCACTTTGCCTAGACTTAATTTCTAGCAATTCCTATTAATGTCTTAACACCTGTTGCTGTATCATCTTCAACGGTGGTTTCCTTAGGACTGCATTTCTCCCACATAAGCTACAGCAGCACCTAGTTATTTTAAAATAACATTGTACACGTCATTTTTATGCCACCATGTTCCCTTTCCTGCAGCTCCACTTTTCCTTGTGGTACAAGTAAATTGCAAAATTCTGTTTTCCGCTTATAGACTAATTCCTGTAGCACTATTATATTTCATTTTTCACACAACCCAGGATCAGCTTGTACTGTCTTGACTTCACTAGTTCCCCTACATTTATAGCAATCTCTCACTCATTTCCTTCCTTTGGCCTTCCTTTTCATCCTTGAAACCAAGTAAAGACAAATTAGTTTTCATGCACCTGTTCCTCAGTGGCTTTTCAACAATAGTTAAGCCCTTAATTCACAACATTCCCATAGTTTGATCCACCTGCAGTTTGCACTATCTTCCTTCATCAGCATGATGCTATACACGCAATCACCTCCCCTCTCACTTTTCTGCTTCTCATATTAGCATTTTCATTCTCCCCTTAATCTCCATTCCACTACACCAAGCTTTGCCACATTTTAAACTCCTGCTACTTCACTTAGAGCAGAAACGTTATTGTTCTGAGTTCTTGCACCTCCAGAAACAAGCTTTATCCATGTAAGCAGCTTTCTTCTTTGGCATCTTCATGGTGCCCCCAAGTATGCTTTCACCAAACATTTTATCGAGAAATATAGTAGTAGAGTAACTAAAAGGATGCCATGTCCATTTTGCACGTGTTCATGTGAATACCTAAATGCATGCATGAATTAATTTTAATACACAATTTAACTTCAAATAATAGTGCAGTTTTTCAGTATCGTCACTATACTGAGTTTGAGCAAGGTCTAAATGAAGTATAATTTGTGCAGTAAGGCCACCCTTAAGGATAAACCAATTAGCAGGCCACATAGGGCATCAATCTTTCTAGGTATGTATTTTGAAGTGCAATTGTTTAATATATATGTTTCATTTTTTTTACATATTTTTACAGAATCCTCACTTGCTATACATACACAGAGATACAGCCCACAGGCTGCTATTGCTGCATTGGATAGCAACATCACCCATCCCATCTTCACTCTCTCCTCCTCCAAACAACTTCTAAAGTGACTGCTTTACAAGCAGTGGCAACTTGTCTGAATAAACAAGATGTCTGAGCACCTCCCATGCTGCTCTCCATGTTTTTCTAATTATTAGCATATAGGAGAACACCCCCTTCATCCCTTCAGTAATCAAACATCAGCAGATTAGGTTCTTCGGTATCAGAGTTTACTCTTAAAACACTCGATCAGCTCTCCTGTGCCACTGAGGCTTTCCAGCAAAAAGAATCAGTCATGCTTTGCCGCCCTTTAATATGTGTAGTGATTGGCAATCCTGGCATGTGACTTGGCTTCTGCTTTGTGTGCTTGATTGCCTAAGTAAAGTTTAGGCATCATTGCTAGGAAGTGCTTTACTTCTGATGACTGTTTACTTTCTCTTTCTGTATTAGTTATTGGCACAGATGTGAGGAAAATCAGTTGTGAATTTGGAAAGATTTTTTTAAGTTATTGTTTAACTGTTTATTTCATTCTCAGTTTATTTCCTGGTCCCATTGTGTTAAGTTGGCTAAAATAACACGAGAGAGGCAAATATGGAAAGCTGGTGAGCACTTTTTTTTCTTTAGGTATAAGCCATGATGAAAACATTTATTTTTAAGAATATCATTTTGCCAAGTTTAACAAAAACATAATCCTTATCTTAAATGAAAAGTAAAGAGAATGCTCATTACATATTTTCAATATATATTTATAATACAGACAGAGTATGCTAGACAGAAAGAGAAAGACTTAACTATGGTGTGATGAAAGGGGGCGGCTTTATATAATTGGTTTCTTGAATCAGAGTGGCAACTAGGTCATTTGTTTGGCACACTGTGTGCATCCTTGACTGGTACCCCCCAACCTGAAGTTGAGGGCCATAAAGAAGCCTGTTATTTCTGTAGAGCATATACAAACTCATGCAGGCTTAATGCTACAGTTACTAAACAGAAAATGAATTCAACTCTGAGATGTAACTGTAGCAATGAGATTACGCAACCTCTTTGTTGCAGCTACTAAACACAATAAGCTACTAACTGTCTGCACTAGTTCAATATCCATTTTCATGTAAGAAGCCACAATATCACCCTGCAGCAACTGCCAGTCATGCCCCGTAACAGATTACCTCAAGGACAGTTTCCCCTTTGCCCCACCCTCAGTATAGTTCTAGAAAGATCATGGATGGAAGACCAGAGCATTAGCCAAAAGTAGACCAATGACCACATCAACAAGCACAGGTAGATTAATGACTACACCCATACTCATAGATGGAAGTTACCCAAAGAGGGATGGGTGGCTGGAGCCCTACAGAAGAAAGAAAGATGACTATAGCTCGACACCAGCCAAGATGAATGGCACACCTCATAACACTAGATGGATTATTCACTCCAGTAGCATACCAACAGACATGGATGAACATTTGATTTTCACAAAATAATATATCTGCATCCACAAATGGAGGACTCTGGTTTGAGGGAAAATTCACCTAATGAGTCTGTACAGACCTCTAAGTCAAGCCCAAAAGAGATCTAGAGATGCCATGAGAATAGCTCTGACATGTTGAATTTCTGAGGGGATAGACAGCAGTGATATTTTACAATTAAATAAATAAATATAATGGAGATGATAATATGAAATAATGACACAGTAACAAATCAAGGACCAAAATATTTTGACTCAGAAGTAAAAGCAATTGTGCATAAATGTAAGTACTTGTAATTTAACTGCAACACTTCAGAATGTTTTTGCACATGTATGGAATATGATATGGAATATGTGGAATCTGTTGTGTGATACATGATTTATTTATACTGTCAATTTAAATGACAGCATCTGTAGTAATTGGAAAAGCTATGTGTCAGTAACTAAGTTCCTCAATCCTATAGTACAAGATGTGTAATTTAGTACACAAACAGAATCCCTATGTATTACATTTATCATTAAACCTTGGTTAATTGTTTCCCATTCATTTAAACAACATTTGATCACATAGATTATCTGCAAAATCTGACTTACTGTAGCTAAATAGCTCTCGATTTTCTTTTTTATAATTGAAAAGTGAGCAACAGAACAAAGTTAGCAGTACTAAGTATGTTCTCCAGAGATATTCACTCTGCAGAGTGGGGGAGGTGCACTACACTTGGCAGGGGATACATTCTGTTGCATGGCATACTTCAGTGTATGTGCTGATATGTAGTTCCAAAAATCATTGCTACATTTAGTTATTTATTTACTTTATTTATTTTACATTTGTTACTGGGTAATTATCCAACTGGGGTAAAAACCCATTTTCAGCGAAGACCCGGGGAGAAAAACTCCATACATATACAATAATAAAAGTTTTACAAAGTAATAAAAAGAAACACATAGTTATACAAAGTAATTTAAGAGCAAAAGTACAAAAAATAAGGCAGTGAAAACAACTGGCAGGTCATAACAGTACAACGAAATGCATCCTAAAAACAATAGATATAGAATCAGTACAGACTGCTATGGGCAACACTGGGTATGAAACCGTATACCTAGAGTGTGATATAAGATCAATAGACTGTAAAATGTTGTAAAGCATGTAATGTTATCAATCTTCAGATGCAGGAAAAAGTAGGATCCCTAGTCAGGGTTGGAGCAGAGACAGAGACAGTGGTTGGTAAGGTATTCTCTTAGTTTTTGTTTGAATTTGGTGGTGTCGTTAAGTTTAAGGATGTGCTGGGGTAATAGGTTTCAAGACCTGGAAACTTTGTTAGAGTACAGTGAGTCTCCAAAACTGTTTGCAGATTTGGGTACTTTTAGCAAGAGTTTATCAAAGGACTGAAGGTCTCCGAGGTTAGTATTATAGGTTCATAGGTTCATAGGTAGGTACTAGGCTATCTGCCCGAAGGCATTTATAAGCCTAGCCGGAATGTGTTGGCTTTCGCCGCCCCCTTAGATTAGTTCCCTGTGCCTCTGTTAGTTAGTTGAACTAAGTCTTTTAGGGCTGGGCAATAACTTGGTTTGGTTAAAATAATGTGGGCAACAATGAGTTCGTTTAGTTGAAGTAAATTAGGTTGCTCAATCCAGTTACGTTTTTTTAGGGCTAGGCAGTTGTGCTCCCTATATGGTACATTGGCAGCAAATGTAACTATTTTATTGTAGCATGGCTCTAGGTGTTTAGGTTGGTCTTTTGTAAATTAATAAAGATTTGTGATGAGTACAGAAGAGTAGAGAGAAGAAATTACCTGGCTGTGGCTATTCTGGAGGTGCTTGTGAGACAACATTTAGTTCTATACAGTTGACCTAATTTTATGAGCTTTTTTATAGTTATTGCTATGTGTTTGTCAAGTTTTAGTTGATTGTCTAGTGTAACTCCAAGGAGTTTAGTGTAATCTACTGGTTCAATAGCAGTTTAGTTGGAGGAATAAATGGTAAGTGAAGGATGTTTAAAGGTTGACATGTTTTTGGTGAAAACCATGAACTTTGTTTTATTTGGGTTGAGGATGAGTTCATTGTCTGCAAGGTAGGTTTTCATGTCTAATAGTGATTTTTGTGTTTTTTCCTGAAGTTCGAGGGTAGTGGGAGCAGAGCAGCTTGGTTCCATAGTTGTTTATATGCTAGCAGGTCTGATGTGTTTTTTGTTAGGTGGTAGGCAGACCAGGCTTTGTCACATTGTTTAAGTAAGGCTTTAGAGCTGCTAGTTACCAATGGCATGTGTTTGGATGTGGTACAAATTTTCCTAATGGGGGCCAAATTATTAAGTATATTCAGGAAAGTATTGTTAAAATATTGGACTAAAAGATTGAGCTGGAGTGTTTTTAGAGGGTTCCAGTCATACTGCTGGAGAAGAGTGTTAAATAAAGGAGGAGAGGGGATGGGAGGGTGGCCTAATTGTTAAGGTGGTTGCCTTACAAACACAAGGTGCAGGGTTTGAGTCTCACAAGGGATAACTGGCTAGGCTTAAAATGGCTCGCAAGGGCAGTTAGCTTAGTACTAATCTATGAACCTATGAACCTATTCTATGAACCTATTCCAGGAGAGAAGTTTTTTCTTGTTGCAAATGTGTTTGACTGTGACATTGTTGGGGTTATGAAATTTTTTTTGAGGAAGAAAGTAGGTGCATGGTCACTAAGGGTGTCGGGTTTCTCACTGTCGCCCATATATCAGGACACTCACCGGACTTGGTCTTCCATCTTAGCCTTGTTATCACAGGCCAATCAGTGTAGCTAGTTTTGAAATATAAACATCACCTGGTCCAATTCAGGTTTGGGCTCTCACCAATTCAGTTACCCAGTATTGAGTTGGTTCTTAGCAGGGTGTTGTGCAATGTCACTGGAGGCATTGTTATTCCATTGATGGACTACCTAATCAAGGACATTGGAGATTATGACCCATAGTCACTGGTTTGTGATTATGTAGAACTCTGGACCTTATACAACTGCAGGTCTGGAATATCAAGAGATGTTGTTACACAAGATCTGGTGCTCTGTGCAGTTTACCACTTACTATACTGTCTTGTCCCGCTGTTGGAACTACACTCATTTCCTGGTTTGTAGTGAAAGAGGTAGCTATTTTAATGCATTTTGTAAAAAAGGAAAGCAATAAATAGGTTGTTTAATTTTCTCCCTTTATAAGGAGATGCTACCAGACCCCTTACCCCACACTGTCTGTCTTAAAAGCAGCTGGAAGGAGGATTAAGGGAGCAGCATGTGTGGATGGTTAAATCTTACCTGGAGTTCCCCAGCCATTACTTACCTATTGTTTTTTTTTCTCCTCCCCCTTATAAAAAGAATTAAACAAAAAAACAGACAGAATGTGTGAGACTCTTATAGTGGCAAAGGATGTCATACTACCCTACCCGTGCAACATTCTGAAAGCTACACTAATGCATTAGCAATGCCCAGTTTTCCATAATAACATCCACTGGGTTTGCTTACTGTTTGGTGGTAACCAGCACTCTTGATCACACTGTCACAGTGTATGTGTAACCAAGGCCTTTGATGTCTTGTGAGCCATTATATGATCTTGACCTTGACATTTACAGACTTGGGTGGCAGTTATAATGCATATGGAGGAGATCAGACGGTTGGTGGATACACTTAGTTTGAACACCTAGTGTGTGGTCTAGCAAACAAATAAGGAAATGGGGGTGGGTTTGGCATATGGTCTTCACCATATAAACACAAGGTACAGAGTGTGATTCTGACCACAGGTTATTAGCTAAGTTTAAAATGACCATTCAGGGCAGTTAGCCTAGTATTCACATATGAAATAGTTTTATTCAGTGGCATACCTTATGTATAAACATCCATCAGTACTCTTGCATGTGGTAAGTAGTGTAGTTCAAGCTTTTCTCAGCTCACAACACTACTTTACCACCCCATGTGAGAATACTGCAAATTCTTTTTTTTTTTTTGCAGATAAAGACATAATGATAAGGCAGACTTTCCTCCAAGATTCATCTGTGGTGCATTGCACTTGTCTTGATGTGGATAGCTCGGAATTTTGAAGCAGGATTTAAGGTTGTGGACTTGGTTTCATCTGCACATACTGTGCAGGCATTACAGTGGCTTAAAATTAAAATATCACTTACCTTTCCAGGAAGGTTTGACATATTCTTCCCATGTCTGAATTGTTTTTTTTTCCCCTCTGGATATTCTAGTTTCATCCTACCTCCCCACTGCTCATATGCATAATGCTCACCATTGACAGTGTGGTCTCGGTCATGACTGTAAAGGGTCTGTAGACCCACTTACTCAATTAACAAATTAAAAATAAATACTTATTGCAGGCTGTTCTCAAGCCTGTGTGGATGTTTAATTCTTACCTGGATTCCCCATCCATTATTTGACAACTTTATTTGATTACTTTATCCTCAACAGCAGGAATTTTCCCTACTGTTGTGAAAGAGATCTGATTACCGCTATTCTCAAATAATCACTGATGAGTCTGAACAATTTGCAAAATTACCATTTAATTACTGATAAAGTGGTTTACATGCAGAAGTATTCCAATTTAACATCTTATAACTTTCTAGACCCTTAGCAGTCTGGTTTTGGGTTAAGGCAGAGAAGTAATGTTGTCCTTGTTAGTTTGTTAGTGGTCACCCTGTGGTGAGAGATTTATGATCATTTTCCATCTTTGTTATCCCTAGTCTATCTGGATTTTGACATTGTTAACCTTATTATTTCAGTTTAGTGCCTCTAAACTCTTCTTAATTTTATTCACACCATACTCAAATGGTTCACCTCTTACCTTTCAAGTCACACTCAGTAAATCTTTTTATAGTTAATTAAGTCTTCCATTAACCACTTGCTAAATTGTGAGGTTACATAGAGCTCAATCTGGGTGTCTTGGTCTTCCTCTTTATTCACACTTTGCACATTGCCATTACAAGAGATTATTCATTGTTGACATATTAGCTATTCATGCTGTGTTGATGATATCCTGTTAGAGCTCCCATTTATTGGAACAGAAAATATATACCATTGAAGACCAGTTGAACTTCATCCTTCAGTGGATGAGCTTGGCAAAGCAAAGGCTCAGCCTGATACATGATACCATCCAACTGTCCTTCACAGATGTCATTCTGTCACCCTTTATTTTATATTTTATGCAGAGGCAATCAACTGGAACTTGCAGTGTGTGAGATTTGGGTGTGATCTTTGATAGGAAGCTGTTACTTAGCCAGATTTCTGCCATTTTTAAATTGATTCATTCCCTCTGAAAAATATCACCCAAGTCAAGTACTTTATTCAGCTATTAAAACATGTGGTGATTTATGATCTAATGTCTTCCACCTTGATTTTCCGAAGATCATTACCTCACTCTTTCAGATGGTTACACAGTGCAGTTACAAGTAAGTGCTGAATTCCATGGTTAGGCTTCTATATGGGGCATCTTACTCTATTCATTTAACTCTTGTTATGTGGAATCTGCACTGGCTGCCAGTTATTAGCATTTTTGTATTTTTAGATCTTATTGTTTATCTTTCATGAGCTACATGTTATGGGCCCTACATATTTGGAAATGTTCTTCATGCATTATATGCCAATGAGACCTCTGTCTTAAAGTGAGAGTCTGCTAATTGCTTCTAGAACCCATCTTGAGACTTCAAGTAGATATTCAAAGGTTCATAGATGATTACTAGGCTAATGGCACAACAGCCTTTACAAGCCTAGCCAATACTACTCAGGATATGACAATATTATTTCTGGTCCTGCAGAATCAACTAACTTCCCTAATTTAGGAATGCAGTTCTGAAACTTTCTGAAAGTTCCACAAAACCAAAAAATACCAGTTATCAGGAAATATAAACAAAGAAAGACCTTTGTCAGAGTGAAATATAATAATATACCTACAGCACGACAGTACAATGATACACAGCCTACTCCACAGGACAATTGTCTGAAGAAGCAGTCTTTGTAACTGTGAAAGCGCTTACCTTTGGATTCCATTAAAGACATTTTACTTTTATAACTGCAGGCCATCATTTTATTCTGCTTCATTTTATGCATTTCCTGTTAATAATATACCTAACCATTTTAAATAAACTCATAATAAATTCATGGCACATGATAGGCTACTCATTCAGTCTATTATGGCTTGCTTTTAAAATAAATACAGTAGACAAGTGTTCATCCATACCTGGAGGTCTTTCATCATTCAATAAAATCTGCCAGTGTAGCTCTCTGTTTAATAATAAAGTTTCCCAGTCCCCACCCCTACTGCATTTGTCTACCCTCTCGAGTATAAAAATAAAAACTTTTTAAAAATCCTTGCACATAATGGAGAGCTTATAAAGTGCATTGGTGTTGTATCCCTTACTGATACTTATAAGGTGTTTATATAAGCATTTGATCAATCTATACTCTGTTTTACTGACATAAAATGCAAGGCAATTAGAACACAGGGTAATATAGCCAAACACGACTGGTATTGCAGTTCAAACTACCTGCAAAGGGTATTTTATTCCTTTAGGATAATTATGCAGCAGGGCTATACACCGGGCTGTGTGAACCTTGGATCTACATGACTGCCACTGCTGAAGTGACACCCTGACATCATGTGCAACAATAGAATAAAAGGGCTTGTGGATAGATGGAATTATGCACAATCACATTTGTTCCTTCAAATATAAAGCGACAAGCTCCACACTTAGCTACTCTTCTAATGTTTGTGCAGTTGTTGTTAGTCTCAAAAATGCACTGATGTTATAGGCAGATTTGTAAGTGAAACTGTGAGTTGACCACAGTTTTTGAAGGTCTGGGTTGCTATTAATACCCAAGTCCTTTCTTCTGAAGGTTCATAAAATACATTTTTATGATAGGCTATTTAAACCTCACAGAGAACAGAGACTACCATTCTTTTTTTGTCACAATTTATTTTAACTTATTATTTCCAATGAATTTGCATTTTTTGCTAAATTTCATGGTTATTTCTTGCACTTATTTGTGAATTTCACAAATTTAACATTTTAATATTGAAATAAATAAATAAATAAAAACATCACTATTCATTTCCAGTCGGTCACAGTGTACAAGAAATAAGGCAAACAAAATAAAAACACCACAGTTATTGAAATCTTCTATAATGCATTCCTTAAGAAGCAGGTCAGGTGCAAAGCCTGGTTATTAATAACAGTATTTCTTTAAATGTTGGTACCTTATCTGTTTAGAAGTGGATGACCTATTGACCTTGAGTTCCAAATCACCCTGGAAATCCATAACACAGTATTCTCAAAAAAAAAAAAAAGAAAAGAAAAAGCAATTGGCACTGCGTCATGATACAGTAAGAACATCTCTAGTTTTAGCATGCTAGTGTGAATATTAAAAGCCAGGGATTTCAATGGTGTGCTTGGTCTGCATGTTTATGTTTACATTTTTAAAATTTCCAACATTTGTTTAACGAAGAAGATGAATTCTAACTCAAAGAGTGAAAGGTAGATGATATGAAGTCGACATGTGAAACTGGCATGTAACTTTAAAAGTATTTGCGTGACACTGACATAATTTTCTTTTCATATAGGTTGGAAAAAGAAAAAAAAAAGCAAGAAGAAACATTTATCAGAAACAAAAGCAAGAGAGGGAAGAATGCAAATTGCTAAATATTTGTAAGAATTTTTTCTGACATATCTGCTTTTGTACTTACTTTGAAGAGCTTAATGTCTGACCATGTATTTTTCGCTGTGTTTTTGTTAGGGGAGTTATGGTAGAAAATAAGAACATTGTGTAAGAAAATATATTGAAGGTCTTCGTCTCCCTGACTGATAAGGCTATACATCAGGTAAGCTGCGCTTCGGTGTGCCTGAAGAAATGGGACAGGTCCTAATTGAATCTCTCCTGATGAGTGCTGCACAGCAGGTAGCTTGTCGAAGACTGAATTATTATCAGAAGCTGGAAAAAAGCACTTATTCTTTCTTCTGCACATGAGCAACAGCTGAAAAAAAGTCTGAATGTCACAGTCTAATAAGCTGGCATCCCTTCTGGCAATCAGGGAGATGAAAATGCACTGGACAACAGTTCAGTCATGGGCTTGAAACTTAAATTACCACTGTGTCTTGTGTAATACGTGTCTGAAAAATAAGACGCAGAGGACTGTGTAATGGGGATATGTTGCTATTTCAAAACAAACTGCACACATACAAGCAAATGCAGCTTAAAGAACAAGTCAATAAAATTGCATTCTATGGATGATAGGTCAGAGAAATGCCCTTCCAGGAATTTCTGTGCTGCTATAAGAGACTGATAAAATATAACGTTTCTCTGCAGTAGGAAGTACCCTTACATCCCTAATTATATGGAGAATAAACCTAAGGCACTGCTTAATATTTACAGTAATGTTGCTATTCGTAGCAGAAAACCTCTTTTCTATACTGATTTCATGATAAAAGTAATGTTTTCAGAGATACACAGCCCTTTCAGCCTATTTTGATGAACCATGATTTGATGAATAATTGTTCAAGGAATCAGGCAATGAATTTGTTCCAACATTTCTGTGCACAGACAATACATTGAATAGAACAGTATATTACTGCATGGAGATATTGCAAAATGATTCATACTAAAATTATTGCATGTCTGCCACATGAAGGACACAAACTAATTTAGTGAACTGTGGCATCTTCATAAAAAATCATTCCAGATTATCCTTGATAAGACTGCCAACCTGTTTTCAGCACTTAGGGCAGATCTCATCCTTTGACCAAACACGTCCTCTAACAATAATTGATACAGCAGGTTACAAACCATAGTCATGTAATCAAGAACACAAAAATAATTTCACTTATCTGATTCATACAGGTAATAATACTATCCCATGTATATCGCATGACTCTTCTATGTTCTTATGGAGAAAAGGCATCTTAATACATGACTAGCCAGATAAAAGTATATTTAACCATTAAATTACAACATGCATTTAAATTCTTAATGCTCTGTTTGGTAGAAAATCTAAAGCACTCTGATATCAGGAATGTATTTTAGAACTGTTAACATGAAGTTAGCAGTGTTTACAGCTAATAGTTATGTTGCCTGCCAGTTGGTGCAGAGGTTTAAAGCTGTCAGCTGTTAACAAGCCGCAACATATATATAGTATGATTCTGTCAGCCTCCATTTGCATGCTGCTTGACTTTGAGCCAGTCACTTAACTGGTCAGTACCCGTTGGAAATTGGGCTAGACTTTTCAATAGTGTCCTAGACTACAAGTCTAGCAAATCCTGTATGCACCCCTTCTTTTCATATTCACAGTAAATAATATTTAATAAATACATTGATTATGTTATAACAAATCTAGCTATGTGCATACAAACAAGAAATTGATATGTGTCATCTGACATGTTGAAATACCAATATAGATATTTGATATATTATTGCATGGGGGTCTTTGTTATAACTGCTTATGATCCACATACAACTTTCTGAGTAGCTGCTATCAATAAATATGGTTTAACCAAAGGAACATGCACAGAGTCCCACTATAAAACACTTATAATGTGAATCTTATAGAATGTTTCAAACTATGAATTGTCAGTTTTTTTCTGTGTGTTTGTGTTTTTCCCACTGACAGTCATCTTTCTAGATGCATGCAATGACAGAACAAAATAAAATAACCTTAATATAACTTATAAATGAATCACTTCTGAAGATGTGGAAAATCAGTTTAGGTGGAACAATGAAACTGACATATAGATAACAATAAAACAGCACCTTGTCACATTTTAGCAAAACATAAGCATGACTATTTACACTGCTAAGACTTGACATCTGCCATTGTTAATACATTAAATGAATGACATAAAGAGATCAAATATATCTTAAACAACAAGAAAGCAACTATACACTGCTAAAGGCTTTTGACAGCTAGCATGGTAAGAATGGAAGAATATATCTAAAATTTCAGTTTCTTAAAAGTAGAATTAACATTTTTATTCATTTTAAGAGGTTTGAAGTACTAGTTGAACATGCTACAACAACTGTAGTTTAACCAGCATTTATTTAACGTTAAAGTCATCTGAACTTTATAACAGACTAAAGATCTAGCATCATTTGTGAATAAATATTCACCATGGTTATTGTAGTAGTCTATAAATATTAACCGAACAAACATAAATTACAAACTGGTTTGTCAGTATGCTCAAATGATCTTGAAATTATAATCTATTGAGAAATTCTTGCTATTCCATCCTACTGTACTTAGTTATCATCCTGTGTTATTTGAAGCCCAGCAGTTTTGTTCTGTATTTGTCCTAAATGTCTCTCTCTCTCTCTCTCTCTCTCTACACCTGACACTCTATGCCAGTTGGCTGCAGCCCCTCTGATTCTAGCTTTGACCTCTTCATTCAGACTTTCCTTCTCCTCAACCACCCCTCCTAGATATTTGAAGCTATTTACCTGTTCCACTATCTTCCCTTTTATGTCAAGTCTCAGTTTCTTCTGATTTCCCCAGTTTGCTGCCATTACCACTGTTTCATCTGTGCTTAGTTTCATTCCATGCACCTTCAGTTTTGTATTCCATTCCCCTATCCTTTGCTGAAGTTCTAGCTCAGAGCCTGCCTGTAATGCCACATCATCTGCATACAGCAACTTTGTTGATCTGTCCCCTCCGTTTGCTAATGTAGTCCATCACCAGTATGACGAGCAGTGGGCTCAGCGCTGAACCCTGGTGTACACCCACTCCCACTGGGATCCCCTCTGTGAGGCCAAACACTGTTCTTACTTGAGTAATTGGGCTCTTGTACATAGCCTGCACTAATTCTACTAATGTTTCTGGAACTTCAAACCAATGCAGTACTGCTCAGATCAGCTTTCTTGGGACCTTGTCATATGCTTTCTCCAAGTCTTGGAATGCCCAATTGGACTTTTTGCTCATCTCTAGCTTCTTCTCAACTGTTTGTCTCACTACAAACATCAGGTCAGTTGTGTTGCATCCTGATCTAAATTCAAACTGCTCATTTCCCATCTTACATTCTACTACTTTGCATATCTGTCTGTCAATTACCCTCTCCAGAGCTTTCATGCAATGTGATAGGAGTTAGATGCCTCTGTACTGCCCACAGTTGTGGATTTCCCCTTTGTTCTTGTACACTGGCATGATTATGCTTATTCTCCAGTCATCTGGGCTACACCTTTCTCTCCACAGTACTAGGAGTACCCTCAGGAGCCATTTCTCCCCTATCTTGCCCAGCATCTTTATCATATCATCTTTATCATCTCTGCTGTGACCTCATCTGAGCCTGCTGCTTTCTCTGACAATTTTCCTTAGTGCTATTCTTACTTTTCTAGAGTGGGATCTTCTTCTTGTAGGCTGTGTCTGGGGCAGTACAGCTTCTGTAGGGTTTTCTACATTTAGAAGCTGCTGGAAGTACTCCTTCCATCTGCCTTTGATGTTATGAGGAATGGTGAGCAGGTTGTTGCTGGCATCCCTTATGAAGGGTGTCTATCTTCTTTACCTTTCTGTCTTTGCCTTGCATCCTCATACAATTTCTTTGGGCCACCTACTGACTCACTTTTCAGAAGCTGGTAGAGTGCCTTTGATACCCTATCCTTTGCTATTGAAACTCCTTTCTTATCTTCTTTGTTAGCCAGCCAGTATTCCTTCCTAGCCTGATCTGTCTTTTCTATCTCCCACTTTTTCCTGCACTCCTTCTTTCTTTCTCTGGCTTTCCGGACTTCTGCATTCTACCAACAGCTGCATTCCACCAGCAGCTTTCCTTATGTACCTTATTTCCATACCTGGCTTGGCCACATATCTATTTTATAGTCCTCACATATGCTGTTTTGAGGCACTGTGATTTTTCTTCAACTCCACTTATTTCCTCCTCTTCTTTGGGTGCTAGAGCCCTAAGTAATTCCTTGAACTGTTGAATGTTCTCTCCAGTCAACTTCCAGGTCTTCAGCCTGGTCTCTGTTAACCATAAGCCTTCTCTGACCACTGCTTGCAGCTAATTGTGGCAACCGCTGGGCTGACTGTTTCACTGGGGATGACTTTGCAATCACTGATTCCACCCCAGTGCCAAAGTCTACCTGAGATGCATGTTCGCCACTCTTGTATGTGGTATGTTTAGGCTACTATCAAGCCATTTTCCAGACAAAAGTCCGAGAATGGTCTTGCCTTCTTTATTCAGTGGAGCTATACCATCCTTAGACCTGGCTGCAATGCCCTTACTTATGAGGTGCCCAACATAGAATGCTAAGGAAACTGGGTGGTCAAAGTCCAGATTGCCATCTACCTGTGTTCCTAGGTCTCACACCACTGGGCGTGAGCTTGAGGTGTGTTGTCAATACTGTAGTTAGCAGGGAATTCTACTTTGTCAAAGGGAATAATAATGCACTTTTTTGCATTTAGTTTTAGACCGTGGCTTTGGCACCAGGCATTTGTCTGTGTTAGCCCTTTCTGTAGTATGCTAACATCACTGAAGGATGCAATGATTGCACCCAATTTGCAATCATCAGAGAACTTGGTAAGCTAAAGATCATCACCAGTTGAACAAGTATTTTATATTTTTATTTGTAACATATTAGTGTTTTGTGACTTTAACTTAATAGTCTTTAATGAATGGTTACCGATTGGTTGTCTTCTAACATGTGATGTTTTTGAAAAAGTATTTAACATTTTGGTAAGGTTTTTGAGGTGTTTCTGATGAAGTCATTCTGTAATCCTGACGAAAGTGCTTAAACTTTTTATTAGACAACTTGAGGATTTTTACTGGTTGGTCTTGCTGGTTTAGCTGTTCTCTGTGGTTTTCTACAGTTCAACCATCTAATTTACACTGGACTTCCAAGAAGTAGATCCTGAACAGTAAAGGACCCAACACAGAACCTTGTGGTATGCCACTAGTGACAGGTCTACTGGTAGAGCTGGAGTCACAAACTTTGACAGTATGTGTTCTGTCGGTGCGCCATTGACTAACCATCTAGTGAAGTAAGGATTAATCCCTAACTGAGAGAGTCTTTCAATGATACCTGAGTGGGGATTTGTGTCAAAAGCCTTGGCCAGGTTAAGATAGGCTGTATGCACTGTCTTACCTTCATCCAGGGCTTTTGCCAGGTTTAATAAGCAAGAGCTACCCTTAACAAAGCCAAATTAGTTTGGGTCTAGAGTTTGAAGGTCACCTATGTCCTTGTTGATAAAGTCCATGATGATTCTTTCCATGGCCTTGCAGATGAGACTGGCTAGATTTATGGGCCTATAGTTCCCAAGGTCTGTTGATGGACCCCCTTTGTGCAAAGGGATTACTGACGCTGTTCTCCACTCCACTGGAACAAATCCAGTTCTCAAGGCTATGGTTAAAGAGATCATTAAGTGGGTCTGCTAGGTCTTGTTTTAGATTGCTTAATAAACATCCTGGGATATTATCTGGTCCTGTTGAGACCATGTTTTTGGTCTTGCAGAGAGCAGATAAGACCTGATCTCTAGAGATACTAGGCAAAGGACTGGTGTCAGGTATGCTTTGGGGTATGGCCGGTGGGGCCAGGGGGGTGAAATTTGCACCAAATCTGTCAGCTAGCAGGTTGGCAATTTCCTCCGGTGTAGTATGAGTGGTATCATCTATTATCAGTTCTGTACAAAGCTGGGCATTCCCTTTTAGGTTTCAGATGTAATTAAAAAATGCTTTATGATGATCCTTAGCTAGGGAAGCTATTTTAGCTTCATACTTACCTTTAGAGGATACCATGAGATTTCTGATTTGCTTATTCAAGCTGAGGAGGGAATTCTTCCTCTGCTGAGTCAGTTGCCTCTTATTTGTAGACATCAGTTTCTTCCTGTTGTTATATAATCTGTTTATACTTGAGGTCTACCAGGGTGGCTTGTTTTTTCAGGAGAACCTGGTTTTGATCTGGTCAGGTACAGCTGAGTCTATACAATTGCATAAATGTTTGCACAGGGCATCTGAGTACACCTCTGCATAGGAGTCATTGTTGTATTTCAGTGTAGGTGGTATAAAACTTTTTATACCATTGCTTAGTAGTCTGAAGTCAGCTTTGGAAAAGTTCTTCAGTTTTCTGTTCCTGTGGGGGTGTAAGGTCCAATAGTTACTTTGAATGAGACAGTTTTATGGTCTGATATTACCAGGGAAGGCATCACATGGGGAGTGTACAGTGACTTCCCATGTTGGTGAGTACTATGTCTAGGACATTTAAGCCCCTTGTGGAGGTGCAGCCTGTCTACTCCAGAGTATTTGAATTAACAAAGTCCAGGAACTTCTGGCAATCATATTTGCCCTCATATATGTCACCCAATTGATGGAAGGATAGTCAGGCTGTATGGAGATTGATTCCAGTAAGTCCAAGTAGGCAGTGTGCTTTTCTTGGTTCATGGTGGGGGACCTGTAGCTAACTATGATATGGTAGGGTATTTTGCCTAGAGTTAATTTAACATGGAGTAGTTTGAGAGAGTCATACTGTTTGACCAATCTTGAGATGTACTTGCCTTTAATGAAGATGGATCCTCCTCCACCGTTGGTTTTTCATGCTCATTTTGAGGTCTGAACGTGTGGAAACATCATAGCCTTGCACAGCTGGGGTGCTCTCTGTGGCTTTAAACCATATCTCAGTGACTGCACAGACATCAGTATCTTTCAAGGTGGGGAGTGTTTCTAGGGAGCGCAGCTTCATGTTTAGACTTCTAGCATTAAGCAGCAGAACCTTGAGATTGACTCTAGTGGATTTTGTTACATAAAAAATGTTGTTGTTTTGACATTACCTAAACAAGGCACTATGGTGGATGCATGTGCTTTTGTCATTATCCAAAAATCCTAAAGGAGACAGATATGAACCATCTCTGTCAAAGCAGCATGGCCTGTTGACTGTGTCACAACAGTCTGACAGACACTGGAAACCCTTGGACTGACACCAGAAGTAAAGCCAATTGTTTATACTGTGGCATCATCCTGGGAGAAGGTAGAGTGCTACTTAGGGCTATAGTCATACCTGTCTGGGACACATAGTCTCAGAGTTCAGTCATGTCTCTTTCTTCATATAGTCCAGAAAGGTACATCACAAGTCATTCACCCCAACATGAACTATGACCAAGTCATAACAGTACTTGTTGTTGAGTGGCTTGAGTCAATAAAGGATCTGACAGATACTGACACCTGGCAGGCAGCTGACTGTGACGATCTCCTTGCCCAGCCTGACAAGGGGAACATCAGTGTGTCTCACTATGGAGTTGCCTTTGACCAGGACATTTGGTTTAGAGGTGTTTTGCCTTATGAGCGTATACATTGAGACACATTTGTATGGTTATGTGTAATGGTTTCTATTTGTGCAATAGTGTGCGCACTTTGTTTACATTTGGGAGGTCTCTGAACTTTTGGTAGACTTGTAGTGAGTACCTCTGTGTATGTCGGTCTATGTGTCATGTCTTTAGTTTGTGTGAGAGGTGAAGGGTGTGTACTGACAGCCTGTTTGGTTTCCGGTTTGTTGTTACATGAGAGAAATGTTTACAATTTCATAGTGTACTTACATCTCTCACATATGGTATTTGTTTGCTGTAGAATTAAATGGTTGTCAGTATACATGATGTCAGTATACATGATTGCCTCAGTATTCCCATGTCAATCAGGCTGGCTGTAGAAATGATGGAGAAACTGTCTCTCCATTATAGCAGGTTTTTACCATATGAGTTATTAGGGAAACGGGTGGGCTAAATCAAGTAGTTTTTGCCCAAGGACCATCAAGCTAGTATGGAAAGGAGTGGTCTAGATAGACCAGTTTTTGTGCTTGGACTATCAAGGGTTGTTAAATTGAAGGACATGGATGATAGGCGTGGCAACGCTACCCAGTGCGCATCTAAGTTACCTTTATTGCAACAGAGAAGCTTGTGAGGGGTCCACTGACAGTTGTCTAGGGAAAAATTGTGTTTCAAGGCATTTGCATCTATACAGGGCACCACTAACCCCCATTGCATGATATGTAGCAATGAGCAAACTTGAGGTGTAAATACAGGCAAAATTAAACAGTTTTAAGCTAATCTGCCAATAGGAAAGTGCACAATGAACCTTCTTTCAGCAACCCCCAGCTCAAACAAGGCTGGAGCCACACTTTTTTTGCCACAGGGGTGCAAGGGACCCTTTCTTAATGTAAGATGGCTGATTTATTGTTCTAGTGTAACAAACACACGTTAGATTCAGCAGATCTGCAACCAGATTATGCTATATAGGCTGAAAATACAGTTGAAAACATGTGCAGACAATATACAGTCACAACAGTAAAAAGTCAGTAAAAATATAGTTATCTGATACAATGCAATTCAAAAAGTTCAACAGAGATACAAAATATACTTATTTTCTTGATACAGAAACATCATGTGTTTCTCCAACCTAAACAGATCAGGCTACCTCCCAGTGTACTACATGGACAATCCACTGACCTCTTGTTGTAAAAACAAGTACTTGCCAGAGTGTAAGAATACACTACTTGATTCAACAGCTAGCTAGAAAATAAATTCACATCAAGTAAATCAGTAGAACAGACAAGGAGAGGCAATTTGTACTTTTTTCAATAGAAGCACAAGGAAAGTTTAAAATTCAGCATTATCAACAGCAGTATACAAAGGGAGGAGCTTATTAACCTCAAGTTACAGTAGTTGTGGACACCTTAAATCACCAGGTTAAAAAAGCACATCAGCAAATGGAAGAATAGGGGAAAATATTAGCAGGGAATCCCGAGCAGTGCTTTAGTTTGTTCAGACTTGAAATATTTTCAGCAAAAGACAAAGGGCCAGAAATTCACAGTGTATTTAAGTATCACTCAAGAGACAATTGAGCAATGAAAGATTCAATAAAGGTATTAAAAAACACTAGGCCAAGCATATTTCTTAAAACAGAAAACATAATGGAGTAGGTAAAACAGATAGAAGCTCTATCACTCACAGACAACAAATATATAAGTTTACTTTCCTCACCCAGCAGGGAATTGCCAGCAGTGTTTTAGTTTATGCAGGCTTGAATCTTGAATCAGGTAAAATAGAAAGCAACTCTATCAGTCACAGAAAAAAAATGCAGGATATTCTTTCCTCACCCAGCAAGCTTGAAATATTTTCATGTGAAAGCGTTTGCCAGGTTAACACAAATGTTTTAACAATATATGTATAAATGGGTCCGCTTCTAAATCTTGAAAGCTCGTAATCTTGAAATTCAAAACACTGAAGCCAAAATCTTAAAAGTTCAAAATACTGAAAACTCAGAATACTGCATTTCATAATATTGAAAAAAAACTACTGGATACTAACACTTACTATACTCCAGCAGAAGTACATAGAGAAACAAATTAAAGACAAAGCATATTAGTTTACTCCAACTATTAGCAGGGGGGGCAAGCCCCCTTGCATCCCCCATGTGGGGGGATGCACCTCCCACACCTCCTGCTAATTAAATATATCAACTCCAAGATCGCACTTTACTACACTAAGATGAGTTATGTTGTTGTATAGCAAATTAAAAGGGAACATGGCTAAGGTTACAACAGGCAGTCATGAAGCACACAATGGTATATTTGCCATTTTCATCTGTGGAGTGTGATCTCTGAGTTGATATATTTAAGTAGCAGGGGCTGTGGGGGGTGCAGGGGGGGCTTGCCCCCTGCTTATAGTTGGAGAAGAGTAATATGTTTTGTTATGTTGTTGTGTTGGAATATTGTAAGTGTTGGTGTACTCTGTTTTTTCAGTATTATGAAATTCAGTATTTTGAGTTTTCAGTATTTTGAACTTTCAGTATTTTGGCTTCAGTATTTTGAATTTCAAGGTTATGAGCTTTCAAGATTTAGAAGCGGACCCGTATAAATAGTACAGTTTCCAAAATGAGACAATTTGTGAAAAGTTAACAAAAATATAATTTGGGGTCTGTGTGTTTTATAACATATTATAGTATTTAGGGAAAGATTATGAATACCCTGACTATTGTCACTGCAAGGAACACACCTTATTGATAACATTACTATTTGTACAGTTTTCATAGCTTTTATTGTTCGCAAAATGTTTGCATTTTTTTATATATTGTGCTTAAGTGTATTTTTCAGAAAATGCTCTGGAATGCAAGATCTGATTAAGCTCCTAGAGGTGTGACATTCCACACTATATAGGTGTTAATGATGTTATTACATAGCCACCTGTAATTTGCCTGCAAATTTGGAAAACATGATACACAGCGTGATTATTTTAAACAGTGTTAACAGCACAGATGTAAACTGTCACTTCAAAATTCAGTTTTCTAAATAAAAATACTTTGCAGTTTGCACTGTTCCTGTGCAGGCAACAGTGCCCTCACTGAGGATAAAACATGAATATAGGACTTCATTTCATTGTTCAGAGCATTTCAATGGGTTGTGCTAAATGGAGAGTCTTTCCTGCAGCTTAATTTGTAGCCCAGCATGGTAGATATTAGACAGCATGATAAAACAGCAAGAAAACATTCCCAGCAATAACTCCTGGCAAGAAAGCCAAAAGAGCACATCTGCCTGATAAGAATGCTTTAAGCACATTACTCTCTAATCTAGTTTTAATTAATACCATTATCAAATTAAAAACAATTACAGAACTAATTTCTAATCCACATAAAATGATCTGGAGTTTCTTTGGGTATATACTTCTAGATACTTTGAACTTCATTAGTACATACATTAAAACCTAGACAGAAAATCAGTGTGACATTATCTTGAGCAAATTAAACTCCTTAAAGCTTTTTTTCTACATTGCATTCTTCAACAATAAAGTCATTTAAAACAGAGGGTATTAGATGAGCATGGAGTTTTTCTGACAAGTTGCTCATTAAGGTTAGTGCATGTTAGACATCAGTCAGCTGTGGTTGAAGGTATAAATGCAAAAAAAAGGTTTAAATGCTGCTGTCCACAAATGTCATTGCAGGTAGACCTGAAATTTAAGGAGGGCAGGTAGCTTTCTTATGGCCACACAATATTGTGATGGCTGCTATGGAACATATTAATAAATAATACTGAGCTCTACACTTTCATCACTTCTCTAACAAGCCAAATTACCTTTAAATATTAAGAAACATCAAGAAAGTATCTATCAGACTGATCTGCTTTGATATGAATAACACTAGCATTCCCTAGAACCGGCAAGACAATAGAGCTGTTTCAAACTTATTATTAGAATCATGCATTTATATACACTGCTGATTTTGACTATGCTGAACAAAGATCTTTGTATAGCCATAAGAAAAAACAAGTGCAAGAATGTGTTGTTATTTGACCATTGTGACTCAGCCTGCGTATGACAGCTCTAGTCACAAAAGGCATACATCGGCCTAGGTTATTTATTCATTTACTAAGAAAGATTGATGGGCTGGTACACAAAGGACCAATTCCAGCTGTGAGCCAGATTAAACAGTTTTTTACTGTTCTAAATAATGCAGAAAATGTTAACTGTCGTTAGTTTACCAACAGACAAGGTTACAGTCAGAAACAGAGCAATGTTTCTTCTTTGTAAAATTCATTGAACTGTAGTCCTTGCAGTATAAAGACAGACGGATATCAATATTCAGGGAGGTGCTGGATGTCCCCTGAAGAAAATAAGCATTCGGTCAATAATCATTGTTGCAATAGTCTTTCTTAATATCTAGTATTGAGGAAATAGTTTCTGTGCATGGGATAAACGCATACAACACACATTTCCTGATTATTTATAACAGCAGAATTAAAGATTTCATATTCAGGGATTGCTAGTAACATAGTCTATTAGTAATCAACATCCCAGTTTCTTACATCAAAAGCTACAATTTGCATTCCAAATTACAATTTCCAAGGTCACAAAGTAACTGTTTACCCATTTAAAGTAGCTACCAGATAGTCAAATATCTAATATGTCTCTACAGGCTCTCCTGGTGAAAATGAAACAGGAAGCCTGGGTATTCTCACTGTCTGCTAATGTCCTTGGCTCATGGAGCAGTCTGTAAGTGTGTGAGCTTCCTGTGCCAACAGTGTGATCAAGCAGATGAAAAAGTAAAGCCTGAAATGGTACTTAATGTCACACAGAGAACATCCACTGCTGTTTGTCATCCTGGTACCTGGGGAGTTTCTGAGCAGAGATGTCAGCTCTTTGTAGAGCATTGATTGTTTCATCTCACTTCTCTGACAGGAGGGAAAGACATGGACTTTAGTGATGGTGGTTGGTATTTCCTGTGTATCTTGGCAGAGGTCCCTAGGGCACCTGAGCTAGGGCACATGATAAATCAACATTATGTCAGAGTTCTACTACAGTCACTTAAAGGATTACTTAAAATCTAAATGTTACGAATAGTACCATTATAACCTGTTTTCACAATAATTTGTATCAGTCACTATAAAAAGCATCTGGGTGCCTAGGAAACCTTTGGTCAGATTCTTTCTTCACTAAATGACACTATCAGCATTTTGTATTACAAAACTATCAAAACATTAACAAAAGTAAATATTTGCCATTTTTGAATGCTGTATAACATTACATATCTTGAATGCATGCATTCCTACAAACATCTGTGCATATTTACATCTAGGTAGCTATTCATGTATACATTATATTCGTATTAACATGTAGTTCCTGATCACATGGGGGCTAGTCTCAGTGCATTCCAACAGCAGAGTCAAATTGTAATACCCCTACTCACAGAGACACACAGACACACACACACACACACACACACACACACACACACACACGCGCGCATGCACACACGCGCGCACACACATACACACACACACACACACACATCTAAATATTCTTGCACTGAAAAAAAAACACAGCATTAACTTCAAACTGAATAAAAATAAAAAAATGCCACACCAGATGCCACAGAGGCCCTAACAACAAAAAGTTTAATTGACAGTTTTAGCGCTTTCATTCCGTCCAAACCAGAACTTCATCAGAAACAAAGTAACAGCTTGTTTTCTTCCATTTTAAAAGCCTTAAAGGTGCCAATGTATATTACATTTAAAAAGATAATACATCAGAAAATATCATAGTAAAATAGTATACATAAGTGTTAAAACCCAACCAAAAAAATAACCTTGAACAAGAAATTTACAAACAGTAAACAATAAAAGACTAAATTAAAATTTTCTTGTTCAATGTTATTTTTTGGTTGAGTTTTACCACTTACGTATAGTATTTTACTATGATATTTTTTGGTTATAGGAATCCAGTGAAACTAAAACCTTTAGGAACTATTCCAAGGCTAACCTCTCTCTACTAAGCAACACCTTGGCTAAATTCCAAGCACCCCCAAACCTAGTAAATACCATAGCATATGCTAATCTATTTACAAAGTCCCTGTGTAGCCATATTGATAGCTGTATAGACCAAACTGTTCCCACTCATATTAAGAATAAGACAAACTCAAAACACAAGCCACCATGGTGACATCACAATATTAATCGGTCATAGAACAAGATAAAACAAATCTTTGCAAAGCATAGGAGGGAAAAAGCCATACATACTAGAAGCCCCCTGAACAATCTAAACAGGCAGTTAAGTGGATTAATTAATACTTAAAAGGCTAAATTTGAAGAAAAAATAGCTTCTCAGGCAAAGGGCAGTATGTCCACAACCTCAGGGGAAATACACAACATTGTAAATGGCATAATCCACACTGAACAGGAAGCTGATACCAAACTCCTCCCACTTCCCCCCGATAGTCCAAAGGAAATACCACATACTATGATTCTCCCAGCCATTAGTAAGGAACATGTCAACAATGCACCTTTCAAGGCCAAAAACACTGTATCAATGAGCCCCGACAGCATCCTCAGATGCTTAGTAAACAGCATGAAACATGAAAACTCTGGTCCACTTGAATCACTTTTCAACTAGACCCTACAGTCAGGTTTTCTTGCAAGGAATGGAAGATGGCTACAGTTGTTTCCCTGCACAAAGGAGAAAGGTGATCCAACCACTGATCTGGGTAACTACAGGCCAATAAGTCTGACCCAGCCTCATATGTAAGGCCATGGAAAGAATCATCGTTCAGGTTCATAGAAGATTACTAGGCTAATCACCATAGAGCCCTTACAAATCTAGTCATATTTATTCCAAATTGCCCCAATTGTCAGTGGTTAGGTGAGTAAAGTTCCCAGATCTAAGGATCTATGGTAATTAGTATTGAATTCTTCTGTCCAGGAGGGACCTGAGTGCCACCCCAGGAGTGAATTTGCAGTCACCCATCCATTGATCTAGGTTGTGTTTGAAGAGGGTCAGGGAGGTGCTCTGTTTATGTGAATTGGAAGCTTATTTCAGAGAAGTGGCAGTCTCTGAGAGATGTATCTATCTCTCCAGCATCATCTGTTCATGTCAGAGGCTAGGTTAAGATCCCTGGAGTGAGTGACCCTCCTGCAGTTTGATTTACAAATGTGTAGCATTTCCATCAGGGCCAGTTCAGCCACTGCACTATAAGCCAGGCACAAGTCACCCCTTAGCAACCTGTAGAAGATAGAATACAGTGACAAGGCTTTCAGTCTTTCCACATAAGACTTGTTTTGTTTACCCTGTAATTTCTTGATGAGAAACTTCTGTGGTCTCTCCAGTTCTTGCAGGTGTCTGGTGAGGTACATGCAAAAGGGAGCATTGTACTCAAAAATTGGTCTGATGAGGGCCGAGTATAATGGAATTATAATATTCTTAGAGCTAGATGTGATGCCTTTACTTATAAGATGTGCCACACAGAAGGATTTCCTTACTCCTGTGGATAGATGGTGGTCAAAGTTCAGGTTGCTGTCAACTTGAGTACCCAGATCATGTGCCACTGGGTCTACACTTAGGGGAGTGCTGTCCATAATGTAATTAGCTTTCCCAAAGGGAATAATAATGCATTTTTTGCATTTAGTTTAATCTGTGGCTTTGTCAACAAATCATTTGTCTACAGTGTATTAACATAATTGGAGGACTCAATGACTGCTCCCAATTTGCAATTGTCAGCAAACTTGATCAGCTACAGACCGTCCAAGTTTGCCTGGACTTATGAGAAGGGCCCATCACAGAATCCTGTGGTACTCCAATGGTGACTGGTCTTTTGCTAGAGGCTGTGTCAACCACTTTAACAGTATGTGTCCTGTCAGTGACCCAATCGGCTACCCATCTGGTAATATAGGGGTTAATTCCCAACTGAGAGAGTTTCTCTATAATACCCGCATGGGAGATTCTGTCAAATGCCTTGGCCAGGTCAAGATAGGTTTTATGCACTGTCTTCCCTCATCCAGGACCTTGGTGACTTTCTTGAAGAAGTCAAGCATGTTTAATAGGCATGATCTACCTTTAACAAATTCCAACTGGGTTGGGTCCAGAGTTTGGAGATTACCTATGTCCTTGTTAATGAGGTCTCTCTCACTCTCTCGCTCTCTTTTTAATTTCTCCAAGTCTTTGGGGTTTCTAACACCATGATAGGAATGGACTCCATTCCTAAGTTAAAGTGTGATTAAAGTTCATGAAATTAGTATTGTTTCAGTCTTTGATATTAGCTAGGAGTACTCTTTGCAGCACCCGCAATGTGCTCAGTAATGACTCCTTTTGCAATTCGTATGGAGTTATATGTATTGGTAACATATCTAAGTATGATTGTAAATTATTTTTCATAAGACCCATTGCTCCTACTAACTACTATTGGAACTGTCTGAATATCCTTCTTCCACATTGCCCTCATTTCTGCCTGCAAATCATGGTATTTTATTACTCTGTGCCTCTCTGTATGTAAGGCACTGTAGTCACTGGGTGTAGTGATTTCAATGATCAATGCTACTTTTGTCTTCTTTTCATGGACCACTATATCTGGTTTTCTAGCATCTATCTTTTGAACTGTTGGTAATGGATGATCCCATGTGATATAAACTTCATCATTTTCTGTAATGCTTTGTGGCTCATGTTCCCAGTGTTTTTCAGCTACTTCAGTATTATAATGTTTGCACAATCCCCAATGAAACAGTCTTGCCACATTATTATGCCTTTCAGTATACAGTCCTTCTGCCATTAGTATATTACAACCAACAACAAAATGTACGAATGTTTCCAATTCTGTTTTACAAAACCTACATTTATCTGTTTCTCCCATATGATCAATGGATTTTGTAAACCAATGTGCATGTAGTCCACTGTCTAGAGCCACTAATATTAACCTCTCATCTTTTGGTTTAAATTCACCTCTCCTTAGCCATTCCTGCATTTGATCCTGATCAGCATGAGGTTGTACCAAGAGTTTTCTATACTTGCAACTACATTTATGCACTTTCCACATTTCTTGCCTTCTCAAACACCATCAAAATTCCTAGCTAGACTAATTAACATAAAAAGTGGACCTCCTAGGATTAAAGAAATAAAATATGAAGGACAGGTGAAATATAAAGATCAAGATATAGTGGACGCTTTTGAAGATATTTATAAGAAATTATACAATATACCCTTATCATCATCTACAGACAGATTTGAGGATTTTATACATAATATAAACTTTCCACAAATTACAGAAGATCAAAGGAAACTCTCACTGTTACATTTAAAAGAGAAAAAAGCTGCAATAAACAAACTAAAATTAGGTAAATCCCCTGGGCCTCATGGATACACATCGGATTTTTATAAGCTATTCATGGAACCTATCTCCAAAGTGTTATTAAAAGTTTTCAACTATATAATACAATATGGTATAACAGACAAATACTTAAATAACTCCAAGGCAGTGTTGATTCCTAAACCGCATTCTGACCAAACAGATCCAGCAAATTATAGACCAATAGCCCTCATAAACACTGATCTTAAGATATTAGCCCATGTTATAGCAAATAGACTTAAGAATATACTCCCCTCTATTATTTCCCAACAACAAATGGGCTTTATGACAAACAGGCAAACAAGTGACAACACCTTCCTTTTAGATACCATTGTAAGACTACTTAATAGGGATAAATGCCCTAGATATGCCCTTACAGTAGATGCAACTAAAGCTTTTGCTAGAGTAAACTTATAC
Source organism: Protopterus annectens (assembly GCF_019279795.1). Classification (NCBI taxonomy): domain Eukaryota; kingdom Metazoa; phylum Chordata; order Ceratodontiformes; family Protopteridae; genus Protopterus; species Protopterus annectens. The sequence continues at coordinate 1,297,290,117 of NC_056729.1, forward strand.
TTTCTCTTTAATATACTGCCTTTATATGGTTTTCCTCAAGAATTCATTAAAATTATCCAGGTTCTGTATCAGAAAGCTTTTACCACTATACAGGTAAATAAACATATAACTAACCCTATACTCTTATCCAATGGTACAAGACAAGGATGTCCTCTTTCGCCATACCTATTTAATCTTTATCTAGAACCCCTCCTTCTGTTTATTTCACAAAAAAACTTTCATCATATTTCCAGAATCCACAATACAAATCTTATATACTCAGCCTTTGCTGATGACTTAAATATATACTTCCAACTCCCCACTACTGACCTCCCAAAAATACTTAAAGTTATTGTTAAATTCTCAGTAGTTTCAAATTATAATTTAAATTTAAACAAGTCACACATATTTCCCCTCAATCCTATAGGGCATAAAGAATTATACTTTCCTATGAGTGAGCTCAAAATAAACTACCAGATAAAATATCTAGGAATAATATTTACTTCAGACTTCAAAGATATTATAAACAATAACCTACTAACTACATGGACTAGTATTCAAAATGATATGGATAGATGGAAGAATATTAATATGTCTCTACTGACAAAAGCTAGTGTTGTCAAGATGATTTTTTTACCAAAAATACTCTTTCAATTAAATGCTACCTTTTCAAATATTCCCCAAAACTTCTTCCTTGCCATGGAAAAAGCTATATCAAGATTCTTATGGTATCCCAAATCTACCAGAATTAAATATGCAAAACTTGTGCTAGCCAAAGATAAGGGGGGATTGGGGTTTCCTGATTTTAAGCTTTACTATAGTATAATTACTGTATACAGACTAATACAAATAATAAACTATGACTCATATATAAATACTTGGACACCCCAGTGGACCAAAATCTGGTATGAACAGTTGAAATCCCTTGGCTGTAATATCAAATCCTTACCATTCTTGAATTTAAACCAGGCTAGCATATACACAAAGAATTTACACCCACTAATTAAAAACATGATTCTTACAACTCAAAAACTATTTAAATCATTGCAATTAGCTGACGCTTTTGCCCTTATACAACCGTTACACCTAAATCTTAATTTACTAATAAATAATAAACCAGTAAATCTAACAAACTACCCCCTGATAAAAGACTACACAATATGGGATATATACCAATGGAAAGACTCTAACACGGGGCAAATGAGACATGAACTCAAACTTCCTATGAAATATAGTATTATCCTTAACCAACTTCATCATCTTATAAATGTTAAATTCCCACAAATACACACTGACTTACAGAACATAGATTTAGTTAAATTAATACTTGAAAATCTTGTGATTAAAGGGAGAACAATTGCTAGGACTTATAAAATTGTAATGAGTGCAAAACATCCGAATTCTTTATTATTTTCAAACTATTGGCAAATGAAAAATCAATCACTGACTGAAGAAAATAAGAAACTCGCCATTGAAAATACAATCAAATTCATCCCTTTCAAGAAGCTGTTATATACACAAATGATGGTAAATAATCTATATTATACTTTATCTAAATTAAATAAATTCAATCCTAACTTTTCGCCCATATGTCCCCATTGTCCGTATCAAACAGTTGATATTTTACATGTCATGTGGAACTGTACTAAGATACACAACTTATGGTGTTCCTTGAGAGTAAGATTAGAGAAGATGGGATATGAAAAATTAACCCTTACTTGGGAGACAGCTATATTGCACATTAATATCAATCAACTCCCAAAAATATTAAAACATGTTTTTATTACAATGTGTGCCCTTATTAAATTCTTTATTACAAAGAATTGGAATGTCATGTCACCAATTACATGGGAAAATTTTAGCAATCTTGCTATCAAATATATCTCATCTCACAAATTAATGTATTCAAAAACAAAAAACAAACGCTATTATCAGAAATATTGGGGTTACTTGCTAGATATAATTCTTGACAAATAAAATTTGCCTACAAATTGTCATGAAAAGCTAACCTTTAAATAAGAAATGAATGCAGTATAACCAGACTTTCTTGCATCTTCTCCCTTTTCTTAGTATATATGTAACTAGATATTTTCCCTAAACATACAAATAAATATTTAAATTTCTATTTTTACTTTATATATAGACTATCCCTATTCTAACTATCCCTATTGAGACCAAATGAACATAAGAATTCTCATACTTTACTTGACGATGTAGTGACTTCTTGTGTATATATTGTATATATATATATATATATATACATATATAATTTTCTCGGAACGAGATTTTTGTCTGTTTTCTTTAGATAGGTATTTGTATTGTTTATTTGTGTTTTTGAGTTACCGTATTGTTATTATTTGAAAAAAGAAAATTGAAATAAAGAGATTTTGGAAAAAAAAAAAAAAGACCAAATGACATTCTTATATCATTCTCCACCTCTCACTCAGTCATCTGGAGGGAAGAAACAATTACGTCAGGCTGTTGTTAGTTGACTTCAGTTCAGCATCCAGTACAGTGGTTCCAATGCAGCTTATTGACAAGCTTGTGCATCTTGGAGTTAGCACCCTCATGTGCAACTGGATCCTTGACTTCTTGACAAACAGACCTCAGAAAACATGTGTGGGCAACACCTCAGGATGCATAATAATCAATACTAGTGTTCCTCAGGGTTGTCTGCTAAGCCCTTTGTTGTTCATCAACCTCACCCATGACTGTTCTGCAAAATACACCACCAATCACATCATTAAGTTTGCAGATGATACTACGGTTGTGGGCCTCATCAAAGGGGAGGATGAAAGAGCTTACAGAGATGAGGTCTACTCATTCATTGACTGGTGTGCTAAGAACAACCTTGACCTGAATGTCAATAAAACAAAATAAATCATTACAGACTTCAGGAAAAGGTCAACAACACACTCACCACTCATGGTAAATGGTGAAGAGGTGGAAAGGGTCAAATCTACAAAGTTTTTAGGGGTGCAGATTTCGGAGGATGTCTCTTGGACTGTGAACACTGAACAGTTGGTCAAAAAACAAAACTCCCTTTACACATTTGCTTCATTACCTGCCCATTACACTTCAAAAGGGAACTCAAACTTCATCTACTTAAACCCAAAATGTGCCCCTGCCAGGACCCTACTTAACCTCTCCATACCCTTGTATTTGCATTCCCATGACACAATTATTTTTTCATACTAGGCTCTACCTGTTTCACTTATCAACCCAATAATTGCTTAACTAGTACATTCAAACTCACATTACTGTAAGCTTAAATTCTGCTGTCCATTTTTTGTATATCTTGTACAATGCCACTTGTATTTTATGTGTCTGTTTCTTGCACTAGGATTTTTGACCTACTGTATTTTAAGAAAAACAAAACCACAGTCTGAGACCAAAGACTGGTTTTGTTTTTCTTTGGAATATTTTTTGCACTTTTTCGGTGACTACTGTATTTTAAATTGCACTATCCTGGAGTCTTACTTTACTAATTATACTGTAAACTGTTTTTTTAACTGGAGCTTTTCTCCTCAGGTCTCCACTGAAAATGGGCTTCTGACCCAGCTGGACTAACCCGGTTAACAAATGTCAATAAAATAAATATAAAATAAAATAAAAAGCACACCAATGTCTTCACTTTCTCATAAGGCTTAAAAAAGCAAAGCTCCCACCTACTGTTCCTTCCACATTCTACAGAGGAGCATTCTCACTAGTAGATTCACAGTCTGATTTGGGAACAGTACAATAGCAGAAAGAAAGACGCTAAAGAGAGTGGTGTGAGTTGCCAAAGAAATCATGGGCACAATCTTACCATGGATCCAGGATCTCTTCAAAGCAAGAAGCACTAAATGTGCATCCAAAATAATTCATGACCCCTCTCACCCTGCAGATGGCTGGTTTACACAACTATCTTTGGGCAAGAGATATCGGAGTATCTGCTGCAGGACCACCAGATAATTAAACAGCTTCTGCCCAACAGTGTTGAGACATAAACTTCGATGCCAGCCACTGATTATTTAGTCAGTAATCATTTGCAATATGTAGCTCAGCTGAAAAGTGTGCGATATCTTTTTTTACTCTTTGATCTAGCATTTTCTTATTCATGTGCAATTGCCTGCTGTTTGTCTGATGCAGATGAACAAGGGAGGACAATCTTAACATGTGCAGTCCTACACTGTCATGCTGCTATGTACAGTATTCTTATGAATGTCTGGGGGGCTTGTGTGTTTTTGCTGTTATTATTGTTTTATTTATCCTTCTGTGGGTCTTGTACTGAATATCTTTTTTGAATTTAAATATTATACTGTTGTTCTTGTTATCCTTGCTTCATACGTACTCTCTGGTGAGTTGATACTCAGAATTTAATTTAGGCTGCACTTGTGTAGTCCTAAATGACAATACAGTTTACTTTGACTTTGAAAAAGTTTTGAGCACTTGCAGCTGTGATTTCAGTTCCTCATCTGATGAATCACACAGTTTTAAATCATTAAAGGAAGCCAATCTGGTGGTCCCCTGCCATAAACAAACTGTACAACAGAAGGAAGAAACTGTGGCAAAAGAGAGTAAAATCCATGAGTGGAGGAGCTCCCTGGTCAGCCTTAGTAAGAAGCTGTGATCCCTGATAAAATCCTCCAAAGCTAGTTGTCCTGGTCCCCTTCAATAACACATCATACCAAATGACATTTGATGACCTTTATTACATTTCCATAACATAGCTTTGATCACCAACTTTATTAATTACAACTATTCATGATATAATTGATACTAGAATACAGCATAACATCCTTGTAATGTTAATCAGGGCAGCGTACCTACTCACCCTGCCCCAGTAAGCAGTGTCCGTACTTCTACTCACTTTACTTATGAAGCAGCATCCCATCTCACTTCATATACCATTCATTGTAATGTTAATCAGGGCAGCGTACCTACTCACCCTGCCCAACAAGCAGGGTCCATACCTCTGCTCCCTTACTTTACCTATGAAGCAGCGTCCCAACTCACTTCATACACCATCCATTGAATTACCATCCACCAAATAAACACCATCCTTACCTCAGCTTGCTTATCTATTCAGCAAGCTTCCTCCAACTACTCATTTCCTTTCCCCAGATCCTTGAAATGAACATCCAGACATCAGAGGGGGAACAGAAGAGGGCAAGCCTATCCCTCTTCTCTGCCAACCAGCCTGACCAGGCTATTCCCCCTCCTTTCTATCCAAAATTGTTCAACCCACTACTTCCCATAAAGGGAAAGGGTCAAGCCAAACATCATTCGGTGTACCCATCATCTGTAAAGCACCTGAGAATCCCTACATAAACTCGCCTTGCCATACCATCAGTGAAACACCCCTAATGAAACTAAAGTAGAATTACCATGACCGCACTGTACCACCAGAACATCCATATCAACAGAAAACATACCCTTTTAACCTGCTTCCTTCAAAGCTGAAATCATGGCTCAACCTGAACAGATTGACAACCTATAACCACAACAAAACCACAGACTATAACCTCTTGAACTCAATTCGACACCCAGTCAAAACAACTAGTATCAAGTCTCACACCCAGGACCCTGACAACTGTAGTATATCACCCTAGCCCACCAATTACCTAGTTCTGGACTTAATTATCGTAGAGAATAGTCTAACTCTAAAACTTTAAATGTCTTAATTTTAGACGACAGAAAACCAGCACCACTTGACCTGGTTCCTGAAAACTCGCCTATGCTCCGCAATGAAGTACTCGTTCCTGAGCTCTTGAATGTTGTGACTCAACTTCTCCTATGGAATCCCCACACTCTCCATAAACCATCCCCAGAAGTTTGGCCCTAGCCCCCACCTACCTTTCTTTACTTGCCACCCCATACCCATGCAATGCTCAGCTCCCAAACTACTTGATCACCGTGCTCTAACATGCCTTAATATGATCATTCAGACCCTCATTGTGCCCCATGCCTGTGGCAAGAACATCCTTCCTATCAAAAAGCATCACCTTTCAGATCCACTTTCCAGGCCACTGTATGAGGCCTTCTGCACTTCAGAAATTTCAGCCAGTAACTGTTGCCCAATTGAGCTCACCACATGTCACCTCCTTGCTCTCCACTGCTTCCATCATCTGTGAACTCACTGTGTGGCACCAACTGGTACTCGTGAAACCACCATCCAATGACCCCACAGCTTATCTGACACCAAAGCATGATCATCTGCAAACTCACTGCATCTCCCCACTGGAACTCTGCACACCATCATCTAAAACAATACCTGGAAGTCTTGGCCTCCCCTTCCATCATCTGTGAATTCACTCTATCGCCACCACTGATACTCGGCACACCACCCCCCCCCCCATCTACAAAGAAAAGTACAGAATTAAACCCTCTAATAGTAACAATAAAGCTCTATCTTATACCCACCTAGTCCAAATTACAACCACAGTGTTCCAACATCCCATCTGCAAGAAAGAAAAGGACATGTAAAACATCGGAAATACATAACACATTCCAAATAACACATTCCAAGACCTCTTCAAGGACAACTGTGCTTCACATGAACGGGGAGCCTGTTCCACAGATGGGATAGTCTCTCTGGAATATATACCTATCTCTCCAGCAGGACCTATTTATATCACAGGCAAGCTCTAAGTCTTCAAAATGGGTAATTCTGGTGTGGTTTGTTTTGTGGATATGCAGGAGGTCCATCAGAGTGGGTTCTGACAAAGCCCTGTATGCCAGGCATAGGATTGGCATTATCCTTGCCCTAGTATACATAATATGTTTTGGCCTCCCAAGACCAATGGAGGAACCAAACTGGCAATTAACTTTGGTATAAGAGACCCACAGACAATTCTCAAACTTGGACAAAGCACCTGCATTACAAATTTATACTGAGACCCGAACAGCAGTCTGCTTTAATTGCTAAGCATTATGTGTCTATTTATTTATTTAACTTTTGACAAATAATATACTTAACTGCCCTGTGACCCTCCCCATCACAGTTGTTCTTAGGGTGATATATAAACCAGTTGCCTGTGGCCCACTGGACAGACTCCTTCACCCCAACCTACTTCCTGCAGTCCTCTAGGAAGAATGTATATGGCTGTTAGTGAATCACAGACAGCTCTCAACTGTAAACCACTCCGGAGATAATAGACACTTAGTATTAAGCTGACATCTACAGCATAAGGAAAAGTGGATTAATAAATGTTACCAGATGCAACGTCTTCAACTATAATTACCGCGCTTATGTATTAAGTGTAAGTCACCACCTGTATCCCAAGCAAATGTCACCGATTCTGTTAAACCTTAAGAACCACACTGCTACTTAGTTTTAGTCACCTACAAATAGCGAATATTGAAGCTTGAAAATGCCTCCAGGCCTGACCACACCACTGAATGTAACTCAGCCTGCTGTCATAACCTCACTGACCAGAGCCATGAGAGAGGCTAAAACTACATCTCACTTCTCAGGCTAGATATGTTTGCCCCCCCTGTCAGCAGGGTCAGGTTCCTGCATTCTCAAAATATTCACCTTTCAATTTACACCTACCAAATCTGCCATGCTTAGTTTGATAACATTATCAGCATATTATCCTCCTGTGCCAAAATGGTCAATTTTGTCAAGTTGTTTTGCAGACATACCTTACCTGTAACCCCATTAATCAGTTTACCAGATTTCAGACCTTCAAGGATTTAGGCACACTGGTATAGTCAATGAAATATACTCACTAAAAATGCCAACCCCACCACCACCCAATTACTGCCTGCCCCTCCTACTTCTGACCCAAGAAACCCCAACTTCGACAGCAGTGTTAGAGAGAAAGGCTACTGTGCCCTCCAATATTTTCCTAAGTTCATACCAGACTCATAGCACTCCCCCACTATGATTCCCTATTCAAACCACTTTAATGCCATACTAAAGGGGGCAAGAACCATTAACATCCAAGGGTTATACCCGTACCTCCCAACCTATTAAGTACATATGCCATAAATGACAAATCTCAACTGCTGACATTTAGCAGGTGACTGTCCCTTTCTCCTAACCCAGTTGTCCAAACCTCCCAACCTGCAGTATCACATCTCACACATGCATGGAGGCAGCTGCATGAGCTAAGCAAACCAACACAGGATGATTTGAAACATACTGCTTTACAAACTTTAGAAAGTGGACCAAATAACCAGTTTTGCCTTATGAATTTTCTGAAGGTTAAGAAACCTGAAACTTAATTGCCTATCATTTTCCAACTTCATCCTTTAATGACTTGCCACTATATTGCTGAAGAGACAACTATGTCTGATGAGCCCCTCTTGCCACTTTTATAATAAGCAATCCACAAGTTGACACCCCGTTTACTACAAGTGCTCAAGTAAATTACCAAGATGGAGCTGTCCAGGCATTTTCACACACAAACATACCCTACACCTTTAAACATTGCTGTTACCAGCTGGAGCAGTTGTGTGAATAAGCCTTTCAAAGAGCGAGGGCAGCCTGTCAATCAGTCCTCCAAAACATTTTATTCGGTAATCATTCTTAAGTCTGTTAGACATCTGTGAAATAAAAGGCAGCGTTGGCAGTAAAACTGACATGGTTTTAGGCATTTTAATATGTCAGTCACAATTCTTAATAAATTACTATATTCCTTAAATGAGCTACATTGCACGGGACTACAAGAAACAAGCTAATTTATCACTTAAAAGCGGTATCTCAAAAGGTACTTCCAGATTATGGGAGTGCCTTACAAAGTACGTCATCTATACAGTTAAACATAAAGTGTCTGATCACTAGCCAGCTGAATAAAATCCACGGCAAACTCTTTGCCCTCTAAAGTACCCTAACGGAGTCATTCGCACTTCAGCTACACAAACCGGGTACTTCTTAAAAACACTATCATTCTAAACTTGTAGTTTTCCACTCCCCCATAGTTTCAACCCCGTTCTGGATCTGACAAATGGAAACCTCCCCATTTACTCCTCTGAGTCACTCCACATCTGCATTGAGCAGCCATTACTCGGAGGCCCAACCACGTGTCATGACAGCAACAGTCGGAGTTAGCAAAATATATCTATGTACACTCTGAACCCCAACATCAGTCAGAAAGGCAGGCAAACTAAGTGGAAAACAGTAGGACTGCTCATGCAGTGCACCTTGTTGACTACAAACAACTCCGGACCCAAACCCCAGTGACCAAAACAGATACTCAACATCTCTTTTACAGAATGGTAATCCAATCCCAGCCTCGCTTGAGAATGGACATTCACCGATCATTATCCTTTATGAATTATTTATCTAAATGATCAGTTTTTTTTTTTTTTTTTTTTTATTAGTTCTAAATTGACAGCACATGCACGCCACCCCTACTGTCACCAGAGTACCTCTAGCCTGCGAAAACACTCACCTTGCACACAGAATGGCCAACACAGTGGGCAGAAAGAAGGAAAGACAGAAACTTAACCCAACCTCTGACACTACCCCACAGGCCTAAACTGACAGCTAAAGCTCCACCGACAACAACCATATTGGTGAAACAGCAACCAAGAACTATCCTGAGACCACGCTCCTGCCATGGAGCCTAAAATATAAACAAGTTATAGCTATGACAGACTTAATAAGCCAGACTTAACTCAGCAACAAACGCTTTTGTCAGTAAAGGTAGCAAGTCAATAAATCGACAGATGTGCAGTACCATGACTCTTCTGAAGGATGCCCTTTCAGAACGCTACCTTACTTAAACCCCCAACTACCACCCACAGCTTAAGACTATATGCCAAAACTGCTCTTCCTCCCAACTTTGATGACAATGCTTTTACCAATCAAAGTAGCAGCTCTGAAGGATGTCATTACAGGAATTCCAAGGCCTACCTGACCACACCAGCACCCAAAGGTCGTCCTGGACGTAGAACCTGCAATAGCAAGTTCACGCCAAAATGTGACTGCTTAACCCAACTACACTAGACTAAACCTCTTAAGCCCCTCCCCATCATCTCACTTCCTCTCAAACATCCTTTCCTCCACTTAACCCTTTCACCTCCCCAACCCACTTAATTCCCCTTAATATTAACCTAACACCCCCCATGAAGATGTCCCGGGACAACTTAGTTTGTGCCAAACTTCATTTACGAAAACAAAATCGCCACTGATTCTAAAGACAACCACAAAGCATTCTATAGCTATGTCAAGAATCTCAATGGCAACACTCAGATCTGCTCTGAGTTACAGCACAATGGCACTAAATATACAGACCCAACTGATATTGCCAACATCCTGGCAGATAGGTTCAGTGCTAACTTTACCCCCTCTCACCCCCTAAAGAGCCCATCTCTATACCGGAAGAATGCAAAGTTCCTGTAGTCACGGCTGCACAAGTAAAAACCACACTCTCCAAAGCCAAGAACACAGCATCCATGGGACCAGACAACATCCCAGGCTGCATTCTACATGAACTACAGAACGAACTGGCACCCCACCTAAGTACCATGTTCAGTCATAGCCTCACCTCAGGTTTTGTGCCTGCTGAATGGCGCACAGCAATGGTTATCCCACTCCACAAGCATTCCCCATTAGCCTGATGAGCCTGGTCTGCAAGGCCATGGAACGTATCATAATGGAACTTCTAAACAAAGACATTGGTAATCTCTAAACTCTGGACCCTACCCAGTTCAGGTTTATAAAAGGCAGATCATGTCTCCTAAACCTGATAGACTTCTTTGAAGCAGTCACCAAAGCCATAGACAAGGGTAAGGTGGTTCACACAGCCTATCTAGATCTTGCCAAGGCTTTCAACACCATCCCCCACTGTGGAATTATAGATAAACTCACTAAACTAGGTATAAATCCCTATGTCACAAGCTGGGTTGCCAACTGGCTCACTGACAGAACCCACATTGTAAAAGTAGCAGACTCCAAATCCGACTTCAGACCAGTGACAAGTGGAGTACTACAAGGTTCAGTCCTGGGTCCTCTCCTGTTTGGTATCTACTTCTCTGAAGTGCAGGCTAACACAGAAGGTCTTTGGCTAATGAAGTTCGTAGATGACTGCAAACTAGGGGCCATAATCGAAACTCCTAATGATGTGGACATCCTACAAAAGGGCCTCACTGAGACAGATGCCTGGTGTCAAAGCCATGGCCTCAAGCTCAATGCCAAAAAGTGCATTGTCATCCCCTTTGGTAAAAACTATGTACCCATGAACTACAATATAGGCAGTAGTATGCTTAACACCAAAAGTTTCATAAGAGACCTTGGGACACAGGTGGACAGTAGTCTCTCCTTTGATAATCACATCACCACAGTAGTCAGGAAATCCTTCTACATGGCACACCTCATCACAAAAGGTTTCTCATCCAGAAAAAAAGAGGTCATTGTTCCCCTCTACTCATCACTCATTTGACCCATTATAGAGTACAGCGCCCCTTTTGGTATGTACCTCACAAGACATCTACAACAACTGGAAAGGCTGCAGAAATGCCTCACAAAGATTACTGGCCTCAAACAGATGCCCTATGCAGACTGTCTCAAAAAACTCTAGCTTTACTCCGTCGCATATCGCCTACTCAGAGGTGATGTCTGCCTAACATACAAAGCTATGTCAAACCCAGAGCTGTTGGACATGCTCCACGTAAAGAAATCCCAATCCCTCCGAGCTACATGCTCTAGGGACCTAAACCTTGTCACCACAATAAACAGAATATGCCAGAGGGATAGATTCCTGTCCCAGAGACTTCCCATACTCTGGAATAAACTACCTATCTATATCAAACAAAGCTCCTCATTAGCACTCTTCAAGAAAAATCTTGATGATTGGATGGGAAATAGGAAATTCACCCCAGGGATCACCTCTGTGGCTCTGCTCGACAGTGGCACAGGAAAATAATTTTCTTGGGTGGCAAAAGCCAGGGAACCTTTTTGGCTGGGCTTGTATATGCCCCAAGGCCGATAGCCTAGTACCTACCTATGAACCTATGAACCTATCTATAATAAGGAGATGAGAAGTCTTTACCTTTTGTTGTTTTCTGGAAGCCAGATTGTAGCCATGACCTAACCTGTTAAGTAGACAACTTAATGGGTTAAGGGCAAGACAAAAGAAAAATGGTGACAGAGAGTCACCCTGGAATATTCTCCTTTGAATTTTTATCCTTGGAATAATAATTTGTCCATTGTCATGGCTTAACTGCAAAGTAGTTTGCCACTGTTTCATGGTTGCTATAATGTAATCTATCAGTGTAGGATATATCTTATACATTTTTAAGCACTCTTTTATCCATGAATATGGGATACTGTCAAATGCTTTTTTGTAATCTGCCCATGCCATACTTAGATTCTTCCCCTTTTTACAGTTCTCCATTATGACTTTATTTAACAGCAAATTATCCTTTTTCTGTATTACTTTCTCTATAATACCTGAGTGGGGAATTATGTCAAATGCCTTGTCTAGGTCAAGATAGATGGTATGCACTGTCTTTCCCTCATCCAGAGCCTTGGTAACTTTCTCGAAGAAGTCAGCCATGTTTAACAGGCATGCTCTACCTTTAGCGATTCTGAACTGGGTTGGATCCAGAGTTTGCCAATTACCTATGTCCTCATTAATAAGGTCCATAATGATTCTTTCTCATGGCCTTGCAGATGAGGCTAGTCAAGCTTATGGGTCTATAATTCCTAGTGTTGGCTGATGGTCCTCCTTTGTAAAAAGGAATTACTGTTGCTATCCTCAATTCTGCAAGAACATAGCTAGTTCGCAGGCAGTGGTTAAACAGGGATCCAAGTGGGTCTGGTTGGTCATGTTTTAAGTTGTTTAAAAGGGAACCTGGGATGTTGATTGGCCCGACTGATACCATGTTTTTGGCCTTGGAGAGCACTGAGATGACCTGCTCTCTTCAGATAATAGGCTGAAGAATGGTGGCAGGTATACTTTGGGGGATGAGTGGAGGGGTGGGGGGGTGAATATTGCTACAAACCTGTCAGCTAGCAGGTTGGCTATTACCTCCAGTTGAGTATGGGTGGTGCCATCCACGGGTCTATATTAAAATCTTGAATATGATATTGTCGACACGAGAATACCGAAAGCGCACTACATTGAACGTTTAAATGGAAAATCTCCATAAGGGAGATTTCCGTTTACTTCAATGTAGTGCGTTCTTGGAGTTGGTATATTTTAGTAGGTGGGGTGTGAGGGGTGCAGGGGGGCTTGCCCCACCTGCCTACACACTATTTAGTTGTTGTTTTTTTTTTATTTAGTATTTTTTTTTTTTTTGGTTTCGATGGTTTAAGACTTCGATCACTAAAACCTTCAAGATTATAATATAGACCAGCCATCCACGACCAGTTCAGCAGATACCTCGGTATTCCCTTTTAGATTTCAGACATAGTTAAAGAATGCCTTGTGATTAGCTTTAGTTAGGGAGGCTATTTTTCCTTCATAATTATCTTTGTAGGACTTGACAAGATCTCTAATTTATTTGCTTAAGATAGAGAGAGAGATTTCTTCCTCTTGTTCTTAGGCATTAATTTCTTTATGTTGTCGTATAGCTTATTTATACTAAGGGTCCACCAGGATAACTTGTTTTTTCAGCAAGACTTGGTTTTAATCCAGTCTGGTACAGCCAATTCTATACAACTGCTTAAGTGGTTATACAGCATATTTATGTACAGCACTGCATAGCAGTCTGTGTTCTCTGCATTCAAGGGGGCTTTGAAACTTGTAGTTTGTCTTTGAAAAATTCTTAAGCATCTTTGAGCTTGATGGAGTATCTGGTCTTATGATTACATTGAATGAGACTTATTTATGGTCTCATCTTACCATGGAAAACATCACACAGGGGAGGGCGCAATGCTCTCCCATGTTAGTGAGCACTACGTCCAGGATATTTGAACCTCTTGTGGGTGCGCTGACTAGCTGTTCCAGAGTATTTCCATTAATAAAGTCCAAGAACCACTGAGACAGCATGTTTGTGGTTGTGTATGTTTCCCAGTAGGATAATTAAAATCACCCATGAGTAAGGTGTTGAGCTGCATGGCAACTGACTCCAGTAAGTCCAGGTATGTGGTATGCTTTTCCTGTTTCATGGTGAGGGACCTATAGCTAGATATGATGTAGTAGGGTCTTTGCCTATAGTTAATTTGACATGGAGTAGCTCAAGAGAGTCATACTGTTTGACCAGTCTCGAGGTATACTTATCCTTAATGAAAATGGATACACCTCCCCCTTTGGTTCTTACACCCTTAGCTTGTGGTCTGAATATACGGGAAAGCATTGTAGCCCTACATGGCCAGGGTACTTTCCATGCCTTTGAACCATGTCTTGGTGACTGCACAGATGTCAACATCTTCCAAAGTGAGGAGTGTTTCCAGAGAGTGCAGTTTCTTGCTTAGCCTCCTAGAATTAAGCAGCAGTACCTTGATTTTATCTAGAGAGGATGTTGATATGTTGGGAGCTTGGTTATGTTAACACTGCCTAAAAAAGGCACAGCAGGGGTAGTTAATGCCTTTGCCAGTATCCAAAAGCCTAGAGGAGATAGGGGCATGCCATCTCCAGCAAAGCAGCTTGGCCTGTCAACCATGTCTTCCCAGGCTGATAGATATTGCATCTCCTTGTACTGACACCAGAAGCTAAGCCAATTGCTAAAGTCAGCAATTTTTGTTTGCATTGTGGCATCAAACTTGGAAAAGGCAGAATACTGCTTAACGCTAGGCTTATACTGCTTATGACACATAATCTGAAAGCTCAGTCATGTTTCTCTTCATATGGTCCAGTGAGGAAAATCTCATGTAATTCAACTCCACGTGGACTATGACAGAATTATGCCATTACTTTTTGGTTGAGTGACTAGATAGATCCTGGCACCTGACAGGCAGCTAATTGCAACCTGCTCATTATCCAGCCTGGTGAGGGGAACAGCCATGTTTTTCACAATGGAGTCACCTAAGACCAATAAATTAGGTTTTGTGGTGTTCCATCTTATGGCCTTATATGCTGAGACACTGGTGTGCATGTTATTAGGTGTTCTGGTTGTTTTTTGAATTGTTATGTGTGTGCTTCCTCCTTTTGGGAGGCCTCTGATCTTTTGGTAAGTTACTAGTGAGTATCTCCGCATATGTGGGTTTGTGTGAATGTCCTTATTTAGTGTAGAAAGTGTGTGTGTGTTGCCGTTTGGCATTCAATTTGTTCTTATGTGAGAGTCTTACCTGCAATTTCATAGTGTAACTACATCTCTCACATTAAACAGTTGCTTATTTCAGGAGTAAATGGTTGCCAGTATACATCATAGGCTCATGGGAAGTTACTAGGCTATTGGCCTTGAGGCCCTTACAAGCCTAGCCAAGACTTTAGCCCATGTTCCAACAAGTTAGCACCCTGTGCCACTATACAGTAGGGACACAGGTGGAATCTCAAGCATGTATTTTCTGTTCCCTATCCAGTTATCCAGGTTGCGCTTAAAAAGGTTTAATGAGGTACTCTGCTTTACGTGGAGAGGGAGTCTATTCCACAAAAGGGGGAGTCTCTGGGATACAAATCTGTCCTGCCAAGAAGTCCTATTGATGTCACAGACCAGGTTGAGGTAGCACGTGCAGGTTACTTGAGTGGAGCTTGACTTGCGGATATGCAGCAGTTCCATCAGGGTGGGGTCTGAAATTGCTTTGTATGCCAGACAAAGGTCACCTCTAAGGAGTCTGTAGGAGACTGAGTAGATGGACAGGGCTTTTAGCCTATCTGTGTAGGGTAGATGTTTGAGACCCTAGATTCTCCAGGTGAGGAACTCTGTGGTCTCTCCAGCTGCTGCATGTGCTTTGTGAGGAACATGCCGAAAGGGGCATTGTACTCAATAATGGGTCTTATAAGGGAAGAATACAAGGATGTTATGATCACCTTGTCCCTGGATGAGACAATTGCTATATTGCCTCAGGATGCCCATGTTTGTCAGGATGGCCAGAGAGATTATGGGAAATGGCCCATCCATGAATGCAGTTTTATTACAGTGGGCCTGGCACGCATGTCCCTTATGGACAGAGGAAGCTTATCAATGCCTAGCCCATAATGTCCTGTTTGGATGTGAGTCATCATTATTCTTTCAGGGGTCATTAGCCTAGTAACAATCTATGAATCTGTGAGGAGGGAGAAGTACATAAGAATGTCTAGGAAATACACATGAATAATGTTTAGTAGGTAACTGATTCTAGCTTGTGAGGATATTTTGGAGAAAAGTTGTAATGAGATTCACTGTGATCGCTAGTTGCAAATGTATGGATTTTGGTACAGGCCTACTTAAACTTAAGTTGCAGGACTGATGAGATTCTAGTTAGCAGATGAACATATTATTTGAGGGACAAGAAGATGTGGCTATGGCAGCTCCTTCTTTATCTGTTGGACTGTTTTACATTTATGTAACATAATTCACAGATTTGTTGATCATAGGATCATAAGAAGTTACTAGGCTAATGGCCTTAGGGCCCTTACATGCCTAGCAAATTCTGCCCTTGTTTCAATGATCAGCACCTATTGTCCTTATCCAAGACAGACACAGGTGGAACCCCCAAGGTGAATTTACGGTTACCCATGCAATCATCTAGATTGCACTTGAAGAGGGTCAAAGAGGTGCTCTGCTTGACATGAATTGGGAGTCTGTTCCACAGGTGAGGTTACCTCTGGGAGACATATCTGTCCCTCCAGCAGGTTTTATTAAGGTCACATACCAGGTTATGGTCTTTAAAGTGAGCAACCTGCAAGTCATTGGACATATGGATATGTAGCATTTGCAATAAAGTAGAGGTCAGAGATTGCCTTATTCCCAAGGCAGAAATCCTCTCTGAGTAGTCTCTATGAAACAGAGTAAAGTGACAGTTATTTCAGATGATCCACATAGGACAGATGCTGAAGACCTTGAATTCTCCTTGCAAGGAACTTTTGTGGTCTCTCCAATTGCTGCAGGTGCCTAGAAAGGTGCATACCAAAAGGGACACTGTACTCAATTATTGGCCTGATGAGGGAATAGTACAGGGAGGATATAACTTCTTTTTTTCTGGAGGCAATGCTCTTGCTTATGAGATGAGCAATATAGAATCCCCTTCTTATCACTGTGGTGACATGGTGATCAAAGGTAAGGTTGCTGTTAACCTGTGTGCCCAGGTCTCTCACCACTGAGTGCGTACTTACTTGTTGCTGTTGATGTGGTAGTTATCTGGAACATCTCTCTTACTGAAAGCGATGATAATACATGTTTTTGCATGCAATATTCAGTTTAAGGCTGTGACTTTGGCACTAATCATTTGTTTGTGTAAGACCCTCTTGTAAGATGTTGACATTGTTTAGGGATTCTATGACTGCTTCCAGTTTGCAGTCACCAGCAAACATTGTCAACCACAGACCTTTAGTTTTTTTGTTTGTACTTTGGAGAAATAGATTCCAAACAGTAGATGTCCCAGGACTGATCCCTGTGAAACACCACTGGTTATGGGCCTGCTGTTGGAGGTCCTTATTTTGATTGTATGGGTTCTATCAGTGAGCCAGTTAGAGACCCACCTAATGATATAAGGGTTGATACCTAGCTGGGTGACTTTGTCAATAATCCCTGAGTGGGGAACAGTGCCAAAAGCCTTGGCCAGGTCCAGGTAGGCTGTATGCACAGCTTTCCCTTTGTCCAGGGCTCTGGTGCCTGTCTCAAAGAAGTCCACCAGGTTTAACAGGCATGATCTCCCTTTGACAAATTCAAACTGAGTAGAGTCAAGTATTTGTAGATTACCTATATCTTTATTGATAAGGTCCTTGATGGTTCATTCCATGGTCTTGCAGATAAGACTAGTCAGGCTAATAGGTCTATAGCTCCCAGGGTACAATGGGACAACAGTGGCCATTTTCCATTCAGCTGGGATGAAGCCAGTGCTTAGACTATGACTGAAAAGAGTACCCAATGGCATTGCTAATTCTTGTTTGAGCCCATGTAAGACACAGTCTGGGATGTTATCAGGTCACATAGATGCTGTGTCTTTAGCCTTAGACAGGGCGTTTCTGACCTGCTCTCTAGAGATACAAGGTGGGAGACAGGTGGAAGGAATGTTATGGGGTATGTGTGATGTAGGACAGAGGAGTGAAGTTTTCATAGAACATGTTGGCTTACAGGTTTGTTTTGTCCACAGGCTCAGTGTGTGTGGTATCATTAACTACCAGTTTGGTGCAAATTTGGGTCTTACCTTTTAGGCTATGGATGTAACTAAAGGATGCCTTATGGTTGTCCTTAGTTGAGGATGCTAATTTGTATTCGAAGTTTGCTTTGGAGGACTTCACAAGAAGTCTTATTTGCTTGTTTAAGCTGAGGAGGGAGGGTTTCCAGTCTAGGGCATGCTCCCTCTTATTTTTGGACACAATTTCTTCCTCTTATTGCAAAGCCTGTTAATGTTAGTTGTCCATCAGGCAGGTTTGCTCTTCCTTGAAGAGCTTGTATTGGTCCTACACTGCAAAAACTCAGCTCTCAGAATAGAAAATGATGTAAATATTACTTAAAATAAGCAAAATTATCTGCCAACAAAACAAGAACATTTTACTTGCCAAGAATATTTTAAAACAAGTAAATATTTCTAGCCTCCAAACCCCCATGTGCATCTTAAAACTAGTGCATTCAGACTTAAAACAAGTAAATAAACTAGCGCATTCAGACTTAAAACAAGTACATTTGTTTAATACAGAGAAAACAAATTAAGATTTATTTTCTGAATATGTAGGAAATTTTGCTTTAATTTAGAAAGTGTTAGCCATTGTCTTGAAACATTTTTAGGAATTATATGGAACTTTTTCCACTCAGCCATAGCTGTTCTATATGAAGAGGTCATGTTATGGTCATGGATAGTATCTGACAGTACTTCAGTCTGCAGCACAGAGAGAAGTGTCGCAATGCACTTAGGATATGTAAGGTGAAAGGTGTAACAACATGCCAGGAGATACATCACAATTTCATAAATGTCCTCTTTTGGTAAGGTCACCAAAGGTATGGTTCCAATGGCCAGTAAGCAGCTGGTTTTGCAGACAATCATGACAGGGCTGAAGAATGGTGTTGGGGTTTTCTTTACACTGACCAAAACAAGGAAAAAGATTATGACCACAAAAATGATTCATTGTAATTTATACTAAACTAATATATAAATTATCAAAAATTCACAAATTTCTTACCTCAAGGATGTGAAGCATAGCCTAGCTTGCATGTAACTTCTTGGGTGGAGCCACAGGTGTTGAGAACATGTCTGGTAAAGCCTTCATCAAGGCAACTGAGTGCTTCACTGTTAAAAACAAAATCAGACATCTGTGTGGCTAGTTGTTATCAAAACCACATGGTAGTTCAGATTTTTTTTGTATACACTTAGCAGGTTATGATGTCATGATACAGGAAATTTTACATTTTGATATAATGCCAATGAAAGTATTGAAATTCAATACCATTTTCTATACTCAACACAGTATATCTAAATCAAAGCATATTTACATTAGAGTTTTGTTTGCATGCAATAAAGTCTTTTCAGTGATAAAGAAACACTTTGAGACCTATGCAGAGTTTAATTTTTTGATAGGTTTGAGGTAATTATTATGTGATGGTAGTCCAGTCTCAATAGTCAAGACTGAACTGGAAGTATATGTTGTAGAGTAGATGCCATGGAAAAATGAATTGAAAGACATGATCAAATTGATACTTTCCATATGTCTGACAACCCTAGTATGAGGTACTTATCATCCATACTCAGAATGTTACCTACAGTATGATGGTATAAGCCCAAGTTTGCAGAAGCAAACAAGAACATAGAAGCAAATAACAGCTAATAATTATTTTTGTCCAGCAACGATGGCTTCATGAGCTTTCTAAATACGGCATAAAACTGTGCCTTCTCACAAAAGGTCCCTGGCAGGTCTACTGATCAAAAATAAAAGTCCACATGCAAGTGAAGTGAATGGCTGTAAAATATATCACTCCCAATCTTCAAAGAATTGGTTCCTTGTTCCAAACCATGATAAGAACACCAACACGAACAATTCCAGTATAAAAAGATTTATTGTATGCTAGCACTGTCAGTAAGCGCTTTCACCTCCACGGCTTTATCAAACTACAAAGTGCATAGTCAGTAAAAACATTTAAATACAATGAAATCAAACCCAATAGGTTCAAATTAAAACAACTAAAAATGACATCATTAAATGAGGGCACACCTTTCCTGATTTAACCCTTAGTGGTGAGCATATACTATGGTCTAAAAATCCTCTTCCTCTTAAGGGCAGGTTTCACTTGCACCTTGTCATTAATGCCAGGGATTTTATCTGCCCTGAGCCTAATAATCCATTTAAGTTCACATTCTAAAAGTGTACTGCAACAATTAAAGACCAATATTAGGGGAGGGGATGTAGATACTTGCCTTTTAGAATGTGAACTTAAATGGATTATTAGGCTCAGGGCAGATAAAATCCCTGGCATTAATGACAAGGTGCAAGTGAAACCTGCCCTTAAGAGGAAGAGGATTTTTAGACCATAGTATATGCTTACCACTAAGGGTTAAATCAGGAAAGGTGTGCCCTCATTTAATGATGTCATTTTTAGTTGTTTTAATTTGAACCTATTGGGTTTGATTTCATTGTATTTAAATGTTTTTACTGACTATGCACTTTGTAGTTTGATAAAGCCGTGGAGGTGAAAGCGCTTACTGACAGTGCTAGCATACAATAAATCTTTTTATACTGGAATTGTTCGTGTTGGTGTTCTTATCGTGGTTTGGAACAAGGAACCAATTCTTTGAAGATTGGGAGTGATATATTTTACAGCCATTCACTTCACTTGCATGTGGACTTTTATTTTTGACTTTTTATTTCAAGTTGCAGTGAAGTTAATCTGTTTGGTGATTTGTGTTGGCTGTTTTAGGTCTACTGATCAGTTAAACAGTAGTTCCCTCAGTCAAAGATCTGTCAGAGTTCATCCATAAGCTGACATACACACACAACCAGAGAGAGAGAGTGCAATGTCAAACATATATAAAAAAGTTATAGCTGGGTAAGTAAGAATTAGCCAGAAAAAAATCAAAAGTTTTAATATTTGTGGGTATTCAAAAATAATACATTTTGCATCTTTCATTCTGCATTCATTATTGTGGCTCAGCTGATATTGCTACACCATATCTCATTTAAAAGTTGGTTAGATATATGTCTACTTAAAATAAGCACATTTGCTTACATGAGCCAGTTTCCTGAAGCAAGGATATGCTTGAAGAATCTTGGTAGGCTTGTCCTGCTCCTTAGTCACATCAGAGTTAATGTAGGCATGTCTTGCTTGGAATTCAAGGTCCAGGAGCTGTGAAACATCCTCCTTGTTGGGTCTGGCCTTGCTTTTGTACATCTCCTGTAGAGTTGTATAAAGTCTTGCCTGTTTCTTTAGACTATCTGTAATTGCAGTTAACACATACTGTGTAATTTAATGTTTTCTTTGTAGAAGTTGCATTTATACAAAAACACTATATTTCAGTTTGTGTTCTTACCATCCAACTGGTCAAGCTCTTGGGTGCTACATTGTGGTGACCTCTCTATCACAGATGTGGTAGAGTCATCAGTCTCATCAGTAGACATCTCCTGGCTATTTTGAAAGCTAAGACGTTGTGGTCTCTTTCTTGATGGGGTTGCTCCCTGTTTCTTTTTGGGGGTCGTCATATTCTGAACCCTTTTCAACAGCTGCTTCTTCACTGATTCCTAACAAGAAACAGACAAACAAAATTGTTAGTGTTACGAATCTCATTTAATAAAATTGAATCACAAAATTAATAGGTACAGACACATGGCCTGATTTACATATAAAACACCTCCTATCACCTGTGTCAGATGTTTACACTTTGATGCACAAGTATACAGTGCTGCATTTGAAAATGTGAATAGCAGACTATTGACATACCTACTGAGCTCCACTGGGTGCAGATTTGTCCTGCAGCTTTGGGTAGTACTCTATGAGATGCTTTGCCATAACAGTAAGTTCACAGCTGCATTGGTACTGGAAGTCATTCCCAGATGCTCTCTTAATGGAAATCATGCTTGTCACTGTATTTCTGATTAAGCGACAGTGAAGGACTTTGGAAAGGGTGTAGACTCCTTCTTGTCCAGCACACTGCTTTTCAAAAAAGATGTTTCTTGACTGTTCCAACTCTGTGTCTGCGTATAAGACATACTGTGGGCTTAGAAACTGTACAGTTTTGTTGATACCATGCCAGTCTCTTGGCCTGGGAGAATGTTGGGTGGATGGAGAGGGATGAGGGCTAAGAGAAGGGCTGAAATCATAAGTCCCAGAGGAGGTGCCTGGTCTACATACGTCTGATTCTTTGCCCTGTACATGAGAAATACATATTTAATGGTAATTATAAAGGCAAAGAACACTGACTGTAAGAACAAAGAAACGTAAAAAATACAGTCTTTAAATGTATAATGGTCATGAAATGATTATTTGATAACAGAACATACTTCATGGTTATATCAAAGGTTGTTCCATATGAAAATTTGTCAAAAATGTCATTACCTCACTTTCACCATGAGTAAGTCTGCAAATGGTTCTCCTTCTGAAAACGTGCTCTGGCCCAGGAAAGAGATCACATAAATCCTCCTTAGAGAGGTTGGGCAGCATGTTTGTGGTTATATTAGAAGCTGAAAACACGTTTAATCACACAGTAAATAATCTAGCAACTTATTATTTTCAATAACTTCAATTTTCAATTAATTTAAAAGTGACGTTTTATAGTAATCCATAGCATTATAATATCCAACATTCTAATACATTTTTATTCAACTTCACTTCAGGTGACTTTTATATCAATGAATAAAAGAAGTATAATGTGTCATGAAACGCAAAAGCACTAAAATGAAACATTTCACCTAAGTGACCCCTTCAGTAATGTCTCCAGGTATGCACAAGCACTAAAGTCAAAGATTTCACAAAAGCATCTCACAAAATACAAGGAAGGACACTATGTCTTACAACCTTGCCATCTGAAAGAGAAAAAAAATTGTCACTCATTTGCGGCATGGGAATGGCCCAGTAAACAACTCTGTACTTGCTTTTCAAATGTAGAAAACCTGCACCGTCAGCTCAAAAATTATCTGGATTTCTTGATTCATTGCAGTTATTTATTGCTAACAGTCGACTTAGCATCTAGATATTCCCAGTGTCGTAGATAGAGTTTGTGTTGCCCAGTGCAGTTTTTGAGTTTGCCACCCCTCACCCCTCCCCCTCACAAAATAAAATATACCTTTTGTGGGGATTTTTCCAATCATACCTGTCAGTCCACAAACATTTAAAACATAAAAGAGAAGCCAAGTGCTCCGGATTATGCAGAACACTGCACAATTGACCATAAATGAACCCACTGTTATGCCTTGAACAGCTTTGGCTCTGCTACATGGCTTTTGATTGGTTCATATACTGCAATTACTGTCAATTGGCATTGGGCCCCCCACAGCAGCCCATTTTGCGGCAACCCCCTACCCCTCCAAAGCAGCCCTAGCCATTCCAGTGTCCATGACTTGGCTATTTCCCCACAGTTGCCATAAACACTGTTCAAACCTGTTGCATACTGCTTTCTTATTTACTTCTACAATAATTATAGATATTGAAATAAAATAGCACCAACACTGATAGACATTTGCTAAATAACAATACAGTCTCACAATGGCAAAAGACTTAGCATAACCAGTAAACTTGTCTGCCTTGAAACTCATTGAAATGCCATTAAAATACACAGTCAAATAAAATGCATCTGGCCAGTGGAGGATTACATTTACCTTTGGCCGTTTACAAACCATAGAATCCTTGCACACATTTTAGGATTTTAGGGCCATGCATATACGTATGTGTTCTTTGAATCACCTTCCTGATTGTATTCAATTATATTCCTTGTATAATACAGCACCACTTCTTAGAATGCATTTTAAATTTGTAGTTTTGAACATTCTTTCAGTAAGCAATGAAACAAAATGTATGAACCAATAATTACAAAACTATTCATTTCAGAAAATTTCAAACATAAAAGGACACTCAGACATATGTCATTACAATCCACCAGTATCAGTCAATAAGCACAATTTCTACAGAAGTAAAAATCATCTGAATAATTCCACATTAAAAAGAACTGTAAGAGGTTGCTACTGGCAAAGAACTTTACATTTCAGTGTTTCATCTTCAAATTCAGTGCATGCTGCCCTTGAAGAATTAAATTGCTGATGTTACATAAAAAAAAAATTGGTAAGCTGGTAATATTGCAATATGGAATGACTGACAAACCGACAAGTTCATAGTTAATATGCATCTCATACAAAGGAGGGCACACTCAGGAGTGCAGAACCATATCCCCCTTTAAAATGCACCAAATAATCAGCAATCAAAAGGGCCTTGTAATACCAGCACTCAGTCTGCATGGTGTGGGAGTAGAACCCACAGTCTTCTACATTAAAAACAAGCATACACTCTGCTGTGCTACTAATACTTTCAAATACTTTACCACAATACTAGTGATATCATTTGCTAAACAACAGTTGCACATTGTAAACAGATGACATATAAGCAGCACTAAACTTCTCTTCCCCTGAAGCTCTCATCTCCTTGTAAAATGCACATGACACAAACTTTCTTATAAAATGCACTTGACACTCAGCCATATGTCTCAGCTTTGTAGCACAAGACAGCTGGAAAAAGCCAAAATATATGGGGGAACAAAGGCCCAAAACCAGGGACACATTTGAAATATTACTTGTATGTCTTAGAAAGTTGCTAGAATAAAAGGTTTTTATTACCATGCATTTCCTGAAACTGCTAATACTATATAAGCTAACAAAGCTGTGACTAGACACAAGCTATAGGCAGAGAAATGCAACAAATTCAACCATCAGCCAGTTAAGTTTACAGTCCCCCAGATTTACTATTCTTCCGTGCAGGGCTAGCTTAGTCCTACACAGAAGTGGCCGTGTAGGAGCAGGACGGCAGTGCGCCATGCATATTAATGAAGGCATGCTGCCAGAGCTCCTAATCGTACATGGAGCATGTAAGAGTGCAGGGGGCATGTCTGACAGCAGAGCTCTCAAAATATACACCCCCCCTGCAATGAAGAACTGCAGAAAGGCCAAAGGAATGAGTGAGACCACTCATAGGTGTCTGCATATCCCCATCAACATTCCCCCACATGTACAACAGCAATAGTAAATACAAATCAAATAAATAAACTTTTTTTTATTAAGAATCCGATTAAAGCTAACCGTAGATGCGTGGGTATGCCCATCGCTTAGCTACAGTTAATGCAGCTTAAATGGCTGAAGAGGATAACAAGGAAGACATATGCAACTGAAGCAGTATAGCAATAGTGTCATGGGCAGGGCATTTGCCTTATGAGCAAGTGTTCCTGGTTCAAGTCCCACTGCAGCGCATTCCATTTTCCATGGCAAATCACGTGATGACCAATATTCTAGTTGCATAACCCACTAAATAACATATATTTGTGAACTGGAGTACTGGATTAGATGTGTGTAAGGTGTCAGTGTCATAATGTTGCAAAGTCCCCAGATAAGCACATGTGCCACATACAGTCTATGTACACAGGAATTATGGATACAAATGGAAGGTAAAATGTGTAATGAATGACAACTCCATATAGCTTCCAAATCCCACACCTTCCCAAGAACCATTAGATATTACTGTGTAAAGCAGTGCAATTGTAAGCGGGAGTAAGCACTAGTAAGCAGGTGTAAGCACCAGTAAGCATATTTAAGCAATAGCAAGTGAGTTTAAGCCTATTTGTGTGGGGGTAAGCAATGTCAACACACGTTAAGCAATTTTGAAGCTAACTCTCTGTAAGCGTATTTAACTAGAGGTTAGCATTGCTTACCCTCACGCAAACCCACTTAGAACTGCTCAAAAGTGCCTTAATCACTCTGTATCCAATGGCCCTTGTTCTGCCCAGTAACAAACTAAACAACCTTATAGGTCTTGAACCCAGGACCCTATACACTATAGTCACTGTAGTTAACCACCAAGCCGTACAAAAGAATGAGGTATCACCAAAAAAGTCCTCACTACAGTAAAATCAACCTGAATCTGTGAAAGAAATCAGTATACAGTCATATGTTCTATAACCCACTACATAACATAAATATATGAACTGGAGTACAGCAGTAAGCCCAGATGTGAGGTGTAATCATAATAGAGTGTTGAAGTCCCCAATAAAACACAAGGACACCATACAGTTACCATACACATAAATCATGGATACCAGGCATATATATAAGATGTAATGAATAAGAAATAAATGCGAAAAAGAAAATATAATGCAAAGTCTAATGTAAGCAACGCTAAGCATTACACAGGCCAGCTTAGGAGGTGTAAGCAATGTGTAGGCTAGCTAACTCAATGTGCCCAGTGTTATACCCCTTTAAACAATACCAACCTTATGTTAGCAGGTTTGCCCATAGCCTAGCCTTTTCAAAACTGGCCAATCATGGAAAAGTGTGGGAAATTGGCCCTACTTAAACCCAAGAGCCAGTAATACAGCTCATAACTGGTTGTAGCTTCCCCTTGCAGGCACTATGGCAGAAAGGGGAGAAGGTGTGCACTTCTGGATGCAGCGCTGCTGCACCCAGGAGTTTAGACTCATGGCAGGACTCCTTGTCAAAGACCATGAGCAGAGACTGCTGCAGGGCCAGTACCAGGGTTCCCAATACAAGGCAGAAGGCTGGGACCATCTTGCCCGTGACCTCACCAATGCCACTGGCATACCCCAAACTGGTGAGCAGGTCAGGCATCACTATGCTGACCTGAAGCGGCAAAAGGGCAACCTCTTGAAGCAGTAGATACAAGAGGCTAGAACGGCAGGGGCTGTCCCAGCTGTGTGTAAGTATCACTCCACTATGTGTGTAATAATTGCCAGCTCATGTATATCATGGATAGATATGGCTAAATATTCCTCTTATGTTTTCCACAGCTGCAAGTGAGCGGGCCACAAACCAGGAGGCCCACGGAAGTCACCTAGAGAGGTTGTGATTCAAAGCAGGTCAGTAATACTCTTGTACGTACTGTCATAGGAAATAAATCTAAAAGTATTAGTAAATTAATTGCCTGTATAAAACCTGTATTGTTTAAGGCAAGTACTGCATACACTGGAGAATATGGCAGGAAGAGTCTCATATAGTTTGCATGTAAATAAAAGCGTAATAGCCTGACAATAAAAGTCTAACTGCTGGACTGCATGTGTATATTCTGGTATTATATGGTAATGTAGATTTGCAATCATGTAATAGTACTGTCATATTAAGCACTGTTACCCACACTGTGCACCATAAATAGAATGTGTAGGAATGCCTGTATATGACTGGTGTAATCCCCAGAGGCCAATTAGTACAACTGAGAGACACATAGACAGAAAACAGTGAAAAGGCAGACAACAAAATCCGATCAGCACATGCAACTGAGAAGTGAACTGCTGTGTTTTTAGCACACACAGTCATGGTTCAAATCCTGGCAGTGGTAGTAATCTGCATACAGAATCATACCCCACAACTGTTCACATATGTCCAGAATGTCCAGTAAAGTGGCCCATATCTGCTACCTGTCAACCTGTCCCCCTGGGAAATCAGTGGGATGATCCTAGATGTATAGGCAGCAAACAGGAAATACAACTGATTGACACACATCTATGAGAACAAAGCTGGCACTCTAGCAACTACCCAAAACCTTATGAGAGTAAGAAGCCACATATGTCCCATTTACACCCCCATGTTGTCAAGCTGTGGCCAGAGTGTGTACAGTAACAGAGTGAAATGTATGTGCATAATAGTAATGTGGAATCTGGTACTGTGTGTGGCAACATTCAGGTAGTGCTAACAAACATTCCTCCCACTGGTCTGTCAGATACCAACACTGTGCCCAGAAATACAAGAATGATACCCTGTACTGGTACTGTTTACTTTGGGATTGTATGACATTGTGACTGATGCAGTTGCTCCGAATACTAAGGTATTACTCATCACTGTCGCCCACACTGTCCTACAAAATATAACTGTCTAGGAAATCCTGTATAAGAGTGTTGTAATACAAGGTCAGAATGCAAAACCACAGGAGAATTATAAGACAGAAAGCAGATAGGAGTTATACAGCAATATTTATATAGCACACACAACTCTGATGGACAGTGTTTAAGCTGTAGCAGAGACAGCCATGGTCTGAATCCTGGGAGTGGAAGTAGGCTGCATACAGAATCATACCCCACAACTGTATAGATAAGACTAGAATGTCCAGTATATGGGCCCATATCTGCTGCCTATCACCCTGTCCCCCTGGGAAGTCTGTGGGATGATCTCAGATGTCTAGGCAGCAAACAAGGAATACAACTGATTGTCACACATCTATGAGAACAAACCTGTCACTCTAGCACCTCACGAAACTGTTATGAGAGTAATAAGCCAAGTATGTCCTATCTACACCCTCATGTTGTCAAGCAGTGACCAGAGTGTATACAGTAACAGAGTGAGATGTTTGTGCATAATACTAATGTGTAATCTGGTACTTTGTGTGGCAACATTCAGGTAGTGCTAACAAACATTGCTTCCACAGGTACGTCAGATACTAACACTGTGCTGATAAAAAAAGAGCTTGATACACTGTACTGGTACTGTCTACTCTGGTATTGTATGGAATTGTGAGTGTTGCAGATGCTCTGAATAATAAGGTATCACTGATCACTGTCACCCACACTGTGCTACATAATATAACTGTGTAGGAAAGCCTGTATAAGAGTGTGGTAAGTCAATAAAGGTTGAAGAGGGCAATAGTCTAGATATGCCCCGGTTCACCTGCATGTGGTCAAGACATGGCCAGAGTCTGTGCAGAAAGAGATGGACAGCTATGTGCACAACATCAACCTGGAATCTGTGAGTATGTATAGAAACAGTTAGTTAGTGTTAACAAACATTTCATCCACAGGTATACCAGGTAAGAGGTGTATACTGCAGGTAAAACCAGTTCATGTTTAGCGATGTTGACAGCCATATCACTGTCCAAACTAAGACTATAGGGTACTGTAGTAATACTTGTACAGTACAGATAACAGCACTGACTAGGAAAGTAATGTGGAATACAGGAATATACTAGTTGTTAATTTACACCCCCCCACCACCATATCTCCAACAATAAACTACATACTCACCTCAACTGGTATGTAATGACTTCACTGTTCTGATTATGTCCTCTTGGTTAATAGTTATTTAAATCTGTTTCCATGCATGTGCTATACTGAACTCTTTCAACACTGGTGGCATGGTGCCGTCAATGTACCTGCATGCTATTGTTATTACCACTGTGGTCCCATATATGCATGTGTTCCATTTGCTATACAACTGTTCTGCATCTGGTGTCTGGATTAATGGGAATATCTTTGCATGCTGTTATACCTAACCCTGGAATGTGTTGACTATTACTAACCCACATATGTTGATAAAATTTAAACACTATAGCACATTTGGGAAGGCTTGTCCCAGTGGACCTACCTGTCCCACCTCAGTTGGCCATGGCACCATGCACGAGCACGTCTGGAGCCCAACCCGGGCCCTCCTCATTCGTTGGTCCTGCACCACCTTTAGGTGGAACCGGCTCAGGGAATGGGGCTTGTCCCCCCCCCGGATTGACCGCAGCCAGGAACCTGTCACCCGTCACCAGGTCCGGGTTGAGGTGCATAGCGAGCTCCGCAGGGAGGTCGTAGATCTACTACGCCAGCTTGAGGGCTGTGTGTCACAACTAGAGGGTTGGCCTGGCTCTGCGACTCAGCCGCCAGCACAGTCACCTTTGGGACTGTGAAGGTGCAGTGGTGACTGCCCATGAGTGAGGATCTCAGTCCCACTGTATCCACTAGGGGGCTCATGGGCTTCCGATGTCCCAACACCCCTCCTCATCAGGGTGTCTACCCTCCACATGTGTCATATAACTCCCCTGTATGTGTCTTGTTTGTCTTGTCTGTTAACCTACCCAACCTACCTCACCAAATATACCTACTATCCCTCTCCAACATCCCACTCTCACCTGAAAAAAAGGGCAATCTGTTCCAAAAAAAAAAATCTCGCCCTATACATAGCTGTCCATTTCACACACGTGTCCACTGGATACATATAATCAGGTCTAACTAGCATCACAACATATTATTGTTGTCCTCACCCCTCTCTCAGGGGTTTGACTGTCCAAATCTACCTCCAAAGTCAGTGTGTATGCATAGCTGTTGCTGTAGAAGAAATGAGTAGCTATGGACCTTTCCTACACTCTTCCTGCACTTCCCTAGCTATTTTCCCTACTGTCTTTCTCACTTTGTGCCCCTTTTTCACCACTTTCCTATCAACCCTTTTTTCTTTTCTTTTAAAGACATTAGCGTGGGGGTAAGTGGGACTATGCACTTTTAAGCAGCAGTAAGCAGGTTTAAGCCTGTTTGCACAGGGGTAATCAATGCCTACACAGGTTAAGGAATTGAAAAGCTAGCTGAGTATAAGAAACGATAACTGGAAGTTATCAGTGCTTACCTCCGCGCAAACTCGCTTACAACTGCTCAAAAGTGCCTTAATCACTCTGTATCCAATGGCCCTTGTTCTGCCCAGCAACAAAATAATCAGCCTCTGCAAGGACCCTGCACACGAAAGCCAAAGTGATTTTCAGATACACATAACCCTGATGTTTTCACAAACATATCATCCAGCCCAGACATTCAACAGTACAGGGAATGTATTTTAACATGTAGATGTATGTGTGTGTGTGTGTGTGTGTGTGTGTGTGTGTGTGTGTGTGTGTGTGTGTGTGTGTGTCTGTGTGTCTGTGTGTGTGTGTATATATTAATATCTAAATAGAACATATCTATACATGTAGATATATATATATATATATATATATATAAATATATACATATATATATATATATATATATATATATATATATATATATATACATATATATATATATATATATATATATACATATATATAAAAATATAAACATAGATACATACATATGCATACATCTATAGACATATATGTCTACATCTATATGTGTGTGTGTATATATATATATATATATATATATATATATATATATATATATATATATATATATATATATATATATATATATATATATATATATATATATATATATATATATATATATAGGTATATACGGACATACATCTGTAGATAAAAATGGGAACATAACAAAAACATATATGTCCACATGCACCGTTAATTGGGTTGAGAGGCCCCAAACAACATACGCCTTGTACGAATAAGTACCCCCCCCCCACAGCCAAACAATTCTGCCCTGCAATACACTACCAACTGTTGCAGATCCCATAACAAGGACTTGACACAACATGGACACAAGATGTTAACAACACTCCATCTCACCTGTATGATGTCAGGCTGGTATCAGTAACATATCATTCAGTACAGTCTGGCTCACATAGGGAATTTACAATGTGGAAACAATCAACATCCCCAGGATACATATACACAGACACGTATATGCAGATACAGATATACATATATATATATATATATATATATATATGTAACTACACATACACACGCAGAGATATGTATAGGAAGATACATATGTAGAAGGTGCACACAATATGGAACAGCCACTATGCCTACAGTTACCACCTTACCAACTGGACACTGTATGAGCCACCCATACAAATGACAATCATTGCCTGCAACATATACCCACAGAGAGGTCAAAGGATATAACACCACACACAGGTTTGCATACATGGGAAAACTTTATTTGTGTACTATTACAGTTGTGTATGCCATGTCATATAGCTGTTTAGACAATGACATCCATATAAACAGAGCAATGCAACTGTGAAACCGTTATACTAATACAGTAGTCTGGAAAGGTTTACATATGTTGCTGTCCAGGCAGAGGTCTTCAAGTAGTACAATAGTAAAGACAGACTGGGCCACAGGATACCAATCAATCAACAGTAAGTAATGCAGATGTATAGGTCAGCAGCCTCTATCTACCCTCTGTACACAATCCCTAGGTGGTAAAGACCTCTGCTGACACAATGGGATGTAACTGTTACATAACAAGGCATAACTGACACCATCACAATCAGAGTGATAAACAGAACAGTCTGTATGGCAGGAGGCCGTAGGCTTGCATTTACCCAAGGTGGATTGTATCATAATGCTCATCCAGATACCTTAAATCAGCTTACCCCTGTTGTAACAGCCTAGGTTAGTTATGGTGCATCCCCCCTAGACCCCTGGCAGGCACAGTCCACATGTCCAAGGCCAGAGGCGGTGAACTGCACACCCTTCCAGGTATGGTCTGCAGCTGTCTATAAACACCTGTGTAGGGCAGCCACATGGCAGAACTGTGTGCATGCATACCCACACACTATACAAACACACTTAGGGCAACCCCATACCTACACACGCCACAGCACCATGCCCAGCTCACCACAGTACACCCCTCACCCACACACATGGTGTGAAATGTATGGCCCACCCTCGGCCTCTGGCAAACCAACATCACACCCTGTGTATATGATGATACCTGTGCCACATCCCTGTCATCCATACCATTAATGGAGGGACAGGCTAATATAGTTCTAATGCACATGGTGACTGTACTACAGTGAACCACAGTACTGCAGTGTAACATGTTGTAAGGAGTAAAGTGTAATGCATATATGGCAGGTAGTATAGCCATCCAGCAGTGATGCATTATAGCTGTTAGTAACACTGGTTGATTGTGGTCTCCATAATGTTATCTATTTGTGTTGTAGGTGTACATGTGTCAGCATGAGGATGGTCTGCAGTCATATTCTACAGTGGGGTATGGCACTGTGGTGACACCATGGCTTTGACATATCTGGGTACAGTTGAACACATGTCACAGGTTACTAAAACAGTTATTGCCTGTGCCACATGGACAGGTGACCCGTTGAGGCATGTATACCCTGCAACCTGATGTAGACCCATCCACATACACGCACACTGTTACTTGGCAACACTGGGACTTGACCCCTACCTAGCAATGTAGTGATACTGAAGTGTGTGGCTTACATTGCACACACCACACAGCGTTTAGGGTGAGGTGTGTCCACATTACATGTTACATGCAGAACATCCCCAGACATGTACAGCATGCCAATGGGGGATGCACTGGGTATATATGGACATTATATAGTGTGAGATGCCTTCATATGCACATTAACAGACACATAACAGGCAGACTCACATCTGAGATATCAGGGCCTATCGCTGCTAACTTGTCCATGTGTCCAATGTGTTACAGGTAGGCTGCACACAGTACATGCATAACTGGCCTGGATTGTGGTATCAGTTACCTGTATGGGTGATGGTGACAGTGGTAACCATAATGTGGTACATGGGACATATACTGGGTGTACCTTGGTGTAATGACAGTGTACACAGCACCCACATCCCCCAGTGGATATTGCACTCGCTGAAACCCATGATGACACTATGCTATGCCCACCATCACAATTGGCCGTGACTGCAATACAACCCTTAGTATACCCCAACAATGGTACTACAGGGATATGCATCTAATGCACATGCCACACACATAGTAGGGTGTTACATTGTCATGCCTCACCTACAGGCAGCAACAACACTATCTGTACTACTGTGTGGCAATGGGTATTGTAATAGGAGTATGTGGCCTTGGAATGCTGTACCCTACAGATATACGGACATGCACAACTACACACAATCCAGAACACAATGGGTATCCCATGCCTATCAACACATTTGTAAAACACTGTTGTGCTGGTACTGCAAGGCTCATGTAGCTGGTTTGGGGAGGAGCTTAACAAGGTACATGTAATATCCCATACAACAGCAGCCACAACTAACTATGGCAATGGGTGTTGCATTGGTTGAAAGGCCCTCATGGAATTCCCAAGTACAGGTGTGCTAACACACAAACACTGCTATACTCAGTCATGCAGACGTACACATGTGTCAGTACAGGGGTGCATCGCTGCAGGCAGTTATAGCTGTTTACCTAGCTATTGTCCAAGGAGAGATGGGTTGTGTAGGGGTTTTGTGTACAGTGGTATCCTGCCACCTGCCAGGTGGCAGCAGGCAATCTATCGACAGACACTACTGTGGTGACCTTCAGGGTGAGAATGACATGCATCAGCCAATCCTCCAGGTGCCTCTTGCACATGGCCACTGAGGTGATAAACTTGACATGTATGCAACATGCATTACAACACATGGTTAATGTCTGTGATGGAGACCTGTACCCAAGCATATTCTGTTGACTGTGGTAGTGTAGTGGAGGTACCTGTGGCATGTGGTGCATACAGGGTGACATCTCCTATATGTGCCAGTTCTTACACAGCTGGGCATACATGTCAGTGTCAATCAAGCTTATAGGTTCATAGGTTCATAGGTTTATACTAGGCTATCTGCCCTAAGGCATTTATAAGCCTAGCCCAAATTATTGTGGCTTACGCCACCCCTTATATGAAAAAATACTGTGCCCATTAGTTTGTTGTGCCTCTGTCCAGCAGTGACCCAGAGATGATTCCCGGGGTAAACCTACGATCTCCCATCCACAGGTCTAGATTCCTCTTGAACAGAGTCAGCGAGGTGCTCTGCCTCACATGGACCGGGATTTTATTCCACAGCATAGGGAGTCTCTGAGTGATAAATCTATCCCTCCAGCACGTCCTATTTATATCCGTGCTAAGGTTTAAGTCGCTTGCTCTAGTGGTTTTGGTGGATTTGGATTTTTGAGGTGGAGCATGTCCATTAATTCGGGTTGGACATGGCCTTGTATGTCAGGCACATGTCACCTCTGAGCAGACGGTATGCGACTGAAAAGAGCTGGAGTTTCTTCAATCTGGCAGCATATGACAGATTTTGGAGTCCTTTATCCTTTTGGTGAGGAACTTTTGGGGTCTCTCCAATTGCTGCAGATGTCAGGTGAGATACATCCCGAATGGGGCATTGTACTCGATCATTGGTCTGATAAGTGAAGAGTACAGGGGAACAATGACCTCACTAGATCTGGATGTGAATCCCTTCATGATCAGGTGGGCAATGTAGAAGGTCTTTCTAACCACTTTAGCAATGTGAGTGTCAAAGAAAGGACACTGTCAACCTGGGTCCCCAGGTCCCTGATAACCTCTTCTGTGCTTAGTGGATTGCCACCTATATGGTAGCTTGGGTTACCTTGTTTTTCAAGGGTATGACTATACATTTTTTGGCGTTTAACTTCAGGCCATGGCTCTGGCACCAGCTATCTGTTTCCGTGAGTCCCTTCTGAAGGATATCAGTGTCCGATGCACTTTCCACTATGGCGCCCAGTTTGCAGTCATCTGCAAACTTTGTCAGCCAAAGTCCTCCCATGTTGGCCTGTACTTCTGAGAAGTAGATGCCAAACAATAGGGGGCCAAGGACCGAGCCCTGTGGGACACCACTTGTGACCGGCTTGGAGTCGTACAGGTTGCCTGTACATATCCCAGCTGGATACCTGCCATCTGCACATCTGTACAGGGACTGACAGTCATCAGTTTGGCAAGTAGCTATGCAGTAAGATGAGTGTGTTGACAAATAGATGTTTGACAAAAATATGTATGCCAAAACTACATGTCAGAAGCCCTCACTAACATATGCTGTATAGACAGTAGTCTACAGTTACATTCCACATGTCAGATCATTTCCCAGTAAGGGGTATATACTGTGACATAGCTCACACACCAAGGATACAACAGGGAGGCCTCAGTGTCCAGCTATGCCTGCAGGTGTGCCTGTTGTCAGTACTACATTTAACACTCTGCTCTTGCCTGGGTAAGCACTGTCAACAGTAGTACTGCCATGATACACTACATGCCAGTGTGACAGCATGCACCCTGGCCTAATACCCCTGTATGTAACACATTCACACAGATAACAGTGCTGTACAGGCCTCATATATGTCTGTGTCCCACAAATGACACTCACACCATTTGCTACTGTAATGACAGCACATAGGTGCATGTATTGTACATGGCGTTACATACACATATTACAGATGTCAGTACCCTGTTATGTTATCAGACTGGGTGGTGTGACCTGGTTACCAGGGCTAAGCCATGCTTCGCAAGTATCAACATTGCTGCAATATAACAGCTGAGCTGATTTGCGCACTGGTAAGCAAAGCCTACACTGTGTAAGCACCCATACATTTACCCATAGCTTGGCACCACCACTTAGCTTTGTGCAAACCAGCGCAAACCCACTTAAAGCTGCTCACAACTGCCTTAACCACTCTGTATCCACCAGCCCTTGTTCTTCCCAGCAACAAAATGAACAGCCCTTGAAGGTCTTTAACCCAGGACCCTGTACACTAAAGTCACAATACTTAACCACTACGCCATGACTACTGTGAAGACAGCTATTGTTTTACCAATATAACTGTCATTACATACATTGAGTAATACTGAACAATTGCTTTTACTTCCAAAATTGTGTAGTCCTTGTTATTAATATGACTGTTGCATCACATATGTTGTTTTATCATAATGTACACATAGCAGATACATAAGGTGAGATACATCTGAGAGGGTATACACAACCGTGAGGTTTACACATGACAGGACTATGGTTATATACATATAATAGGTCTATATATGTCTACATGTACATACACATGTATACCCATACATATGTCTGTGTACACATCTGTATAGTGCAACAGATATATGACCATGTGTACATCTCTTCGTATGTACACACACACACCTATATATATTATTTATTTATTTGTTTGTTTATTTTACATTTGTTTACCAGGATAGTCCGACTGGATATATGTCTATTTTCAGTGGAAGCCCGGGGAGAAAAGCTCCACAAAGACAAACTTACATAGATTACACAGAAGTTAGCAAACAGTTATAAAAACAAAGTGATTATATGCAATGGGTTAGTAGTGATTCCCTAGTAGGGACTCACAATTGTCATGGACAGAGAATTAAAAGTAAGAGACATCAGATTGGAAGCACAGGTTGGTGATGTAGTTACAAGTTATGAAAATTGCAGAATATGCTTTTAGTTTATAACTTAATCAGGATTGGTACATGGGCATAGCCAATTCACTTTGAGATACTGTTTGAGGTTTTTTTGAAGAGACTTTTGAAGGATTGTAGGGTTATATCATTTGGCAATTAATTCCAGGTTTTGCCAATGAAGTTGGCAAACAGGGATTCACCAGCAGAGTTATTAGCTTTGTGGGTTTGGACCAGTAGTTTATCGGCTGATCGTAGGGATCTTAGATTGCTTTATGGCTTAATAATATTTTTAAGTGAGGGGGTTTCCTCAGGGTGGTACAAAATTGTGTGCGCTATTAAGAGTTGATTGAATTGAATTAAGCTGGGCAGTTCTAGCCACTCTAGTTGTTTAAGGTTCTGGCAGTGGTGGGTTCTATATGTATATATACATATATGTATACATAGATATACGTGTATAGATATATATATATATATATATATATATATATATATATATATATGTATATATGTATATATATATATATATATATATATATATATATATATATTTATATATATATATATATACACACACACACACACACATATATGTATATATAGATATATATGTATGCACATCCTATGTGTACAGATATGCCTAGTTATGTTGTTATATATGTAGATATCTATAACTATATGTGCATACATATCTATTCTGATATACCTACTACTGTCAATATATATACATAGATATCCATACGTATATGTGCATATGTATCTCTATCTGTATATGTGTATACATATATTGCTCTGTATATGTATATATCTGAGTGTTTATATGTATATCTATGTACATATACATATCCATCTATGTATGTCGATATGTATATGTGTATATATCTATATAGATATCTGAATAATTATATATATACATATATGTTCACCATATATCCTGAACATGGAGTGGAGCCCTACCTCAGCCCCTACAGTCCCAACTTTGTGGTGCAAGGAAATGTCAGATATGTATTGCAGCTATAATTATAGACTATTGCTTCTGTAATAGGGATTGTCTTCACAGACATGGTGTGTGTGGGAGGTCACATTTGCTTTTAACATGTGTGCCATTGACTACTGACAGACATCTGAAGGACATCATAGTACAGTACCACTGCTAGCACAGTAATGCTCCTGTGGACTACAGCAGAGATATGGCCAATATATGTGGACAGTCTGACAAACTCTGGACAGTCCAGAGGCATACACAGAACCCCTTAGTGCAAGACATGTGGACCAAGCCTGACAATGTTGATGTTAACAGCCATGTAGATGGGTATAACACGTAACTACTGGTTTACATTTGCCCCCATAGGTTATGCATTCACACACCCCTGTCTGTCCTGACACATAATAACTGGTGGTACAGAGATGCCATAGCCACATACTACCCACTAGTTATTTACATACATCTGTACAGCATCTCACTGCTTTGTCTGACATACGACTGTTATGGTGGCCCAGCAGCAGTACATCTGGCAAGTATCTGGACATGACATCTCACTGGGTAAGTACACTAAGCTGCTAGGCATGTAACAAAGCACTGTGCAGGCTACAGGCAGACTGGGTCAACACTGTCCTACATTTCCTATGGAGGAATACACATGTACCTGCATATATAGCAGGCTGTACAGGCATATCACAGCACAGAGTAACAGACACCTGTGTGAAAGTGCATAATCACAAACAATGTGAACACAGCCACAGCCACATATGGTAAGCTAGCGTAATATTACAGAATATGGACTATCTGTTCAACACCATCCTCATATGTGCCACTCACACACTAACCCTATATATACTGGGCCATTACACAGTGTGGTCCGATGCCTGTCTGTGGTATGGGACACATGTGTGTTTGGCCCTACAAACATGTAAGCCGATAGGGTAACATATAATGGAGCAGCATTTAACATCAGATAGAACAGGACCAAGAACAATGACATCTACTATAGTCTGTACACAGACCAAGGTACATATTAACAATACACACACTCGACAGTCACCATAAGTACACAGACCTCAGTACGGTACACACAAACACAGAATGTCTAGGTTATGTCATCACAAATAACCCCTACTATACATAACATGTGTAGAATTCTGATATCCCACTGGCTTGTTATCAGATATGATGTCACTAAATATAGTGTACAGCAGATATGCACCTCTTACTGCATGACATATGTACAAAGGTTGACACAGTTGTGGCTGGAGTCACAAACACATGGCCAATATTGTCATGTTGCTGTGATAACCTCATACATTTACTGTTGTAACAGAGTTTGTTGCAACATATGTCCTATGAGGGATATGAAGTCAGTAACTCTCACGGCTGTCACCATCTACAGACAGCAGTCCTCACACTACCTTCTGCAGTTCACAGATAGGTGCTCTGTGGGTAACACATGAAACAAAAGGCGCCACACACTGCCCAGTCTGCAGATGACCCCACAGATGGAGGTTTTCTCATAAATATAGCACTGACATGACAGGTATTAAAACATGTAGGACAGCCATATCCACACACACCCTGTTAAACCAACATTACTCCAAATGCGGTATAGCAGCACTTATAGTCTGTAGTCAGGTCAGACACATCCTCCTCCTGTGTATTGGCCTGTTTCCACAGTGTATGTTGTTAGAGGTAAATCCCCAATCCATCTGTGATGCTGTCTGCCAAACAACAGATCGAATTCCTGCTCACAGTGAATGAAAAGGCCCAACACCAACATGATGTTCCTAGATATTGGAGTGTGTTTCCATGCAATTGGCTATGGGAATGTTACCACAGTTGTTCCACATGCAATCAGCTAGAGGAGGGCTGCAATTCATGCGGAGGCCATCAGCTAATCCTGAGCATCACTTAAAATACACATGCTACTGCCTAAGCAAAGCAGGTGTAAGTCTCCACATCCACCAGAGAGGGAGTGAGAGAGGCAGACAGAGGCAAAGTTAGGTCAGGAAAGGGTGAGAGAGAAAACTTAAGCATGTTTGTGTCACACACCTACCAGTCCAGGGTATCAAATACCTGCTGATTATGTAGTGCTATCACATGTCTATGCAGTTACTGGATGCACCACATAGGTTACATGTTGAGAAGCCCTCCAAATGCATATGTGATGGTGAGTGACATCTGCAACAGTGATATGGTAGCTATATGGTAGGTGTAGTACACGTGCCTGTCCGCATGTTCAGGTGTCAGCGTCAACACAGACACACTCTCACAGGGACGCACACACATTGACACACTTGGCAGGGCCAGGAATACAACTCATCACTAGTGAGATTGCCACAACCCAGTACTGTGCAGGTATCACATTTACCACAGGGGTCATATGGAGGTTATATGAGCAAAGGGTATGTGGTGGTGTCTGACATTAGACAGCATGCTTCAGTATGCCAATGGGGGTTGTAGTGAGTGTGCATGTGGTCATAGGCATCATACAAAACACACACAGACACAGGATGCCAGTACTGACATGCATGGGTGCATTGCTTCACGGATGTATAGTGGTCGACTGTGCCAGATGGCTATACAAGGCTAGGTGATGGGTATACCTTGGCATCAGGCCACATGATTATGGTCTGCAGTGTGGCTCAGGGGTGTAGTGTCTGGATTTGTCCACACAGGTGGGTATTGTATTCATCATCCAGTCACCTGGGTAACTACTGCGTGTGGTCAATGCTGTGCATTGCTTGCCCTGTGTGTTCCTTAGTCCATGACATGGATGGTGTCTGGGATGTGCACACCACACATATGCATGTACAGTGACATGTGGAACTGTACCTGGGGTGTCTGACCCATGTTATGTACACATTGCTATCATCAGATGTGCCAGTCCTGGCCTCATGTGGCGGGAACTATTAATGAACAGCAGGTTGACCATGCACCTACATCGATAGCATGATACCAGTATTCCCTATTGTCAGTGACATCTGTCCATACAGGCCATGTTTTTCAAAGATGGTATGTCCTTTGTGGGTCACATTTGATGGCACCAGAGGTGTTGCAGGTGTGCAGTGGGGAACATAGGGATGGTCAAGGTGCACTGTCAGCATGTATGTGCCTATTGGACTGATGCACAGGGTGTCATGCCCTCTGTAGCCCACTGCAATCACACCATGGTTACTATCAGTGGGCAATATGCAGGGTGCTACCAACATAGCAGCTTTTGCCTAAGCAAGTGTGTGTGTGTATGAGATATGGGTTGAGAGTGTTCTCTGGGTAATACAAGGTTTGCTAACTTTGTTCACCTGGCCTTGATGTCACATGTAGGGGTATAGATTTGTACCCCAGCCCCTCGGCTATTTTACATCTGTTATCCTGTACTGTGGACATTGTGATATATACTAGGGCCACCATATAAGGAATTTGAAAAACCCACTCCACATTGAGTCCAGTTGTTACATACTCACCTCCCCACAGGATACGAATGACAAACATAGACAAAGACACAGTCACACACCTGTCATGTCTGGGATTAAAACTCCTTCCTAACTAGTTTATTATGCTACAGTACTATGCAGTTATAGGACGTGACACAGAGATTGCAGGAGTACTCCTTCCTCAAAGGTGTATTTCACAGTGAATGACATCAGCAGGATTGCCAAAGTAGGGCATTTAAATTGTAGTGAGTGTGACTAGCCTAGAATGCATTGCTCCCTACACAAACATAGAAACACACACTAAAATATTCATGACTACCTTGTGTGGGAATAGAACCCCTACTATAGTTCTACATCACACTACAGCATTAAGCTGTTATAGGACACATCACGGGGATTACGGAAGTACTCTTTCCCCAAAGGTGTATTTCACAGTGAATAACATCAGCAGGATTGCCAAAGTAGGGCATATGAATTGTAGTGAGTGTGGCTAGTCTAGAATGCATTGCTCGCTACATAGACATAGAAACACACACAAAAACATCCACAGCTGCCATATGTGGTAACAGAACCCCTACCAGGGTTTTATATCACACTATAGCATTAAGCTGTTATATGACACAACACAAAACTAAACAAGTGAAAAAATAAAGAGTGGCAATAGCGAGCAAAATGAACCTGGAAGCTTAAAACACAAATTCTGCAACTTCAAAAAAACATGATTTATTATGGATAAGCGCTTTCGGTAGAGAGCAATCTCCCCACCTTCATCAGATCACAGATCCCAAAGGTGTATTTTGCAGTGAATGACATCAGCAGGATTGCCAAAGTAGGGCATATGAATTGTAGTGAGTGTAACTAGCCTAAAATGCATTGCTCCCTACACAGACAGAGAAACACACACAAAAACATCCACAACTGCCATGTGTGGGAATAGAACCCCTACCAGAGTTCTATGCCACACTACAGCATTATGCTGTTATAGGACACACCACAGGGATTACTGGATTGCTTTTTTCCCAAAGGTGTACTTCACAGTGAATGACATCAGCAGGATTGCCAAAGTAGGGCATTTGAATTGTAGTGAGTGTGACTAGTCTAGAATGCATTGCTTGCTACATAGGCATAGAAACACACACAAAAACATCCACAACTGCCATGTGTGGGAATAGAACCCCTATCAGAGTTCTACATCACACTACAGCATTAAGCTGTTGTAGGTCACACCATGGGAATTACTGAAGTACTCCTTCCCCAAAGGTGTATTTCACAGTGAATGACATCAGCAGGATTGCCAAAGTAGGGCATTTGAATTGTAGTGAGTGTGACTAGCCTAGAATGCATTGCTCCCTACACAGACATAGAAACACACACAAAAACATCCACAGCTGCCATGTGTGGTAACAGAACCCCTACCAGGGTTCTATATCACACTATAGCATTAAGCTGTTATATGACATGCCACAGGGATTAGAGGAGCACCCTTTCCCCAAAGGTGTGTTTTGCAGTGAATGACATCAGCAGGATTGCCAAAGTAGGGCATATGAATTGTAGTGAGTGTAACTAGCCTAAAATGTGTTGCTCCCTACACAGACATAGAAACACAAACAAAAACATCCACAACTGCCATGAGTAGGAATAGAACCACTACCAGAGTTCTATGCCACACTACAGCATTATGCTGTTATAGGACATGCCACAGGGATTACTGGAGTGTTTTTTTTCCCAAAGGTGTACTTCACAGTGAATAACATCAGCAGGATTGCCAAAGTAGGGCATTTGAATTGTAGTGCATGTGACTAGCCTAAAAAGTATTGCTCTCTACACAGACAGAGACACACACAAACACACACACAGTTGCCATATTTTGAATTAGAACTCATACCCAACTAGTTTATCATACTACAGCAGTCACAGTTATAGGACATGCCACAGAGATTGCTGGGCCACAACTTTCCCAAAGGTGCATTTCAAAGTGGATGACCTCAGCAGGCTTGTCATAGTAGGACTATGTGGAGGGCAGTGTGTGTGCATGGGCCATAACCCATTCATCTAGAGGTTGACACACCACATGTGCGCACACATATGGTTATATTCCACAGGTACGTGTATACAGCTGCTAGATGACTACTTCCTTGTACAGTCACGTTGCACAGCTAACACTTGCACCACATTGTCTGTAATGCCGATGCATACCGGTGGCTAATGTCTACAGTGAGTGACATTTACACCTCATGTGGTTGTAGCCATTTGGCTGTGTGCTGGGTGGGACTGGCCTCATAATGGATGGCTTCTTGTCACAGTCACTCTCTTCCACACATCTACGTGTGTCTACGTTTGGCTTATTAGACTGTGTTGTCCTTGGATATGTGTCTGTATTCCCATCCACTGTGTGTGCAAGGCATGACTGGTGCATACTGAGGAGTTTATGCACTAACATCTGCAAATGCCAGATATGTATGGTCCACTGTTGTTTGCAGACTTGGGCTTCATTTGTTTAAGTTTGTGAGCATTTCCAGTATGACCTTTCAGTATGTTGTTGTCTGACATTGCCTTCACTTCTCTAAGTGTTTGAGCATGCCCAGTATGCCCTTCTGTATTGAATGTGTGGATCGATTCCAGGTAGTTTGTACTCCAGTGCAGACCTTTGTGTTGTCCACCTACAGGTAGCAAACTATTTCTGCAGGATATCCCTCGATCATTTGGCAATATGGGGACAAACTGTACAGGGGATAGTGTGTACTGTAGATGAATATGTCTGTGCTGCTTCAGCTGCATGGCACTGCTGTTAGCAGGGATATTCAGACATGTGTACTGTTATACACTGTGATGTTTTCTGTCACAGGTTCATAGGTTCATAGGTAGGTACTAGGCTATCGGCCCAAGGGCCTATGCAAGCCAAGCCACCCAAAAAAGTTATTTTCCTGTGCCACTGACGAGCAGAGACACAGAAGTGATCCC
Organism: Protopterus annectens; assembly: GCF_019279795.1. Lineage (NCBI taxonomy): Eukaryota > Metazoa > Chordata > Ceratodontiformes > Protopteridae > Protopterus > Protopterus annectens. The sequence goes on from NC_056729.1 coordinate 1,297,334,510, forward strand.
CGGGGTGTATTTCCTATTTTCAATCCACTCATCAAGATTTTTCTTGAAGAGTGCTAATGAAGAACTTTGCTTGACATAAGGGCAACAATATCCTAGACCTAGTCATTACCAACATGAGTGACCGGTGTTCCACACCTGAAGTCAACTCCTCGTTGGTCCGATCCGACCATAAGCTAATCACCCTTGATATCCACATCCCACACCCACCCCCCATTAAGGAAACCACAGTAAGAAATTTCTCCAAAGTCAACTTCATGCTTCTTAAGACAGAAGTAGTGTACTTCATGACACCCATGCAGATGGACAATACAGTTACAACTGCTGAATCCTACACAAATGTGCTCTATAGGCACCTACATGAGTGCATGGATTGTGCTATCCCAAACAGAACCAAGACGCTATCCTCCAAAAAAAGGAAGCCAATCTGGTGGTCCCCTGCCATAAACAAACTGTACAACAGAAGGAAGAAACTGTTGCAAAAGAGAGTAAAATCCCATGAGTGGAGGAGCTCCCTGGTCAGCCTCAGTAAGAAGCTGAGATCCCTTATAAGATCTTCCAAAGCTAGCTACGAAAATAAAATTGCCACTAATTCCAAGGACAACCACAAAGCATTCTATAGCTATGTCAAGAATCTCAATGGCAACACCCAGATTTGCTCTGAGTTACAGCACAAAGGCATGAAAATTACAGAACCAACTGATATTGCCAACATCCTGGCAGATAGGTTCAGTGCTAACATGTACTGTCGGGTGGACATTCTTGCTCACAGTGATGTCTTCGAAGATAAGGGTGACTGCAGCTGTATCTGGTATTGTGGGCAGACACCTACGCATTCATGGTAAGTTATGCCATTTTGGAGGGGGAGCTGCAGACACTTGCTGCTGGGTCTGTATATCCAGTTCAGCACCTTGGTACAGTGCTGTCAGAGGATCCCATACTTGTACATCCATCAGCATGACAGTATGGCCTTATCTTGCTGTGGCAATGCCTCACATCTGTACAGATTTGCACAGGTTACCCAGAGGCAGGGGCCATGGGTCAGGACATTACCCCTATTGTAGTGCACGGGCAGGTGTGTCACCACCCATTTTTGTGTTTGCAGCCAGGGATAGTGTGTGCACACAGCTTGGTATAGGACCCTGCACATTCTATGCTGCCCATGCTCCCACCCCTCCCCCCTCTGTTATTCTAACCTCTTCCATTCATTATGCATACATTCTCTGATACTTTCCCAAAGGGTATCACCCCATCACAGGTGTGTGTTAGTGTTGGTCCACAGTTCATGCAGTGGGACATGGTGGACAAGTTACTGTGGTTAGTCCACATGGCCTTGCATATGGCGTATGCGGAGTGTGTTATGTTGTTATTTGGGTGTACATGACATAACATGCATTGGCAGTACGTGTGAGACACAGGCTTTTGGCAGGGGCCTGTGGGCCATTAAGTGTTGCTGTGGGCCAGATGTGGCAGGCCATTGCATTCTGTCAGTCCACCAGTCTCAGATCACCATACAGTATATTCCCCTGGGGTGACAGGGTAGGTGTGATAGGTGTTCATGGCAATACCTTCTATCAGTCTTGATCAGGTGGTGTGGATGCTGGCAGGGTGCTACCTACAGCTAGGGACACACCTACATGGGACACCTGCACTGCATTCTTCCACTACTGCCATATACAGATGGGGTCATATTGTACCCATTCCCCACAGCAGGGATACGACCAGAGAGGTACCTGTGGGTGGTGTTTGGGTGAGCTGGGTGCATGTGTGCTATGGACACTACTTGCATCTGACACACAGATATGCATGGGGAATTCCAGTTATGCTGGCATGTGCAGGTACATCAGCTGTTTCCCAATACATAAGTCCTACCTCCTTTGTGATCTGCAAGTTCAAGTGTTCGGGCAGACATCACCGGTATCCCCTACTACAGGACCAGTTAATGTGATGCATACCTGTATGTACAATTCCAAGGGTGTCTCCATTTCACAGTGACACAATATATACTGTATGTCTGGGGTACGTTCCCCTGTGTACTGCTTGTATATCTAGCCCAACAGCCAAGCCATGTCAGTCTTTCAGATGGTGACACATATAACCACCATACATTTACAATGGCTTACTGCTAGCATGTATTATACTGGTGAGAATTGTCTTTGGCACTGCATTTGTGAGGACTTGACCCTGTCATCAGCAGTAGTGGGCAATGGCCACCAAGTCTTACCTCAACATGCATACATACTGACCACTCTCACACAATATGAAGCACACAACAACCTAACACACACAGACCTGCATACTGTGCAAATGCTACAACCTATCCTGCTACCTTGGCCACCTGTGGGCATCTGTGCTCCACTGGTATTATACCTACACATACATGTATCTACATTTCTACATAGGGTTGTGGAAGACACACATGACTGTTATGACATGTGTACATTGGATTGTGGGGGCACACCAGACCGTTACTACATTTCTAAATAGGTTTGGGGGGCACATCTGACTGTTACTATATGTTTAGGTTGGGTTGGGGGGAGCACACCTGCCTGTGTGTTCATTCCTACACAGGATTGGGGGAGGGGGGCACACCTGACTCTTACCACATATCTACACAGGATTGGGGGAGGGGGGCACACCTGTCTGTTTCTACATTTCTACACAGTGGTTGGGAGAGGGCACACCTGACTGTTACTACATTTGTATGCTGGATTGGGGGAAGGGGCACACCTGACTGTTTCTACATGTCTACATAGTAGTGGGGGGCACACCTGACTGTTACTACATTTCTACATAGGATTGTAGGGGGACACACCTGACTGTTACTAGATTTCGACACAGGATTGGAGGGGGCACACCTGACTGTTACTACATTTCTATGCTAGATTGGGGGAAGGGGCACACCTAACTGTTTCTACATGTCTACATAGGAGTGGGGGGCACACCTGACTGTTACTACATTTCTACATAGGATTGTGGGGGGGACACACCTGACTGATTCTACATTTCTACACAGGATTGGGGGGGGGCACCTGACTGTTTCTACATTTCTGCACAGGATTGGGGGGGGGACACCTGACTCTTTCTATATTTCTACATAGGATGGGGGGGCACACCTGGCACTTGTACACATTTGCTATGACTGTACTGGTATGTCAGGTACTCCATTTCATTCTGTATTCTAACCTATCATGCTGACTAGAGGCATATCAGTGTACTTCAGGTCTTAGCTTTGGTTGACCTACATATTAGGGTCTGACTTCCTACCCTTCAGAATTAACATCCCACTGCCTGACCTGCTGTAGTCTGTCTATGTAGGTCTGGGTTACCCATAGGCATCATTCAAAGTCCATAGCACAGCCTCTGTTTGTGTTTGTCTACACCTGTCCTGCCGGCTGAGACTGTTGTTGGGTATGTAAACCTCCCGGACTGGCATATGTGAGTTGTATAGACTCACATGTCGCCCAGCACATTTCCTGCAGTGGGTTTTGTCACCTTGTGTAGTACTGGCTACTATGGTGACTCCAATATCTGTTACAGATCTCATGGTGCCACTGTGGGTGTCTACTATCTGCTGGCATACCATTCAGCCACCCGATTCCCTTGCATGCTCACATCCATACCACAGATACAGGTAACAACACATTCTACTCTATTCAGCAATTGGTAGGTTGATTGACTTACCGTGTGGGTGTGCCAGTATTGAGGATGGTGCTGGAGGGCTGCCTATATCGGATGCACACAGTACACTCCCTATACATGTTTGAGCACAGGTAGTGTCATGTTTGGCATCTGTTCTACTGTATGTGCGAGTCAGAGAGAGGTGTTATTCCCTGGGTCCCTGCTGTGGCAGTGTATGTACTATGGATTGCCTCTTTGCCAAGGCCAGGGCATACTGGGCACACCTCCTTCTGCCTACTGGGGCAGGCTCAGGTTGTTCCTCCTCTGAGTCACTCTGTGCCTGTGCAGGCCTTGGTAATGGTGAGGGGCTGTGTGGCCCTGTCCTGTGCTGTTCCTGCTGCAGCTGTTTCCGCAGGATCATATTGTGTAAGCATGGCACATACGATGACAATTTGAGTGCATGTAGCTGGTGAGTACTGCAAGTTTCCACCGGATGTGTCCAGGCACTGGAACTGTGACTTGAGCATCCCAAACACACGCTCTATTATAATTCTGGTCTGCGTGTGTGCCTCATTATGGAGCTCTTGTTCAGGTGTGTGTGCATTTGGTGGAACAGTTGCATACTGGTCAATGCCTCACGGGTGTTGAGGAAATATACATGCTCACCAACATGTGCTGACATGGCATCCAGGAACTGGTGGAGTACCCTGGATGCTGATGCCTGTGAGATCCCCATCATATCCCCAGTTGGCCTTTGGAAGATACCTAGTATTCATAGGCCTACACATACCTTGGTCTCCACTGGGATGGGTTCCCTACTGTTAGTTCAGTTCAGTATGTCAGGCATGGCCGGCACAGCTTAACAATTTGCTGTAAGAGGTCTCTGTCCACCCTACAGCGCTTCACTATCTCCAGCTCATGTAGCCCCTGGTAGGTTACCCTGGGTCTGTACACTCTGTTCCGTCTCCTCACTGTGGGTTGTTCGACAGCATTCACATTCTCACCACCCTCAGCCTCTTCCACATGTTGTTGTATGATAGCTATTGCAGCCCCTATCATTTTGTTGTTTTGTTTGTTAAAATTTCCCAGCTTGTATACACCAGTGGTGTAGAGTATGGGAAAAACCAGAGGGAAAGGTGTTTGCATGGTTTATAGTAGTGTTCTGAGTTGGGCTGGTCTGCTGCCTGTGTAATTGGCTGATTCTGATACATTTGACCTGCCAGCTATGCTAGTTCTATTAGATTAGCTTCCTACTGCTGTTTTCCCTTCCCATTGACTTCCTGTTTAAGCCCGGGGCATGTCGCACAAACACAGTGCTCAAATGTGCACAGAGCTGCTATTTCCTGGTTTACTTTTTTTTCCCTTTAAAACCCGGTGCATGGCATGCACACCTGCTTAGGCAATGTAAAGAGTGCTAGACAGCCTCAGACACATCCCCTTGCTTAGATCTGCTAAGTTAAGTGCACACCCGAGCCGCAGGGCTCCAATCCACTTACAGTATGCCTGACACACCCCGTATGATGTCAGCTAACTCCTAGGCTTGCACCAAGCTGTTCCTGCTCTTACACTGTTGGGAGCTGACTAGCATGCAAGAGAAATCTGGGATTCACTATCATTCCCCTCATTTGCATAGGATTGCCTGCTAATGCATAGTTACATATCCCACACTGAGCCTCCCCCATTAGCAACCACTATTCACTGGCCATGTTGTCTTCTGCCTGCCATTGAGTATAATGGCAGAATAGTGATTTTGGTTAGAATGCTTATTTAAGGTATTTTTTCTTATTTTCCCCCCATTCCAGTTTGTGCACCACTGCCCTACACTTAAACAGCCGAGATTGGCTAAAAAAAATAAAAGTTGATTTATTTTTTTTTTGCAAGTGTTTTCCATGCCAATGGCCTTATAGTTGGCCATTGGCATGCTTTATACATGATATCCACCCTTTATTTGGAGCTGTCATGGCTCAGTTTTGGAATTTGCAGAAATGTACTCCGTTACTGGTGGAGTACATTTCTGCAGATTACACTAGTCCAACACGGCTGGTTTCCAGCTTCCTGGATCGCAAATTCACCTCATTTGCATGGATTTCTCCTGCAAATTGGGTAATTTGCATACAGGGGCTGAGTCCATGCAGGACTAGTGCAGGAGCGCTCGTGCACGCCCCTACAGGTTATTCCTGGATCGCAAGGCAGACATATTGCCTGCTGGAGCTCCTGCACTAATCCTGCATGCCGTACAAGGCTTGCAGAATCCGGGGGAGTGTCTTTACAATCAATACAGACAACTTGAACAGACCATTAATCTCACCATACTGTAGTGATTCATGTAGCTAAATCAACATTTAATAAGCCAGTCCTCTAAACTGATAAAACAGTTTATACTGTCTGAGATTTATCTGCTAGACAGGTTATTGTATAGACACCAGATACCGTTAGCAAACTCACAAATATCCCAGAAATAATCCTGGATAGATATAATCAGTAATAAACATTAAATGTAGAGCTAGAAATCAGTACAGTACAGCTGAAGACAAATACCTGCAATGGAGTATTGTTACTAAAGCAGATTTCAAAAAATAAAAATACAATATGTACATTAAATAAAGATAAAAAATTACCTTAATCTGGTGAAGTATCCAAAAACGTACAGTAAAACCATTGAAATAATGGCTCATACACATCACTAAGGCTTGCAAGAAACAGTAGAGCACTTAAAAGTGAAATAAAAGATGGCACCAAACACTAGCTGAGACTGTTTTAAGGTAGCAAGGCAGTATGGGACTTAAGAAATGAAAGTACAGGACAGGCATATGTCTAAAAAGGCTAGGTACAGGAATACATACAGAAAGTGAAACCAGACTACATCTATCAGCAGAATCTCATCACTTGGAATGTAAGTAGCGTACAATAATCAGTATATAGACTATAGAATATTTAGGAATGCAAAGGAAAGGGTAAAAGGAGGAGAAATGCAAGGTATTGAGCTGTAGTATAAGGGAGGGTTCACTAGATATCACAGAGTTAACACAAAGCAGTGAGAGGGGGTAAAAAGGAAGGAAGAAAATGTAAGGGGGGGGGCAAGTATTTGCAGAGAAATTGAGATGAACAAGAAGGGTGATAGTACAGGTTGTGCCCAGTGTGTGCAGAGAGCCTTACAAAGAATGTTTAAGTTACAGGAGAATGATAAAATTAATTTCAAACATTTATTTTATTTCCATGTGCTGCAGACCAGAGATTTAAAACACTGAGCTTGGTGTAGGTGTTACTTGAAATTCATTTTGGGTGATTAGGACTTTATTTTGGTGTGCTGCAGACCAGAGATTTAAAGCACTCATTTGGTATCGATGTTACTTGAAATTCATATTGGGTGATTTGTAGAATTTTACAACCTTAATCTGCTAAAGTATCCAAAAACTTACAGTAAAACTACTGAAATAATGGCTCATACACACTACTAAGGCTTGCAGGATTCAGAACAGCAGTTTAAAAGTGAAAGAAAATATCATGGCTTATCAAGTGGTGGCCACACACCTTGCACAGGCCACTCAGTTTGCAGATGCTGAAAATCTGGTTGATTTTACCTCTTATTACACAAGTCACAACAACAACCAAACTTGTGTACACATCAAACACGATCTTGGGGATGTACTAGAATTGTACAACAGTTCAAATGACTTATAGTATGTTCCCAGATATAAAGTCTCCCAATTCACATTGAATGCTACTGAGGATATCTCAGACACACACACACACACACACACACACACACACACACACACACACACACACACGCACACACACACACTATCAAAAAACACTTTTTCCCATTTTGGGGGTCATGGTGATCTGGATCCCATCTCCAAAGGGTATAGGGCACTGGGCAGGGTACACCCTGGACAAGGTCCCAACTCATCGCAGGGCATGGACTACAACACTCACTTGCACACTATACACATAGTCAATTTCAAATCACCAATTCACCTAACCTCCATGTATTTGGACTGTGGGAAGAAACCAGAGTACCCAGAATAAACCCACATGAACACAGGGAGAACATTGAAACTCCACCCATATGGGATTTGAACCCAGAAACTTAGCAGTGGGAGCATGAGTGATAACCCCCCAGTACAGTGCTTTCCTAAGGATATGTCAAACATGAAAACAGTGTGCAAAGTTGCTATGCTCAAGTAAAAATGGAGAAATTTAGTTACAAATGGCTGAAAAGTTTTGTTTGCATGTTCTGGTGACATCATCGTCCAAGCTACATGTTCTTCATGTCATCAGAATTGCAAGCAGATGTATCCTTTACTGTCACAAACTGCATTGTTATTTGTGGAGATTATGATATTATGTGCATATCTGTGCTGTTTAACGATTTTCAACAAATGTTTTACTTTAAGTAGACATGTATATTTCTAAGGTGATCCTTGAGCGGCTTGAAAGGCAGCAATAAAATGAGGTATTTCTGCTTGTGTTCATGTTAACCAGATGAATGGCAAACTTTATTTTTCAAATATCTTGCATCAGTAAAGGCAGACTGAACAGATAAGCCTGTTCTTAAAAGGCATGTTGTGCTATTTGAATGTTTGCAATAAATTAATGAAGAGGTGAAGGAAAAAGATACTTGAAATAAGAAATTATGACGACAACCAACCAATTTCTGCATGCTTGAGCATGGTTATAAATCTTATAGTCTTGGCATAGTTGCCAGTTCCATCTGAGGGAGGAGATGCAGTGAAGCTTTTTATACCATGCCTAAGAAGGATATAATCTGCTTTGGAGAAGTTTTTTAGTTTAGTTGCTGCTGGGGGAGTCCAGTGTAATAGTTACTTCACATGAGACTGATTTGTTGTCAGATCTGACAAGGGAAGACCTCACAGTGGGGATGCTACAATGGTCCCCTGTATTGGTAAGCACCAGATCCAAAATGTTGATGCCCCTAGTTGGGTTGTCCACCAGCTGGTCCAGGGTGTTAATGACCTCTTCAATAACCATTGAGTTGTGTGTTGTAAAATTTATCTTTGGGATAGCATGTTTTAGGATAGAGATGGTCTGAGAAAGGTTTGAGAAGAGTTTTGATGTATGGGTAAACCAAGATTTAATGACTTAGAAGAAAACAGATTTAATGACTTAGAAGAAAACAGCTTTGACTTAAATTTAAAGGCTCATACTGTTGAGGCAGACCTGAATATCATGGAAGCAAGCTTAAAGTTTATTATTAACAGTGTCCAGAGAGTGGTCTGCCAGTGTGATGGTGAGATTGTGTGCATATAGTATGAGCTTACATTATCCACTGTGCTTGGCCATATCATTCACAATATTATAAGTAGAAGACTCTCCAGCATAGGTTCATGGGTTCATAGGAGATCATTAGGCTAACAGCTTAAGAGCCCTTACAATTCTAGCCAGTTTTACCCAGATTTTACACTGTGTTCTATCCCTAGAGGAAAGATAAGTGTCAGTATGTGGGGGTTGACAATTTTTACAGACTGCCTCTGTCAATAAGGGACATTGATCCCACCCCAGGAGTGAATTTGCAATTTCCCATACATTGGTCCAGATTGCACTTAAAGATGGTCAGGTAAGGGCTCTGCTTCATGTGACTTCCAGAGGAGGGGCAATCTCAGGGACATATATCTGTCTTTCCAGCAGGATCTATTCATGCCAAAGATCAGGTTTAGTTCCTTAGAGAGGGTAACCCTCATGCAATTAGTTTTGCAAATATGCAACATTATCATTAGGGCTGGGTCAGAGACTACCTTGAAGGTCAGGCATACATTAACCCTCACTAATCGGTAGGAAACTGAATACTGTGATAGGGTTTTTAATTGGTCGGCATATGACATGTTAGTTACACCCCAAATTCTTTTGGTGAGAAATCTCTGAGGATACTCCAGCTGTTGCAGATGCTTGGTGAGGTACATGCCAAAGGGTGCGTTGTACTCAAATATTGGTCTGATGAGGGCCGCGTACAGTTGTACTATGACATCCTTAGATCTGGATGCCATACCCTTACATATAAACTGAGCCACTTAAAAGGATTTCCGCACTGCTGTGGACAATTTTGTGAGTTTATCTGTAATACCTGAGTGGGGTATTATGTCAAATGGCTTGGCCAAGTCAAGGTAGGTGGTATGCACTGTCTTACCCTCATCCATGGCCTTGGTGATCTTCTCAAAGAAGTTCACCAGAGTGTGCAGGCAGGACCTGCTCTTATTGAAGCCAAACTGTGTGGTGTCTAGAGTCTAGAGATTTGTTATATCATTGCTAATCAGGTCCAAGGTTATCACTTCCATAACATTGTATATGAGGCTAGTCAGACTTATGGGTTGGTAGTTTCCTGTTCCTTTGTTGGTACCCCATGGGCAGAGAGATGACTGCTGCTGTTCTCCACTCTGCTGGGACAAAGCCTGTTTGGAGACTGTGGTTACATAGACATCCATGTGGGTCTGCTAGATCATGTTTCAACCTATTTAATAGGCACCCTGGGGTTCCATCAGGGCCCATTGATGCTGTGTTTCTAGCTTTAGAGAGTGCAGTGATGACTTGTTCTTTTGTGATAACAGACAAAGGAATGATATGAGGTATTTTATGGGAAGTGACTGGAGGTAATGAGGGGGTGAAATCTGAGCTGAATTTATCAAGCAACAGATTTGCTATTTCTTCTGGCTGAGGATAGGTAGTGCCACCTACAGCCAACTCAACACATTGTTGAAGTGTTTCCCTTAAGATTTCGGATCTGACTAAAAAAATCCTTTGTGTTTATCGTTTGCTTGGGAGGCTATTTTAGTCTTCTGTTTAGCTTTTGAGTACTTTACTAGTTCCCTGATTTGCTTGTTGAAGCTAATGAGGGATTTTTATCTCTGTTGTTCTCCCTCCCATTTGCATCTAGACAGGAATTTCTTCCTTCTGCTGTATAATCTGTTTATGTCAGGGGTCCACCATGGTGACTTGTTTTTCCAGCTAGACCTGAGTTTAGTTTGGTCAGGTACTGCTGTTTTTTTGCCATTGTTTAAGTGGTTGTATGAGGCATTTGTGTCTACTTCTACAGAGGCTTTCATGTTTTAGGGGTCAGAGGGAGCTTTAAAATGACCTATCTTATAACTTAATAGAATGTAATTTGCCTTGGAAAAATTATTTAGGATTTTAAGCTTTGATGGGAGTTCTACCATTAACATTTATTTCAAAGGAAACCAATTTATGATCCAATGTTACCAATGAAGGGTTCCCTATCAGAAGCTTGAAACACCATAAGCCTGAAAATCAAAATCCTGAAAACTATAGACTGAAAGTTCAAAATCCTGAAAGCCCAAAATCCTGAAACTCAAAATCCTGAAAACACAAATAATGCTAATATGTCACTATAAAGACACTAATATCTACCAACTGACCCTGACCCTAACCCTAACCCTAAGGTCCGTCACTATCGCACACTCACCTGACCCCGCGCCCTAATCCTAACTCACTTAAACCGCCCCTAACCCCAATATTTGTCACTATTGCATACATGCCTAACCTGCGCCCTAACCCTAACTCACTTAAACCGCCCCTAACCCTAACATAAAACCAACCGCACACTTACCTGAACCCAACGCATGACCCAACACCACAGGGCTAACAATAGCAAAGCCACAATGATGTCAGTATGTCCATTTTGTGTTTTCAGGATTTTGAGTTTCAGGATTTTGGGCTTTCAGGATTTTGAACTTTCAGTCTATAGTTTTCAGGATTTTGATTTTCAGGCTTATAGTGTTTCTGGCTTCTGATAGGGAACTCAATGAAGACATTATGCTGGGGGGGGGGGCTCAAAGCTCCCCCATGTTTGTGGGTACTATGTCAATGATATTTGAGCCCCTAGTGGGAGGGTGAACCAGCTATTCAGAGCAATTGCATTGACAAATTCCAGGAATCTCTGAGCCTGTATGTTTGTGGTTGTGTATGTTTCCCAGTTTATTGGAGGGATAGTTAAATCACTAATGAGTAGCATGTTGGGTTGAATGGTAAGTGATTCTTGTAATTTCAGGTATGCAGAGTCGGTTTCATGGTTCATGATTGGGGACCTGTAGCTAGCAATGGTATAGTAGGGGATTTTGTCTATGGTTTGCTAGACATGGAGTAGCTCAAGCACGGCATCCTGGTGTGTTCTAAAAACAACTCATTTCATTTTTTTTTATTTTCAGAGGGTGGTCTGAATGTGTGATTGGCATTATAGCATTGCACTGCTGGGAAGCTTTCCGCAGCCATGAGCCACATCTCTGTAACTGCACAGATGTCAGCATTGTCCAGCTCACATACAGCTTCCAGGGAGTGCAGTTTCTTGTTAAGACTCCTTACACTGAGCAGTAGTACATTCAGCTTGACATTAGAAGAATTTGTTATGTTGGTAGGTCTGTTGGTTTTGCACTGTCTAAAAACGGCACTATGGGGGTGACTGTTGCCTTTGCCAGTATTCAAAAGCCTAACAGCGACAGATGCTGATCATCTCTGGGAAAGCAGCATGCTCTGTGGATTATGTCATCCCAGGCTGACAAACACTGGATCCCCTTGAAATGACACCAGTAGCTAAGCCAATTATTGAATTCAATCATTTTCTGTTTGTATTATGATAGCATTCTTGGAAGGGTAGAATGCTGCTCAATTTGAGGATCATACCTGCCAGCAACACGTATTCAGAGAGGTCCATCGTGTCTGTCTTCATATAGTCCAGGGAAGTAGGTCTCTGGTCATTCACACCCACATGGACTATGACAGTCATATTGATAATTGTGGTTGAGTGACTTGAGTACCTATTTGATCTGTCAAATCTTGACCCCTGACAGGCAACTGACTATAACCCTCTCTTTATCCAACCTAGTGAGGGGGCGTCCATGTGTCTCATGGTAAAGTCTCTTAGGACGAAGAAATTTGAACCTCTGGTGTTTTGCCTTAGCAACTTGCTTGTGGAGACACTGTGATGAGTATTTTTATGTGCAATAATTGATGTTGACTTGGTTTTGTTTGGAAGTGGTTTCTGAGTGCAGCACACAGGAGGCCTCTGAGGTTTTGGTAAGTTATTTGTGCGTACCTCTGTATATGTGGGTTTATGTGTTGAGACCTTATTTAGTGGGGGAAATGATGTGCATGTGCTGATAACCTGTTTGTCATTTGATTTGTCAGTATGTGAGAGTCATGTCTCAATTTTCATAGAGTAACTACATCTCCCCCATACTGTATTTGTTTGTTTCAGGATTAAGTGTTTGTCAGTAAACATGTGACAATTGTTGCATTGCCTCAGGATGCCCATGTCCACCAGGCTGGCCACAGAGATAGCATGAAAGTGCCTATCCATGGTTTCAGGTTTTACTATGGGTTTTACCAGGGAGAAGAGTGGGTAGATTTAATTGGACTGGGATGATACCACACAGATTCAGAATCAGTACTATACTCAGTGCGAACTGCAGCTATCCAAAAGGTGATGCTGCTCTGAGCACAATTCAAATGCTTTGAGAGCAGTAGAGTAGAGGGGCAAGGAAAAGTTGCAGCGATTTATTTTAAGGAAAATTTTAACTTGAAAGTGTTTACTTCTATACAGCGCACTGCTAACCACCATTGCACAGAGAGTAGCTTAGTACAAACACTGGGCTTATAAAAAATAAAAAATAAAAAAACAAGTTTTACAAAAGCAAGGCCTACAGACCAATCAGGAAAACATACAATGAGTTTTCGGCCAATAGCCCCTTACTCTGATAGGTTTGCTACAGCACATTTCTGCCACAAGAGTGCAGTCAGAAAGCCCTCTCAATGTAAAAATGCTAGTTTTAGTGCTCAAGTACAGGGAAACTACAGATTCTAAATACTACCCTCCTATAAAGCTAGCAGACACAATGTAATTAAGTAAAACAGCAGCAGTAGTAGAATCAGTTCAGCTTTGAAACTCTAATAAAGTATGAGAAATGTAACAAATGTCGTGGGGAACTTCAACATTTGCCTAGAAAAGTAGAATATGGTTTTATTCCAGCTGATGGCTTATATCCACTTCAACAAATAATACAAGAGCTACCTTGTTGTAATCCTTGTAAAAACCAAGACTACTTGGTACATTTGAGATCTTAGGCAAACTATGTGAAAGATTTTGACTAGATCAAAGTGTACAATGTTAGCAAATTTCCTTTCTTCAAGTTAAAAGTGAAGATGTTCTGCTACGGCAAGAGGACAGTGCCAGTCTATACTGCAACTGGTCAGTAGTTATCTAGTGTAGCAGAGGAGTCACCTTTATCTAGAGGTATGAGTACCGGACACTTGTAACATGCTGGTGCTCACCCTTCTTTAATGGATCTATTTATGATAGTTCATAGGTTGGTACTAGGCTATTGGCCCGAGAGCCTATACCAGCCTAGCCATAACAATTCCCTGGCTATTTCTTCCCACAGTATTTACTTCCCTGGACCCCTGTCTAGCAGGGCGACTGACGTGATCCCTGGGGTGAATTTCCTATCTCCCATCCAATCATCAAGGTTCCTTTTGAAGAGGGTCAAAGATGCACTCTGCTTGACATGTATGGGCAGTCTGTTCCAGAGTCTGGGGAGTCTCTGGGTCAGAAACCTATCCCTCCAGCATGTTTTGTCCATTGTGATGACAAGGTTTAGATCCCTGGAGCGTGTGTCTCTGAGGGATTGGGATTTCTTTAAGTGTAGCATGTCCAACAGCTCTGGGTTTGACATGGCCTTGTATGTTAAGCAGAGATCGCCTCTGAGTAGACGATATGCGACAGAGTATAGGTGGAGTTTTTTTAGACAGTCAGCATAGGGCATCTGCTTTAGGCCTGTGATTCTTTTAGTGAGGTATTTCTGCAGCCTTTCCAGTTGTTGCAGATGTCTTGAGAGGTACATACCAAACTGGGCGTTGTATTCTATAATGGGTCTAATGAGGGATGGGTACAGTGGGACAATAACCTCCTTTTTTCTGTATGAAAAGACCTTAGTGATGAGGTGTGCCACATAGAAGGATTTCCTGACTGTTGTGGCAATGTGGTTATCGAAGGTCAGACCACTGTCCACCTGTGTCCCTAAGTCTCTTATCACACTTTCAGTGTTTAGTGTACTGCCACCTATGTGGTAATTCATGGGTACATGTTTTTTTCCCAAAGGGGATAACTATACATTTCTTGGCATTGAGCTTGAGCCCATGACTCTGGCACCAAGCATCTGTTTATGTAAGGCCCTTTTGTAGAATATCCACATCATTTGGGGATTCAATAATGGCTCACAGTTTGCAGTCATCTGAAAACTTTGTTAGTCAGAGTCCCTTAGTGTTGGCCTGTACTTCAAAGAAGTAGATGCCAAACAAGAGTGGTCCCAGGACTGAACCCTGAGGTACTCCACTTGTCACTTGTCTGGAGATGGACTTGGAATCTGCTACTTTTACAATGTGGGTTCTGTCAGTAAGCCAGTTGGCAACCCATCGAGTGACGTAGGGATTAATGCCCAGCTTAGTAAGTTTATCTATGATTCCAGAGTGGGGATGGTGTCGAAGGCCTTGGCAAGGTCCAGATAGGCTGTGTGGACCACCTTTCCCTTGTCCTCAGCTCTGGAGACTAATTTGAAGAAGTCAGGTTCTGGAGACATGATCGGCCCTTCACGAACCCAAACTGCATGGGGTCCAGTGTTTGAAGGTTGCCAATGTCTTTGTTTATAAGTTCCATGATAACACATTCCATGGCCTTGCAGATCAGGCTTCTCAGACTGATGGGGCAGTAGTTCCCAGGATCCACGGTGTATCCCCCCTTGTGAAGTGGGATAACTGCAGCTGTGCGCCACTCAGTGGGCACAAAGCCTAAGGTGAGACTATGATTAAACATGACACTTAGGTGAGGTGCCCGTTCATTTTGTAGTTCATGTGGGCTAAGCCATGGTGATGATTCTTGATAGTTAACATTTTTGTAGTTCATAGTGGGCTAAGACATGGAATGTGTCATGATTTTTGCGAAACTCTGAAGGAACATTATCTATAGCTGAGTTGTTGGCTAAGTGGGCACCTGACAAGCTTAATTTTAGCTTCTTGAAGTCACTGGTTAAGAAGGTGAGTTTGAGCAGTGCAGGGAGAAAATGGGTTGAGTTCAGGATGGTTAGACTTAATAAATTAAGTCTTAACATTGCTTGGTAGGGATTTTTGAACTGAATTTTGCAACTGTTGAACAAATTCTTGAATAACTCTAATGGCACTGAGATGAGGGAAAGGAGAAGGAGTTTGTGAGGATCCAGGGCAGAGGAGCTGATCAATGACGTTCCAGATTTTTTGTGGATTGTTGATAGTTTGCTTTTGCTGATTGTGGTAGCTACCTTGGCTTCCCTGTACTTGAATGCCAGCTTCTGTGAATCCTTTCACTGAGTTCATCTCCCTTCATGTTGAATTCAATGCCAACTGCTTTCTATAGGGAATCACCTCTGATGCAGTTTCTAAGCTTGTGCCAGCAGTTTTTCCTGCATTTTAGGAGATTTCTTTCCTTCTTTGTGTTACAGAAACCATGAAGCTGGTATATGTACTTTTCAGGGTATGGACATTTGCTCCTCACCTGAGGGGCAGAGGGGGCTTACCCCTGAAAAAATACTTTTTAAGTTTGCTAGTTAAGTTGAATCTCAAACAGTTTTACTTGGCAAGTTGATTCCTCAGTGGGTTAACCATCATGGATTAATAAGAGAAGCAACAATCTTTTCAGATTGCTGTGATGGCAGATGATCACTTCAGTATGACATCCAGTTTTGTAGTAGATGGCTTTTAGACAACATATTTTTGTTTTGCTTTGTTTAGGCTGCAGTTCATGGAAGATCTGTAGTTATTCCTCATTTGCAATATAGAGGAGCAAATTGATTTAGAGTGTCTTGGAATACTGTGTTAAAATGAGACGTCACCTTGAGCATAGGTACATCAGTGGCATTGAGGGGGCAAATTGAAATCAGTAGGATCAAAGTTTTTGATGATTCTTGATAGTCAAAATTTTTGCATTTCACACACATTAGTTGAATTCCATTTTGACATATCTTTATAGTTTAAATTTCTGCATTTTGCACACATTAGTTGGATTCTGTTTCACAAACATTGGGAGATGGCCAATAAAGATTTTGTCATGATAGATGTAAAAGGTATATCTTAAGGATTACTGGCAGGTTTCCACTCAATGGCACTTTTATGTCCTGTTTTAGATGTGGTCAGGAAGTGTAATGTGTATTATACCATCACCATCATGATCCCCATGTTTCCACAGTTGTAAGGAATTCCTTTTTCATCCCACAGCTTATTTCTAAAAGTATGATGTCCAGGTCCAGGAATACAATCATTCCACGATACTTATCTCTTATTAGGTCAATCACTGAATATAATGCAACATTCAATATGTATTTGTCCAAATAACTGTGACAACTAGAGTGACCACAATGCTGTCTCACTAAAGAAATTAAGGACCTATGTGATGCCCCATCACTGGACCAGTAATCAAGGAGCCTCAATCCTCACCACTGGCAACAGTGGGGCACATACACTGAGAGGATGACAAGTACACACACAATATTTTAAAATGCAGCTCTCTGCATCAAGTGCAATTTCCCTTAAGAGCACACAGAGACCACAGTCAGTCCAGGGCTGGTTTCTTTTTCTTTCTCCAGATTCCCAAATAAGACTCACTACTGGCACAGCTATAGAGTTGAGATCTCATAGTTTCATAGGTTCATAGGTGTGTACTAGGCTAATGGCCCTGGGGCTTTTACAAGCCTAGCCATAGGATTACCCTGGCATAGTGCCACCCGACCTTAGTTCCCAGTACCTCTGTCGAGTAGAGCCACTGCTTTTATCCCTGGGGTGAATTTTCTGTTTCCCATCTACTCATCAAGAGTTCTCTTGAAGAGAGTCAGCAATGTGCTCTGCTTGACATGTATGGGAAGTCTGTTCCATAGCATGGGCAGTCTCTGGGTTATGAACCTGTCCCTCCAACATGTTTGGTTAATTGTGGCAATGAGGTTGAGGTCTCTGGGGTGTGTGGTGGGGAGGGATTGAGATTTCTTTAGATGTAGTATTTCTAACAGAGCTGGGTCAGACATGGCTTTGTAAGTCAAGCAGAGATATGAGACAGAGAATTGTTGGAGTTTTATGAGTCTGTCCATATAGGACAAGTGTTTAAGGCCTAGGATCCTCTTTGTGAGGTACTTTTGTGGCCTCTCCAGTTGTTGCAGGTGTCTAGTGAGATACATGCCAAATGGGGCATTATACTCGATGACTGGCCTAATGAGGGAAGAGTAGAGGGAGACAATGAGCTCTTTCTTCCTGGATGCAAAACCCTTAGCAATGAGATGTGCCACATAGAAGGACTTTCTGACCACAGTGGCAATGTGGTGATTAAAAGGGAGGTTGCTGTCAACCTGCGTTCCCAGATGTCTTATAACATCTTCTGTGTTCAGTGGGCTGCCATCAATGTGGTAATTCATGGGAACCATTTTTTTCCCAAAGGGGATGAAGACACATTTTTTGGCATTGAGCTTAAGGCCATGGTTCTGACACCAGTCACTGGTCACAGTGAGGCCATTCTGTAGGATGTCAGCATCACTTGGGGAGTTAATAATAGCTCCCAACTTGCAATCATTTTGTGAACTTTGTCAGCCAGAGATCCTTCGTGTTGGCCTGGACTTCAGAGAAGTAGATATCAAACAGGGGAGGACCCAAGACCGAACTCTGTGGGACTCCACTCGTGACTAATCGGCAGTCTGACTTGGAGTCAGCAACTTTCACACTGTGGGTTCTATCTGTGAGTCAGTTTGCAATCCACCTAGTGATATAGGGGTTGATGCCAAGCTTAGTGAGTTTTTCTGATTCCAGTGTGGGGAATGGTATCAAAAGCCTTGGCCAGATCAAGGTAGGCTGTATGAACCACCTTGCCTTCATCCACAGCTCTGGTGACTGACTCAAAAAAGTCGACCAAGTTGAGCAGGCATGAGCTACCCTTCACAAAACCAAACTGTGTGGGATCCAGCGTTTGGAGATTCCCTATATCCTTGTTTATTAGGTCCATGATGATGCATTCCATAGCTTTGCATATCAGACTCATCAGGCTAATGGGGCGATAGTTCCTAGGGACTGTAGTTGCTCCTCCTTTGTGGAGAGGAATAACTGTAGCAGTGTGCCATTTGGCAGGGACAAAGCCTGAGGTGAGGCTGTGATTGAACAGAGAACACAGGTGAGGTGCCAGTTCACTCTGTAGCTCATGTAGAACACAACCAGGCATATTGTCAGGTTCCATAGAAGCTGTATTCTTGGCCTTGGACAGTGCTGTTTTAACTTGTGCAGCAGTAATACTGGGTGCCTGGCAATCTACTGGTATTGTGATTGGTCCTTTGGGGGGAGAGGGGGTATAGTTGGCACTGAATCTGTCGGCCAGTATACTGGCAATATCTGTTGGCTTGGTATAGGAGGTACCATTGTGCAAGTAGCTCAGAGCAAATATGGGTATTGCCGTGGAGATTCTTTACATAACTATAGAAGGCCTTGTGGCTGTCTTTACTGTCTGCTGCAATTCTGTTTTCATACCTAGGTTTAGAGGATTTGATGTGTGATCTCAACTTTTTGTTGAGGCTGATAAAGGAGTTTTTCCAATCTTGGGACTTCACCTTATTCCGCATCAGTTTCCTCCTTCTGTTGTAGAGTTTGTTTATGGCAGGGGACCACCAAATTGGCTTCCTTTTTTTGGAAGAGAGTGCCTTGGTTCTATTGGGTATGGCAAGATCCATGCATTTGTGTACGTGTTCGTACAGTGCATTGGTGTATGCTTCTGTTGTCATGCAACTATTCTCCATTTGCATGGGTGCTGTGATGTTAGCCACCTCTGTTTTTAGGATCCCAAAGTTAGCTTTGGAGAAGTTTTTCTTGGTGGTTACCTTTGCTGGAGAGGGGGGGCTGGATTTCCAAGGTGATTAGTTTGTGGTCGGATCTAACCAGGGAGGAGCTGACTATTGGTGTAGAGCAACAGTCACCCATGTTAGTAATGACCAGGTCAAGGATGTTGCTACCTCAATCTCAGCTGAGTGGCAAAGCCAAGACCTCCAGCACCCTCTCTTTTCAACCAGTGCTCCGTGTCCCTGCCCAAGTAGCTGACACGCACATTCTTTGAGGTTTGATTTATGCACAGACACACCTGGGAAAGGCTGGCAAGGGTTTACTAGTTATGCCCCTTTTGCCCAGACTATAAGGTAGTTTTCACTGCTACCATCCAGCTCCTTATCAGCTACTGTAAGGCCCGTAGCAAAGGGTGTCAATTTTACTGTGTAATGTTACTATTAATACAAATGGTAGTTTGACAAAGAGCAAGGCTATTAGAAGTGGCCTACACAGTGTCACCAAATAAATATGCAAGTACTCTCTGAACTTAAATATCTCTAGAGAGATCACCCACAATGAAAGGTTTAAACATATTTAATAATAAATAATAAAAGAACAAGACAATACTAAATATATATGTACAGTGACATCAGAGTTCAAAACCACAGGAAATATATAAAACAAAATTTCATAATGGTCTCAAATAAATAAAGAAATAACATCTAAACTATGCTTTATTATATTCCTGACTGTAGCTAAGAGAATTACAATACCCTAGTTAACTTACTTACAGAGCAAGACAGATGTGTGGTGAATGGATCTTGTCAGGTCCAAGACAAAATACAGAATTTTGTCTCTCTCGGCAAGTTCCCAAATCAACATCACAAACATCACCACTAGGACAACCCACAGAATGACATCACTGCCCGACATCTGACTCCCAGCTCCCAGGCCCCAAAAAAAGCATGGATGGCAGCTGGCAGCACCCAGCATATACCTGTGAAAACACATAGACAAGGGCCCCTCCTCCCCAGATCCCCAGCAAGTGATGGAAGTCACAAAACCAAAAAACACCTCCAAGGCAACACAGAAAATCACCCAGCACAGACACCATATCTCCCCACCGCCATAAAGCAATTCAACATCAGCTATCCCTCCAAAGGTAACCTCCTGTATTCCAGCCTCCACCACCAAAATATATACCCAAACAGCCTCAGCAGTGCATGTACATCTCTGTTCCCCTCCAGCAGGGCACACCATGGTCACACCCCAAGCACCCCACAACCCCCCCCCTCAACAGACATGTCCGCACAAACAAGCCTGACACACATATGACACACAGCTCCAACACAGCTGCAACACAAGCATCCCACATAAATCGTGTTGAGATTCACAAATCACACATAATTATCTACAAAATTCCAGACAACTGTGCTGGCAGCATCTCCTTTATCACAACCTAAATCACAAAAAAATATGCAGACCATTTCAAAGCCATGTCCTTCTTCTCATTTTCAAAAAGTCTACTAAGAGGAGACCTCTGCCTCACATATAGAGCCTGAACAGACTTTAACTTGTCAGATCTACTACAAATTTGCAAGTCCAGTAGTACTGTGAACACCCGCTCAAGGGATCTCAATCTCTTTTGCAACATAAATAGAACACATTGGTGATAGGTATCTATCACAGACAATAGCTCTTTTAAGGAACCATCTTCCACTCCAAATAAAGAAAAGCACTTCTCTTACTCAAACGTAATTTGGATGACTATAAGGGCTCAATGTGAGGCAATGCTACTTAAGATGCTCACAGATCACTAGCCTAGTAAATACCTATGACTCTCTGGGTTTAGTACTGTAGCACATTACCTCCGGAAGGAATATGATGAGTATCATCACCTCTAGAAGGTAATATGATGAGAATAACAGCAACAGGAGTATTGTATTGTGTAAGTCACATGTTCAGAGGCCATTGTCATGGACAGAGAAGCAATGTTTTTGGGGTACCATATTTTGTCCTGGCATAGCAAGAATGGCTGTTTTTGCACTAGTCTTCATGTGCTGTAGATATATTGCATACCACTGCAAAATGCAGTTTTTAGACCTGCATCTCACAATTTTCAAAATGCAGCTATAAAGTTTCAAGGGAGCATATTTCCTGAGTCTACATTTTTTATTTGTTGTAGAGTTCCAAAATACAGCTGTTATAAAAATCATGAGAATTTTCTCCTGCTATATGTATGATTTATGTGCATTTTCTGAAGCATGACCTCACAATGGCTTTGAGATATCTTTATTTTTATCTTGACAAAATTTCCAGTTTACTTTTTAGGAAAACTGGAAAAAGACAATTGTCTAATAACTGTAATGTGTTTCCTCTGAACCAAAATTCTATAGGCAGGAGCAAGAGAACTCAGAACCCCCTCACTTACACTCACCATCAGTAGGATGGCATTCCACAATTTAAGGTAGATCTAGCAGGGTCTGTGTTCTTGCTACTAACATAAGTGCTGGGCAAGGACTGAGTTAGTACCTAGCCTCCCTTCTCAGTCCTTTCATTACCTATTGCAGTGTCCTCTGAATTAGCAAGGGTACTATAGCTTAATTATCCTTGTGTGGATATCTTACTTTAGGAGCCGTCTTGGGTAAAGTGATTTGTTTCATGTATTTATACATGTTTGCATAAATGCACTGCTGAATCATATGCATTGTGGAAATGGCCTATTACAGTCCTTATGTGCTATAGCCTATTGCATGGACTATTGTGTTTCTGCCTGTTCCTATACTGTACATGTTAACAATAATATGTGTACTAGCCTGTTTCCTATATTGTAATATGTGTTAAGGGTTACTCTACTGACTGAATTGCTTACATTGCTACTTTAACTTAAAAGGCTGTTTCTCTGAAATGAATGATGTGCATATTTGTACTGATTAAAATGCCTATATATTTTATCTAAATTAACCAGGTTTCTCTCCACTCTATTTTTTCTTTTCTCTCCAACCCTCCCAGCTTTCTTACCATCCAAACCTACTCTAAGACTAAAGAACCATCCCTGAGTGGTGAATAAGGACCCCAGGCAAACAATTCCAGCCTCTTCAACAAGTAGTAAAACTACTTGCTGTCCTACGTCAGAAACCTGTTACCTTGGGAAGCTATAAAGTACGTGTTTCCCCCACCAAATAGTAAAGCTGATACTTTGTCAAATTTATTCCCTATATGTATTAAAAACCCGCTACCTAGCCAGGTTACCCAGCAGCCATACCCCTCTCTAGCCCTGCATAAATACATTCTCTTGGCCTTGCATAGCCACCTGTAACTGTAAATTGCCCCTTCTTCTCCCTCATAATAGCTATCTCTGATCTCTGTCTCTCCTCCACCCCCAGCATAGCTCCTACACATTTTTTCCCCTCTAGGCAGCTCTCTCTACTAGTCTTGTTTTACACTTTTACCCGTCTTTGTCTCCTTGTATCATTCCCAAGTACAGCTCTTTTGTACTAGACTGCCTATATACCTCATAGTCTACCTGCTGCACTCCTCAGCATTCTGCCATCTGCTACCCCCTCTTCTACCACCACCTCAGATTATCTCAACCTACACTCACCCTTACCTACTAGTAAGGTGAATTGCAGTAGCCTGCTGTTCACTGATTGTTCTCTCAGACTCGCTCCTCCTTACCTGTCTGAACCCGCTCTGTTCGCCCTGCGGGCTCACTCCGCTCCCCTACCCTGCCCCCAAATTTCACCCCCCCAGCACTCCTACATTTATTCCTCCATCTCTCTGCCCACCTAGCCCAATTACACAATAGCTTTTCTTCCTGCCTTACAACTGCTCTCGGCCCACCCAGTCTAATTTACCCAACATCAGCCTCTGCCTATTCACTCCACCTACCCACTTCCTCCCTCTCCTCTCATACATCTCCTCTATCACATCTCCCTCACTATTCCATTCCCCACATCCCTCACAACTATATTCCCTACTCCTTCATATAACTTCAGACAAACTACTCCTCTTTCCAAATTCAGTCTTCATCTTTAAACATACTCTCTACTTCAACTGATATTCCTATCTTTCTCCCTTTGCATAATCATGCTTTCGTCAATCCTCCAACAACTCAAAGCGCCTTGCTTCCTCCTTCTCTTTCTGATTCCTTCATGCTATACCAGCTCATATTCTTCCTTTGCTTGTCCAATCCCATCAACAAAAATAACATCCACTGAAAACTTCCTTCACCCTAACTCTTACTCTCATTTCCATTTTATCTCCTCTTATCTCATTCTGCCCAATCAACTCTACCTGTTCCACTATAAAATCTTCTCCACTACTACTAATACATTTATGCACAAAATAACCTTACATCCTACTAAACTCTCAATCTGTAAACCTAAATTTCTTAAGTCTTTTCCATTCAACAACATATTCTTAGCTGGAGATATCCACCCCAACCCTGGTCCCATTCTCTCTGCTAGCAATAATTACCCCCCCCCCTCCCAAACACCCTGAAAATCTTCACCATGAACTCCAGAGTCTCAATAATAAAGTCCACCTCTTCCAGGCTTGGCTAACCCATAACCAACCAGCCATCTTAGCCATTTCCGAGACTTGGCTTAAACCCCATATCTCTTATTCAGAGATCCTTCCCCCAGGATACCACATTCTTAGAAATGACCGACCAAATAAAAAAGGTGATGGCTCTTCCATAGCCTATTCCAAATCACTTACTTTAATTCCCCTCCAAACTCCAATTCCTCAATTCAAAAATACTGAACTTACAGCTGGACTACTGAAACTAAATAGACACAAAAAATATCTGTATTATTGACTTATATATCTCTCCCAGGAACAATATCCCTATCCTAGAAGACATTCTCCAATGGGCATCTAGTAAAGTTAACTACGAAACTTACATCTTAGGTGATGTAAATATCGACTGGAACAAAATCAACTCTCTCTCTCCCTCCCAAGCCATCAGCCTTTACAGCTTCATGCAAACAATTCACCATATAACCCGACCCAACAAAACTAACCCCCCAGGATCCTTTATTGACTGGATCCTAGTCTCTGATCCAAATAAAATCACTAAGTCTGGAACAATTCCTGATGCTATTAGTGACTATCTCCCAGCCTTTATTCATCGCACTACCAACTCTTCTCCTCACCAACACCAATACATTCTAACTCATAATCTTAGTAACTTTAACCCCATAACCTTCTCAAACCTATTCAAACAAATGGACTGGGAAGACCTAAAAATCCTCCCTCTTGATGCTGCTATTGACTACTTCAACTCTATCTTCTTAGATATGCTAAACTCTCTTGCCCTTATCAGAAATAAAAGGGTAAAAACAAATACTGCTCCTTGGTTATCTAAACATACTAAACAAATTATGCATCAAAGGGACAAACTATGGAAGCTGTTCCAAAACAATAAACTGCCCAATACCTTGCTCCAATACAAACAACTACGTAACCAAGCAAAACAATAAATCACTAAGGACACAAAAATCCTATTACATCAACCTCCAGTCAAATAATAACAATAACCCCAAGAAATTCTGGAATTCAATAAACTCTTGCCTTAATTCCGGCTCCAAGAATAATCCCTGTACTGATCCTAGCAAATCTGACCTAGAACTAAGCTCAGAATTTAACTCTTTCTTCATACAGATAATATCTGACCTAACCAAGACCTTTCCCAGCAATAACCCATCTGTCCTCCATCTTCTCCATCCAATTCCCCCAATAACCCTCCCCTCAGGTTCGAGCTCAAACCTGTCTCGACTGACTTTATAAAAAGACTTCTGTCTAAACTTAAACCCTGCTCTAATGCCCCTGACAATATTCCCTCCGCTTTCCTAAAATGTGCTGCAGATGGGATAGCACTCCCAATCAGCATCATTATCAATAGATCTATTAAGGAATCTTAAGTCCCCAAACTTTGGCGGTCAGCATACATTCTTCCTCTTCACAAAGGAGGCAAGAACACCAGCATCTCAAATTTTCGCCCTATCACTCTACTCTCACCAATCTTAAACTTATGCCTTTTTTAACCCAAAACCATCTTCTTACACCAACCCAACATGGTTTCCGCCCTGGCCATAGTATTACTACTGCTCTATTCTCCTTCTTAGAAACTATCAATCAAGCCCGAGACTCAGGTCACCTGGTCTCTACTGTTTTGCTTGATCTCTCTAAAGCTTTCAATACTGTTTCCCATAAACACCTTCTCCTTCATCTCTCAAACCTGCATCTCTCATCTAACGCTCTATCCTGGTTCTCAAACTCCTTATCAGACAGGTCTCAGGCAGTCAAATGGAGAAACTCTACCTCCTCCTTCCTACCTACCCCAACTGGTGTACCACAGGGACCCATTCTTAGACCCATGCTATTTAATATTTTCATTAATAATTTTCACATTGCTATCCCCGATGCCAAAATTATTCAATACGCAGACGATTCAACCTTAGTCTGCTCTGCCTCAAACATCTCTGAACTGCTCCTCAAAACTCAAGCTACTTTCTCAACCACTGAAAACTGGATGCACCAAAATCACCTCTCCCTTAATGCTAACAAATCCAAAATTCTCCTCTTCCCCCCAGAAAGTCCTACTCCTATGATAAAGATACTGTCAAAGTCCTTAGTTACTCCAACTCCCCTATAGAATTGGTTCCCTCAGCCAAACTTATCGGTGTTACAACGGACGGATTCCTTAAGTTTGACATACATATTCAACAAAATATTAAGAAAACACACCAAAAACTAGGTATGCTATATAGGAACAATCGCTTTCCCTCTCACTCCACCAGGCACACTTTGGCCACTACCTACCTTCTGCCCTTATAATTATATGGAGCCCCTCTCCTAACCAACCTGTCCTGCTCTATCACCTCCAAACTAGAAAGCTGCTACAACAAAATCTCTAAATTTGCCTCCAGCAGTAAAAATTCCACCCATCATTGCCTTTCCCTTCAATCTCTAAACTGGCTAGAACTACCAAACTACCTAAACTATCTGCAGCTCACCACAGCACACAGACTTATATTTCATCCAACTAACTGTCCTGCTCTAGCTAACATCCTTCCATCCTACATCCCCAACAGAACTCTCAGATCTGAACATCAAAACCTGATTGCTATCAACAAACTTAAAAGTCTAGCTGGCCAACTTCTCCTCTCTTTCATTATTGGCAAGACTTGGAACTCTCTCCCTTCCTCTAAGAACAATAGCAAACTCTGAAAATTTCAAAACTCAGCTTTTCAAACATCTGTCCACTAAATGGAAATGCACCTGCCTTCACCCCACCTAAAAACTTTCCAAGAACACACTGATATCCTACTAAGAGTGTACCCTAGCACTCAAAAAGTCCTACAGCTATTTATCCTTGAACTCCTTTGTGTAAATATTGTAAATAGATTCACAGTTTAAAACGAGTGCATGCAAAATGTCTTCTTAACTCTCTTCTCTATGTGCACACATAATGCATTTTCCCAAATTACTCTATAAGAATATTTTTATAATTGTATAACCCTTAAGAAAAACCTAATGAATTTGTTTTGACTATTTGTAATAATTAATGTTCTTATTGTGTAAACTGGTCTCCTCAATGTATCATTTATATTTTTCATATTTCTGTAATTTGTATTTTTGGAGCTTTTCTCCCCGGGCCTGCACTGAAAACGGGTCCTCGGGGCCCAGTGGACCTCCCCGGTAATCAAACTGGAAATAAATAAAAATAAATAAATAAATATAAACCATAAAATTAGGTAAGCAATATTATATACATATAGCAAAGCATGCTAGCTCACACTACGAAAATAAAAATGAGAGAGGAGCAAAGATTGTTTACCTTACCAATGCCATTACATGTGGCATGAAATAGATATTACTGTCACGCATAGAAATTAACTGTCCGGTCATACTCTGAAAAGTTGTTTGTAAATAAGTAAAAATAAAAGCATACAGCATCCCTCTGAGCTACACCTTTTTGATAGCAGGATTTCAAAGATTAGCATGCAATTAATTCACCACTTCATTGCAATGTTTCACAGTCATTATCATATATATTTTAGCATCTGAAGCTAATTTTTATTTATTTGTTTGCTGACCACAACTGGCCATTTTCTGAATGCCCAAGTGTCTTTGGCTGGCATGTTACAGTCACCAAAATACAATTAGGTGAACTGAATTGCATGAATGAGAGGGGGTGGTCCCACAATGAAAACTGTTGCTATGGTCTGCACATTTTGCCTGCACATCAAAAATCATCTTGGTGTTTTAACAAGACCATGTTTGTCAGTCAGTAATGGTACACACTACAATGTTATATTTTGATTTGTTCAAAGCATATATAATGAACAGTTTTG
The DNA here is from genome assembly GCF_019279795.1 of Protopterus annectens. Classification (NCBI taxonomy): domain Eukaryota; kingdom Metazoa; phylum Chordata; order Ceratodontiformes; family Protopteridae; genus Protopterus; species Protopterus annectens. The sequence goes on from NC_056729.1 coordinate 1,297,362,328, forward strand.
GTCTGTTACCAGTGTACAGGGACAGCCTGGCATATCCTGTTGATAGTACAAAGAATTAAGGCTGCAATTTGTGACATTGCTGCTTCATGCAATCCAGTATTTGATTCCAAGAACTTCCATTTTTTTCCATGTGACTTTCTCCCAAACTTTTAGATTAAAATGATTGACAAAGCCAAAAGTAATACATTGAAGAGGACCAAAATATGGGACCGATTTTAAATATTTCTCTTCTACATGTAGAAAGTTACTGTAATAACATGTTATACATAAGCATGAATTTTCTGAAAGATATGAAGTCTGAAACTCAAATGTCATTATTTAGTGATATCACTCCTCAATGGTTTATCAGGAAATCACAAATATATGAGGGTACAGACCAGCTGTATGCAGCAAAAATGTGGACATGCTGTGAAATTCTGGACAATTTACAGGTATGATTTACAGTGTATAGTTACCCTTACTTTGTTTCCAGTTGTAGAATGGAGCAGATCACCCTAGATCATTGCTGTACCACAGTTAATCAGTATATCTATTATAAGACATAAACAAACATAATCTGCAATTTATACATTCACTTCTGGTCCCCAAAGGTGTCACCCTTGTTACAGTTCCTTGAGCAAAGAAATGCTTTCTGCATGCATACCTCCTCCTTCCTTCCAATGCTCATTGTTAGCAAAGTATGGCCAGTATGCAGGTATCAGCTACTCAGGAAGATAGCAGCATTCTCCTGCTGTTACATGGGAATGGGGATTCCTTACCATCTGAAGAATGGGTGATAAGGGTTTGACTACCACCTCAGACCTAAGGGGGTTAATGAAAAGAGGAGCACTGATCCTTGCAGTTCGCACCTCTTTGAGGTGAGAGGTGCGACTTAACAATGGAACGTAACCCCCCCCCATTACAGTCTCTGTCAGACTTCTGTATGTCAGGAAATTGTCTTGCAGGAATGAAGGCCTCGGGTAAAACAGTCAGCCTCTGGATCACTGAGGGAAAAGCATTTCAGCTGACCATAGTGGAACCAGGCTAATTAAATGATCTGCACAACTCATTTCATCTATAGCCTGGGGATTATACAGTCCACATGCAACCAAGAGAACACTCATAAAGTGTATGAAACATCTTTTGAAAAATGTAGACTACAGAATATAATCATATCATACCTAATACATAGTACAAAATGTATTAAAACATTAAACATTATGATATAAAATGTTAAAAAGTGTTATTAATTCACAAATGATAATAAGAAATAAGTCAAGATTATGTAAGCAAACAAGAAAGGCATGTGCATATAAAGGAACAACTAATAAACCAAAATCTTAATCCTTTCACATTTTTATGCACTCTGGAGATTTCATATATTGTGTGGATTATCACATCTGGTGTTACTAGCCCCTCAGTTATGAAACCCAATAAAGGAGGGGGTTTTGTGCTGCCTGATGCAGTAGATTTTTCAAGTGTTGTGTTTAATATCTTACCAGAAGATAGCGTTTAAACACAAGCCTCCAGAAATCAAGTTAATATTGCCTTTAGGAATATAGATTAACATCTACAAGATATTGGTCCAAGGGCTATTAACACCACATGGTTATGGATTTTTAAAAACCTCAAGTCCAATAATCCTCACTATATTTGGTATCCTCAAAGTCCATAAAATGTGAAACAGCCTCCTTTTAGACAAATTGTGGCTGTCTAGAGGTCTAAAACTTACCCCCCTAGCAATTTTCATATATAGACTTTTAAAACCAGTCGTTAACACACACTGACCATGTAAGAAGGCTCATGAGATTATTTTAGAAAGACGTAAGAGAGATTTATAGGATATTAATTTAATTATTTTTTTAACTATTGATGTTGTTAATTTGTTTACATGCATCCAAAGGAAGGAAGGTTTATGGTTATTAAATGAAAATATCTTAGAATGTAATTTTCTTCAAAGAAATGAAATTAAGTTAATTATGGATTATATGAGGACCATTTTGGGTAACAATTATATTTTTTTTGTAGGGGAGATTTATAAACAATTTAAGGGACTGGAAGTGGATGCAGTGTGTGCAGCCATTTGCACTAATGTAGTTCTGTTGATTTTGGGAAATGAAATGTATTTTCCATTCAGAATTTTACAAGTGCAGTAAAATTTTATTTAAGGGATTTAAAAGATATATTTTTTATGGGATGGCCCAGTGGATCTGATTGATGATTTTATTATATACATTAACAGCGCAACTGATTTTTTTTTGAGATTCACTTCCATTTTCAATGCTTTAGAAGCAAATAATATTAGGTACACTGACAAAGGATTCATTTCTGACATTTGTAGGAAACCTACATTTAACAATATGTATTTATGGGTCTATGTCAAATAAACGAACGCTTGAAACGTCGATCATCATATAGTCGAGACCATATAATCGACATTTCAAGTGTTCGAAGGTTGACTTTAACGGCGCCGTATGGTGCAGAATGGGAGAATTTCCCTTTTATGCACTGAAGTGTGGTCTCACAGTTGGTATATTTAAATAGGGCAGTGTGGTTACTGTTAAGGTATGTTTTTCTTTTCTTTTTTTTTTATTATATTCAAACTTTCAAATATCGAACATATGGTCTCAAACATATGGTATTCGACATTTTGACAGTTTGAATATATAACAGAGACCCATATTTACACTATCATAGTTCTCATACACTTATTCACAAAAATGAGTATATGAGAGGATAACACATTAGATATATGATTTCCACAAAAGAAGTGCTAGTTGAGGAAATGAAAAAGTTGATTGACATATATATAGACAGAGAGTATCCCAGACAACTGGTTCTTGACATTAGTAATGATGTTCTATGTCAATAGGGTGAACTTTATCAACCCTTATTGGGGACTGAAATGAATGCACAACAAAGCCACTCACAATAAAGGACTCGGTAACAAAGAAGAACAATTACAAAAATAGATTTTGTTGTACAATATAATGAAGGTTCTGATGAAATATATAGCTAAGAATAACCAAAATAGTTTTAAAATAAACATAATGATATTAGACCTTTTGGGCACACAACCCAATTTTGTTTATAAGACAGCCAACAACTTCAAGATTATTGTAGAGAATAAAAACACAGCAACCACTAATGATAGGCCAACACAAAATGTTGTTGCTGTAAACAATGTCAGTACATCTTGAAAGGTGATACTTTAAAACTGGGGCATGGGCAAGAAACCACTGTTAATCTACAGAGTAGTTATTGCCTAAGTAAAGGTGTGGTATATGTTCAGAAGTGTTCTGGTTGTGAGATGTTCTACATTGGTAAAACAGAAAGACCTCTTAAAAATGAATCTACGAACATGTTTATAAAATTCAAAAAAAAGCACAAACACTGCATTATATAAATGTGTTGAGGTATGCAATAGCTTTAAAAAGTTTAGTTTTGCCTTTATTGAGAAAATAATGATAAACCCTAGGGGAGGGAGCTGGGAAACCAAATTAGAATACAAGGAATTATTTTGGTTGTTGAAATTAAACATTAACTGTCCACAGGTTTGAAAGAAAATGTTTCAGCTCTTCCTGTGTTAAAGCTCATGGCTGCAAAATTATAAAATGTATTTCAACAGAAGTAGTAGTAATAACAAATATACTTATGACGATGTGATGTAGTGCCAGCTATGCCAGAGAAAGTAGAGAAGGGGTTGTGTAACATATGGAAGCCAAAAATCCAAACAAACCAAAAAAAGCAACAAAAGCAACTAAAGGAGTAGTCCACACAGGATTTATAAATCCTGTGTGGATTACTCATTTGGTTGCTTTTGTTGCTTTCTTTGATGTGTAATATATGCCAGCATAGCTAGCTGGAGTTTTGTAAAGAATTAAATGTCATTTGTATATTAAAATGATTTGTATAGATGCTTGTCTTGAAAATGTATTTGTAAAGCTGCTTGTGTTAAAAATGTACTAACAGTGGGTCCTGCTGGACAGAAAAGAAATACACCTGTATGTCAGACTATAATGTAACTGTTGAAATGAATATATTGTAACACATGATACTGGAAGATATGATGTTAATCTCAGTCCAACTAACTTTGAAAATAGTCTGAAATTAAATTACCTGGTTTAGGCCATAAAGCATGTATTTTACAGTTCTGATTGCAGCCAGAGATGAAATGTCTGTGAAAATCAGGACTAAGAATCTTACTGTATTGTCCATAGGGGTGAACTACTTGCTACCCTGGAAGAGTGGAAGTTTTGAAATGGTTTGATAGCTTCCAGATGCTATAACACATCTCAGCAAGGCTCTATGTGTATGGTAACACATATGTGCTAAATTCTGGTTCAGTTTCTAGCAAAGTAGGTAGTGTGGAAACCAGAGTCAGATGACTAAATGTATGTGATGTCATTCTATAATCCAGCATTAAAATTATGTTTTAATACTAGATGAGACAGAAGCCTCAGTGCAGTCTGTCTTTGAAACCTAACCAAGAAGGAAGACTTCTTATCCACTTCATCCTGCCTTGATCTAGTAAGTGAACCAGGGAACAGTAATTCTTTCGATTAGTCAGAAAAATATAGTGATATTAGTTAAGTATTGTTTTTCTGTATCTGTGTGAATATTTCCGTTGGTGTTATTTTTAATATTTCCTGTGATTGAAACTCTGGTGTTTATTGTAAATAGATATTTAGTATTTGCATGTTCCTTTATTATTTATTATTAAATATATTTAAACTTTTCTTTGTGGCTGGTCTTTTTGAGAATATTTTAACCTTTGAGATTACTTGTATTTATCTGGTGACACTGTGGCCATTCCTGAAAGCCTTGTTGCATTGGTCAAACACTACCATTTGTATCAGCATTAATTTTACTCAGTATAATTGGGTACCCTTGTAAGAGCCTTAGAGTAACTGGCTGGTGGCAGTGTAACTACATTATAGTCTGGCAAAAGTGTAGCAGAGCTGATAAATCTGTGCAAGCCTTTCCCAGGTGTGTGTGTGTGTGTGTGTGTGTGTGTGTGTGTGTGTGTGTGTGTGTGTGTGTGTGTGTGTGTGTGTGTGTGTGTGTGTGTGCGTGTGTGTGTGTGTGTGTGTGTGTGTGTGTGTGTGTGGTTTCACAGAGAGGGGAGCGGAGGACATGGCTTGTATGTGTGTGTGGTTTCACAGAGAGGGTAGCGGAGGACATGGCTTGAAACACTCAGCTGAGGTCTCAGCTCTACAGCTGTGTAAGTGGGGAGTCTTACTGGGGGCCTGGAGAGAGAGAGAGGGGGGAAACCCAGCCCCTGGACTGAGTGTGTTCCCTGTGTGCTCTTAAGAGAAATTGTACTTGGTGCAGAGAGCTACATCTGGAAATACTGTGTGTATCCATTTTTGTTCCACGTGAACGTCCCTGTCCAGTGTCAGTAGTGAAGATTAAGGATGCTTGATTACTGGCCCAGAGCAGGGGTGTCACAATACTTATAGATCATAATATTCAACAAAAGTTCTTTATAATGTGGTAGAACATTTTAATTTTATAACGAATTAAATTACTATACTAGTTGTTTTTTGGACAGTGGGAGCATGTTTATGTTTTATACATACATATTTATTAACAAGTATACACACTTTGTATAGAACTTTTTTTATAAAAGATGGTTAAATGAGGAATGTTTTTGCACAGGAAAGTTTTCTTAATTAATTATTCATGAGAATATTTTAAATGTGACTGATGTATTTTTTTAGTTCTGATAATGTCCTGTACGCATGTTGACATAACAAATGTGCTCAACTCACCAAAATAAAATAAATTCATGTTCAACTTTAAATGTTGTTGTTGTTCCTAGAACCACAGATACTAGTAAGCACGGACATAATTATGTAAGCCTAATGCCACACTCTCAGAGGGAGAGCACCCATGTCATCATTTATGCATATATCTGAGCAGGGTTACAGACAATAGTATTTTGACATGTACTAATGGTTACTTAATAGCACAAGTGGCTATTTGTATCATATAGTAGGTGTATTCATTAGCCTTGCTACAATTATTTGCTTGTCTGATCAAATATAATGTCAGTTGGTACCACTAGAGATTGTTAAGAATGATTGTTATCTAGGCATAAAAAGATGAAGAAGTTACCATATATGGAATATATTTGTTACAGTAACATTTACTGAGTTTTGTTTGAGTAGCATTGTTAAAAAAAGAAACATTTTTCAGGAAAGCCAGCTCATGCCTGATCTTTTAAGAAAAAATGGTTCAAGAGAAAGATGGTAAAGACTATGTACTTCAGAGTATGTGGCTTTGATGCAAAACACCTTTGTCTTTTACTGTGTGGGAGAGGTAGCTTTTAAGAGTACAGAAAATTAATGACACATATAGTGAGAACAGAAGAAGTCAGAATGCATCAAATTGCACAAGGGTAATAGTAACAGAAGAACAAAGTTAAACTACACCATACATATTTTACAGAGTTCAATCTTTTAATTTATTAGGTTTATTACTAATGTGTAAGTATGTCTGTTACATGCAGTTTTTTCTACACTAATTTCTACTTTTCCAGCTGATTGTATTTGCTATTTAACTGTATACATTTTTCATAAGACTGCATTATTCTCCATATTATTTAACTCCCACATACCTGGCCAGCAGCCTACCTACTAAATAAATAAACAAATGTGTATGGGTGTCAAATACAAGAAGCTATGCCCTTTACATATGACTCGGATATGAATCCATGACCTACAAGTCCAGAATTTTCTGGCTAGCTAACTTGCATAGAAAGGGAGACCCACAGTTTTAAGCTACCTTTTGAGAAGACATGATAACTATGTTAGCTTAAACTGATGTCAGAGAAGGACAGTGATTCCATAAGAATGTGATGCTAGGTTATAATTAACAGAACTATGACTAAGTTATGAGTTAAAAGAGGGAAATGTTCTGGCAGTTTATTTGTTTGTATTTATTTATTTATTTATTCATTTATTTATTTTGTATTTGTTTGTTTTTGTTTTGTTTATGTGTTTATTTGACCAGTGGGATTGTCCAAATTGGCACCCAAGTAGAAAAACACCAGCAAATTAAATATGCACACTGCATTAACTGTTCCTCTTCTATTTTCTGTAGCAGATAATTTACATAGAAGGTACAGTTATACATTTTAAAAATTCTAATAGCCAAGCATAGTAACCCCCATGGAGTCCAATGGTCAGACATGTTAACATGATATGTAGCAGGAATCTAGACAAAGTACAAATGTTTTTGTTTTGTCAACTAAGCTTTGGGCTGAATTCAGAATGGTTACATCGATGTGTTTCCCTCACAGTAACCATTTTCAATTTAGACATTTTATGGTGCAGCATCATGGTGGGCTGTTTCTGTAGCCATTCAGAAATATTTAATGTTCTGGAGGAGTGATCTATGCTAATTAGCCATGTGCCTTAACTCTCCTCATAAATGCCTGCAGTAAAGCACTTATGCAACTAAGCAATAGTTACCTCTGACTCCTGTGTTACTGAACACAGCCAAAAGCTCGATTTCACCCAATTTTGTAAGAGGTAAGTACTGGGGAGTTTAGCCGACAAGTATTGCTAGGATCTGTGTGTGTGCATGTGTGTGTGTGTGTGTGTGTGTGTGTGTGTGTGTGTGTGTGTGTGTGTGTGTGTGTGTGTGTGTGTGTGTGTGAATGTGATGGGCTGTCATATCTCCACACTCCCCTAGACTAACAAGGAAATCCTGGAACATGGTAGAGACACTAGACACAAGGATAACTCTTTATGTTTTTGCCTTAAAGATGTTTACAAAATATTAGAACAAACTTTTGCAGCACAAGAGCCATGGGGGTGGGAGGACATGCTAGAATCATGAGAGCTATACAAAATGCCTGGTAACAATGGCACACAACTGGGACCCAATCCTACCTAGTTATATGCTGGTGCCTCAGAAACTGTGTAAAAGCTCAAGTTCATTATAATAAAAATAACTTATTCTCCATAAATTAGACCACACACACACACACACACACACACACACACACACATGAGATTTTTGCAAAATTTAAACAACTTTCTAAAAACAGGCAAAAAAAACACCCAAATAATTTTTGTGTGTATAGGTGTATGAATGTATGAGTCTGAGTGTGTGTGTGCATGTGTGTGTGTGTGTGTGTGTGTGTGTGTGTGTGTGTGTGTGTGTGTGTGTGTGTGTGCATGTGTGTGCATGTGTGTGTGTGTGTGCGTGTGTGTGCGTGTGTGTGTGTGTGTGTGTGTGTGTGTGTGTGTGTGTGTGTGTATGCATGTGTGCGCATGTGAGTGTGCATGTTTGCGTATGCGTGTGGTGGGCTGTCATGCCCCCACATTCCCCTAGTTGAACAAGGAAACAAGGAAATCCTGGAACATGGGAGGGACACTAGACACCAGAATAACTCTTTATGTTTTACATTAAGACACTTACAAATATTAGAACAAACTTTTGCAGCACAAGAGCCATGGGAGCGGGGGCACTAGACTCATAAGAGTCAGACACAATGCCTGGAAATGGCACAAACTGAGATCCAGTCCTACCTAGATACATATTGGTGCCTCAGAAACTGCACAAAAGCACAAGTTCATTATGATAAAAAAAACGTCTTCTCACAAATCAGACCACACACACAAAAAAAGATTTTTGCAAAATTTAAGCAACTTTCTAAAACCAAGCAGAAAACCCACTCCAAATATTTCCCATCTGAAACCAGCACAGATATTGCAGACAAATTCAACAAACACTTCATATCCAGTCCTATAATTTCCTCAAACAATAATAACCTATACCCCCCCACCTAACCCCCCCTCAGACCATAGTTCCACACCCCATCTCAACCTAACAATGATCCAGGCAAATACCATAAAAAAATACATGAAAAAAAATGAAACTCACATCGTTAGCTCCTAACAACATGCCATCCAAGTACCTCAGTATATCAGCTGATACCATTTGCTACCTTATATCTATCCTAATTACTAGATCTATTACAGAGAACTACATCCAAGCCCATTACACAAAGGATGCCTCCACTGAAATGTCAAATTATCACCCTATAGCAATCCTTCCTCTCCTCTCCAAAATAGTAACTCAGGTAATTTTGTCTTCACCCTTTTGCTGGACTTGTTAAAAGCCTTCAGTGTGGTCTCACATCAGCTACTTATAGACCCCACAATTCCCTTAATTAGCTGTTTCATCAGCTATCAAAACAATCACAAAAAGTCTGTAAAATGTAATGACTCCCACTTGACATTTCATCCAGTCACTACAGGACTCCATCAATGCTCCATACTTGGACGACTGCTTTTCAATATCTTCATTAATGATATGTGCAAGGAAACAAAACTCACCACCATAATGCAATCTGCTGATGACTCAGCTTTAGTTTGGTCAGCCACAAAACTTCCCACATTAGAAACCATCACACGAGAAGCTTTCACCTCTGTAGAACACTGGATAAATAAATCTCAATTGATCTTAAACCCCCAACAACACCAATCTAATTCTATTCTTTTCCAAAAACATAACTCAGAACAACACTGACATTACAATAACTCAAAAATTGGAAATGTCACTGACAAAATTACTAGGACTTATCATTGATAACACGTTAACATTTGATCTGCACATTGACACTGCAATCAAAAAGACACAGTGCAAACTAGGCTGTCTTTACAGAGCAAAGCACCTGCTAAGTGATCATAGTAAAAAAAATAGCAGCCACCTCCCTTCTCCTTCCTACCCTCCTATGTGCCTCAACAATACTCATAAATCTCAACTTTTCGAACAAACACAAACTAGAAATCACCTACAAAAAAAATAACAGATTCACCAGCAGCCTCCCAGACTACTCCCACCCAACATGGTGCACAATACTCTTATCTAACTTAAACTTCCACACCACATCACCCTCTCCCAATTACTCACAGCACACAAAACACTTAACCATCCACTTAAAAAACCCTCACTTTCAAACTTCTCCCAATGGAATGTACCAAACAGAGTCCTGAGATCCTCAGAACTTAAACTAACTATTGTTAAAAATAAAATAATTATTATAGTGACTCATTCCTCACTGTCTCCATATCTAACACGTGAAACAAACTACCAAACCACATCAGGCTTTTAAATAACTTGTGACAGTTCAAATCTGCTCTAACATAGCACCTGGCAAATAATGTTGTGCCTTTCGACTTTTCCCGGTTAGGGGTCAGCAGAACTCCGGTCCGCTAATGATTGGCAGTAGATTTTTACGTGCCGAGTTGCCAGCCCTGATGCACAACCTTCAACGAAGGTACGCCCATTCATGTATGTCTCCACACAGAAGATACTTTAGCTGAGAATCAAACAGGACAACGTCTTACTGTGAGGCGACAACGCTACCGCAGCACCAACACCGCAGTTTGTAATCACCTGGCAAATAATAAACTATGCAAATGTACCACACCTACAGTTTGAAGTATGCAATCCTAACTCTGTCCGCTATGGATACTATACAAGGGTATTAATATAAAATTTTTAATTTTACTCACAATATCTTGAAAACATGTATTTCCTTAAAATGATATGCTTTGTAAATAATGTCTGTTGACCGTTTGCTTTGAAATACTTTGTAAATAATGTTTCTTGACTATTTTTCTTTTGAATTGTTAAAAATATATTTCTATCCTTGTTTTTCTCCCAGGCCTCTGCTAACAATGGGCATTTCCTTTCACAAACAAACTTTCCCAGTAAACAAAACCAAATAAATACATAATATAATAAATAATAATAAAAAAATCTATACAGCATGCCATGAAGACACTTAAAAAGATTCAAATCCTATTTACTTAGCATTCACACAGTATGTTAATCCTCTGCAACCATCAGTAGATACCAGGGATACTTTTCAAATTTTACATCTCTTTCAAAATGCACAAAAATTTAAAGTAAAAGGGGAAAACTAAAAATTCTGTACCCTTGACACAATGAGCAGCAGATGTAGCCCACTATGGTAACTGAGCAGTTTGTATAGTAGGGTTTATTTTTATATAATAAGTATTAAACTATAATGTCTGGCATGACTCAATGATTGTAACAGTCTGTGAATTATAAGGGGCAGGGCAGTTGTAAGAGGCAGCAACAGGAGCATCCTATAACATGCAAGACAGCTAAGAACAATCAGACTGTGTTTGTGTGGGGGTGCAGCCTTCAGTACAAAGCCAGGAGGAACACTAGACAACAAAAGGGAAATATTTCATCTATGCCTGGGACTCACTTCAAAAGTTAATAGAGCAACAGGTATTACACCAGAATGTACTTTAAAAGTATGAAACCTAACGTCTGGCGTTACTGACTGACTCACTGTGAGGATCCGTGATTTGTGAGAGCTGAGACAAAAGAAAGAAGAGGCACAGGGGGCATTCTCTCAGCTCAGGGACAGGTAAAAGGTATGTGTGTGTGTGTGTGTGTGTGTGTGTGTGTGTGTGTGTGTGTGTGTGTGTGTGTGTGTGTGTGTGTGTGTGCGTGCGTGCGTGTTTGTGTATGTGTGTGTCTTTGAATGTGTGTGAAACAGTGACCCTGGGATGCCTGTGTCAACATAATGCACCAGTCTCTGGTGTTGAGTACCACAGGAAGGTGCTGGTTTTCATCTACTTGTTAAAGCCAATTCTGAGGCATACAAATTATTTATTTATTTATTTATTTTAATTTTGTTTACCGGGAAGGTCCGACTGGACAAGGTCCATTTACAGCGGAGACCCTGGGAGAAAAGCTCCAGTTACATTAGGATAACACATTACAGAAAATAAGCATCTAATACAATATGTAGGCAATATTATCTATTGAACAAGAAATTTCTAGACGGAAGTGAAAAAGAGTAGACATTTGCAATAATATAGAAAAGCAATTTACGTATATATATATATATATATATAGTTAGCAAAGAGCACTGTCAGATTTTAATAGGTACATGTTTTTCATGTAAAATATTTTGAGGAAATATATTTATTGGGCATGAAAAGACAGATAGAAGTTGGATGTAAAGGTAATAGATTGTGGTCTATGTGATACATGGACAGAGCCAAGAACTTGTGAGATGGGCCTTAAGTGAGTTTTTGAATAGAGTGGTGCTAGCTGCAGAAGTCACAGATGGGGGGAGATTATTCCAGTTTTGGCTATAGTGTGTGAAAAGAGAGATTTTCCTGCTGTATTATTTGCTGAGATAATAGTGAGGAGTGACTTGTTGGCTGAGCGGAGTGGACGATTTGGAGTGTGGTGGGTCAGTAGATGCCTTAATGCAGGAATTTTATCGGGTTGTTTTAGGATGTTATATGATAGAACAAGTTGGTGATATAGTAGCAACTGTGGCAGTTCTAGCCATTGAAGTTGTCTGAGAGGTATGCAGTGATGGGTTCTAAATGGGGTGTTTTTGGCAAACTTGGCAATTCTGTTATAACAGGACTCAAGTTTGTCTAACAATGAGATCTTTCCTCATTACAGTGAACATGTCTGTGAATCACAGGACCTTGCATCACACAAACAGTCTTTGCTGGCTGCAGCTCTTAGCACAGGAGATGGGCTTCTTTCTGAATCCCAGAAAGGACTGTTTCTCCTTTAAGATTCAAAAACATTATTACAACAAAGGTGCATATAAAACTACATTACCATCCTTGAGAATGTTAAAAAATAAATAATTTCAAAGGAGTGTTAACAGAATATATGTGTAGATAAATGGCTGCAGAATGGTTATGTAATATTATTCTTTGTTTTAGATACTATGTTTTTGTGTAACTACCCCCGGATTCAGCAAGCCCTGCACGGTGTGCAGGAACAGTGCTGGAGCTCCAGGAGGCAATATGCCCACCGTGCGATCAAGGAATAAGCTGCAGGGACGTACACGAGCACTCCTGCACTATTCCTGCATGGAAGCAGCTCCTGTATGCAAATTACCCATTTGCAGGTGAAAACAATGCAAATGAGGTGAATTTGCGATCCAGGAAGCTGGAAGCCGGCCATGCAGAACTAGTGTAATCTGCAGAAATGTACTCAGTAACCGAGTACATTTCTGCAAACTACAAAACAGAGCCATGACAGCTCAAATAAAGGGTCTATATAATGCATAAAGCATGCCAATGGCCAAATATATGGCCACTGGCATGGAAAACAGTTAAAAAAAGAAAAAAAATAACTTTTATTTTTTTTTTGCCAATATTGGATGTTTAAGTGTAGGGCAGCTACTGCAAACGGGATTGGGCCATAAATATAAAAAATAACCTGAAATAAGCATGCTAACCAAAATCACTATCTTGCCATTATACTCAATGGCAGGCAGAAGACAACATGGCCAGTGAATAGTGGTTGCTAAGGGGGGAGGCTCAGTGTGGGACCTGTAACTATGCATTAGCAGGCAATCCTATGCAAATGAGGGGAATGATGCTGAATCCCAGATTTCCCCTCAATGCTAGCCAGCACCCAACAGTGTAAGTGCAGGAATAGCTTGGTTCAAGCCTAAGAGTTAGCTGACATCATAGGGATGTGTGTCAGGCATACTGTAAGTGGATTGGAGCCCTATGGCTCAGGTTTGCCTTAGCATAGCAGAGCTAAGCAAGGGGGGTGTGTCTGAGGCTGCCTAGCACTCTTTACATTGCCTAAGTGGGTGTGCGCACCACACTCCGGGTTTTAAAGGGAAAAAAAAGGAAACCAGGAAATAGCATCTCTGTGCACATTTGAGCATTGTGTTTGCGTGGCGCATACCCGGACTTAAATAGGAAGGCAATGGGAAGGGAAAACAGAAGTAGGAAGGTAATCAAGGATTACTAGCATAGCTGGCAGGTGAAATATATCAGAATCAGCCAATTACACAGGCAGCAGCCCAGCCCAGAACACTACTATAAACTATGCAAACACCTTTCCCTCTGGTTATTCCCACATACTCTACACCACCGGTACATACAAGCGGGGAAGTTTTAACAAACAAAAACAACAAAATGATAGGGGCTGCAGCAGCTATCATACATCAACATGTGGAAAAGGCTGAGGGTGGTGTGGATGAAAATGCTGTCGTCCAACCCACAGTGAGGAGACGGAGAAGAGTGTACAGACCCAGGGAAACCTACCAGGGGCTACATGATCTGGAGATAGTGGAGCACTATAGGGTTGACAGGGACCTTCTACAGCAAATTGTTGAGCTGTGCCAGCCATGCCTGACACATAGAACATACATAGGGGAACCCATCACAGTGGATACCAAGATATGTGTAGACCTAAGAATACTAGCCACAGGTACCTTCCAAAGGCCAACTGGGAATATCATGGGGATCTCACAGGCATCAGCATCCAGGGTACTCCACCAGTTCCTGGATGCCATGCCAGCATGTATATTTCCACAACACCCATGAGGCATTGGCCAGCAGTATCCGTCTCGTCCACCAAATAGCAGAATGCCCTGAGGTAGTGGGTGCTATAGACTGCACGCACATATGCATTGAAGCACCACCTGTTGAGTGGGGTAGGGTCTACATCAACTGCAAGGGCTTCTCTTCCATCAACTGCCAAGTCATGTCTGATGCATCAGGTCAGGCAGTGGGATGTTAGTTCTGAAGGGTAAGAAGTCAGAAACCGATATGTATGTCAATCAAACCTGAGACCTGTAGTACACTTATATGCCTTTAGTCAGCATGACAGGATAGAATACAAAATAAAATGGAGTACCTGACATACCAGTATAGTCATAGCAAATGTGTACAAGTGCCAGGTGTGCCCCCCCAATCCTATGTAGAAATGTAGAAACAGCAGGTGTGCCCCCCAATCCTATGTAGAAATGTAGTAACAGTCTGGTGTGCCCCCCAATCCAATGTAGACATGCAGTAACAGGTGTGCCCCCCCAATCCTATGTAGAAATGTAGTAACAGTCTGGTGTGCTCCCCAATACTATGTAGAAATGTGATAACAGTCAGGTGTGCCCCCCAAATCTGATGTAGCCACAAAGTAACAGTGAGGTGTGCTCTCCTAATCCTATGTAGAAATGTAGTAACAGTCGGGTGTGCCCCCCATGCCTATGCAGACACGTAGTAACAGTCAGGTGTGCACCCTCCCAATCCTATGTAGAAATGTAGTAACTGTCTGGTGTGCCCCCCCCCAATAAGATGTAGACACATAGTAACAGTCAGGTGTACCCCCCAATCCTATGTAGAAATGTAGTAACATGTATGTGTAGGTATAATATCAGTGGAGCACAGATTACCTGAGGTGGCCAAGGTAGCAGGATAGATTGTAGCATTTGTACAATATGCAGGTATGCATGTGTTAGGTTGGTGTGTGTTTCATATTGTGTGAGAGTGGTCAGTATGTATGCATGGTGAGATTTGTCCTGGTGGCCTTTGCCCAGTACTGCCAATGACAGGGCCAAGTCCTTACAATTCCAGTGCCAAACACAATGCTCCCCAGTATAACACATTCTAGCAGCAAGCCATTGTAAACGTATGGAGGTAATATGTGTCACCATCTGAAAGATGGACATAGCATGACTGTTGGGCCAGATATACAAGCAGTACACAGAGGAGAGTACTCCAGACAGTGTATAATGTGTAACCGCTAAATGGACACACCCTTGGAATTGTACATACAGGTTTGCAGCACATTATCTGGGCTTGTAGTAGGGAATACCAATGCCGTCTCACCAAACATTCACAGATCACAAAGGTCGTAGGAATGATGTATTGAGAAACAGTTGATGTCTCTGCACAAGCCAGCATAAGTGGAATGCCTCATGCATATCTGTGAGTCAGATGCAAGTAGTGTCCATAGCACACATGCACCCAGCTCACCCAAACACCACCCACAGGTACCTCTCCGGTCATATCCCTGCTGTTGAGAATGGGGACAATATAATCCCTGCCTGTGTATGGCAATAGCGAAAGAATGGAGCATGCAGTGCAGGCGTCCCATGCAGGTATGTCCATAGCTGTAAGCAGCATCCTGCCAGCATCAACACCACTTGATCAATACTGACAGAAAGTATTGGCATGAACACCTAGTACACCTACCCTGTTACCCCAGGGGAATATACTGTATGGCAGTCTGGGACTGTAGGACTAACAGAATACAATGGCCTGCTACCGCTGGCCTGCTTCACTACCAAATGGCCTACAGTCCTCTGCCAAAGGCCTGTGTCTCACCCATACTGCCAATGTATGTTATGTCATGGACTCCCAAATAACAACATAACACAGTTCACAGAACCCATATGCAAGGCCATGTGGACAAACCACAGTAACATCTCCACCATGTCCCACTGCATGAACTGTGGACCAACACCAATACACTGCTGTGATGAGGTGATAACTATAGGAAAAGTATCAGAGAATGTTTGCATAATGTATGGAAGAGGATAGAATAATAGAGGAGGGGTCGGAGCATGAGTAGCATGGAATGTGCAAAGTCAGAAACACAGCCATGTGCACATACTATCCCTGGCTGCAAACACAAGAATGGGTGGCTACAAACCTGCTCATAAACCACAATAGGGGTAATGCCCTGACTTATGACCCCTGCCTCTGGGTAACCTGTGTGAATCTGTATAGTTGTGAGGTATTGTCACAGCAAGATGAGGCCATACTGTCACGTTGATGGATGTACAAGTATGGGATCCTCTCCCACCACTGTACCAAGGTGCTGAGCCAGTTACACAGACCCAGCAGCAAGTGTCTGCAGCTCCTCCTCCAGCATGGCATTAGTTTGCAGGAATATGTAGGTATTTGACCAAAATACTGGACACAGCAGCATTCACCCTTTGTTCCTCAGGACATCACTGTGAGCAGAAATGTCTTCTTGACAGTACTTGACATAAAACATCCCACTGTATAATACTACACATGTCTGAATATCTCTGCTAATTCCAGGACCATGTAGCTGAAGCAGCACAGACACAATTACCTACAGTACCCTCTATCCCTTGCCCAGTTTGACCCCATATTGTCAACTCATCTACAGATATCTTCAGAAACAGTTTGCTAGCTGTAAGTGTAGAACACAAAAGTCTGCACTGGAGTACAATCTACCTGGAATGGATCCACGGATTCAATACAGGAGGGCATACTGGGCATGCTCCCACACTTAGAGAAATAAAGGCAATGTCAGAAAAAATACTGGCATGGCATACTGGGCATGCTCACACACTAAAGAAATGAAACCCGTGTCTGGCAACAACAGTGGGCCATACATATTTGACAGTTGCAGATGTTAGTGCATACACTCCTCAGTATGCACCAGTCATGCTTTGCACACACATTGGATGAGAATACACACATATATCCAAGGACAACACATTATAATATGCCAAAAGTACACATACATAGATGTGTAGAAGAGAGTGACAGTGACAAAGAGCTTTCCATCATGAGGCCTGTCCCACCCAGCACACAGCCAAATGGTTACAACTACATGATGTGTAAATGTCACGCACTGTAGAAATTAGCCTCTGGAATCCCTTAGCATTATAGACTCTGTGGTGCTAGTGCTAACTGTGCAACATAACTGTACAAGGCAGTAGTCATCTAGCAGTTGTATACACATACCTGTGGAATATAAACTTGTGTGTGCCTGAGTGTGGTGTGTCTACCTCTAGATGAATGGGTTATGGCCCATGCACACACACTGCCCTCCCCATTGCTCTATTATGGCAAGCCTGCTGATGTCAGTTACTTTGAAATACACCTTTGGGGAAAGAATAGCCCAGTAATCTCTGTGGCGTGTCCTATAACTGCGTAATGCTGCAGTGTGATAAACTAGTTAGGTAGGAGTTCTAATCCCAGATGTGGCAACTGTGTGTATCTGTCTGTGTAGGGATCAATGTGTTTTAGGCTCGTCACACTCACAACAATTCAAATGCCCTATTTTGGCAAGCCTGCTGATGTCTTTCCCTTTGAAATACACCTTTGGGGAAGGAGTAGTCTAGTAATCCCTGTGGCATGTCCTATAACTGTGTAATTCTGTAGTGTGATAAACTAGTTAGGTAGGAGTTCGAAACCCAGACATGGCAACTGTGTTTGTGTATAGAACAATGCTTTTTAGGCTAGTCACACCCACTACAATTTCAAATGTCCTACTTTGGCATGCCTGCTGTCATTCGCCTTGAAATACACCTTTGGGGAAAATGTAGCCCAGTAATCTCTGTGGTACGTCCTAGAACAGCATAATGCTGTAGTGTGATATAGTAATTTGGTAGGGGTTATATTCTCAGACATGGCAAGTGTAGATGTTTGTGTTTTTTTTGTCTGTGTAGGGAGCAATGCTTTTGAGGCCATTCACAATCACAACAACCTCCATTGCCCTTCTTTGGCAAGCCTGCTGATGTCATTCACCTTGAAATACACCTTTGGGAAAAGAGTAGGCCAGTAATCTCCATGGTGCATTCTATAACTGTGTAATGCTGTAATATGATAAACTAGTTAGGTAGGAGTTCTAATCCTAGACATGGCAACCATGTGCATGTGTGACTGAGTTTGCATTGTATCTTGTGTGGAGGTGGGTGTGAGTGTGTAACAACTGGACTCATTGTGCAAACTTCTTATATGGTGGGCCTATTATATGTCACAATGTCCACATTACAAGGATAGCAGATGTCAAATAGCCGAGAGGCTAGGGTTCCAGTCTATACCCCTACATGTGACATCAAGGCCTGGCAAACAAATTAAGCAACCCTTGTATTACTCAGAGAACACTCATAACCCATGTCTCATACACAAACACACTTGCCTCGGCAGCAACCACTTTGCTGGTAGTACCCTGCATATTTCCCACAGATAGTAACCATAGTGTGATTGCAGTGGACTACACAGGGCATGGCACACTGTCCCATCACTACAATAGGCACATGATTGCAGACAGTGGGCCTTCACTATGTTCCCCACTGGATGCCTACAACAACTGTGGTGCCACCAAATGTGATCCACAAGGGACATACCATGCCTTAAACACATGCCCTGTATGGACAGATGCTACTGACATCAATGTAGGTGCAAGGTCAACCTGGTGTCCATTACCAGTCCCCACCACATGAGGCCAGGACTGTCACATCTGATGATAACAATCTGTGTACACAACATGAGCCAGACACCCCATTTACAGTTCCACATGTCACTGAACATGCATGTGGGATGTGTGCAGATCCCAGACACCATCCATGTCATGCACTATAGAACACATACATGACAAACATTGCACAGCACTGGCCACACACAATTGTAACCCAGGTAACTGGATTGTGAATACAATACCCACCTGTGTGGGACAATCCAGACATTACACCCCTGAGCCATACTGCAGACCATTGTCATGTGGCCTGATGCCAAGTTATACCCTTCACCTAGCCTTGTACAGCCTTTTGGCAGAGTCAACCACTACACACCTGTGAAGCAATGCACCCATGCTTGTCAGTACTGGCACCCTTTGTCTGTGTGTGAGTGTGTGTGTGTGTGTGTGTGTGTGTGTGTGTGTGTGTGTGTGTGTGTGTGTGTGTGTGTGTGTGTGGAGTATGATGCTTTTGACCACATTCACACTCACTACAATTCCCATTAGCCTACTGAAGCTTGCCATCTGATGTCAGACACCTTCGCATACCCTTTGCCCGTATATCATCTGGATAACCCCTGTGGTGCATGTGATACCTGCACATTACTGTATTGTGGCAAACTATCTAGTTAGGAAGTCTATTCCTGACCCTGACAACTGTGAAGTGTGTGTGAGTCCCTCAGAGAGTGTGGCTGTGTTGCCGTTGACACCTGTTCATGTGGATAGGCACATGTACTACACCTGCCTTATTACTACTATATCACTGTTGCAGATGTCACTCACCATCAGATATATCTTTGGATAGCTACCCAGCATGTAAGCTATGTAGTGCATGCAATAACTGCATAGATGTGTGATAGCAATACATCGTCAGTCAGGGGTTTGAACCCCCTTACTGGTAGGTGTGTGACACAAACATGCATAGGTTTTACTCTCCCACCCTCTGCCTGACTTACTTTGTCTCTGTCTGTTTCTCTCACCCCCTCTCTGGTGGATGTGGAGAAGTACACCTGCTTTGCTTAGGCAGGAACTTGTATTTTGTAAGTGATGCTCTTGATCATCTGATGGCCTCTGCATGAATTGCAGTCCCCCTCTAGCTGATTGTATGTGGAACAGCTGTAGTAACATTCCCATAGCCAATTGCATGGAAACACACTCCAATATCTAGGAACATCATGTGGGTGTTGGGCCCTTTCATTCACTGTGAGCAGGACCTCAGTTTGGTGTTTGGCAAACAGCATCGCAGATGGTGTTGGTACTTACCTCTAACAACATACACTGTGGAAAAAGGCCAACAGACAGGAGGGGGATGTGCCAGACATGACTACAGAATGTAAGTGTTGCTCTTCTGCATTTGGAGTAATGTCAGTTTAACAGGGTGTGTGTGTGGATATGGCTGGTCTACATGATTTAATACCTGTCATGGCAGTGTTATGTGTTTGAGTAAACTCCCATCTGTAGGGTAGTCTGTAGACTGGGCAGTGTGTGGAGCCTTATGTTTCTTGTGTTATTCACAGAACACCTATCTTAAAACTGCAGAAGCATAGTCTGAGGATTGCAGTCAGTACATGATGACAGCCATGAGAGTTACTGACTTCATATCCCTCATAGGACATATGTCACAACAAACCCTGGAACGACAGTAAATGTATGAGGTTATCACAGCAACATGCCAATATTGGCCCAGTGTTTGTAGCTCCAGCCACAAATCTGTCAACCTTTGTACATATGTCATGCAGTAAGAGGTGCATATGTTCTGTGCACCGTTATTTATTGACATCATACCTGATAACAAGCCAGTCAGATATCAGACTGCTAGACATGTCATGTATAGTAGGGTTATTTCTGAGCACATAACCTGGGCAGTCTGTGGTTGTGTGTACAGTACTGGGGTCTGTGTACTTATGGTGATTGTCGACAGTATGTGTATTGTGCATACGTACCTTGGGCTGTGCACAGACTGTGGTAGATGCCATTGTTCTTGGTCCTGTTCTATTTGATATTACATGCTGCTGCAGTGTATGGCACACTATTGGCTCACATGTCTGTAGGGACAGACACACACGTGTCCCATACCACAGACAGGCATCGGACTACACTGTGTCATGACCCAGTGTATGTAGGTTTAGTGTGTGAGTGGCACATATGAGGATGGTGTTTTTCAGACAGTCCATATAGTGTCATATTAAGCTTGCGTACCATATGTGGCTGTGGCTGTGTTCACATTGGTTATAGATATGCACTTTCTCACAGGTGCCTATTACTCTGTGCTGTGACATGTGTGTAGAGCCTGCTATATTTGCAGGTACATGTGTATTCCCCCATACAAAATGTAGTCCAGTGTTGTGGCAGTCTGCCTGTAGATTGCACAGTGCTTTGTGACATGCCTAGCAGCTTAGTGTAATTACCCAGTGTGCTGTTATGTCCAGTTATTTGCAAGAGATACTGCTGCCAGGCCACCATAACTTTTGTGTATTTCTGACAAAGCAGTGAGATTCTGTACAGATGTATGTCACTAACTAATAAATAAATAAATACTGTAAGCCTGTTTCCTACCTTTCCTGTAACTAGTGTTCCAGATACAGATTTGCTGTATCCAGGACTGTATGTAAGCTTCTGAGCCCCCCAAGCCTTTCTGTGTTGGAGGGAAGCCTTCTAGCTTATCAGTGGGAGTCGTAAGCACTAGGTAACCTGTCTACCACATAAGGACAGGTTCTGGCCCAGAAATTGTAGTTATTGGCTGTTTGGGCAATCTTTTCCATCTTTCTCAACTTTCTGATTTGAAAGCCTGCATTTGCACTTGTTTCTGTCCTGTAACTCATTTAGTGCAGATACAGATTCTTAGTTTTACCACTTAAATTTGCTTATTCATGCTCAGCACTTGTTCAGGACTTGTAAGCACTAAATAAGCTACTAATTACTATAGTACTCAACCTTCCTCATTACATAGAGGAAAACAATTTTTTGTACTTTTCTCACTTGCTTAGAGAAAAACAGCTCTTTACTCACTTTCCTCACTTATCTAGAGGAAAATAGCATGTCCAAGGGTCAGTTCCCAGTGCTCTCTCCTGTCTATCTGATGAATCTGGGCATTTTGAGGCAATGTAGAAATTGCCTCATTTACACAAACAACCCTCACTTCCCACCACCCAACACTACAACCTGTGAGAGATGCACTTATCTAGTCAAACTGGAGGTAAAGCTCTCTCCAACAAAGACTGAACTTGACAGTCAAGAGGAGAAGGTAAACATTTGCACCACACCACACTCATCACATAGTCTCACTAAATCTACACCATGAAAAATCCACACATAGTAACACAAAAACATTCGTGGAGGCTCTCAGTAATAATCTGTCTAAGCAACAGAGATTTCCAAAGCAGAAACGCAAGCAACCTCCATCCCCCAACACAACCCAAATGGCACATAGACCGCAGACTCAGTGTGCCAATCAATCACAGTCAATAAGGCAAAACAATGTACCCAGCACACTAGTCATAGGTGACTCTAAAGCCAGGCACACTGATGTCCCACTCACCAGGCTAAACAAGGAGAAGGTTACTGTCAGCTGCCTGTCGGGTGCCAGGATCTGCCACATAACCCACGCACTCAAGTCACTCCACAACAAGTACAAATATGACTCAGTCACTGTCCATGTGGGTGTGAAAGACCTGAAATGTACCTCCCAGGACTACATGAAAAGAGATGTGATGAAACTCTTGGATTATGTGGCTCAGGCAGGTATGACGCTAGCCCTGAGCAGTATTCTGCCATCACCCAGAATGATACCACAGTATGAGCAGAAAATGATTGTTCATGTTGGTGTGAATGACCTGAGACATACCTCCCTGGACTACATGAAAAGAGACATGGAAGAGCTCTCTGATCTTGTAGCCCAGGCAGGTATGACCCTAGCCCTGAGTTGCATTCTGCCATCGCCCAGAATGATACCGAAGTACAAGGACAACATGATTGACTTTAACAATCAGCTAAGCTTCTGGTGTCATTCTAAGGGGATCCAGTATCTGTCTGCTTGGGATGCCATGGTCGACCGACCACGATGCTTTGCCACGGATGGCCTGCACCTGTCGCCCCTGGGATTCTGGATACTGGCTAAGGCTCTTGCCGCCCCTATAGTGCTTTTTTTTAGGCAAGGTTCAAATGACAAATTTACCACCATAACAGGAACAAGCAAGCAAAAACTGAGGGTAATGCTACTCAATGCAACAAGTCTAAATCTCAAAAATGCACTCACTTCCTTAAAATGGAGAACATCGATATCTGTGCAGTGACTGAGACCTGGTTCAAGGCTCCAGAGAACACCCCTGCACGACCAGGCCATAACTCATACCACACTTTTCGGCCATGTAACCTGGACAGAAGCACCAAAGGCAGAGGTGTGTCCATATTCATTAAGGATATCCACACATCCAGGCTAGAAGCTCAGCATAATGCATCCGAGGTTATCCAAGTGCAACTAACTCTGGGCAAAACTGCAATCCAAATTGTAGCTTGCTACAGATCCCCCACCATGCCCCAGGATTCCCATTCCTCTTTTCTTGATGTACTGGAAAATATTAGGGTTCAACCAAACACCTTAATAATGGGCGACTTCAACTACCCCACCATTAACTGGGAAAACTACTAGTGTACCAACTCCTTAGCTCAACGCTTTCTGGAATTCATAAACTCCAATGCCCTGGATCAACTT
The DNA here is from genome assembly GCF_019279795.1 of Protopterus annectens. Lineage (NCBI taxonomy): Eukaryota > Metazoa > Chordata > Ceratodontiformes > Protopteridae > Protopterus > Protopterus annectens. Next base: position 1,297,386,071 of record NC_056729.1, read on the forward strand.
ATCCACACCCCCACTAGAGGCAACAATATCCAAGACCTAGTCATTAACAACATGAGTGACTAGTGTTCCACACCTGAAGTCAACTCCTCATTGGTCCGATCCGACCATAAGCTAATCGCCCTTGATATCCACATCCCGCCCCGATCCCCCATTAAGGAAACCACAGTAAAAAATTTCTCCAAAGCAAACTTCATGCTTCTTAAGACAGAAGTGGTGAACTTCATGAGACCGATGCAGATGGACAATACAGTTACAACTGCTGAATCCTACACAAATGCACTCTATAAGTATTTACACGAGTGCATGGATTGTGCTATCCCAAACTGAACCAAGATGCTATCCTCCAAAAAAAAGGAAGCCAATCTGGTGGCCCCCTGCCATAAACAACCTGTACAACAGAAGAAAGAAACTGTTGCAAAAAAGAGTAAAATCCCATGAGTGGAGGAGCTCCCTGGTCAGCCTCAGTAAGAAGCTGAGATCCCTTATAAGATCCTCCAAAGCTAGCTACAAAAACAAAATTGCCACTAATTCCAAGGACAACCACAAAGCATTCTATAGCTATGTCAAAAATCTTGATGGCAACACTCAGACCTGCTCTAAGTTACAGCACAAAGTCAAGAAAATTACAGAACCAACTGATATTGCCAACATCCTTGTAGATAAGGTTCAGTGCTAACTTTACCCCCCCCCCTAACCCCCTAAAGGGCCCATATCTATTCAGGAAGAATGTAGAGTCCCTGTAATCACAACTACGCAGGTAAATGCGGCACTCTCTAAATCCAAAAATACAGCATCCATGGGACCGGACAACATCCCAGGCTGCATTTTGCACAAACTTCAGAACGAACTGGATCTCCACTTAAGCACCATGTTCAATAATAGCCTTGCATCAGGCTTTGTGCCCACTGAATGGCACACAGCAACAGTTATTCCACTCCACAAAGGGGGAGCCATCACTGATCATCGGAACTATCGACCTATTAGCCTGATGAGCCTGGTCTGCAAGGCCATTGAACGTATCATCATGGAACTCATAAACAAACTCTGGATCCCACCCATTTCGGGTTTGTGAAAAGCAGATCATGCCTCCTGAACCTGATCGACTTCTATGAGGCAGTCACCAAAGCCGTAGATGAGGGTAAAGTGGTTCACACAGAATATCTTGACCTCGCCAATGCTTTTGACACCATCCCTCATTCTGGAAAAACTCAGTAAACTAGGCATAAATCCCTACATCACAAGATGGGCTGCCAACTGGCTCACTGACAGACTCCAAATCTGACCTCAGACCAGGGACAAGTGGAGTACCACAGGGTTCAGTCCTGGGACCACTCCTGTTTGGTATCTGTTTCTCTGAAGTACAGGCTAACACAGAAGGACTCTGGCTAATGAAGTTCGCAGATGACTGCAAACTAGGAGCCATAGTCAAGTCCCCAAATGATGTGGACATCCTACAGAAGGGCCACGCTGAGACAGATGCCTGGTGTTAGAGCCATGGCCTCAAACTCAATGCCAAAAGGTGCAGTGCCATCCCATTTGGTAAAAACTCTGTACCCATAAACTACCACATAGGCAGCAATCTACTCAACACCAAATGTGTGTTAAGAGACCTTGGGACCCGGGTGGTCAGTAGTCTCTCCTTTGAAAGTCACATCGCCACAGTAGTTAGGAAGTCCTTCTACATGGCACAGTTCATCATAAAAGGGTTCTCATCCAGGAAAAAAGAGGTCATTGTTCCCCTCTACTCGACACTCATTAGACCCATTATAGAATACAATGCCCCTTTTGGAATGTACCTCACAAGACATCTGCAGCAGCTGGAAAGGCCACAGAAGTACCTCACAAAGAGGATTACTGGCCTCAAACAAATGCCCTACACTGACCGTCTCAAACTATTCCAGCTTTATTCTGTAGCATATCGCCTACTCAGAGGTGATCTCTGCCTAACATATAAAGCTATGTCAAACCCAGAGCTGTTGGACATGATACACCTAAAGAAATCCCAATCCCTCTGAGCTACATGCTCTAGGGACCTAAACCTTGTCACCACAATAAACAGGACATACTGGAAATATAGATTCCTGTCCCAGAGACTTCCCATACTCTGGAACAGGCTGCCCATCTATGTTAAGCAAAGTTCTTCATTAGCACCCTCTTCAAGAAAAATCTTGATGAGTGGATGGGAAATAGGAAATACACCCCGGGGATCACTTCTGTGTCTCTGCTCGACAGTGGCACAGGAAAATAACTTTCTTGGGTGGCGTAAGCCAGGGAATCTTGTTGGCTAGGCTTACATATGCCCTTGAGCCGATAGCCTAGTACCTACCTATGAACCTATGAACCTATAACTACTGGGTAGTATGTGGCCATGTGACCTCTGCACCACCAGGTATTATGTGTCTGGACAGACTGGCGTGTGTGAATGCATAAACTGTGCGGGCATATGTAGTCCAGTATTTACGTGATATATCCATGTACATGGCTATTAACATCCACATTGTGAGGCGTGGTCCACATGTCTAGCATGAAGGGGATATATGTACACCTCTGTACTGACCTCAGAGTGCCAGACTGTCCACATATATTGGTCATATCTGTGCTGTAGTCCACAGGATCATTACTGTGCTAGCAGTGGTACTGTACTATGATGTCCTTAGGATGTCTGTCAGTAGTCAATGGCGTACATGTCAAAAGCAGATGTGATCTCCCACACACAATATGTCTGTTAAGACAGCCCCTGTTACAGTAGCAGCAGTCTAAATATGTACCTGCACTACATACATGACGTCCCCTTGCATTAAGAGGTTGGGACTATTGGTGCTGAGGTAGGAGTCCACCCCATGTTCTGGACATATGGTAAACATATATGTGTATATAAATATATATATATATATATATATATATATATATATATATATATATATATATATATATTTATATATATATATATATATATATTTATATATCCATTTATCTATATAGATATATTCACATATACATATCTACATATATATATATATATATATATATATATATATTTATATATATATATATATATATATATATATATATATATATATATATATATATATATACACACACACACATATAAAAACTCAAATATATACATATGCACAGCAATATATGTCTACACATATACAGATATATAGATATATATGCACATATAGTTATGGATAGCTGCATATATATATATATATATATATTTATATATATATATATATATATATATATATATATATATATATATATATATATATATATATAGATATATCAACATAAATAGGTATATCTGATTAGATATGTATGCACATATAGTTATAAATATCTATATCTATATTGTTAGAAAAATGTGTATTTGAATACATGAGAAATGCTAGTTTAAAAGCAAAGTAGTATGTAATGTATTTTATTCTATTAATCATATAACAGTAAGAATTCATGTTTAAATGTGAAGTGGTTTTGAAACTGCAGTGTGGCTTGAAGCAAGGCTGAACTCTGACCCTGGCAGAATGCTAGCTTAGCAAGTTTTAATGTTTATGCTTTTCACAAGTGATTATCTGCTGGGTCAGGAAATTAAATGTGTGAAATAATGAAATCTTCTGCTCTTTCCTTTTGGAATGATCTGGCCTTGTATATGTGTTACTTAGATAGCACGCAGCTGTGTGAGAAAGTGTAACAGAAAAAAGACATGCATTAAAAGACTGAAGCTGCTATTGTATTCGAACTGATATGAAACCTTGAATACATAACTTTACAGAAAGACATTATGACTGACCAGCTGGATAGCAAGGCCGTATTGTATCTAAAGGAAAAGTTTTTTTATTTGTACAGCATCAGCAGACTTAATGAATGTAGAATTGTAAGCTAAAGTGATGTGGATGCCCTGTGACATATCACGTCAGAAAGGTGGGCATAGCTAAATGTTAAACCTATATAAAATTGTGTGCTTCCTGTTTCATGTCAGACAAAATTCTGTACTTGTACGTTTTTTGCCTCCTGGTGTACACTAGTAAACTTTTGAATCTGAACCTCCTGTGTATTGAATTCGTAATTTTATTTAACAGTTTGGTCCTTTCGAGACGGAATTCCCTTGGTAATTTGCAGATCAGAGCATATCGGTGGTCGAATACTGCACAGGAGAAGTTACCGAAATGGTTGTTCTTGAGTGAAAAGACCTCTGACTGAATTGTTGTGTGTAAAGAGGCTGGCCACTTTCTGATCTGTGGCCGAAAAGCGGAACTTGAACGATTTTCAATACCGAAGGCTCATGTAGGAAGAATTTGCCTTTTTTCTGTTTTAGATCAGGGACTAGGTTACAGTATATTGTTGTCAAGATTTGTTTTGCAGATCAGGGACAAAAGAAAGTACTGTATATTTGGTCATAGATCAGGGTAACAGAATAAGGTAGACAGTTATTCTAGATAAACTGTAAACAGGAACTAAGAACTTGATATCACATGAATAAAAAAGGGTTACGTAACATTTTCTTTGACATGGGTAATCAGTGCACTAAAACCTCGCGAGATCCACCCCTAACTGAAGACGCAAAATACGTGCAATTACAACGTTCTGATAACGTTAGGTATTATACGAAATGGGTTAATAAATATGAATTTGATGGTAAACTAGATAAACCTTCACTAGTTAAACTCCTTAAACAGCTTAAATATGATGCAGGAGGTCAGGCAAAAAAGCAACGCCAACTAGGCATTCCTCAAGCACACAGGTGGATTGAGGAAGCAAATCGTAGAGAACAGAAGCTTAAAAATTCAAAAACATTATTTTTAGACAAAGAGGATAATAACTTGGTAATAGCGACAGCTCCTCCTCCTCCTCCCTTACCCCCTCCCTTACCTTTTCAGGATATGAAGCGAGTGGACAGGCTGGTCCACCTCCGCGTTATCCTGAAGTTTCAGTAAGACCACAACCATTTGTTAGAGATCCTATTGAGACTAGGTCCCGCATACGTAAAACACATAGGGACACAGAATCATACCAAATAATGAGAAATCTACAGGATGAGAGTGAGGAAGAAATATGCCCACTTATAGAAGTTCCAAATCCTCAGGAAGGACAGGAAGTGCAAGACCCAACACTCTTAGTATATAGACCATGGACACCGGAGGACATCCGGAAGGCTACTGAGGGAATCCCCCATCCGAAAATTAATTTTACGAAATTTTTAGAAAATTTACAAGGCATGAGGTTAAGTTACCACTTGAATGGGGAAGAAGTATTTTTATTTTATTTTACATTTGTTAACCGGGCTAGTCCAACTGGATACATGTCCATTTTCAGTGGAGGCCCGAGGAGAAAAGCTCCACTAACTACAACTTAACAAGTTAAAGAAAACATATACAGAATTATGCGATAAAAGGAAACATTTGCTTAAAATATATTTCAGAATGTATATACACAAGAGTACAATATGAGACTTCGCAGGAGAGGTAGGTTAGATAATTGACTAGGTTACAGTATTACTACTTTATACTGAGAAATAGAAATAGATTATGATAGATCGAGATGAAAACCTGAAAGAGGAGAAGGAATATTACAGAGAGGTAACTCATACAAAGTAATGGAAGTAATACATGCACATAGAAAGAAGGTAAATAGAGAGTGAGAGGGATAGGTAGAGGAAATTAGTGTGAGTTAGAGTTTAGTCGGGGTTAAAGCATGGACATATCCACTGATTTTTAAGATAAATTCTTAGTTTTTGTTTGAACAAAGCAGGGGTAGGCATAGAAGTAAGTTCAATAGGAAGTTGATTCCAGCGTTTCCCAATGGCGTTAGAGAAAAGGGAGTCACCAGCAAGATTGTTGGACTTAGTTAATGTTACTAGGAGTTTGCTTGAGGAGCGAAGTGAATTAAGGTTAGAGTAAGGGGTCAGAAGTTTGGAAAGTGCAGGCGTGTTGTTAGGTTGATAGAAGGCTTTATGGACAAAGGAAAGTTGGGAAAGAAGCAACATATTTTCTAGTTCTAGCCAGTGAAGTTTCTGAAGGTTCAGACAGTGGTGAGTTCTGAAAGGAGTGCCAGTTGCAAATCTGGCAATGCTATTATATGTGTTAGTCAGTTTAGAGAGATTGTTTTTCTTCAGGTTAGTGAAAATTGATGAGGCATAGAGAAGAGTTGAAATAAGGTGAGAGTGGGCAAGGGTAACTTTTGCTGTGGGGGTTAAGAATGTTTTAATTCTGTAGAGGGAGCCCAATTTTTTGTTTACAGTTTTAATGGTATTATTAATGTGGCAATCATAGGTAAGGTTGTTATCAATCATGACACCTAGTAGTTTGGTAGTAGAGTCGGCTGTTATGAGGGTGCTATTAATAGATAAGATGGAGAAGTCTAATGTGGGGGACCTAGTAGTAGGTTTAAAGAGGAGGAGTTTTGTTTTTTTAGCATTTAAAAGTAAGCAGCGTTTTAAGAACCATGCTTCTACTTTGTGGAAAACATTTTGAGTAGTAGTTTGAAGCTCAGGTATGGATTTAGCGGAGCAAATAAGAGTGGAGTCGTCTGCATATTGTATACAGGTAGCTTGGGGAATAGCTGCTTGTAGGTCATTTATAAAAAGGGAGAAAAGGAGGGGTCCAAGAATAGAGCCTTGAGGGACACCCAGAGAAATTGGGAGAAGAGAGGAAAGTTTGTTATCCCAGAGGACTGTCTGTTTTCTGTTAGTGAGATAGGAAGTGAACCAATGGATAGCCTTTGGTTGTAAAGCAAGAGATTCCAGGATTTTTATGAGGAGGGGGTGGTTGACCATGTCAAAGGCTTTGGACAGGTCGATAAAGAGGGCTGAAGATAGGATATTATTGTTGCGGTTTGTGTTTATAAAGTCAGTAAAGGAAAGGAGAGCAGTGGTGGTACTATGAAAAGGCCTAAAGCCGTGTTGACAGGGAGTAAGAATGTTATTTTTAGTTAAGTGATTCATTAGCTGGTAGTGAACACATTTTTCCATGATTTTGGCTAGGGGAGACAGGAGGGCTATAGGTCTGTAGTTAGAGTATTCATTGGAGTTACCTCCTTTATGTAACGGTATAATGTGTGAGATTTTCCAGATGTCCGGTATGGTTCCTTCTTTAATAGTTCTGTTGATAAGGATAGAAATGGGATAGGCTATTTCCTTAGCAGCTTTTTGGAGGAATTCAGATGGAAGTTGGTCAGCAGAAGGGGTACATGGTTTAAGTTTTTGGAGGCATTTTTGGATGAAGGTGGTGGAGATGGGTTGTATTATAAATGTTGGTTGATTAGAAGATGCAAGATCAGGGATACTAGAACTGTCAATGGGAAGGTTGGAGGCCAGTGAATTGATAGTATTAGTAAAGAAGGAGTTGAAAGCATTGGCAGTTTCATGGGAAGAATTATTACTGGACCCAGAGGGAGAGGGAGTGGTAGTCTGTCCGGGGTGGAGAAGTCTATTCAAGGTAGACCAGAATTTTTGGGGATTATTAAAATAGAAAAAGTAGTAAGACAAATTATAGGTCCAGATTGGCACATGATTTGTGGCACCTGGAATCCTCATAATGCAGAGCTTAGACCACTCCCACATAGTGACGCAGAGTTAGACAACAGAGTGAAAGGTCTGACAGACCGAATCTCTGAAAAATGGAAACCTAGAGCAGACTGGACTTGCATTAATCAATGCATGCAACAGGAAAATGAGACAATAGATGGATATTATGCTAGATTATTAGAATGTTTTAATAATCATAGCGGTATGTCGGTTCCTGAGAACCAAACAAATGATTCCCCGTATAAACAACAATTAAAAAATGCATTTTTAAAGGGCTGCATTGCAACTATTAGTAGCTTCATTACAAAGCATATGATAGATCATCGAACAGGGAGGCTACAAGCCTTACTCGAATACGCTAGACATGCTGAGAGACATTTTAATAGTAAAAAGAAAAAGAGGGCACAAGTCTTCACTGCTGAAGACGGAGCTGAAGTATTTGTATTACAGTCAGGTAAAAAGGGCAAAAAGAATACCCAGGGAAACAAACAGTCTGATAAACGATCAGAAGAATTTGAAGAGAGGAAAAAGAGAGGTGAATGCTTTAAATGCGGAAAAAACGGCATCTAGCAAGGGATCATAGGCAAAACAAAAAGGTAATTACAGAAGATAAAGGAGATGAGGACTGACTATATGATAGTGAGGATACATCAAGTGAAAGTCAGAAATCATCAGGAAAAGTTAAGAAACAAAAAGCAAATGTAAATGTGATAGAAGGAGTAGAGGAAGTGCAAATAGATATGGAGGATGAAAAAAGTGAAATTTTGGAATTAGCATTATTGAGCTTAGAGCTCTACTTAGCAGATACGAAACCGGAAGTTACACTTCTGGTGGAGGGAAGGGAAGTCAAATTCCTGTGAGACTCAGGAGCATCACGGACTTTGATACACCCCTCCAAGTTACCAGAGCATTCCGAATCACCTGATTATATACTAGTAAAAGCCGCAAATGGACAGCTATACAGGGAACCACTTTCCCATGATATAGCAATAACTGACCCTGTTTCATGTATGACCCAGAGAAGTAAAATAGTTGTTTCTGCAAAGTGTCCAGTAAACCTATTGGGCAGGGACCTTATGCAGATATTTGGCATAGCAGTAGTTCCAACTGTACAAAGTATGAAAGCACAGAGACAAATGGATACCTTTGTAGTGCGAACGGAGGGTAAAACTTTTTACTGGTACAGCCAGGATTTAGTCACGACTGGTCCAGGGGCAGTAACCGAGGAACTGATGAACGTAGCCATCAGTAAAGCCCCCTCCCTTGACACTTATCGACAGCATTTGTTACACTGTACTCTATACTACTGTACTACACCAGGACCTGATAGAAAATATGAGCAAGAATTGTTTAGAAATCGTGCAACTAGATTGGTTTAGCGTACTTTGTACTGGGATACTGAAGGGAACAGTGTAGTTAGCTGTTCGTTACCTCAAGAATTCCTTGCATTGTATAGATCAAATTGGTTACCACATGTCAGCTTGACAAAGAACAAAAGTGTCAAATGGGCAGATTTAGGAGAAAAAGTAACAAGATGGGAGAAACAGACTGATTTAGAATTATCAGAACAAGGGATACAAAAACAAAAACTGAATTGGTTGACACAGACACATCCAGCTGTACACTTGCAATCTAGCGAGGACAGCAGAAGAAAAAGTAAAGACCATATGTAAAATTTCAACAACTCTCTGGTCAACAGGCAAGTCAAATGTAGGACTTATTCGAACAGCAGGACCAGTTACAATTACCCCAAAGTCAGCTTTTAGACCAAAAAAAAGACAATAACCTTTGAAAAAGGATGCAGAAATAGGAATTAAGCCTATAATAGCAGCATTACTCAAAGAAGGAGTACTGGTAGAATCTCCTGATTCACCATGCAATACACCCCTATTTCCTGTTAAAAAAGCAAATGGGGAATGCCGAATGGTACAAGATTTACAAGCTGTAAACAATGCAGTAATACCTAGAGCACCCACGGTGCCAGACCCACATACATTGTTAAATGATTTAGAACCGCAACAGAAGTATTTCTCTGTGGTAGATATTAGCAATGCTTTCTTTTCAATACCTATACATCCTGATAGTCAATATTGGTTTGCATTTACATTTCAGGGTAAAAGGTATACATATACTCGACTACCACAGGGATATTGTGAGAGCCCAACAATTTTTGCACAAGAAATGGCTAGCAACCTGGCAGGATTTACCCCACCGGGAGTTAGTCAAATTCTACTTTATGTAAATGACATCTTGCTAGCAGCCCCCATCCAGCAACAGTGCAGGGAGGATACTGTAGCATTACTGAAATTGTTAGCAACACAAGGACACAAAGTAAACAAAAGTAAGTTACAACTTTAGAGAAAACAAGTTAGATACCTAGGATATGTAATATCCAATGAAGGTAGAATACTAGATGAGAAAAGAAAAACAGCGATTTTGCAAGCTCCCAAACCAACAACCAAGAAAGAAATTATGTCTTTCTTAGGTACAACTAATTTTTGTCGGAGCTGGATACCAAATTATGCTTTGGAATCTGCTCCACTGACTGATTCGATATATAAGACACCAATGGCAGCACAAGATATTTTACAATGGACAACTGAAGCAGAAACGGCTTTCTGCAGGTTGAAGCAGTTGATAGCTTCTTCATTAGTTTTAGGACTTCCAAATTATCACAAACGGTTCTTTCAGACCGTAGATTGTAAGCAAGAATATATGACGTCAGTATTGACGCAACAACATGGGGACAAGCAACGCCCCATAGCCTACTATTCATCACAGTTAGACCCTGTGGCGCGATCTTTGCCTCACTGTGTACAAGCAGTAGCTGCAGCTGCAATGGCAGTACAGGCTTCGGCCTCAGTGATGTTATTCCACCCTCTCACATTGAGAGTGCCTCATGCAGTTGCAATAATTTTACGGCAAGAAAAAGTGGCATACCTTTCTCCTGCTAGACATCTTTCATGTATGACTAAACTGCTGAGCCAACCTCATATGACAATTAAACGATGTACGACATTGAATCCATCAACACTACTTCCAACTCCTGCGGAGGGCACACCACACAGCTGCCTGCAGGAAATTGAACAGCTAGCTTTACCTAGACAAGATCTTACAGATATGCCCTTAGATAATGCCGAGGTGACATATTACATGGACGGCTCATGCAGAAGGGGTCCTACAGGGAAGAATATGGTAGGGTATGCAGTAGTTACAGACACTGAAATTTTAGAAGCTCAATCCTTACCACATAACTTATCTGCACAAGCAGCAGAATTAATAGCTTTGACGAGGGCATGTACTTTAGAAAAAACAAGTGTGTAAACATATATACTGACAGTCAGTATGCTTTTTCTACAGTACATGTATTTGCACAACAATGAAAAAATAGAGGAATGATAACATCCAGTGGAAAACCTATTAATCATGCGCAATTTATTTTGGAGTTATTAGAATCTATTCAGTTACATACCAAAGTGGCTATTTTGTAAATGTGTAGCTCATACAAAACAGCAGGATAAGATTTCAAAAGGCAATGTGCGAGCTGATGCAGCTGCAAAACAAGCAGCCTCAAACTCAGAAACTGTACTTTTAAATGAGGAATTACAACCCTCTGATATTTTAGATTTAGACATGTTAAAAACAATGCAGACACTTACTACAAAAGCAGAAAAACAAAAATGGGTAAAACGAGGTGCAATTCTTGAGAATGGACTGTACATTTCCAAAGAAAGAAAACCGATATTGCTGTCTAATTTATTTAGATATGCAGCTTTGTTGAGCCATGGGCAGTGCCATGTCTCAACAGGGGGGATGGTACAGTTAGTAAATCGAATATTCCAAACATACGGATACACAAACTACACAAAAAAATGTTGTGCAGCTTGTCATACTTGTAACAAGCATCATGCACAAGGAGCATTTAAAACCAAGCAAGGAAGTTTTCCTATACCACCATACTCGTTCCATACTATTTGTATGGATTTCATAGAATTGAATAAATGTGAAGGGAAGAAGTTTTGTTTAGTTATTGTAGACATGTTTTCTAAATGGGTAGAAGCTTTTCCAACCAAAAACCCGGATGCAGCAACAGTGGCGAAAGCCCTGATAAAAGAAGTAATCCCTAGATTTCGCATTCCGGAGAGGATTTATAGTGACAATGGCACGCATTTTGTGAATCAGACGATTCACCAGCTTGGGAGATTTTTTGGTATCTCCTTAAAGAAACATTGTGCTTACCACCCACAGTCAGCAGGACTGGTGGAAAGGTACAATGGTACCTTAAAAAACAAGCTAAGGAAACTAGTAGAAGAGACCCAAAAGAATTGGATATACTGTCTGCCTTTAGCACTGCTGAGTATGAGAACAGTTCCAAATGTTAAGGGTTTGACTCCCTTTGAAATGATTTTTGGGAGAGCATATTGTGTGCCTCAGTGGAAAGCTCTCATGCCTGCAGAGCAAGAGGCTGACAGTTCATTAGCTAGTTATATGAGGAAACTGTTAACAAATAAATCTGTTTTGCAGTTTAACTCTTTTTCAGATAAGGAACAGACCAGAGCGGTGGAAGCAGTCTTGGCTCCTGGGACATACGTCTGGCTGAAAGTGACGAAAAGGAAGAATTGGGCGAGTCCAAAGTGGGAGGGACCATACCAGGTACTGTTGGCAATGCCTACTGCAGTTAGAGTGGCTGAGAGGACGTCCTGGGTTCATTTGACGCATTGTAAACCGGTAAAGAACTTTCAACTTGATAAAAACTTTGTGACTGATACACAACCAGACCGAGATGGCCAAAAACAAAGCAAATAGAAGTTAAGATCAACCCCAGAGATGTTGCATAATCATTTTGTTGAGTGTACATTTATTAACTGTAATTGTGACAATTTTCCTTTTGCTGTGGTTTATCCTACACACAACCACACAAGTGAAAGTGGGAAGGCGTGATGAAACGTCTATAGACTGGCATCCAAATTTTAACACATACCTGGCCATGAAACGTGTGTATGCAGAGACTATGAACATTTCAAATTGCTCGGTTTGTACAGCTATACCAACAGCATATGGAGGACTGGTAATGTCCGCTGTCCCTTTGGGGATAAAGGAGACTTGGGAGAATTTACTTTTCGACACAGGAACTGTGAGATCACAGGACAAAATAGCTTTATTTTTACCTGTCACACAAAAAGGAGTTGTATGTTTCTATAAAAATGACACTCTCCAGGTGGGCTGGAGCAATTGCAATATAACCATATCTTACCGATGTTATATTAAGAATAGTAATGGCAATACTTTTTGCAATACTAATTATGACTTGTATTTAAACTCATTGAAAACAACTATGAGTGACATTCAAAAAAATCCAGTTTTCTTTAAACAATTGTCAGTTATAGATCAGAAAATGTTTCATGCAGGGCTAATGCGTATTAGTACTAAAGTAGAAAACTGTTATTTTATTTGTGGGGAAAAGGGCATATAAATGGTTACCTGAGAATTGGTCAGGCAGTTGTTTTTTGGGTTACTTGGTTCCGCCAATAAGACATACTGCAGAATTACCTTTGGGTAAGATACGAAACGTAAGGGAAACAGCTCGTAAATCCGAAGGTCCAGTTAAGAAACCGGTGAATCCAGTTGGGAAGATCGAAGCTGGTTGGAAAGACCATAATTCAGTAAAAGACAAAAGCGAATTGACTCATATGGACTTGAGTGACAGTGTTATATCCTGGACAGGAATACTCCCAGCCTACGGAGCAGTCAAATCGATCTGGGAGCTGAGGAAGTTGTCGAAACTTCTCGAAGTAATGAGTAATGCAACTTTTTCCACCATAGAATTGGTGACTGATGAACTGAATGCAATGAGAACTGTTGTGCTACAAAATCGGATGGCTCTTGACTTCACCCTAGTGGCGAGAGGTGGTACGTGCACGCTTATCAAAAAAAAATGCTGTGCTTTTATTCCTGACAATCGTCATGAGATAAATAACCACCTAGAGGTAATTCAGCAAGTATCAGCCATGACTGAACCAGGCCCAAACCCACTGATGGACTTTTTCCAGAATCTATTTGGGGGGTGGGGTTCCATCCTAATGAATATTCTGATTGCCATTTGTGTGGGTATACTCCTAATAGGAGCATGTGTATGCTGTGGAATTCCCTGCATGAAAAGATTAATCAAAGATTTTGTTGATGTATCTGTTACTGAAACTTTCTACCAAGATATTGAAATTGAAAGATTGATCTCAGATGATGCTTTCTCTGAAGTATAGATTAAATGACTCACCTAGCTGAAAATCCTGAGTGGAAAAGGCTAGGAAACAAAATGACACTATGCATACTTCAAAATAGAATAAAAAGTATTAATAGGGGGGAAAATGTTAGAAAAATGTGTATTTGAATACATGAGAATGCTAGTTTAAAAGCAAAGTAGTATGTAATGCATTTTATTATATTAATCATATAACAGTAAGAATTCATGTTTAAATGTGAAGTAGTTTTGAAACTGCAGTGTGGCTTGAAGCAAGGCTGATCTCTGACCCTGGCAGAATGCTAGCTTAGCAAATTTTAATGTTTATGCTTTTCACAAGTGATTATCTGCTGGGTCAGGAAATTAAATGTGTGAAATAATGAAATCTTCTGCTCTTTCCTGTTGGAATGATCTGGCCATGTATATGTGTTACTTAGATAGCACGCAGCTGTGTGAGAAAGTGTAACAGAACAAAGACATGCATTAAAAGACTGAAGCTGCTATTGTATTCAAACTGATATGAAACCTTGAATACATAACTTTACAGAAAGACATTATGACTAACCAGCTGGATAGCAAGGCCGTATTGTATCTAAAGGAAAAGTTTTTTATTTGTACAGCATCAGCAGACTTAATGAATGTAGAATTGTAAGCTAAAGTGATGTAGATGCCCTGTGGCATATCACGTCAGAAAGGTGGGCATAGCTAAATGTTAAACCTATATAAAATTGTGTGCTTCCTGTTTCATGTCAGGCAAAATTCTGTACTTGTACGTTTTTTGCCTCCTGGTGTACACTAGTAAACTTTTGAATCTGAACCTCCTGTGTATTGAATTCTTAATTTTATTTAACAGTTTGGTCCTTTCGAGACGGAATTCCCTTGGTAAGCTGCAGATCAGAGCGTATCGGTGGTCGACTACTGCGCAGGAGAAGTTACCAAAATGGTTGTTCTTGAGTGAAAAGACCTCCGACTGAATTGTCGTGTGTAAAGAGGCTGGCCACTTTCTGATATGTGGCCGAAAAGCGGAACTTGAACGATTTTCAATACCGAAGGCTCAGGTAGGAAGAATTTGCCTTTTTTCTGTTTTAGATCAGGGACTAGGTTACAGTATATTGTTGTCAAGATTTGTTTTGCAGATCAGGGACAAAAGGAAGTACTGTATATTTGGTCATAGATCAGGGTAACAGAATAAGGTAGACACTTATTCTAGATAAACTGTAAACAGAAACTAAGAACATGATATCACGTGAATAAAAAAGGGTTATGTAACATTTTCTTTGACATGGGTAATCAGTGCACTAAAACCTCGTGAGATCTGCCCCTAACCGAAGATGCAAAATACATGCAATTACAACGTTCTGATAACGTTAGGTATTATACGAAATGGATTAATAAATATGAATTTGATGGTAAACTAGATAAACTTTCACTAGTTAAACTCCTTAAACAGCTTAAATCTGATGCAGGAGGTCAGGCAAAAAAGCAACGCCAACTAGGCATTCCTCAAGCACACAGGTGGATTGAGGAAGCAAATCTTAGAGAACAGAAGCTTAAAAATTCAAAAACATTATTTTTAGACAAAGAGGATAATAACTTGGTAATATCGACAGCTCCTCCTTCTCCTCCCTTACCTCCTCCCTTACCCTTTTCAGGATATGAAGCGAGTGGACAGGCTGGTCCACCTCCGCGTTATCCTGAAGTTTCAGTAAGATCACAACCATTTGTTAGAGATCCTATTGAGACTAGGTCCCGCACACGTAAAACACATAGGGACACAGAATCATACCAAATAAAGAGAAATCTACAGGATGAGAGTGAGGAAGAAATATGCCCACTTATAGAAGTTCCAAATCCTCAGGCAGGACAGGAAGGGCAAGACCCAACACTCTTAGTATATAGACCATGGACATCGGAGGACATCCGGAAGGCTACTGTGGGAATCCCCCATCCGAAAATTAATTTTACGAAATTTTTAGAAAATTTACAAGGCATGAGGTTAAGTTACCACTTGAATGGGGAAGAAGTAGAAAAAGTAGTAAGACAAATTATAGGTCCAGATTTGCACATGATTTGTGGCACCTGGAATCCTCGTAATGCAGAGCTTAGACCACTCCCACATAGTGACGCAGAGTTAGACAACAGAGTGAAAGGTCTGACAGACCGAATCTCTGAAAAATGGAAACCTAGAGCAGACTGGACTTGCATTAATCAATGCATACAACAGGAAAATGAGACAATAGATGGATATTATGCTAGATTATTAGAATGTTTTAATAATCATAGCGGTATGTCGGTTCCTGAGAACCAAACAAATGATTCCCCGTATAAACAACAATTAAAAAATGCATTTTAAAGGGTTGCATTGCAACTATTAGTAGCTTCATTACGAAGCATATGATAGATCATCGAACAGGGAGGCTACAAGCCTTACTCGAATACGCTAGACATGCTGAGAGACATTTTAATAGTACAAAGAAAAAGAAGGCACAAGTCTTCACTGCTGAAGACGGAGCTGAAGTATTTGTATTACAGTCAGGTAAAAAGGGCAAAAAGAATGCCTAGGGAAACAAACAGTCTGATAAACGATCAGAAGATTTTGAAGAGATGAAAAAGAGAGGTGAATGCTTCAAATGCGGAAAAAAAAGGGCATCTAGCAAGGGATTGTAGGCAAAACAAAAAGGTAATTACAGAAGATAAAGGAGATGAGGACTGACTATATGATAGTGAGGATACGTCAAGTGAAAGTCAGAAATCATCAGGAAAAGTTAAGAAACAAAAAGCAAATGTAAATGTGACAGAAGGAGTAGAGGAAGTGCAAATAGATATGGAGGATGAAAAAAGTGAAAGTTTGGACTTAGCATTATTGAGCTTAGAGCTCTACTTAGCGGATACAAAACCGGAATTACACTTCTGGTGGAGGGAAGGGAAGTCAAATTCCTGTACGACTCAGGAGCGTCACAGACTTTGATACACCCCTCCAAGTTACCAGAACATTCCGAATCACCTGATTATATACTAGTAAAAGCCGCAAATGGACAGCTATACAGGGAACCAATTTCCCATGATATAGCAATAACTGACCCTGTTTCAGGTATGACCCAGAGTTGTAAAATAGTTGTTTCTGCAAAGTGTCCAGTAAACCTATTGGGCAGGGACCTTATGCAGATATTTGGCATAGCAGTAGTTCCAAATGTACAAAGTATGAAAGCACAGAGACAAATGGATACCTATGTAGTGCAAACGGAGGGTAAAACCTTTTACTGGTACAGCCAGGATCTAGTCACGACTGGTCCAGGGGCAGTAACCGAGGAACTGATGAATGTAGCCATCAGTAAAGCCCCCTCCCTTGACACTGATCGACAGCATTTGTTACACTGTACTCTATACTACTGTACTACACCAGGACCTGACAGAAAATATGAGCAAGAATCGTTTAGAAATTGTGCAACTAGATTGGTTTTGCGTACTTTGTACTGGGATACTGAAGGGAACAGTGTAGTTAGCTGTTCGTTACCTCAAGAATTCCTTGCATTGTATAGATCAAATCGGTTACCACATGTCAGCTTGACAAAGAACAAAAGTGTCAAATGGGCAGATTTAGGAGAAAAAGTAACAAGATGGGAGAAACAGACTGATTTAGAATTATCAGAACAAGGGATACAAAAACAAAAACTGAATTGGTTGACACAGACACATCCAGCTGTACACTTGCAATCTAGCGAAGACAGCTGATTAGCATTCTTGTTAGAAGAAAAAGAAAAGACCTTATGTAAAATTCCAACAACTCTCTGGTCAACAGGCAAGTCAAATGTAGGACTTATTCGAACAGCAGGACCAGTTACAATTACCCCAAAGTCAGCTTTTAGACCACAAAAAAGACAATACCCTTTGAAAAAGGATGCAGAAATAGGAATTAAGCCTAAAATAGCAGCATTACTCAAAGAAGGAGTACTGGTAGAATCTCCTGATTCACCATGTAATACACCCCTATTTCCTGTTAAAAAAGCAAATGGGGAATGGCGAATGGTACAAGATTTACAAGCTGTAAACAATGCAGTAATACCTAGAGCACCCACGGTGCCAGACCCACATACATTGTTAAATGATTTAGAACCGCAACAGAAGTATTTCTCTGTGGTAGATATTAGCAATGCTTTCTTTTCAATACCTATACATCCTGATAGTCAATATTGGTTTGCATTTACATTTCAGGGTAAAAGGTACACATATACTCGACTACCACAGGGATATTGTGAGAGCCCAACAATTTTTGCACAAGAAATGGCTAGCAACCTGGCAGGATTTACCCCACCGGGAGTTAGTCAAATTCTACTTTATGTAAATGACATCTTGCTAGCAGCCCCCACCCAGCAACAGTGCAGGGAGGATACTGTAGCATTATTGAAATTGTTAGCAACACAAGGACACAAAGTAAACAAAAGTAAGTTACAACTTTAGAGAAAACAAGTTAGATACCTAGGATATGTAATATCCAATGAAGGTAGAATACTAGATGAGAAAAGAAAAACAGCGATTTTGCAAGCACCCAAACCAAAAACCAAGAAAGAAATTATGTCTTTCTTAGGTACAACTAATTTTTGTCGGAGCTGGATACCAAATTATGCTTTGAAATCTGCTCCACTGACTGATTCGATATATAAGACACCAATGGCAGCACAAGATATTTTACAATGGACAACTGAAGCAGAAACGGCTTTCTGCAGGTTGAAGCAGTTGATAGCTTTTTCATTAGTTTTTGGACTTCCAAATTATCACAAACGGTTCTTTCAGACCGTAGATTGTAAGCAAGAATATATGACGTCAGTATTGACGCAACAACATGAGGACAAGCATCACCCCATAGCCTACTATTCATCACAGTTAGACCCAGTGGCGCGATATTTGCCTCACGGTGTACAAGCAGTAGTTGTAGCTGCAATGGCAGTACAGGCTTCGGCCTCAGTGGTGTTATTCCACCCTCTCACATTGAGAGTGTCTCATGCAGTTGCAATAATTTTACTGCAAGAAAAAGTGGCATACCTTTCTCCTGCTAGACATCTTTCATGTATGACTATACTGCTGAACCAACCTCATATGGCAATTAAACGATGTACAACATTGAATCCATCAACACTACTTCCAACTCCTGCGGAGGGCACACCACACAGCTGCCTGCAAGAAATTGAACAGCTAGCCTTACCTAGACAAGATCTTACAGATATGCCCTTAGATAATGCCGAGGTGACATATTACGTGGACAGCTCATGCAGAAGGGGTCCTACAGGGAAGAATCTGGTAGGGTATGCAGTAGTTACAGACACTGAAATTTTAGAAGCTCAATCCTTACCACACAACTTATCTGCACAAGCAGCAGAATTGATAGCTTTGACGAGGGCATGTACTTTAGCAAAAAACAAGTGTGTAAACATATATACTGACAGTCAGTATGCTTTTTCTACAGTATATGTATTTGCACAACAATGAAAAAATAGAGGAATGATAACATTCAGTGGAAAACCTATTAATCATGCGCAATTTATTTTGGAGTTATTAGAGTCTATTCAGTTACCTACCAAAGTGGATATTTTGTAAATGTGTAGCTCATACAAAACGGCAGGATAAGATTTCAAAAGGCAATGCACGAGCTGATGCAGCTGCAAAACAAGCAGCCTCAGACTCAGAAACTGTACTTTTAAATGAGGAATTACAACCCTCTGATATCTTAGATTTAAACATGTTAAAAACAATGCAGACACTTACTACAAAAGCAGAAAAACAAAAATGGGTAAAACGAGGTGCAATTCTTGAGAATGGACTGTACATTTCCAAATAAAGAAAACCGACATTGCCGTCTAATTTATTTAGATATGCAGCTTTGTTGAGCCATGGGCAGTGCCATGTCTCAACAGGGGGGATGGTACAGTTAGTAAATCGAATATTCCAAACATACGGATACACAAACTACACAAAAAAATGTTGTGCAGCTTGTCATACTTGTAACAAGCATTATGCACAAGGAGCATTTAAAACCAAGCAAGGAAGTTTTCCTATACCACCATACCCGTTCCATACTATTTGTATGGATTTCATAGAATTGAATAAATGTGAAGGGAAGAAGTTTTGTTTAGTTATTGTAGACATGTTTTCTAAATGTGTAGAAGCTTTTCCAACCAAAAACCCGGATGCAGCAACAGTGGCGAAAGCCCTGATAAAAGAAATAATCCCTAGATTTGGCATTCCGGAGAGGATTTATAGTGACAATGGCACGCATTTTGTGAATCAGACGATTCATCAGCTTGGGAGATTTTTTGGTATCTCCTTAAAGAACCATTGTGCTTACCACCCACAGTCAGCAGGACTGGTGGAAAGGTACAATGGTACCTTAAAAAACAAGCTAAGGAAGCTAGTAGAAGAGACCCAAAAGAATTGGATATACTGTCTGCCTTTAGCACTGCTGAGTATGAGAACGGTTCCAAATGTAAAGGGTTTGACTCCCTTTGAAATGATTTTTGGGAGAGTATATTATGTGCCTCAGTGGAAAGCTCTCATGCCTGCAGAGCAGGAGGATGACAGTTCATTAGCTAGTTATATGAGGAAACTGTTAACAAATAAATCTGTTTTGCAGTTTAACTCTTTTTCAGATAAGGAACAGACCAGACCGGTGGAAGCAGTCTTGGCTGCTGGGACATACGTCTGGCTGAAAGTGACGAAAAGGAAGAATTGGGTGAGTCCAAAGTGGGAGGGACTGTACCAGGTTCTGTTGACAACGCCTACTGCAGTTAGAGTGGCTGAGAGGACGTCCTGGGTTCATTTGATGCATTGTAAACTGGTACAGAACTTTCAACTTGATAAAAACTTTGTGACTGATACACAACCAGACCGAGATGGCCAAAAACAAAGCGAATAGAAGTTTAGATCAACCCCAGAGATGTTGCATAATCATTTTGTTGTGTGTACATTTATTAACTGTAATTGTGACAATTTTCCTTTTGCTGTGGTTTATCCTACACACAACCACACAAGTGAAAGTGGGAAGGCGTGATGAAACGTCTATAGACTGGCATCCAAATTTTAACACATACCTGGCCATGAAACGTGTGTATGCAGAGACTATGAACATTTCAAATTGCTCGGTTTGTACAGCTATACCAACAGCATATGGAGGACTGGTAATGTCCACTGTCCCTTTGGGGATAAATGAGACTTGGGAGAATTTACTTTTTGACACAGGAACTGTGAGATCACAGGACAAAATAGCTTTATTTTTATCTGTCACACAAAAAGGAGATGTATGTTTCTATAAAAATGACACTCTCCAGGTGGGCTGGAGCAATTGCAATATAACCATATCTTACCGATGTTATATTAAGAATAGTAATGGCAATACTTTTTGCAATACTAATTATGACTCATATTTAAACTCATTGAAAACAAGTATGAATGACATTCAAAAAAATCCAGTTTTCTTTAAACAATTGTCAGTTATAGATCAGAAAATGTTTCATGCAGGGCTGATGCGTATTAGTACTAAAGTAGAAAACTGTTATTTTATTTGTGGGAAAAAGGCATATAAATGGTTACCTGAGAATTGGTCCGGCAGTTGTTTTTTGGGTTACTTGGTTCCGGCAATAAGACATACTGCAGAATTACCTTTGGGTAAGATACGAAACGTAAGGGAAACAGCTCAAAAATCCAAAGGTCCAGTTAAGAAACCTGTGAATCCAGTTGGGAAGATCGAAGCTGGTTGGAAAGACCATAATTCAGTAAAAGACAAAAGCGAATTGACTCATATGGACTTGAGTGACAGTGTTATATCCTGGGCAGGAATACTCCCAGCCTATGGAGCAGTCAAATCGATCTGGGAGCTGAGGAAGTTGTTGAAACTTCTTGAAGTAATGAGTAATGTAACTTTTTCCACCCTAGAATTGGTGACTGATGAACTGAATGCAATGAGAACTGTTGTGCTACAAAATCGGATGGCTCTTCAATTCACCCTAGCGGCGAGAGGTGGTACGTGCACGCTTATCAAAGTAAAATGCTGTGCTTTTATTCCTGACAATCGTCATGAGATAAATAACCACCTAGAGGTAATTCAGCAAGTATCAGCCATGACTGAACCAGGCCCAAACCCACTGATGGACTTTTTCCAGAATCTATTTGGGGGGTGGGGTACCATCCTAATGAATATTCTGATTGCCATTTGTGTGGGTATACTCCTAATAGGAGCATGTGTATGCTGTGGAATTCCCTGCATGAAAATATTAATCAAAGATTTTGTTGATGTATCTGTTACTGAAACTTTCTACCAAGATATTGAAATTGAAAGATTGATCTCAGATGATGCTTTCTCTGAAGTATAGATTAAATGACTCACCTAGCTGAAAATCCTGACTGGAAAAGGCTAGGAGATGAAATGACACTATGCATACTTCAAAATAGAATAAAAAGTATTAATAGGGGGGAAAATGTTAGAAAAATGTTTATTTGAATACATGAGAAATGCTAGTTTAAAAGCAAAGTAGTATGTAATGCATTTTATTCTATTAATCATATAACAGTAAGAATTCATGTTTAAATGTGAAGTAGTTTTGAAACTGCAGTGTGGCTTGAAGCAAGGCTGATCTCTGACCCTGGCAGAATGCTAGCTTAGCAAGTTTTAATGTTTATGCTTTTCACAAGTGATTATCTGCTGGGTCAAGAAATTAAATGTGCGAAATAATGAAATCTTCTGCTCTTTCCTGTTGGAATGATCTGGCCTTGTATATGTGTTACTTAGATAGCACGCAGCTGTGTGAGAAAGTGTAACAGAACAAAGACATGCATTAAAAGACTGAAGCTGCTATTGTATTCGAACTGATATGAAACCTTGAATACGTAACTTTACAGAAAGACATTATGACTGACCAGCTGGATAGCAAGGCCGTATTGTATCTAAAGGAAAAGTTTTTTTATTTGTACAGCATCAGCAGACTTAATGAATGTAGAATTGTAAGCTAAAGTGATGTAGATGCCCTGTGACATATCACGTCAGAAAGGTGGGCATAGCTAAATGTTAAACCTATATAAAATTGTGTGCTTCCTGTTTCATGTCAGACAAAATTCTGTACTTGTACGTTTTTTGCCTCCTGGTGTACACTAGTAAACTTTTGAATCTAAACCTCCTGTGTATTGAATTCTTAATTTTATTTAACATATATCAACATAAATAGGTATATATGTACACATAGGATGTGCAGACATATATATGTATATATATACATTATATATATATATATATACATATATATATATATATATATATATATATATATATATATATATATATATATATATATATATATGTATATATATATATATATATATATATGTATATACACACATATATATATATATATATATATATATATATATATATACACACACATATAAAAACTCAAATATATACATATGCACAGCAATATATGTCTACACATATACAGATATATAGATATATATGCACATATAGTTATGGATAGCTGCATATATATATCGACATAAATAGGTATATCTGATTAGATATGTATGCACATATAGTTATAAATATCTACATCTATATCAACATAAATAGGTATATATGTACACATAGAATGTGCATACATATATATTTATATATATATAAATATACATTATATATATATATATATATATATATATATATATATATATATATATATATATATATATATATATATATATATATATATATATACACACACACACATATAAAAACTCAAATATATACATATGCACAGCGATATATATCTACACATATACAGATATATAGACATATATGCATATATAGTTATAAATATTTACATCTATATCAACATAAATAGGTATATATGTACACATAGGATGTGCATACATATATATTTATATATACATTATATATATATATATATATATATATATATATATATATATATATATACAGAAAAATCTACAAATGGCCATATATATGATGCACTATACAGATGTGTAGACATACATATGTATGAATATATCTGTGTATGTACATGCAGACATATATCTACATATGTTTCTGTATATCTCCATATTCCTGTCGTGTAAACATCATGGTTGTGCATACTTTCCCAGATGTATCTCGCCGTATGTATCTGATATGTGTATATTTAGATATAGCAACATATGTGATGCAACAGTAATATCAATAACAAGTACTACAGAATTGTGGAAGTCAAAGCAATTGTTCAATCCTATTCAATATGTGTAGTAACAGATATATTGGAAAAACATCAGTTGTCTTTACAGCTGTCATGGCGTAGTAGTTAACTGTTGTGACTTTAGTGTACAGGGTGCTGGGTTCAAGACCTCCAAGGTCTGTATATTTTGTTGCTGGGCAGAACAAGGGCTGTTGGATACAGAGTTGTTAAGGCAGTTTTGAGCATCTTTAAGCATGTTTGTGTGGGTCTGCGCAAAGCTAAGTGGTGTTAAGCTATGGTTAAATGTACGGGTGCTTACACCATGTAGGCTTCACTTACCATTAAATAAATCTGCTTATCTGCTTAGCTGTTATATTTCAGCAATGCTGACACCTGCTAAGCATGGCTCAGCCCTGGTAACCAGTGCTCACATCCCTGTCTGATAACATAGCAGGGTAATGACTTCTGGTATACGTGTATATAATGCCATGTACAATACCTGCGTCTATGTGCTGTCATTACAGTACCAAGGGGTGTAAGTGTCATGTCTGGGGTACTCAAGTATATAAGACTTGTACAGCACAGTTATCCATGTGAATGTTTTACATACAAGGGTGGTAACCCAGGTTATATGCTGTCACACTGGCGTGTAGTGTATCATGGTGGTACTACTGTTTACAGTGCTTTCCCAGGCAAGAGTAGATTGCTAAATGTAGTACTGACAACAGGCACACCTGCAGGCATAGCTGGACTCTGAGGCCTCACTGTCGTGTTCCTGGTGTGTGAGCTGTGTCACAGTATAAATTCCCTACTGGATAATGATCTGACATGTGGAAAGTAACTGTAGACTACCATCTGTAGAGAACATGTCAGTGAGGGCTTCCAACATGTAGTAATGGCATACATATTGTTGTCAGACATCTATCTGTTGACACATTCATCCTACTGCATAGCTACTTACCAAGATGATGTCTGTCAGTCCCTGTACAGATATGCAGATGGCAGGTATCCAGCTTGGATATGTACAGGCAACCTATACTTGACTGACACTGACATGTCTGCCCAGCTGTGTTATAACTGGCACATATAGGAGACAACACCCTGTATGCACCACATGCCCCAGGTACCTCCACTACACTACCACAGTCAACAGAACATGCTTGGGTACAGGTCTCCATCACAGACACTAACCATGTGTTCAGTACATGTTACATACATGTCAACTGGATCACCTCAGTGGCCATTTGGAGGAGGCACCCAGAGGTTTGGCTGATGCACGTCACTCTCACCCTGAGGGTCACCACAGTGGTGTCTGTCAAAAGATTGCCTGCTGGCACATGGCAGGTGGCATGATATCACTATGCACACATCCCCTACACTACCCATCTCTCCATGAGCAATAGCCAGGTACATATCTATGACCACCTGCAGCGATGCACCCCAGTACTGACACGTGCACATGTGCATTACTGAGGATATCAGTGTCTATGTGTTAGTACACCTGTAGTTGAGAATTCCATGAGGGCCTTCACAACCACTGCAACACCCATTGCCATAGTAAGATTTGGCTGCTGCTGTATCGGACATTACATGGGCCCTGTTACGCTCCTCTCCCAAATGGCTACATGAGCCTTGCAGTACCAGCACAACAGTGTTGTACAAATGGGTCAATAGGCATGGGATACCCATTGACTTCTGGCAAGTGTATGTATGTGTGCATGTCTGTATATCTGTAGGGTGCAGCATTCTGGGGCCACATACTCCTATTACAGTACGCATTGTCATACAGTAGTATAGATAGTGTTGCTGCTGCCCATAGGTGAGGCATGACAATTCAGTACACTACTATGCCTGTGGCATGTGCATTAGATGCATATCCCTGTAGCACCACTGTTGGGATGTGCAATGAGTTGTATCGCATTTGTGGGCAATGTGTGATGATGGGTATGTCAGAGTGTCATCATGGGTTCCAGTGCATACAATATCCACTGTGGGATGTGGGTGCTGTGTACACTGTCATTACACCATGGTACACCCAATATATACCCCATGTACCACTGTATGGTGACCACTGTCACCATCAACCATGCAGGTAACTGATACCACAATCCAGCCCAGTTATGCATGTGCTGTGTGCAGCCTACCTGTAACACATTGGACACACTGACAAGTTAGCACTGATAGGCCCAGGTCTCTCAGATGTGTGTATGCCTGCTATGTGTCTGATAATGTGTATATGATGGTATGTCACACTAGGTATTGTCCATATACAATCATTACATCCCCCATTCCCATACTGTACATGTCTGGAGATGTTCTACATGTAACATGTAAACTGGAACACACCTCACCCTAAACACTGTGTGGTGTGTGCAATGAAAACCACACACTTCAGTAGCACTACATACCTAGATAGGGGTCTAGTCCCAGTGTTGCCAAGTAAGAGTGTGTGTATATGTGGATGGGTCTATATCAGGTTGCTGATTATACATGTCCCAGTGGGTCACCTGTCCATGTGGCACAGGCAACAACTGTTATACAAACCTGTAACATGTGTTCAGCTGTACCCAGGATATGGCACAGCCATGGTGTCACCACAGTGCCATAACCTTTGTGGAATATGACTGCAGACCATCCTCCTGCTGACACATGTACACCTACAACACAAATGGATAACATTATGAAGACCACAATCACTCAGTGTTACTAAAAGCTATAATGCATCATGGCTGGAAAGCTACACTACCTGACATGTATGCATTAAACATTACTCCTGACAACATGTTACACTGCAGTACATTGGTACACTGTAGTACAGTCACTGTGTGCATCAGAACCATATTAGCCTGTCCCTGCATCAATGTTATGGATGACAGGGATGTGGCACAGGTATCATCGTATGCACAGGGTGTGTGATTGTATAGTGTGTGGTTATGCATGCACACAGTTCTGCCGTGTGGCTGCCCTATACAGGTGTTTCTTGGACAGCTGCAGACCATACCTGGCAGGGTGTGCAGTTCATCACCTCTGGCCACAGACATGTGGACTGTGCCTGCCAGGAATTTCATGGGCACATCCAGGTACAGGCCTCAATATACTACTCTCCCCTGATGATGACAGATGTCCACTGGAACCAGTTCCCTCCTGAGACTGGCCAGGGCTACGTGCACGTGGCCTGCTGTTGTGTGGTGTGGTGTGGACAGCACCCCTCTGCAGTGCTGGGGCTGGTACAGCCGCTATGGGAGAGCCTTGGTGTCCTAGCATGTCCACATCAATCGCCAGCTGTTGGTGTTGCTGGCCTACATCCATGCGGCTGTCACCGCACTCCCCCCATTTTCAAGCATGGACAAACCACAGTCGATGAGGCTTACAATCTCACCCAACCATCTATCCATGACCTCATTATAATCATGGAGGGCACCAGATAGTTCATGGAAGTTGTCACTTGCAGATGAGAGAGCAGCCCTCTGCAGCCTAAGGCCCTGCCTGGTGTACAGTTCCATACTTGCCTGCACCCCCATGACAGTCTGAAACATGCACCTGGTGGTACCAGTTGTGGTGCTTCTGCCAGGGGCATGATGACCATCGGCCCTACCACGAACACCATGGTACATCTGCCTATGTGGTTACCTGCCAGACATCTAGCTATGCCTGCTGTGACCAGACACAGTAGGCATAGATACCACCCTCTCCTGTGCACTACCACCAACCGCTAACTGTCCCTCTGCTATGACCACTGGTGATGGGGTTTAAAATAGGCACTGTACCTGTGTGCGGGGTTGGGGTGGATAAGAGGGGGATGTCAAATGATGGCGCAGTTTCAGCCCCTGACAACCTGTACTATCATCATCTTCGGTGTCTGTATGGACACCAACATCAGATTGGGGCTATATTAGAATGATAAAAACTCACTTATGCAAATCCTGAAAGGCTGACACATAAACAGCGAACCACATGAACACCGAACGTCTTTAAGTGCAAAATTCAAAATACCAAATCGCCATAGTTGTCCACACCATGTTTAGTGAGGTAAAATATCAGTAGGAGATTCCCTTATCCGGTATAGCTCCATAACGTAAATGTGCACTAATTACTGACCTTAGGGTTAGGGTCTGGGTTAAGGTAAGTGCATATATAGTAATACATTCATATTTATTTTGTTTGGGTAGGCAGTACATAGTGGGCGATGGAGTTGGCCATCTATGGCAACTCGATATTTTGAATTTCACGCTTAAGGATGTTTGGTGTTCTTGCGGTTTGCTTTGTATGTGTCGGCCTTTCGGGATGCACGTAAGTGAGGTTTCGGCATTCTAATATAGACCCCATCAGATTGCAAGCAGGAGGGACCCTGACCCACCTCGCCACCTGTGGGGGAAAACAAAAAACACACTTTAAGACCTGTACAGCATTGCATAACAGTACACACACACACACACACACACACACACACACACACAAACACACACACATACACAAACAGATACACACACACATACACACACACACACACACACACACACACACACACACACACACACACACACACACACACACACACACACACACACACACACACACATACACACACACACACACACACACACACACACACACACACACACACACACACATTCCACCTTAATACCTACCTGTCCCTGTTGTTACAGACAGTCCCACATTTATTCACATAAGTTCCCCGTCCTGCATCACACTTGGTAACATACACTCATTAATACCACTCATTAATGTATCATTCCTCTAAATGTCTAGATGAGTGATCACAACACAAGACCTGTTACTCCATTACCTCTTTGACTTGAGTGGAATAGTTTTAGATGGCCTCACTGCTGTCATCCAGTGTTCACCCTGTGTATGTCTGGACATCATGAGCATGGCCCCTGTATGTTAAGGGCTACTACGTTCACTCCATAATGTCACTCAATGGAGTGTCATATGTAAGTATTGCTCAGTACATGCCAGATCTGCTGCTCAATCAGCTTATCATGTGGACAACAGTAATATATGGATACACTACCTGGTGTTGTCTAGTAATTCCCCACTACATCTGTAGTGCTGCATACATGGGTAGTCATTCACTTCTCTGCTGATTGCAATATTAAAGGTAAACCTGGTGTCTACTTTTCCCCATAATGCACGTTCCATGCTACAGACCTTATTATACTATCAGCTGTCCTGTGATTACATATCAAGAAATAGCCAGGGAACTGTTATGGCTAGGCTTGTATAGGCCCTAGGGCTGATAGCCTAGTACCAACCTATGAACCTATGAACCTATATCAGACAAGCATTCCTGGTGCCTCATGTGTCAGTCCATGTCCATGTACTGTACAATACCAAAGGGAAGTACTGCCGTATGAACAACCCCACAATCACACATGTGCATACATGGACACCCACACAAACACACACATGCCCACACATCCTACATGCATCAACCCACCTCCACCCCACCAGATTGCACTTACAGACAGAATAACTCCCCCCTACCCCCCCCACACACACACACACACACACACACACACAAACACACACACACATATACATACGGGTGAGATTGCACAAAGATAGTACACACAGTCCTCCCATTACCCAGGTCTATATTATATCATTGAATGCTTAAAAAAGCGAACATTGAATATTCAAACCCATGTAAGCGAAAGCTTATAATCTCGAAATCTCAGAACTGTGATTTTTTTCCAAGGGAAAAAAAATCGCTGCTCCAAAAAAAAAAAAAAGAAAGAAAAAAGAAATTGAAATAATACATAAAGTGTGGGGGGGGGGCTGTGCCCCCCCACAACCCCTCTACATAAATATACCAACTCTGAGATTGCACTACAGTGCCGAAAATGGCAAAGTAAGAGAAGCAGCCTAGCAAATTCTTTCCCTGGGAAAGAATTTGCTTAAAAGCCGCTTCGCTATTTTGTGTTTTTGTTGTTTTAAGTTCGACCAAGAAGCATTCAATATAATGCGTCTTTCGGTCATCTAATAGGAACCCCCATTACCCATCTGTCAACATGCATAACATATGTACTCAACAGCATGCAGTGCAGCTATAGTCAATCCATGCTAGCAACAGTATACATGTGTGAGATGCATGGGCTGTGTTAGTAGGTGATGCCCCTTCCCCTGGAAAACATTGCACCCATGTACACAGTATTGCTGTGCACCTGTTCTGCATCCTGCCATGTACTGTGCACCAAACCTCACAGGTGTACAAACCATAGCGGAATGTGTATTACTGTGTCAGTTATGTCTGCTCTAATGCTCACAACACCTATTTATTTGAGCGAGACATACCTGGGATGATATGTGGACAGATGTCATTTGTGAATGCCTGATGTCTGGTTTACAGATCTCATCATCAGCGGTGCATGTATGACCAATCCATTACTATTAAACTGACAACCATCAGGCCTTACCATGGCTATGGGGAGTGTACACACCCTTATTGATATGACGCACTCTTCCTTGATCTGCCATGGGACCACAACACTGCATATATTAACAGTACATGAGCCTGATATGTGACATATGTCCTGTACATTCACATGCAGTGTCTACGAAATGTGCTAGGTGTGCAGATGCTGACCGCAATGCATACACTCCGTGAGTGCATATGTGTGCACGCCCTTATCATGACGGTTTGTTGCACCTATTGTTATGTGTACTATGGCAGTCACTATTCCTGGCAGGGGTATACTAGCATGGGCCATCTGATTTGCCAGCATATGGTCAGTCTGCCCTACACATGTCCCCCAACTCTGCATGATTGCAAGGTCTACTCATGTGCACATCACTTGGAGTTCACACACTGCCGTCACTATTGCTGTGGAGTTAGGGTTACGTCTGTCACAGTTGGTGAACCTGACTGTGTGCAGATACAGCCATTTTTAGCATCCTTAGGATCCCTGCTGCAGGTGTGTCATGCTGACACACCCTCCCCACCTTCATCCTTTTTGCAGATGCTTGACAAGTATGGCCTGCACATGTGTGTCAGTTTGCAGTGTCCCGTACATTGAACACCTCATATAACAGCCTAGTCCCAGCTAATAATGTGGACCACAGTATTATATTATGCCATAGTGTAGATCTGTAACAGTTGCTATTGTAATACTGGTATATACACTGTTGTTGCACTGTATAAGGGTGATGTTTCACACATGTCCCTACTGTAGGCAATGTGTCTCACCATTATGTTCATCCCTGTGAACACATTTCACAATGACAGGATGTTAGTTATCTTGCAGGTGTCTGACATACCCTTCAGGTATCACATCATGGTCACCACTGTGATGCAGTGCATTTAACAGCAACAATAAGTGAACATGTACGGCATGCATTATGGGTAGGTGTGTTAGATGTGCACATGGAATATACCATAGCCATTACATGCCCAGTGTATTGGCAAGCATGAGCATAAACCATACTCAACAGATATGGGCTGCTGCCTTGGTGGCATATCAAAGGGACTTACATAAGAGTGTGAGAGATGTGATGTCAGTGGCCACAGCTGTGGCATTGCTACAGGGTGGGTGCAGCATTTCAGTGCATCAATGGTACAAATCCACAATACTACCGCTTATGCACATCTGTTTATTACTACTACACAGCAACAGACTATATATATGACATCTCACATATGAATTATCTACCTGTACAGATGCGGCTGCATAAGCAACAGTGGTCTACTGATGTGCCCTGTGGCCTTATCTGCATGCACCTCAGCCAGTGTGTGGATAGCACCCACCTCCACAATGGTCTCTTCCAGTTATTGGGTGTGTGGGTGGGCAGGTGCCACGAGGCTGGTGAGGAGTTCCTCAACATGTGTCAGGGGTGATGGATGGCATGACCCCTCCTGTTGCGAGGTGATCCCCCTGGACTGTAGCAGCACTCCAATGGGCATTACGATCAGGTCAGTACAATGATGCCGGACCTGCTCATAACTGCGGTTATGTAGGCTGACATCATTGACCTGGTGGACTAGATCTTTCCACAGAGCGGTCCACTCCTGCTGCTCATGGGCAGCCCTGCTGAACAGAACCGCATAGTGTTGTATAAGGTGGTTCAAGATTACCTTATTTTCTGCCGCTGAATACTCTGGTAAACGGCCGTGGGACATCTTACCTGAAAGACATAAAGATGGAAACAGGTCTGAGCAGCTAGGTTACCATAGTTCTTAATACATATCTCTGTCACCCCCTCCACCATATCAGCGACAACAAACTGTTCACACAACTCAATAGGTATGGCTACAGCTTACTTACCATTGGGACATTGTGCTATGTGTTTGTAGCCATGTTCCCTGTGTGGACACTATCATTGCTGGCCTGTTACAGACTATATCACCTGCATGCCATTGTCAGGGCCACTATAGTTCCATATATGCATGTGGAATGCTTGCTATGTGATTGCTGCACATCTGTCATTCTGTGTTATTGGGGATATCTATGCATGCTGTTGGACATGTTCCGGGATTGTGTGGACCATTACTACCCATATATGTTCTATAACAGTGACACAATAGCATGTTTAGGGAATAGTTGCCAGCAGAACCACCTCTCCCACCTCATCTGGCCATGTTACCAGGCAACATCACATGTGGGACCCACCCTGGGATATCCTCATCTACTGGTCCAGCACTACCTTCAGGTGGAACCACCTCAGGGGATGTTGTTCCCCCCTCTGGGGGCACACACACAGACATGATCCTGCCACCCGAGGTCAGGTCAAGGGTCTGTTCCATGGGGGAGCTCCACAGAAACTTGTGGGATGTGCTACAGCACCTTGAGGTACCCAGTACACAATCACAGGGTCTACATGCTCCTCCTGCTCAGCCTCCAGGCCAGGCACCTTTGGGGCCATGGAACTGCTGTTCTGACTAGCAATGGGTGGGGGCCCTGTTCACATTGTTTCCATATGGGGGCTCATGGGGCTTCCACATCGCAGACCACACACACCATCCAGGGTGTTTATCCACCACATTCATCATATACCACCCCTGTAGGCTGTCTTCTATATCTACCAACCCGAACCACCTCCACAAATTTACCTGCTATCCTTCCCCATATTCCCATTCCCTACTTCACAGATAAGGACAATGTTGTCCGAACAAGGGGTTCACATGTGACATACCCGTCCATGTTGCACACACTTACAGGTGTATATATCTGTGTGTATTGCTATGTGTGATGTTCCCTCACACATAGCATGCAGCACTGTGGTGGTAATATGGGGGACATGTATTTGCATGCATATGTGTGTGTGTGTGTGTGTGTGTGTGTGTGTGTGTGTGTGTGTGTGTGTGTGTGTTTGTATATATGTAGACATACACATATATATATATATATATATATATATATATGTGTGTGTGTGTGTGTGTGTGTGTGCGCGCGCGTGTGTGTGTAGATATATTTTATGTTGTATATATGTGTTTATATATGTCTACATATGGGTATCTGCATATCTGTAGACATACATACACACACACACACACACACACACACACACACACACACACACACACACACACACACACACACACACACACACACACACACACACATACACATATATATATATATATATATATATATATATATATATATATATACGGTTCCCCTTCACAAGATTGAATTCCTATAAACTCAAAATTTATAAATCCGAAGCCAGAATCTCGAGTTTACAGAAATTCGAAAATGTGAATGGGTAATTAAAAAAAACACCTTTCTAATGTTTTTGCAGGGGGGCTTCGACCCCCTGCACCCCCCACACCCCCTACTTAAATATTCCTACTCCAAGATCACACTACAGCGAAAGAAAAGGGAAATCTCCCATTCTGTGCTATATGTGTAAGCGCAAAACGGAAGATTTCCCAATCCTCCGCTATAGTGCGGTCAAGCAACTCTTAGACAACAGCTGCAAGGGTGCAGGGGGACCCAATTCCCTGCAAAAAGGTAACTGAACTTTTTTTTTCTAACCCTAAACTTCCTATTCACAATGTTGAATGAATGGAAGTTCAAGATTCTGGTCTCAAGCTTATGCATTTTGAGCTTCCATTCATTCGATCTTGAGAAGGGGAACCATATGTACACATATACATACCTATATATATGGTACATTCAAACATTAGGTCCACAATCTCTAACTCTCCTTCCTACACAGCTGCAATGTTCTGCCTTGCTACAACACAGACAGGTGCCACATATGGACACAGCCTGACATTAGGGGTATATATATATATATATATATATATATATATATATATATATATATATATATATATATATATAGGGACAGATTGCAGGTAAGCCTATTACACACCTATGGCATTTCAGCATGCTACAATACATGTTAACCTGAGTGTCGTGCAAGTGGTGGGCTCTGGAACCCACATGTGGCATTACTTCCACCACCAGCTATTGGCTACAGTAATGTACATCCTTTCCATTACACAACACAAACTATGTTGGCTTACATTTGGTCAGTCAGTGCTGCTCTGCACAGTTGATGGGTATGGCCCACAACCCACAGGGAAGGAATCTATTGTCCATAACAGTTGTTCAGCTGAACATCATTACAACAGCAACACCTGATGGCACATATATATCATTCCACATCATCTATCCCAGTATTATGGACTAAATACTACAGTCAATTACATGTATATGTATATGTATATATATATATATATATATATATATATATATATATACTTCACATACCTGTTGTTGGAATGAGGTCTGTTGTGAATGATTTCCTTGTAGGAGTTTTTTTTCTCCTTGGCTATGGCCTTAGTCTGCTTTCTTTGTTTGGTTTGGGCTTTGGTTTTGGTTTTGGTTTAGGATCTGGTTTCTCTTTCTCTCTCTCTCTCTATCTCTCTCTCTCTCTCCATTTCTCTCTCTCTCTCTCTCTCTCTCTTTCTCTCCAGTAAATGGATTGAGCTGCTTGGAATAGATTGCAGCATGACCTTTGTAGGTGATGAACATGATCAGGTTATGACCTCTGCACCAATCAGTGTCCTCCACTTGCTACCTGCATGCAGCATGCTGTGTAGTACTTCCACCATCATGACAACCCACTACTATAAATCCCTACATCATGTGGGCGTAGTCCCTTTACCTTTCCTATATGGTGGACATCCTTCCTGTGTGTGGCAGCAGTGTTACAGACAGCAGGTAGCAATACCTCTTACAAGAGAACTTGCACACTCATGCCAGCTACATATTTGTATGTGATTCCAGAACTACAGACAGAGTGTGAGTAGTGTTGTTGCATGCATTGTATAGCACCAGTGTTACAGGGTTTGTGTGTACATACTAGTTTAACATGGACTGCAGTCTGTCTGCATAGCTCTCAACTGTGGGCCTAGCCACTTGATGGCCAGGGGTGGGCCTGTTATGTTATGTTTGTCCACCACACAGGTTATGTGTCAGATATATCACTGGCAGTGTGTGTATTGAGTGCTATCAGAACATGGCTACATCCATCTGTGTTTCTGACTTCATATTCCTGACTAACGGTATGTTGCAGACTATCCTGTAACACTAGTAGCTTCCTTATTGCAGGGCAGACCTATTTTGCTGTGGAGGGGGGGAATATCAGTACGTACAAGATGTATGCAGCTTGGGGCCCCTCACCCCCATTAACGGTGCCTGTAGTCATAAATGTATTTGTTATGTTCTCTTTTATATCTATAGCTATATGTCTGTATGGTATCTCTAGACTAGAAACACGAATGTTTAAAATAGTGAAAGTTCATAATCGCGAATTCAAATATCTCGAATTCGCTGTTATGGCCTTATGCCATGTGATGTCTGGGATTGTGTGTTTATGGTGCACAATGCCATGTGCAGATCTAGGTGTTTCGTCAGATAAGTGAGTATTCTGTAAGGGATTTGAGTGGGGGTTTAGAGTGTGTTTGAGTGTGCTGATATGTCTGATGTGTGTGTGAGGGACTGGAGAATGTGCGTGTGTGAATTTGCTTTTGTTTTCTGTTTGTGTGATCTCGGAGAGAGTATATATAAGTAGGAGGGTGGGGAGCACAGCCCCCCACATCGGGGGTGCAAGGGAGCTTTCCCCCTTGCTTATGTGTGTATGAATTGTGTATGTGTGTAGTTCTTGTTTATGTTGTGATGTGGGTTTTGTGGTGTATGTATGGTGTAGTGTATGTGGTTTGGTCGGTGTTTTGAATTTCGCAGTTTTGGGCTCGGGTTTTGTAGTTTCTGTGTTTTGTGGATTCGGTTTAATAGTTTTGAGATACTGAAATTCGATGTTTCAGTATTTTGAGATTATGAAGTGAATCTATATATATATATATATATATATATATATATATATATATATATATATGTATATATATATATGTATACATTTATATATATATATATATATATATATGTGTGTGTGTATATATATATATATATATATATATATATATATATATATATATATTTATATACATATATAGATAGAAATTTATATACATACACACACACGTGCTATTGTAACCTGATAGTAACTTTTTTGCTGACTGTAATGGGACTTTGTTACATGTTATTCACAGAGGAGCTTTTCTCCCCAGGTCTCTGCCAAAAATAAGCCAAAACCTCAGTCAGACTAACATGGTTAACACATGTAAAATAAATAAATACATAAATAAATATATACATCTACATGTTTAAATACATTCCTGTACTGTTGAATGACTGTGCTGGATGATATGTTTGTGAAAACATCAAGGTTAGGTATATCTGACATGGCTTAATGGTAAATCATGTTGACTATGGTGTGCAGGGTCCTGGGTTAAAGACTTGCAGTGGCTGTTTATTTTGTTGATAGTCAGAAAAAGGACCATTGGATACAGAGTGATTAAGGCATTTTTAAGCAGTTGTAAGCGGGTTTGCATGGGTTTGCATGGAGGTAAGCAATGCTAACTTCCAGTTACAAATTTTTATACTGATTTAACTTCTCAGTTGCTTAACCTGTGTAGGCATTGCTTACCCCCGCACAAACAAGCTTAAACCCACTTACTGCTGTTTAACAGTGCTTACTCCCGGTTACCCCATGATAATTTCTCTAAAAGAAATGAAAAAGGGTTGATAGGAAAGTGGTGAAAAGGGGGTACATAGAGGGAAGGACAGTTGGGAAAATAGCTAGGGATGTGCAGGAAAGGTTTAGGGAAAGTCCATCGCTGCCCATTTCTTCTACATCAACAGCTGTGCATATACACTGAATTTGGAGATAGATTTGGACACTCATACCCCTGAGACAGGGGTGAGGACAATAATAATATGTTGTTAAGCCAGTTAGACCAGATTACATGTGTCTAGTGGACACATGTGCAAAATGGACAGCTCTATATGAGGCAATATTTTTGGGGGGAACAGATTGCACTTTTTTTTTCAGGTGAGAGTGGGATGTATTGGAGGGATAGTAGGTATATTTGGGAAGGTAGGTTGGGTAGGTTAACAGACAAGACAAACAAGATGCATACAGGGGCGGTATATGACACATGTGGGGGGTAAACACCTTGATGGGGAGGGGTGTTGGGAAATCGAAAGCCCATAAGCCCCCTAATGGAAACAGTGAGACTGAGGTCCCCCCCATGGGCAGTCACCACTGCACCTTTACAGTCCCAACGGTGGCTGTGCTGGGGGCCGAGTAGGAGGGCCAGGCTGACCCTCTAGTTGGACACACAGCCCTCAAGCTGGCATAGCAGATCGCTGACCTCCCTGCGAAGTTCACTACACACCACGACCCGGACCTGGCAACAGGTGACAGGCTCCTCTCCGTGCCCGCTCATGGGGGTTAAGCCCCATCCCCTGAGTTGGTTCCACCCAAGGTGGTACAGGACCAACTGATGAGGAGGTCCCAGGTTGGGCCCTAGACATGCTGGTGCCTGGTGCCATGGCCAGCTAAGGTGGGACAGGTGAGTCTGCCAGGACCGGCCTTACCAAACATGCTATGGTGTTTAAAGTTTATCAACATATGTGGGTTAGTAATAGTCAACACATTCCAGGATTAGGTATAACAGCATGCATAGATATTCCCATTAACCCAAACACCAGATATGGAACAGTTGTATAGCATGCATATATGGGACCACAGTGGTCATTACAACAGCATGCAGGTACACTGATGGCAGGATGCCACCAATGTGGGATTATTTCAACATAGCACATACATATAAACAAATTTAAATAATTATCAAACAATAGGACATATGTTACAACAGTAGAGTTAAGTCAGCACATACCAACTGAGTTGTGTATTTAGTTTATTGTTGCAGATGTGGGGGGAGAGAAAGATGTCAATTAACAACTAGTATATTCCTGTAGTTCGCATTACTTTCCTAGTCAGTGCTGTGATCTGTACCTTACAGGTATTAGTACACTACCCTATTGCCTTAGTTTGGACAGTGGTATGGTTGTCGACAACTATATACATGAACTGGTTTTACCTGCAGTATACACCTCTTACCTGGTATACCTGTGGATGTATTGTTTGTTAACACTACCTAACTGTTTCTACACATACTCCCAGATTCCAGGTTGATGTTATGCACATACCTGTCCATCTCTTTTTGCACATGCTCTGGGCATGTCTTCACCACATGCAGGTGAACCGAGACATATTTTGACTATTGCCCTCTTAAACCTTTACATCCCAAATACATGCTGTAGCTGGATTGGACACTCTACATTGGCCCTAGGTGTGAGTGTTTGTGTGTGTGTGTGTGTGTGTGTGTGTGTGTGTGTGTGTGTGTGTGTGTGTGTGTGTGTGTGTGTGTGTGTGTGTGTGTGTGTGTGTGTGTGTGCCTTCTGTGGAAGTTTTTGCCAGGCTGGCAACTCGACACCACAAAACTCCACTGCCAATCATGAGCAGACAGGTGATCCACTGTGGCGACCCCTAACCAGGAAAAGCTGAAAGAAGAAGAAGCCCTCTTAAACCTTTAGTGACTTGTACAATGACAGGTTTGTTTTATTTGACATTTTCCAAATATGTACAGGTCTGACATTCAGTTATATGACATGAAATGCTACCTACATGTCAAAAATTAGCACACTGATATGGCATGGGGCAGGGTAACAGCCAGCAGATATGGGCCAAATAACGGGACATTCTGGTCATTTCTGTACACTTGTGGGGTATGATTCTGCATACAGCTTACTGCCACTCCCAGGATTCATACCATGGCTGTATCTGCTAAAAATAAAACATTGTCCATCACAGTTGAGTGTGCTATATAGGTATTGCTGTGTATCTCTTGTCTGATTTCTGTCTATAATTCTCCTGTGGTTTTACATTCTGACCTTGTAATTACAACACTTTTATACAGGATTTCCTAGACAGTTGTATTATGTGGTACAGTGTGAGTGACAATGATGAGTAATACCTTATTATTCTGAGCAACTGCAACACTAACAATGCCATACAATATGAGAGTAAACAGTACCAGCACATGATATCAATCTTTTATTTATAGGCACAGTGTTCGTATCTGACAGACCTGTGGGAGCAATGCTTGTTAGCACTACCTGCATGTTGCCACACAAATTACCAGTTTCCACATTAGTATTATGCACATACATCTCACTCTGTTACTGTTCACACTCTGCTCACAGCTTGACAACATGGGGATGGAGATGGGACATACTTGGCTACTTATTCTCATAACATTTTAGGGCGTTGATAGAGTGACAGGTTTGTTGTTACAGCTGTCTGACAATCATTTGTGTATCTTGTCTGCTGCCTAAACATCTGGGATTATCTCACTGATTTGCCAGGGGGACAGGGTGACAGGCAGCAGCTATGGGCCGATTTACTGGACATTCTGGACATTTCTGTACATTAGTGGGGTATGATTCTGCATACAGCCTACCACCATTCCCAGGATTCGAACTGTGGCTGTGTGTGCAAAAATACAAGAGTTCATGTTACAGTTGAGTGTGCAATTTGGATTTTGTTGTCTCTTTTCAGTGTTTTCTAAGTCTCTCTCAGTTGTACTACTTGACCACTTGGAATTAGAACAGTCATATGCAGCCATTCATACACACTTTATTTATGTAGCACAATGTGGGTAACAGTGCTTACTACAACAGTACTATTAAGTGATTGCAACTCTACTTTACCATGTGATACCAAAATGAACACATGCAGTCCAGCAGTTAGACCTTAACTGTCAGGCTATTATGCTTTTATTTACATACAAATTATATGAGGCTCTTTCTGCCCTATTCTCTGGTGTATGCAGTACATGCCTTAAACAATATAGGTTTTATACATCCAATTAACTTACTTCTACTTTTAGATTTATTTCCTATGACAGTACATGCAAGAGTATTACTAACCTGCCTCGCATCGCAACCATTGCAGTCAACAGCCATGGGCTTCCTGGTTCATAGCCCACTCACCTGCCGCTGTGAAAGGCATAAGAGGAATATTTAGCCATACATATCCATAACATGAGCTGGCAATTATTAAACAGTTAGTGGAGTGATACTTACACATGGCTGGGACTTCCCCTGTCCTCCTAGCCTCTTAGATCCACTGATCCAAGAGATGCCTATTTCTCTGCTTCAGGTCTGCATAGTGATGCCTGACCTGCTCACCAGTTTGGGGCATGCCAGTAGCACTGGTGAGGTTATGGGCAAGACAGTCCCAGGCTTCTTCTTTGTATTGAAAACCCTGGTACTGGCCCTGCAGCAATGTCTGGTCATGGTCTTTCAGAAGGAGTCCTGCCATGA
This sequence comes from Protopterus annectens, assembly GCF_019279795.1. NCBI lineage: Eukaryota > Metazoa > Chordata > Ceratodontiformes > Protopteridae > Protopterus > Protopterus annectens. The sequence continues at coordinate 1,297,426,805 of NC_056729.1, forward strand.
CTCTGGACTCCTGGATGCCCCAGCTCTGCACCCGAAAGTGCACACCCTCTCCCATTCCAGACATAGTGCCTACAAGGGGAAGATTCAACCAGTTATGAGATGTATTCCTGCCTGTTGGGTTTAAATAGGGCCAGTTTCCTGCACTTTCCTATGACTGGACGGTTTTGAAAAGGCTAAGCTATGCTTACCTAAGGTTGGCATTGCTTAAAGGGGTATACCAATAGGCAGATTGAGTTAGCTGGCCTACACATTGCTTATAGCTACTAAGCTGGGCTGTGCAATGCTTAGTGTTGCTTAATATTTAATTTGCATTATATTTGCATTGTGGCATTGATTTTTTTATTCATTGCATGTTATATATGTGTTTGGTATCCATGATTCATGTGTACGTACACTGTATGGGGTCCTTGTGTTTATTAGGGGATTTCAACACTTTATTACAATGACACCTCACATCTGGGCTTAATGTAGTACTCCAGTTCACATATTTATGTCCTGTGTTTGGTTATACAATATAAAACTGCATATAGATTCCTTTCACATGTTCAGTTTGTATTTCCTATATTGAGGATCTGTTTGCTGATACCTCAGTCATATGTAATGTTGTGATGGCTTAGTGGTTAACTACTGTGACTATAGTGTACAGGGTTCAGGATTCAAGACCTGCAAAGGCTGTTTATTTTGTCTCTGGCCAGAACAGTGGCTGATGCATACAGATTGATTAAGGCACTTTTAAGCAATTGTAAGCGGGTTTGCATGGGTTTGCACGAAGGTAAGCAATGCTAATCTCCGGTTAAATATGCTTACAGAGTGTTAGCTTCAATATTGCTTAACCTGTGTGTGCATTGCTTACCCATGCGCAAACGGGCTTAAACCCACTTACTACTGCTTAAATCTACTTAATCTTGCTTACTACTGCATATTCCCACTTACCACTGCACTAATTTAGACAGTAATGCCTAATGGTTCTTGGGAAGGTGGTGGATTTGGAAACTGTATGGATTTATCATTCATTACACTTTTTACCTTCCATTTGTATCCCTGATTCCTGTGTACATATACTGTATGGGGCACTTGTGATTATCTGTGGACTTTACCACACTATGACAATGACACCTTACATCTGCATTTAATGCAGTACTCCAGTTCACAAATATATGTTATGTCATAGGTTATGCAACAAAATAAATTGATCATAAGGTGATTTGACATGGAAAATGGATTATATTGGAGTGGGACTCAAACAGGGATTCGCTGCTCATAATGCGAATGCTCTGCCCACTACACTATTGCTGTACTGCTTAATTTGCATATATCTTGCTTTTTATCCTCTTCTTCCATTTAAGCTGCATTAACCTTAGCTAAGTGATGGGCAAACCCACACACGTACGGTTAAATTTCATCTGTTTTATAAAAAAAATACTTCTTTATGTTTAATGTTTTAACTATTGCTCTTGTCAACTTGGGGAGATGTTGCTGGGGGTATGTGAACACCTATGAGCGGTCTCGCTCATTCTTATTCATACACTGCTGTTCTTCATTGCAGGGGCATGTATATTCTGAGAGCTCTGCTCTCAGACACGCCCCCTGCACTCGTAAATGCTCCATGTCCGTTTAGGAGCTCAGGCAGCACGCCTTCATTAATATGCATGGTGAGCTGCTGTCCTGCTCCTAAATGTCTGCTTCCATGCAGGACTAAGCTAGTCCAGCACAGAAGGATAGTGAATCTGGGGGTTATTCTACACTCTACGCTTTTTGTGTCTTTAAGTTTCTTACCAGCCAATTATTTAGTGAGCTATAATACGCAGAATGACTCATGTTGCTTGGTTAATACTTCTTGAAGAATATATCAGCCATGATACTGAATAGTTTTGCAGTAAGGAAGAACTGACTAGACTGTTTTGCATTTAAATAACATAAGATGCTTCCTTGTGCTATAAAATATATTTTCTTTTCCTCTGCCTCAGTTTGGGGGGGGTGTGAATGAATATTTAAAAACATATTCCTTCCAACAGCTATGAGTGTCAAACTATATTGGGCTCATATTTTTCTAGACTGAATAAATTAATACATATTGGGATGACATTAATGATTTCTAAAAGGTCTATGGACTGATAATTGTATTGTAAAATGGGAAACTATATTAATGAATATTCCTGTTCTGAAAGAAGCTGATCACTCCTTTTTCGCATAAATTTTTGTTAGAAATGTTTTTATTTTTGACTATTGTTAAACATTATTTAATTTTTGTAAATTTTGTTCTATGGAGCTGAAAATAGGCTATTGGCACAGTTGGACATTCCCGGTAAAGACATGTAAAATAAATAAATAAAATAATCGATTTTCTTTATTTTGGAGTCCTTAGCATTAGCTGAAAATATGATAACTAAAAATGAAAATCCATTTCTATACCTTTGTTTAGAGAATTTTTAGATCTTGCTGGTATTTTATGTAAAAAAAATAAGACTGATGTTAAGATCTGTTAATAAGACCTCAAAATATAATTGCTGGAACAAAGTAGACATGCTGATATCTATATATGTGGGGATTATAATTGTTAAATCCCTTTTTTATTTGTTGTATGCCTAATATATTGCAGTTATTGATTAGTTTTGAATTTTACATTCTTCCTTTCTTTGTAAATTTTGTACATATATTAAAAATTTAATAAAAAAAAATTGAAAAAAGAGGAAAATGTTTTGCCACTGTGCTTCATGCAGAATTGCTCAGTATATATCTTATGTGTTCTCAAACTATAATTTAAAATCACATTCATGCCCTCATCAGCTTATAGTCTTGGTGGAATATAATGCAAACTTAAGATATATGTCTTCTGCTGATCTACAGGTATAATTGCCCCTACTTACAAAATGCAAATCACTAGCCAAGCTCTGTGGCACTGCCAGATAAAGCCCTGACTATGACCCCAAAAATTTGAGTTCAAGTAGCTGCTTAGGTGTACAAAGAATCAGGTGAAGGAGGGAGGAGTTACGTGACCGACACTGGCTCATCCATCCTGGGGATGAATGACTGGGCATTTGCACTGGATGGCTGTGTTGCAATGGATGACTGTGTTGCAATATGCAAGTGAAGGACTGCAGTCTTTGGGAAACAGCACTATGACCAGGGACTGTGACCTTGGCATTTCCAAATCAGTTATTGAAGCCCACATTACTACTATGCATGGAAATATGCTTGTACATGGGGAGGAAATAACAAGCACTCAGGGTGGAATGAGTGCTGAACTCAACAATGAAGGGCATTACAGGGTTTATTAGAGATGCCCTGCTGTCTGCATAAATGAATGGTTATCTGTAGACTTTCAAAGAGATTGCCAAAATGGCAGCAATGGGAGAGTGGGGAGCCACTTGGGAGCCTTTGAGTCTGCAAAAGAGGTTAAGATGATATCGGCATCTCCCGTGGATCATTCAGTTGAAGGTCAGCATGGCCAGTGGTGTGGACTAATAAGTCATTCAGTGGGGAACTAACTGGAGGGAAGGCTTCTAGCCAAGAGACAGCAGCCAAGGGACAACAATCTTCATATCTGCCTAGATCATGGCTCCCTCCATTTGGTTGTTGCCCACGTCAGTGGTCACACTGTCACTGACAGGGAAGAAATCGGCTAAGACTAATGTGAGAAGGGTTAACAATCAGCAGACAGGCAGGCAAAAAGCACTTAAGAAAAATGCATATCATCTGTTTGTAAACACAATGTCTGTAAGCAGGTTAATTTAACATCCTTCACAAATAAATTTATTCTGTCTCATATGGCTCCCCTGTTGTATAATCCTAGAAATAATCACGTATGCAGTGTATACATTTGAGAGTTAAGTCACTAGATCAACAAAGGGTTGTGTACATTTTCCCCTTAAAAGTCTGCATGACATTTGACCTAATACTACATAGTGGGTTAATGAACAAATTAAGAAGACCTGTAGTAAGACTCAAGGTTGTGACATTTATACAACAGTTTCTCAACAGTAAGACACCAAGAGGCTTACTAAAGACATAAGCAATAACATCTGAGATGGTGGACATTATAAGGAAAACATAAGATTATTCAGAGATATTGAGAGGTCTAAACTCAGTATTTCAAAAATGTGTTTAGAAAATGATAACAGTAGTGCTTTAGTGTTGTTAAACAGTTTATAGAGTGTTGAAAAAATGCTTTTTTTGCCATTTGTCAGGGTCTGTAAAATATTAACTTGTTGTAACAAACAAATACTTAATGAGAAACTGAAAATGATTTGCAAAGCAACAGGGCTAATTTCCTTTTGTTAATAATTCTTTGCAATACAGCCATAAGGGTGTCGCATACGATTTTTAACCACCTTCTTATTTCCCAGAAATAAAACTGTGGTTACCTAGCAGCACACATTTCATTGGGCTGAAACAAGTTTCACCAGCTCATTTCCATTTGACTCATACTAATTAGCTAACAGAGTGAAAACAAATACAAACTAAGATCTCCCCATACATTGCATTTAGTATTCCCAGAGTCGCATTTTTAAACTCTGTACAGTTCTGCAAGTAATATATGAACGACTTTCTTAAAACATGAACTGTATATATAAACAGTTTTAAGAAACAGCATATATGGACGGAAACATTTTTTCACTTGCAGTACATGCTGAAAGGTGAACTGGTTATCTTGCAAATCACTCATAATTGTGTGTGTGTGTGTGTGTGTGTGTGTGTGTGTGTGTGTGTGTGTGTGTGTGTGTGTGTGTGTGTGTGTGTGTGTGTGTATGTGTGACAAAATTGTGTTACTGAGTCTATATATAGACACATCCTGAGATGGACCGAAATGCTTTGGCTCACTCATTACCCTGAAGATAATAAAGCAGATATCTGAGAAAGAAAAAAAATGAGCAAACCAAATAAATGAATGAATGAATGAAGAATAGTTTAAGGCTCAAGAGCTTAAATCCTATGTAAAACTGCAAAATAATATTTCAAGTGGAATGATATCTAAGAAGCAATGTACAGTTATATCAAAAGCATAGCAACAACAAATAATGCCAGTGATCTAAGAGGAGTTTTACCACATTTATTAAAGGTAAACAAGTGATGTAATAGAACAACAAAGAAGGCTGCAGAAATACTGTCTGAGATAGTAGTACAAAATAAAAACAAGTTATTCTAGCCTTGTACAAATAGAGAGCAATGATTTATGCTGAGCACTGTATGCAGTTCTGAAGACTTTTTATTTTAAGAACAGAGACAGGGTATAAGAGACAGTTTAGAGCAGAGCAGCAGCCATAGTACAAAATTAGCATTAAAAGTCTTGTAAAGAGTGTATCTTGTGTAACCTAGGCAGAGAAAAAGAGGCATAAATGGAGATATGATACTTTTAGTATATTGAGGGGCAACATAGAATCAAAGTGCATATCATCTTTCGAAAATAGATGAATGATAACAAAAGGTGGATCTTTAAATGAACAAGTTGGACTATTTAGCAGATGCATGCTAAGGTATTGCTTTGGAGAAAGGGTGGTAAATACCTATAAAAGTATTCTGTAAGAGGCATTGGGGTCAAACATAGCATTTTGCAAGTCTTGCAAGAAGAAGGAATAACATAGTAATAAAAATGAAAAAAAAAAGAGGATATCAAGATGGCTGCCGTCCTGTAAACAGTGCTGGTACACAGCTCAGCAATTTATCTAAATATTTTCATCAGCTATAATTCAGATAAATAACCTAGCTACCAATACTTTGGAAGAGCATCAATATAAAAATTACCTTTACCATTTAGAGGAGTGAAAACATTGAGGAAGTCAGGAAAAAGGAGGATTGAAGCAGATAAGAGAGGGAATCTGTTCCACATGTGCCATTCATGAAATATACTGCTGCTAGGCCGGTACATAGCTGAAAGAAAACAGGAAAAGAAAGAATAAAGAATCAACAAGAAGGGAAGCAAAAATGTCACAGGAATCAGAACAAATAGACAGTCAAACTACCAAAGCGAAATTCTCTTTAATAGCTTCCCCTGAAAAAGATACCCCCCGGGATTCATGAAGCTTGCGCCAAGAGCAGGCGTAGCGTAGGCAGTATAATGCCAAATATGGCCGTTGAGCGATTCAGGTACGATCCAATTCCATGTGCACTACCAGCGTATGCCAGAACTGCGCAGCCCTCGGCTTAGCTATGCTAATCACCCCATGGGCAGTGCCGCACCATGCAAATGAAGGTATATAGTGATTCATGAAGTGGTGCAGGCATAGCGTAAGCCCACGGAAATGTAAACCAAAAAACACAGTTTACATTTTCCCAAACAGAACATTGGAGCTAAGGAAGCGGCCCAGACTCATGTATTACAAAGTTAACATACGCCAATGGCTAAATACACAGCCAATGGCATAAGAAAAGATGCACAACACCTAAAAAACAACATTTAATGTCATGTCCACAGTAACGCAAAGTACAACCGCAGGGCATGGGTGCGCAAACTGGAACACAAAGAAAATATATACAAATGTCATAAAATCACAATGTAATACAAATCAGGATGTCACTATAATACGCAATGGTATGCATGGTACACCACAACCAAGCTGCAAGGGTTGCTAAGGGTCTGTGACAGTGTTCGGCACGGTAACTATGAATTAGTAGTCAGTGCCATGCAAATGAGGCAGGTAATACTGAATCACAAACATCCTGCCGGATTAAAAATGTACCATACGGCGCAGCGCTATAACATCGAGGAGTGGCTCAGAGGTATACATGACATCAGCAGTGGGGTGTGCCACCGTAGCTGTAAGCACATTGGAGCAATGCAAATCTGGTCTGGCTGTTGCTAAGCAAAGCTGCAGGACAGCGGTGGGGATGTAGGTATAGAATCGTTTAGCTGAGAGCACATATGGTGCCCGAAAGCACATGTGTACGGGGATGAAAACGTGCCCAAAACCCGGTAAGCGGATGCACGCGCCGTGAACCATAGCACAAACAGGAAGGTCAGGGGAAGGAAAGAAAGAAATGCCACAGTAGGGTAATTGGAGTACAACTGAGCAATTAACACCTATTAACTCACAGCGGGTAATCGACGGCAGCTGACAAGTCTGCTCGCAGAAACCTGCAAAACAGAATAGGGGAGGCATCGGATCACAAAGAAAGGAGAACTGTCATAGCAGAGCAAAGCAAACTTACAGTAGACTGGCAATAGAACTCATTACGCAAGATAAGCCAGGTCTAGGAAAGTACAAATGAAAGCAGGCTGCTGGATGCATGCCAGAAAATGGTAGGTGAAACGTGAAGAAATGTAAAGGGAAGGACAAGAGGTAATCCACGGCAGCCAAATGTAATTCAACACCAAAGGCACCACAATAGTAGTTCCTGTAGTAAAACACATAAGATACCCTGTAGCTACGATCGTACATACACACCCTATGACATCATCAGTGTTCACAACACAATATTATAAAGTGTGAAAACACCCTTAACACACCTGTGTATTCCCAAACACTGCACCATAGGTGTAAACACACGGGAACTTTTAAAATGTACATGTTGGGAGCTGCCATAACTGTGATTCATCACCATGTGTTAGAGACTGACGGTGTTGTGGAGGATGATGCTGACAACCACCGCAGGCCCCGGAGGAGGAGAAGAGTGTTCAGACCAAGGGTAACCTACCAGGGGCTACATGATCTGGAGATACTAGAGCATTACAGGGTGGACAGGGACATCTTACAGCAAATAGTTGAGCTGTGCCGGCCACGCCTGAGAACCAGAAACAACAGAGGGGAACCCATCCCAGTGGACACAAAGGTATGTGTAAGCTTGCGAATACTAGCCACAGGTACCTTTCAAAGGCCAACTGGAGATATAATGGGGATCACACAGGCATCAGCATCCAGGGTACTACACCAGTTCCTGGATGCCATGTTACCACATGCCAATGAGCATATATACTTCACCCGAACTCAGGAGGAGTTGGCCAGCAATATGCGTCACTTCCACCATGTGGCACACTACCCAGAGGTACTGGGTGTGATAGACTGCATGCACATACATATCAAGTCATCACCCGGTGAGCATGGTAGGTGCTACATAAACCACAAGGGATTCCACTCCATCAACTGCCAGGTCGTGTGCAATGCCCAGGGCATTATCATGGATATGTGTGCTGGCAGCCCTGGAAGCTACCATGACTCCCATATCTGTCATGCCTCACAGCTGTATCAGGTATTTGTCAGGGGGGACATCCCACATGGCCACCTTGTGGGGGATGCTGGCTATGCACTGGAGCCATGGATGACGACTCCCATCAGAAATGCACACACACCCATGCAAGAACGCCATAATGAGGCACACGCACAAACCAGAATAATCATAGACCATGTGTTCGGGATGCTGAAATCACAGTTCCGTTGCTTGGACACATCTGATGGTGCCTTGCAGTACTCTCCAGGCACGTGTGCCCACATCTTCATAGTATGTGCCATGCTACATAATATGATCCTGTGGAAACAGCTGCAGCAGGGACAAAATGGTAAAGGCCCTCATAGCCCACCGCAATTACCAAGGCCATCACAGGCACAGAGGGATTCAGACCATGAACACCCTGTGCCAGCCCCAGTAGGCAGATGGAGGCATGCCCAATATGCATATGCCTTGGCAAAGAGGGAACGTATAGCACATACTCTGACAGTGTAGGCCCCTATGGATTGACACACCTCTCCACCTGCACACACAGTAAAATGGATGGCGTACACACACGACCACCTGTAAATTGTAATGTATAGGTGGCCTACTGTGTGAATCCTACATAGGCAGCCCTCAAACATTGTACACACAACAGCTATTGGAACAAGGAATGTCAACACCTGAACAGTACATGCGCCTATCAGCATATGTTGGTGCTGTGTGTATAGGTTCCTAGGTACATCAGTAGGTACATGCCCAATTGTCAGAGGCCATACACCAAACAACGCAAAAAGTGTCTGCTGTTGCCACAACATTGAGTAACCAACTGTCGCTCAGTGGAGCAGAGGCAATCACGGGATCACATGTGTGTAAGCACTGTTCTCCACACACTCTGTACGGATTCCCTACTGTGTTAATGAGGGGCTACACATAATGTAATCATGGATGTTGTGTCAAGGCATGGGGTGTACCCATGACAGGTATTCGTCACCCCAGCATGCTCCACCTACTGTCGTTTGAAGGTGTAGCACATTATCGTGTGTGGCTCACTGTGATATACATACCCAATGCTGGAGCACATCCAGTAAACATCACATGGACATACCATTAATTGGACTCATCCATATGTAAACTAAATGAGTTACTCATGTGAGTGCAGTATGGAGTAACAGCCATAGTATACTCCACATACAAAACGTCATAACACTTGTACAAATCCCAGATGGCCAAGTGGTAAATGCAGTGACCATCGTGCCTGTTCCCGGTCCCACGTCCTGCAAGGGATGTAACGTAATCCCGAAGGCACGAATAATGCATGTTGGATGCAGGTCATCAGATCATGTTTAGCACACGTTAGTGGGAATATGCATTGCCCAGTGCTGGTAAGTGCTGTTTAAATATGACTATACGGATATGCGTGAAACAGGGCTAAGCTTCTCTGAATATCGTGCAGATCACGGTCAATGATGTCCAGAACAGGTGAAACCAGCGTTAGTCACCCCTGTACTAATAGCACCTGCTCTGAAGGGTAAAACAACCACTGCCAGGAGTAGAACATGCAATCATGTATACAATCACCTAACACTATGGTAGCCAAGATGTACCTACGGCAGGTGTGTAATGTGACAGGTTCAGACACAAACGTGCGGAGTTAAGGTAATAGTATACACCGACAAGTACATAATGAAAGGTGTATTTTTGCCTGTCACTTTCTCTGTCAGATATATATATATATATATATATATATATATATATATATATATATATATAATACAGATAGAAAGGGTGATAGAGAGATATATGTTGATATATACGGATTCACCGATATCTGCAAATATATAGATAGGTCAACGACATTCATAAAACCTTGGAGGTACAAATAAATAGGGTACCGCCAACTATGGAATGTGTCACATACCGACACGCGTAACCACGAGGCTGAAAGACCAAAAGAACACAGTACCGGAACACTAGAACCACGAGTAATATTATCACGATATGAAGGGACATTTAGTTACCACTGCCGGTGTTGCGGTCCACGTAGGTACTGTGTTCAACTGTGTTTGTGATTGCCGTAGTCTGTGTATGTGTGTGTTGAGAGTGCCATGTGCATTTCCATGTGACTGTAATGTGTGTGTGTGTGTCTGCATTGTGTGTCTGTTAGTGCCAACTCGGAGGTAGATCATTACGGTAGGTGTGGTTATAGCTAGCCATAGGCATACGGTTACCACCTGTCCCACATTAGGAGGGACAGCCCCTCCCTGGGCAGTTGTGTCCTGACATAAAACATTACAAAGGGCAACTGTCCAAGATTGTAGGACATTATTATGTCCCATATATTATGTAATAGTTGCATTAAATAGTTATGCCTGTATGTAAGAAACGTAAATGTTACATGCAATATGATAAGTAGCCAAAGTCCTACAACAATAAGTATGTATTGAGGATAAAAGTATGTGCTATCCTGTGTACTGACCATGGGTATGTGACGGCCTGTAAACACCGATGTGTGTCTCACAAGTGTCCCACAATGGCCATTTGAAAAGGTGGCAACCCATGCCAAAGAGGTTCAGTTACCAACACAACTGCAATGACTGCAAATATCTGGGACAGAAATACACAGGACAGCTGTCATTTAGTAACATTCCTTTACATATCACTGTAATTCCAGAGGTATGGAAGTATCAACCTCACCTGCATACTATATAGAAACCAATTAACAATGGCCCAATGTATATGCCTGTAACAAAAGTCTACTAACTGATAGCTCTTTAATTAGGGAAGGAGCCTACACACATATATAGAATATATAGAAATGCAAGCTCCACAAACCTGTATATGCTACGTACACCCACCTACATCCCCCACATACGAAACTATAGCAATACAGACTGTAATTACAGCACAAACATCCAGTCAGTCAATTACATCTGCAGAAGCGTTAACATACCTTGTGAGAGACACATTTAAAGGCGCCATGTGAAATTGTAGCCATTGTATAATGGAGCAAACGGCGATGTTACAGGTTTTGTTTGCAATAGTCCCTTATCAGACGGTTGGGATTTCAGGTACACTCACATGTAGAACCACATACTCTAGCCGTCACACACAATCCACAGGGGACATGAATCCAAACTATCCGTGTCTCTACACATAGCAGTTGCAATTACTCACAACAAAACACAATATAGGCCATCTCCCCAAAGGTAGGGCAAATGGGCAACGCCCAAGTGGAGAATTCAGTTATACCTCACTGTTGCCATGTAATTAGCGAATGGAGTAGCTTCACAGCTGATGTGCAAGTAATAAGTCACTCAGGAACACCAATTGGTGGCAGGAAACCACATGTTACAGGTATCGACGTATATAAGGATGACTTGCCAGACATTCAAACCATATGCTCATACCATAGAACTGTTTAAACAGTGTAAGAGAGATAGTCACGAAAGTCCGGAATGATAACAAGGTATGTAGAACACTTGGTATGTAAGTGTATGTATAGCCTGTTTTGTATTAATTATGTTAGTGTATGTATAGCCTGTTTTGTATTAATTAAAAGTGTCCGCAATGCATAAAGTGGGAAAAGGTATTATGTAGTGATGTTTTGCTGAGCATAGTAATGCTTGTAGAAACTGTATGTCCTGCAGTGGGCCACAAGGTAAACATCACAGACACCACAAGGGATGCTACATGAGGGCTTTAAACAGAACAATTCCATACCACCCGCCGACAGTGGTAGGGTATGTCCAACAAGTACGTGCCATAGCAGGGGATAGTATATGTCGATATACTGTCACAGTAGGCATGTGTATGGGCATATAACGACAATGACATGTCTAAGGTGGTCCTGCTGTGCAAGTATGCTTTGCATTATGGGATACTATGTAAAATATGTGTAATGTACAGTATTGTAGGTAGATATGTCAGATATTCTACACAGCATAACAGGCATATCATGCATACCAAAGGTATTGTCTATTGGCATGTACAATATACAATAACAGGATACATATGGCTTGTATTCACGGGACACTGTAATAGCATGATAGCTAATCTAAATGGAAGAGCTACTCAATTAACCATGCACAAAGGACATGTAATAGCTTCACAGGTTCATAGTGGGGTACTATGCAGTCTGGCAAGTCTATGTGTAAGCTCAACTACAGTGTTCACACCAGCGGCACCTATCTAGGGTAGTGTCCTGTCTGTGAACAGCAGAGCAAATGTGTTACCTGCACCTCTGCATAGCACAGCCACTGCAGTGATCCCTGGCGTACATGTGTGTCCCATCCACCAAGTGAGGTATCACATGAACAGTGCTACTGAGTGTCCCTGCGTGATGTACATAGGAATCATGTTGCAAAGCATGGTGAGTGTCTGGTTTGCGTATGTAACCCTCAAGCACATCCCACTCATCTTTGCATGTGTGCACATATCCATGAGCATGTTGCTGACAGTGGCTTTTGCTTATGTCGCTTATGTGGAGTATATCCATGAATATTGTTGTGGACATGGGCCCTGTCTGTTCAGCAGAGGTCACCCCTGAGTATGTTGTATGCAAATGTGTACAGACGTGGTGTCCGTAGTTCTGCCGCATACGTCAACCGTCGGAGCTCAATAAATGTCATGGCATGTTAATGTTGTGGTATGTAAAGCCATAGCTGTTATGTAAGGTACACCCTAAACGGGGTGTTGTACCCTTGAATGTGTGTATACGTCTGGAGTTCAGAGGTACAATGGGTGCCTATGTTCCAGCTGCAAACCCAGTACAGATAAGTGTGGCCACGTAGAAGGATATCCACGCCACAGTGGCAATATGGTTATCAAAGGAGTGGGTGCGGCATACGTGTGTACTACGATCACATACAATGTGACATGTATGTAGGGGACTACCACCTATGTGATAGTCAGTGGATGAATGGTGTAATGCAAAGGGGATGTTCATGCACCTTGTGTCATGCAGCTTGAGGCCATTATATTGATATCAGGTATCCGTCACAGTGACACCCTTATGGAGGGAGTCAGTATCAGCTGGTGGATCAATCATGGCACTTTGTATGCAGTTGTCTGTAAAGCTAGGAAGGGAAAGTCCCTCTGTGCTAGCCTGCACCTCAGGGAAGCATATACCGAACATGAGGGGCCCTATGACTGAGGCCTGTGGTACGCCAAGTGTAACTGAAATACAGTAGGTACTATGGTATGCTACCCTCATTGTGTGTGTCCTGTCCGTGAGCCACTTTGCATAACATCCTGAGACATAGGGGTCGATGTGCAGGTGGATGTGTATGTTGTCAATACCAGAATGGAGAACGGTGCTGAAAGACAATGAGAGGACAACGTAGGCTGTGTGGACCCCCTTACCATCATCAACTACCCTGGTAACTGTATCAAAGGAGTCCACCAGGTGTAGGAGCCATGCTCTGGCCCTAACAAGTCCAACCTGGGTGGCATCAAAGGACCGGAGCCCACCAATGTCTCTGTGAATGACTTCCATGATGATGTGCCCCATAGCCTTGCAGAACAGTCCAGTCAGGTGTATAGGGCAATAGTCCCCCTCGTGCATTGTGGTGCCACCTGTGTGGAGTGTGATAACTGTTGCTGTGTGCCATTCAGGGGCCACAATGTCTGATACAAGGCTATTACTGAATATGGTGGCCAAGTGGGGAGACATGTCGTTCAGAGGTTTGTGTAAATCACAGCCTGGGATGTTGGATGGTCACACGGGGCCAGTGTTCCCTGCCATATAGAGTGCAGGTTAGTACTGTGTAGGTGTGACCGCAGGGACACTGCATTGATTGTGGCCCTGTAGGGAGTGAGAGGGTGTAATGTTAGTATTGAACCCATTCGCCAGCATGGTGCCAACATCACCTGGTCCTGTAATGTTCATGAGTAACTGTTGTATGTCAGAGCAGATGTGGGTATTGCCGTTGACTACTGACATACCTCCATAATGCCTTGTGGTACACCCTGGAATGTGTCGCAGTAATGTGTACGTAGCTAGTTTCGGAGTATGTGATGAGGGATCCTGTAGCCCTACTGAGGCTGACCAGTGAGCTACCCCACCCATGGGATTGTACTCCACTTTGCAACAACCTCCACCTGTTGTTGTAAATTATGTCCATGGAACTGGACCCCCAGAGTGGCGTCCGTTATCTGGTGGATACCATCATGTCTCTGTGTGGAATAGCATGATTCATGCAGTCGTGTAAGTGCTAATGAAGTGCACTGGGGTATGTTTCAGCATTTGTATGTGCATTGTCCATCTGCATGGGTGTCATGATGTTAACTACTGCTGTCATAAGACGTCTGTAGTAGGCGTTGTAGTACTCTTGTACTGTGTATGCCGTGAAGGGTGTGGTGCCGGGATGTGGATAACAAGGGGGATTAGCATATGTTCGGACTCCACCAACAAGGGGATAACCCCAGGTGTGGAATACCAGTCACATGTTGGTAGTGTCCATGTCAAGGATATTGTTGGACTTAGAGGTGGTGTGTATGGGTTGATCCAGCTGAGTGGAGGTTATGAATCCCGGACAGCATTGACCTAATGTGTCGGTACATGAGTGGTTATCCCAGTTAAGTATGGGGTAGTGTCAGTCTCACATCAGTAGTACCTGTCTGAGCCCTACTGTCCAGTACACCAAGAAATGAGGTCTGGTAACCATGGGGTATGTTGTTGAATCCGTAGCTTGTTACAATGTGTATAGCAGTTCTGGCCAAAGTTAGTTGCACATGGAGCACCTCTGATGCATTGTGCTAAGTAACTACCCAGGATGTGTGTACAACATAGTGGAATATGGGAACACCTCAGCCGTGGGTGTGCCGGTCCAGGTTACATGACTGAAAGGTATGGTCTGTGTATAACCTGTCATTGCAGGTGTGCTCTGCAGAGCCTAGAGGCAGGTCCCAGTCACTGCAGAGATATTGAAGGGGTCCATTATAAGGAGTGCCTTGCCTGCGTGCATCAGAGATGAAGATGTCAAGCATTGTGTCACATGACCCCATGTTTTGCTTGCCTGTTCCCGTTCTGGTGGTGAATGTTATTAGAAACTGTGCAAGACAGGCAGTATAGAAGCAGCAAGAGCCTTACATGTTATCTGTACTCCCAGGGCTGACAGGTGCAGGTCATCTGTGACAAAGCATCGTGTTTTGTTGACCATGTCAGTCAAAGTGGACAGATACCAGATGCCTGTGGAATGACAGCAGAAGCATAGGCAACTGTTGAAGTGACACAGTCAGTCATTGTACAGTGGTATCAGGTCCAGATGAATGCATAATGCTCCCCAGGGCTTGGCCCATACCTTCAGGGCTACAAGACCGGTGAGTTATTGCATGTCCCTGCACATGTAGTCTGTGAAGTTGCATCTCAGGGCAGTCACACTAACATAGAGAATGACAGTCAAATTGTACCTGGTGAGGTGTGGCATGGGTGCATAGGTTACATTACAGAAACAGTTACCCGACATCAAGATGTAAGCGACTATCACCTTGTGTAGCCTGCTGAGTGGAACATCAGTGTGAATGCCTACAGAGTCACCTATGACAGGTGTGTTGTGTATGTTATAACACCCTATTGGCTGTATGTGATGGGCACACATGAGTCTGTGGGCTATAAGTTATTGTTGTTGTGTTTGGTGATGGGGGCTGCCTTTAGTGCCTACACAGAGTATGGAGAGGTACTGCACAAGTTGTACTCGTATATGTGGCCTGTGGTGGTGGAGATCTTGTGAGAATATGTGATGAGCGGGGTGTGTTGCGAATGTTACACATCCCCACATGATTGTCAGGTTCAGTCAGGGTTGCTGAGAGCATTACCCCCAGCAGGGCTGCATATGTGCATCTCCCACAGGCTGTAGTGTCGTATGTTGGGAGGTGAGCATTGACTGTGTACATGAGACAATTGATCTATTGCCACATGTATGACACATTCATCATATAGACAGGCAATAGCACTGGTACATGACAGTTGGACATGCCTGTATATACAACCATGTCTCACAAGATAGATGAGTTACATGTGTACAACAGCTGTTGTACTGTAAGCAAGCTGGAAATGTAAGGACAGACGGTGTACTTGTGAGAAATGGTGTGGAATGGGTGCTATATTAATCAGTAGCTCATGAAGTGCTCACAAGTTCTGAACAAGTGCTGAGCATGAAAATACAGTACAGATAGGGTGTTGGATAATATCAACCCACAAGTGGTGATGACAGTCATAATTAGTGGCACCGCACTATTACCCTGCTGAGTATGGTATGCAAGTCCATGAACCATTATCAATTTAGATGTTAGCAGTACAGATGTACATGACTGTATGGATGTTTGACTACATATACCTTTGTATGTAACAGGAGTGTTCTACCAGTGGCCTGTTGACAGAATCAACACTACAAAAGGTGCCAGAGTGACATGTGCATATCACACAAGTGCCAGCTACAGTAAAACAGGGTTAATGTGTTGTATTCCACTGTCATTGTAGCCCATACCACACAGACAAATGTGAGGCATCTGTGTATGTAAGGATGTGAATGGCCATGACCTATGAGCAATAGCTGTCTCAGTGTTGTGAACAACATACAGAATGGGCTTTGTGGGTGAGGTGTGTGATTTATGTGCACATTCTGACAGATGATATCAGCATTGTCACTGCTAGGTGAATATCCCTGTACCCATTAACTACCACCTAGGCTGTGGTCAACATTATGGACACTGTGTAAGGGATGGTGCTGTGCAGTTCACTTCCCTGAGTTGGTGACATCTCCAGGCCCCTTAGGTAGTCATACGAGGTACCCATGTCATGACAGGGTGCCATCCATGAGCATGGAGATCATTGGACAGGCATACACAGCACTCAGGCGACCAGTATTGGATCACATATCACCTTTAAGGGGTATTGGCCATGGGTAGATGGGCGATACCAGCCTTCACAATCCTCACCTCCACTATGTATCATGCTGTCTACCTTGCATAAAGACATGTGCTACACTATGATGTTGGACATGCTACATGTCCATATCCTGATCTGAAAGACATACATCATGGACAGCCACCATCCTACTACTAGGATCACCACATGCTGGACAGATCCCTGTGCCATACATGTGACATACTCCCGCCATACCATGCAACCCTGTCCATCAAAGCTGCACATGTCCTCTCTGTCATACATGGTGTGATGACCACATGGTAGATGTAGTATCAACTGTCTGGATCAGTAATGTGGCACTGATGCACCTTGCGGTGGCAAAATGGCTGTCGGATACAGCTAGGAAACCTTGCCCGTACATGCTATAGTTGATAACCATCCCTGCGAATGACGTCCGACTAGCCATTGTCCCATGTCTATCACATGTGCAACACAGGTGATCCGTGGCAGGATGTTGAACAGCTGTACAGTGCCGTGTAGCTATATATGGCAAAACACATGCATGTAAAGGTTTCCATGCGTATGTGTGCATTGTCACTGCTGAAGTCCATTAAGGCAGTGTATGTGTTGATATGTGACATATACACAGCATCAAGGTCAACAGCATTGCTGTGGACACATCCAGGCATGTGCTGATAGGTAAGAACACCAGTGCAGGCAAACAGACATGCCCACATCAAGACAGCATTCACATGGAGTATGAACAATGTGATAAGGTGACACACATATATGGTGATGATATCCAATGCATAATGGGTGTTACATGTGTGTGACACAAACATGTCAATCGTGTCAGTGTCATGATGATCTGCACAGATAACTGTGCAGATGTGCTAGATTTACTAGAAATGTATGTGTAGCAGTATCTCTGTACATCTCTGATACTGTGACCTGTCACCATCATTATGTCTTAAAGATAATGCCTCATACACGCCTGCCAGCATACAACCACCAGGAGGATGATGTCCTCATCCTGTACCTCCATGAGAACTATGAGGTGTTATTCAGCCATGTGCCACAGCATGCCCAGCAGCATGATGACCAGCGGCAGGATCTTCACAGGAGGGTGAATGATGTGGGTGGCCATAACAGCACCTACCAGCAGGTGCGCAGACACTGCACGGACTTGATATGACATGCAAAACAGCATGCCACTGCAATCCCCAGGGAACAAGGTGGAACAGGTGGTGGGCCACCAACCCAGCCCCCGCTCACACACACCGAGGAGCTACTGGCCAGTCTAGGGACACCCTCAGAACAGCATCCACAAACACTAGCTGCCATTGTGGAGGCGGGTGTCTCCCAACCAATGAGCCTGGAGTTGCCTGGTAAGTCAGTACTGCACATATGACTATTATATCCCATTTAGTTGCATGTGTCACTGTACATTATGTAATGTAACATCATATGCAAGGTATGTTGACATACATGCTGCATACTACAGTATGCTACTCTGTGTATGCACACATGTACATACTATATGCTATTGTACAGGCGAATGTGTTAACATGCACAGTGCACCCTGTGGCTGTCATACAGTCATGGATAATGTTCAAACTGCTGTGCCACCCCAATACAGGTACCTCTGGCGTGCCGCACAGACATCAGTCCATTGCAGGTGAGACTGTCATCAGTATCAGGCATGTTAAAGCATAGATCTATTTGCCATGTGGCCAGTTAACACTTGTACACTTGATGTTCGGTCCAGTCACGATATACAGGTCGCATCACCCATTATTCACACTGGCTACCCACGTGCAATATATACAAATGAAATGATACACCAACATGAAACCACAGTATTTGTCATTGCTACATGTGTGGACATATGTACTATACATTGGAACAACACGTGTGGTACGCAAACAGTACCACACAGTGAGCTGTGATATGGGCAGCTCACAGGAGTCACCATTGTGTTATATGCCCCTGCAATGGGTGCACACATTGTGATGTGCCATCTGACATGTCCTAGACATGTAGTGTTCTGGCTGCAGTATTGTCACACTATCCCATAACCCATACCCCACATACCAAACATATAACCCGTTGTCTGCATAGCCCTGTGGATGGTGACATATCTGACATCTATGGGTGTATGTCATATGGGACAACACAGACACGTGAGATAGATGGCCATCATACACATTTGACCAACACATGTGCACACATGGCCATGGGGGATGGCCAGAGACACATAGCCACACAGTAGATGTGATGTGTATACACCCTGTTGCACATTGTCCACACATGGTCCAATTATACCCTTAGTTGACTGATTATACAGTTGATGTGGTACACTGGACATCCTAAAAGCCTGTGCACAGCTAGTGGAGGTATCACTGAAGTCTACCATATAAGATGTGTTGAACATCACGACTGTTTCATAGCATGACAGTAGTCACCTGTACAGCTTCCACAGACATTGACACCACATCAGGCCATAGATACTGTACATTTCCCTTGCTGCTGTAGGACATCACCGTTAGCTGTGCACCTCATGTGTGTGGTACATCAATGTCATGTGGGACATGGTGAATTGACAAGTCTGTTATGTGTGGACATGGTTGCCAGGCAGCTAAGACTCTGTAGTAGTTGTGCAGGGGTGTCATCTGTAGGTCCTCCAGTGACCTGTCACATGACACAGCATTGTTTGGTGTGTATACACCTCAGCATCGTGGGTCACAATCCACAGTTATGTCATGGGTATGCATGCAGTTATGGCTATGCAATGTGTATAGCAATATAGACGCCTCATGATGCCATGCAATGGCACAGTGTCTGTATTTCACACTGTATAGCAATGTAGACGGCTCACACTACCCTTCCATGCTCATGCACATTTGCTAAACATGCATTCTATCTGTAGGGCATGCAGACAACACCGCAATGTGATGCCCATTATGATGCTGTACATGTGTCAGGATACCATTGTGTCAGACATGTATGCATGTTAATGCACACGTCAGCAGATTACATGTCAAGGGCACGTCAGCCATGTGCACTCTTATCCTGTTCTGGTCTACATGGTGTATCACGAGGATGCATGCATACTACCATGATTGTGTGAACTGCATGGCTACTGATATGACACCTGCTTGCTGTAGTGTGCACCCCAGGGAGGTATGCTAACTAACGCTATTAATGTCTGAGCTGCATGCCGTCTGCTGTATCACAAGTATGCTGCATGCCGTCTGTCAAATCACATGCATGGTGTGTCTGTGTGTGTCTGTGTGTGTGTCTGTGTGTGTCTGTGTGTGTCTGTGTGAGTCTGTGTGAGTCTGTGTGTGTGTGTCTATGTGAGTCTGTGTGAGTCTGTGTGAGTCTGTGTGTGTGTCTGTGTGTGTTTCTGTGTGTGTGGCTGTATGTGTGTGTGTGTGTGTGTGTGTGTGTGTGTGTGTGTGTGTGTGTGTGTGTGTCTATGTGAGTGTGTGTGTCTGTGTGTGTGTGTGTGTGTGTCTGTGTGTGTGTGTGTGTGTCTGTGTGAGTGTGTGTCTGTGTGAGTGTGTGTGTCTATTGTAATTTAGAGTCTTTCTTTGCATTCACAGGTGATGTGTGTGTGTTACCCTCCTGCGGTCCATCTGATATTAGTGTCCCCACAGATACTAGCAGTGATGAACATATGCATGAGGTACAGGCAGGGTTGTCAGGAGCTGAAGCTGTGCCAATGGTTGCCATCTCAGCTATGTCCCCCTCTTCCCCGCACACAGTTCTGCTGCCAACACATACCACATCACCAGTGGCCATAGAGGAAGGACAGTCAGCATCTGTTAGCATGGAACAGGAATGTGTGGTATCTACAGAAGGTGTGTCTCCACACCATGGTGTCAGTGTAATGACTGCAGATGTGTCACACAGGCATGTGGCCCATGCTGCTCGTAGGAGGACCTCTGGCAGACATGCACCTGCAGGACAGAGCGCAGCAGCTGGTATCACCAGTCGCATGTTCCAGACTGTAATGGTGGCACAGGCATGTGCTGAACGGCAGAACAGAGAAGGACAGAGGCTGCAGAGGGCTGCTATCCGTACCTTAAATGACAACATCCAGGCATTGGCAAATGCTCAACAGCAGATTGCTGATGTTCTGGACAAGCGATTGGGTGACATGGTCGGAATCCTTGACCGTGGCATGGCAATCCGCGAGCGTGAGCTGTCTGTGCTGGAACATCTGGTAGGAGTGAGGCATAGGCCATGTGGACGTAGGCCAGCTACACCACCTAGTGCTGGTCAATGTGAGCATGCCACCTCACATGCCCGCTCCCATAGTGCCGGTAGCAGTAGCAGTGCAGCTGTTGATGCGCTGTCCACACTAGGACACAGCAGGCCATGTGGACGTGGCCCTGGACATTCCCAGTGGGGACACAGTTCCAATGGAAATGTGCTGTCGGACAGTAGCCAATCTGTACCTCTGCCTGGTAGTGCCCGTGCAACCCCTGGCAGGCACAGGTCACGTGGCCGTGCCCAGACACAGTGAGTTATACAACCTGGTCTGTACAATCTGGAGCTGTCAATAATACCCCTGTGTAGGCCTTACAAAAGGCAGAACTGTGTGCACACATACACGCACACAGCAAACACATCTGTAGGGCATCACAACACCCACATGCATACTGAACAGACATGTCCAATCATATCACCGGCCCTTACCCACACACATGATGTCATCCATTGGTGCAGCCCATGCCCCTGGCAAACATTATCACCCTGTGCATATGATGAAGCCTGTGCTGCATCCCTGTCATCCACACCATCGGTGCAGGGACATGCTCAAATGGTCTGATGCACAGGGTGAACAGAATAGTGAGAGAAGGGTATATTACATTAGTTGTGTAAGAATAGTGAGAGAAGTGTATATTACATTAGTTGTGTACTGTTGACATGCACCAGACATACCATGTAGTATAGGTTTAGCATGCATTGTTATATGTTCACAGAATGTGTCTCGGTAACAACAGTAACAGCATGTTGATAATGATGCCCTGGTTCCCTCCTTATTGTCTACTTGCATGTGCCTACAGGTAGCAGTGTTTGCAGTCTCCCATGTGTAACTGTGGAGTACTCACAGGCACGTATGGCAATATCAGCATGCTATACGTAGCCTCAACCTGACTGTTGGAAAGGCTAACATACCACAGATGTCCTCACATATACTGATCCGGCAGCATGTGGGCAGTTTAATGGGCTACAGTGGCTAGAGATGTGACATCCATACCAGGTCACATCACAGGTATGTTGACATGGTGCAGGGATTGTACACAGCGGTCCGGCCGATGATAACATTAGAGGCCACTTGATAGCACAAGGCTTCACTGTGTAGCAGTAATACCCTGTCACATTACAGGAACATGCCCACACTCACAGGGTCAACAACAGTATAATGCACACCCCATAGTGTTGAGGTGAGGACCCCTGCCTATGTGGTCATCACCCTCACAGTACTGTGCACCCACACGACGCGACACAGAGAAAGAACATGTACAGATAGCCAGTATGGCTGAGACCGATGGCATCAACAGGGTAGTAGACTGCATCACCATGAGGGGTAAGGGATCCTGTGTGTTCTGTATGGTAGCATACACCCTCACTCCATGCACCAGACAGCCATACATACATACACATACACACACTGTGGAGACCACAAATGTCATTCACATATGGATAGCTGATATGTGTGTGATACACACACCACCCCTGCCTACGTCATGCTTTCCACACTGCAGTATGTACAGATCTCTACAACAGTGTACAGGGGTGTGTAACAAATGGGATGTATTTCCCACCATATGTGGCATATATGGTCACACAAGCAAACACCCATGGCAGTACTGTGAATGATACACCTGCTAAATGATGATGCATCTGACAGACATGCAGCAGTATTGGCCGCATTATGTGTACCAACGCTACGTCCGGAAATTGTGCTGCTATATGCACATGAGAGGATGTAAGTTTTACAGGTGTCAAGTGACTTACAGTCAGTAACACCTGACCGCTGTGTAGGTTTTATGTCTTCACCATCAAGTAACAGTAACATAGTGTACTGTTTGCACATGTAATGGTAGGATGGCGTGTGACACACCTGTGAGCCGTCCCCGGCAAACATCCATCTGCACAGGTGGATCACCACTTTATGTACACACATCCATCCATACCTGATGTACATCCTACCGTACTGTCCGTATGTCACCATATACAGGTGTCAATGATGGGGCTGCATTGAAACTGCATGTTGTAGTTGGGCACAGATGAGTTATATACATCAGCTACTGCACATGCATGGTAGCTGCATGCACACTACAAATTGTACATGTGTGTTGGTCCTACATGCCTGTCATGTAGCCATGTTTGTATGCATTGCAATTGGTGGACATGTTTGATGACATACATAACACATGGACTGTTGTATGATATGATGGGTGTCATGGGTAATTAGTACAGAGGGAATGTGTCCTCGGTCAACATTGCCAACTCATGTACTGTTAGCATTCAACAGCCATGGACCCACCTTCCATTTGCGTGCGTGTGATTGCTGTAGCCACTTGTCTGCATGGAGGACAGCAAAAGCTATGCTATGTACATATGTGTTGTGTGTGTGGTCCATGCACATATCCACTGTGATTACATGTATGTCATATCCAAACATGTGCATTCTTTGGTGTACAGCAACAGTCATCTGTCACAGCTGTGTAAGACCCAGGGCCCCTGTTATGTGTAGAGCCGACCTGGTTATGTACAGTGGTATCATTGCAATGCATAACACATGATGGAACCCTGTCAGTACATGTGTAGTCTGCACAGTTGCTGTAGACCTATGTACAGTCCACTGGTCATGAGTCACATGGTGTTGTGGTAATGTATGGCTGTGTATTGCTGGTCCAATGACATGATGATGTCTGAGGGCTACATTGTAGACTGCGGTGTGTACCTCTGTGATCTGCACCTGAGACATCTGTGATGGCTCTTGAGTGTGTACTGGTCAGTACATGTGAGTGGCCTTCATGTACGTGGGGACAGTAACAACATACTGTGCCCTTCCGTGTTTAGAATCCGTGTTCATGCAAGACGGCCCTTTGCAACTGCTAAATGTGTGAGCATGCCCAGTATGCCATTGTGTAGATGGACACACAGTACATTCCAAACTATGCCCTTCCGTGATTAGAATCCATGTGCATGCAAGATGGCCCTTTGCAACTGCTGTGTGAGAATGCCCAGTACGCCATTGTGTAGATGGACACACAGTACATTCCAAACTGTGCCCTTCCGTGTTTAGAATCTGTGTGCATGCAAGACGGCCCATTTGCAACTGCTAAGTGTGTGAGCATGCCCAGTACGCCATTGTGTAGATGGACACACAGTACATTCCAAACGGACGTGTGATACTAAGTGTGTGGGCATGCCCAGTGACACCTTGTGTTGGTGATGTGCCTCTGTGTATGGGCATGGCCATTTACATCCTGCATAATGATGGTGGCCATCCAGGCAACAGATGTTCATTTTCAATGTCACGATGGATGCCTACATTGAACACTGACTGTCTTGAAGGGTGTACTGCCTGTGGCGCATCCCGTATCTATGTAGTGTTGTTGCAGTGCTCCGTAGATATTTAGTTGCCCCGATCACACCACTGCCGTGTGTTTATCTACGTCTACCTTGGGACAGTAATATGCATTCAGACTGCTCACTCTCTATACAGTCCCTATCGGCGCCCTTGCCTTTGCGGATGATGTCATCCACCTAGAAGTATGCCTCTGGGAGTGCTGTGTTCAGTAATCTTGGTAGTGTATTCTGTAACTACGTAATGCTGTAGTGAGATAAGGTAGTTAGATGTATGTTCGACTCCCAGCCCTGCCAAGTGTGTGCCTCTGTGTGTCTGTGTGTTTCCAGCTACCTGGGGACACAGTAATGCTTTTAGATGCCTCACACCACATACATTCCCTATCGGTGTCTTTGCCTTTGTGGATGATGTCATCCACCTAGAAGTATGCCTCTGGGAGTGCTGTGTTCAATAATCTCGGTAGTGCATTCTGTAACTGCATAATGCTGTAGTGTGATAAGGTAGTTAGATGTATGTTCGACTCCCAGCCCTGCCAAGTGTGTGTGTGTGTGTGTGTGTGTGTGTGTGTGTGTGTGTGTGTGTGTGTTTCCAGCTGCCTGGGGACACAGTAATGCTTTTAGATGCCTCACACCACATACATTCCCTATCGGCGTCTTTGCCTTTGCGTATGATGTCATCCACCTAGAAGTATGCCTCTGGGAGTGCTGTGCTCAGTAATCTCGGTAGCGTGTTCTGTAACTGTGTAATGCTGTAGTGTGATAAGGTAGTTAGGTGTATGTTTGACTCCCAGCCCTGCCAAGTGTGTGCGTGTGTGTTTAAAGCTGCCTGGGGACAGGGTAATGCTTTTAGACAGCCCACACCACATACATTCCCTATCAGCGTCTTTGCCTTTGTGGATGATGTCATCCACCTAGAAGTATGCCTCTGGGAGTAGTGTGTTCAGTAATTTCAGTAGCGCATTCTGTAACTGCATGATGCTGTAGTGTGATGAGGTAGTTAGGTGTATGTTCGACTCCCAGCCCTGCCAAGTGTCTGCCTCTGTGTGTGTGTGTTTGTGTGTGTGTGTGTTTCCAGCTGCCTGGAGACCGAGCAATGCTTTTAGATGGCTCACACCACATACATTGCCTATCGGCGTCTTTGCCTTTCCGGATGATGTCATCCACCTAGAAGTATGCCTGTGGGAGTGCGGTGATGCCGGAACTTGGTAGCGCATTCTGTTACTGCATAATGTTGTAGTGTGGTAGACTAGACAGGTAGATGCTCAGTTCCAGGGCATGGCAGGTGTGTGTTTGGCAGTTATAGCGTATGTGTTGGTATCTGTGGGTGGCTAGCTGCAGGATGTGTCCAGTTTGTTTTGTTGCTGACCTATTTAGTGTCCACAGCCCGCATATTCTGCCAAGACATTGGGTTGTCAACACATATAGTCGCCAATAGGTCTGGTGAGTAACTGTCAACAGCCCTACTCTTACCCTTGCTACGATCTGACCCGTGTGACGCAACATAACACAAGTGCCTTGATATTAACAACACTACATGATGCAGGTGGCACATGTAGTTTTCTTTCCATTCCTGTCTAATGCATTGCTGTCATGTGGTTCACTGTTGTGATATAAATGCCATATCTACATATGTGTGTACATGTATATGTGTGTATGTATATATATACATATATATATATATGTCCATGTATATATGTCTACAAATAATATATGTGATATATGTAGATGTAGAGGTGGACATAGATGTGAACATATGTCTAGAGACATCAGCACTATTGACTATTTGTGCCGGATGATCTGTACGTGATAACCTGGGATCTATGTATATCTGCCATGGCGTGGTGTTAATGCACATCTTCTGAGGTGTGCAGGGCCACGGGATGTAGTCGTGTAGACACCGGTTATTTTGTTGCTGGGAAGAGCATGGGACATCGAATATGGTGATGGTAAGGCACCTGTTGCCAGTTGTGTGTGGATCTGAGCAACACTGAGCAGTAGTTAATATGTTGGAGGTTCTGTATGGGTCATATAACTATTCATTAGAAGACTATACTATGCAGATGAGGTTGACTATGGTGTATCACATTTATCACCAGGGTGTGCTGCTCGTCCCTGGAGTTTATGTGTGTAGTCAGCCAGGTGCAGGTCTCGCATATAGTTGACAGCATGGGAGGGGGGTCAGGCATACTGTACATACATTGCAGAACTGTGCCTCAAGACTGCTCCTGCCTTAGCAAACCTAAGCTAGGGGTGTGTCTATACCTGCCTGGTGATGTTGGGAGGGATGACAGCAGTGGTGGGGTAGTCAGGGTGTACAGGCTGCACAAACAGGTGTTGATCAGCACAATCAGCTGATGACATGGCCAGCCGGCACATGAACAGTACATTAATGCGAGCAAGCAGCATACACACATGTTTCCTCCACACTCTACACCACCGGTGTATACCTGCAGGGACATTTCATGACACAGTCCAACCAAATGACACGGGCTGC
The DNA here is from genome assembly GCF_019279795.1 of Protopterus annectens. Classification (NCBI taxonomy): domain Eukaryota; kingdom Metazoa; phylum Chordata; order Ceratodontiformes; family Protopteridae; genus Protopterus; species Protopterus annectens. The sequence continues at coordinate 1,297,453,924 of NC_056729.1, forward strand.
AGCAGGCAACATATACCAACATGTGCAGGAGGCTGGGGCAGTGCGGATGTGTATGCTGCCAAACAACCCTTACTGGGGTGACATAAGACTTTATAGACCGAGGGTGACTTACCAGGGTCTACATGGGCTGGGGATGTTGGAGCACTATGGGATGGACAGAGACCTCCTACAGCAGCTTGTTGACCTGTGCCTAACACATCAAACAGGCCGAGGGGAAAGCATCACAGTGGATACCATGGGATGTGTTGGCCTAGGTGTACTAGCCACAGGTACCTCATACAGCACAACTGAGGGTATCATGGGTATCTCACAGGCATCTGCATCCAGAGTATTGCATCAGTTCACAGATGCCATGTCAACACATGCTAGTGAGCACGTACAGGTCCTCCACATACGTGACTAGTGGACCAGCAATATGAATCTGTTCCACCACATGGATGAGTACCCTGGGGTATTGGGGGCTATAGCCTGCACACTTAGCACCACCTAGGGAGCAGGGTAGGGCCTACAGTCAGTGCAGGGGCATACGATCCAACAGCTAGGCCCTATGCGATGGCCAGGGCATGAGATTGAATGTGTGTACTCTCTGCCCTGGAAGCTGTGATGTGTCCGATATATGGCATCTGACACAGCTGTAGCACACCAATGCCTATGTGGACATCCCCTACAGTCTCCTAGTGGGGGATGCTAGGTAAACACTGGTGTAGTGGCTTATAACACCCATCAGCAATGCACACACACCTGAACACTCACACCATACTGAGGCGGATGCACAGGCAAGACATATACATGTGCATGTGTTTGGGATGCTCGGTTCACAGTTCTGGTATCCAGACACATCTGTTGGGGCTCTGCAGTATTCACAAGCTACATGCATACATGTTGTTATGTTATTTGCTATGCTACACAATGTTATCCTGCAGTAACAGTTGCAGCAGGAACAGCATGGGGCAGGGCCACACAGCCCAACACCACTGCCAAGGCCTGTAAAGGCTCAGTGTGACTTGGTGAAGGAACTACCTGAGTAGGGCACAGTCGGCGACAGCCCGTGCATAGTATGACCTGCCCTTGGCAAAGAGGCAACACAAGGCATATGCACTGACACAGTAGGTACCCACGGATTTCCCCTCTCTGACCAGCACACAGTACAATGAATGCCAAACATGACAGTACCTGTGTTCGGCCATGTATGGGAGGTGCACTGTATGCATCTGACATAGGCAGCACTCCAGCACTGTCCTCCAGTCCATAACACAACCAGGGTATGTCTATTGACCTAACAAGTGGCAGTTGTATTAGAATGTGCACTTACCCATTGCTCTGGTATGTATATGAGCATACAAGTGACTGTGGTGGCCAAATGTTAGGGCAGCAGACAGTACACATCCATAGTGGCACCATGACCTCTGCAGCACATACGGGGGTCACAATGGTCAGCTGTAGTACACAGGGTGTCCTAACCCACTGCAGATTATGGGATGACCATCATGTGTGTCCGTACAGCCCGCACACATTCCATGCAGCTGGACAGATGTGGACCAATACAGACAAATGATATACGATGGCCTAATGACTGACCCCAACCCCCTATGACACACACAGACAACAGCAGGCCAGGCTGTTTGATGTAGGATGTGTAATAGGACGTCCAACACCACTGTGCTGGTAATTAATGCTGGGAAGTGACATACCCTGGTATCCCTCCAACCAGCAATTTAGGTAAGTCCACACACTGACATGGAGTACCCGGCAGACTAGTACAGTAGCGGCAGATGTATACAACTGTTGGCTGTGCCCCTCGTCACACCTACACATGTGAGAGTCATGTGCACCACCCACAGTGTTGTGTAGGACTGTGGTTGTGGTTGCATGTCCCCCCACGCTATACAGACATGTAGCAACTGTCAATGCCACATGACCATTAGCTACCCTGCCAACACAGCATGTCACCTGTCTGTGTAGAACGGAGGGGTCAGCAACACAGTACTAACTATCTGGACATGTGACACATGCAATACAGTTGACCATACTTTGCATGCTCACACACATGATGGTATTGTCAGTCTACAACATGCATAACAGTCATACTGGGCATGCTCACATACTGAAACACAGGATGACCAGGCATGTACACACCAGTGGTCCGGACATATCTGCCAGTACATTGCTATACTGTTGGATGTCTGCACTGTATGGTGTCTATTGTCTGTACATATGCCATGGTCTGTTGTTAATTCACATGAGCTATGTGTGCAGGGTACTTCTACCATCACGTGTATAGGGCGGTTCTTTGTTTGTGGACAGGCCGACGCCTTTGGATACAAACTGGGTAAGGCACAGTCCAGCAGGTGGGAGCTGTTGTGTGTGGGTTTGCACAGTGTTAAGCACTGCTGACCTCTGGTCACAGCACCTTATACATGTTTACACTCCACATTTCTTTGACAGGGCACTACTGGCATACTGGTAGACAAACACGGTTACAGCCGTTCGCTGTCCGACATTTCCGCTTACATTTGTCACTCACGCTGGGTGTGTGTGATCCCTTGTGATGCGTATTACATCGGACTACATGACTACAGTATCGGGTATGTGTAACCATTTTGCGATGGCAGCTGTTCGACTGTATGGACTCGGCGGCCTGTCCAGTGACGTAATCATATTATATGCGTGTTTCTCATACGATCTGCTCCCATCTGCCTGATACATGGGAACCGATACTCTGCAATGCTGACATGTGACTTGAGTTTGTTAACGCAGCTGTCTGCTGAGTCATGCTACCGCATACCAACTGCACGTTGACCACCTTTCAGATTGCATGATGGAAGACTGTAGGAGTGGCACCTTTCCCACTTTGCATGGGACAGTCCCTCATCACACATCACATGTGACAATACCAGAACTCTCCACCAATCGGGGACTCATTTCTGCAGAATCAGGGACAGGTCATGAAAAACAGGGACACTTTTACAAAAGTAATGCTATTAACTTGACACATTGACAGAATCAGAGCATATGACATAATACACATATTCTGAAGTAACAGTTGTTTATAACTCTTACTTATTGTCATTAGTCAGTAAGTGTAATTCACCACCTTTCCTTCAACAGCCACTACATTTAGGAGGGATTAAGAAGGACACAGTTAGACTTTCAGTCAAACTCAGGGACGTACCTGACATTCAGGGACAGTTGAGTGGTATGGACAATACTCTAGCCATTACAACTGTCCTGATTAGGGGACCTTCTCATGTTGTAGGTGTCTGTACTGGTTGCTTGTTACAGGTCTTGTATACCTGACACGTCGATTGTCATATGTAGTAGCATAAGCAACTATACTGCTGCTAGACTATGCTTTGATTTGCTCCGGTATGCATATTTCTGTACTATGCATTGCTGTAAGTATGTTCTGCCCTGGTACATCTGACAGTTCTACAGAGCAGGTTCCACTTTGGCCGTTCAGACTGGTGGTGGCCCTATAGACCCTATATGTAGAGCTTTCACATGTGTCGAGGCAACACATACCCACAGCATACCTTTCAACTGTCCCTGATTTTCAGGGCCGTCCCTGATTTTGAATCAGATTTTTAACTCTGTCCCTCTTAATCCCTCCTAAAACTAGTGACATTTGGAGGAAAGGTGGTGAATTACACTTCATGAATAATGACAATAATTAAGAGTTACAAACTTCTCTTCCTTCAGAAAATGTGTATCAATTCATATGCTCTGATTCTGTCAATGGTTCCAGTTAATAGCTCTAATATTTTAAATGTGTCCATGATTGTCCTTGTGTTTTCTTGACTTGTCTGTGATTCTGTTGAAATTTGTCCCCAATTGGTTGAGAGGTCTGACCCACAGCCAGTAGTACACGGACGATCTCCATGGTTTGCATACGTTAAGGTTATTCATGTAGCATTATAATTGATAATACTGTTTCCTATTACATGTAGCTGTTACTGATACAACAAATTGATGTCTGACACCACTACACACACTATATAGCCTCCATTCCTGAACTCACACAAGCCATGTGCCATAACTGTCGTTATATAAGACACAACTGCCCAGACAGGTGTGTCCCCTCCAGGCGTACGGGTGGTTAACCTCTTCTATTATGCTATCATCTACCTGAGGTGGTCAGCAACTTATGCACTTTCCGTCAGTAGCAGAACTCACATACCAATAGGTGTGACTGCACACCATATCAGAAACAATGCATAACACCCTGCGGGACACATTTAGATGATTGGTTCTATTAACCAGACACATTCACAGTCACAGAACATATGTATTCATTCACGTTTGTCGAGGTACATGCCGCTTATGACTCACACATGTTGTCATCTGTCATTATCTGTATTCTGCCACCTGTTCACCTAATATCAGTAGTTCTGGCAGTGTTTAATTGGACTTTGTTACATTCTGATACATAACTATGGACGTCCATGCTAATTGGGTACACGGCACTGTGTAGGTCTCTATGTATTCCCCGATAGTTTACTATCCGGTAGATGTGCTCTTCAGGTTTGGGAGGTGTAGGCATATGCTATGCCCACATAGGAATATTAATGACTTCCACTGGGCAGGCCTACTACATCTCTGCCAACCAGCACCTGCTCACTTAAGCCCATTAATGCATACCCATGATCCACCTACCTGGCACCCCTCTACAGCAGTCGTGACAAATACTTACTGCGAGCGCAGCTGGGGTATGAGCACATTCCTACACATTGCCCACTCTCCCCATCTCGAGACACATGTCGTACGTTTTGTCAACCCATGTTTTATCACACTTGCACAACCTAATGTTCCATGTACACCTACATCCTGCTCGTATTAGTGTCAGCAGATTCTTTCATAACCTGAATGTTTGGGGTCCCGCAAGGGACACCGTTATCCATGTTTAAAGTGTAGACCTTGCAGAACTCTCCCACTGGTCCTTTCCTACTGGTGTTTTGGACAGTGGCAGTGTATTGATCTGTATTGCCTGCCTGTATGTCTGTCCGGCCTAGCTGGGCGATGTGGGGGGTACAGCGTTTCTTTATTGGACCTCCCAGTCACAAATGCCTGGGCTGTAAATATGTTACCCCTAATTGCTGTGAAGTAACCTATTTATGTGAATGTGTATATCTAAACTGTCATGTAGTTTGTTTTGTGTGTATGTGTATATATCACTACCTGTTGTTTGTGTATATATATCTATCTGTATATGTCCATAGTATATCCTTGTGTGTGTGTGTGTGTGTGTGTGTGTGTGTGTGTGTGTGTGTGTGTGTGTGTGTGTGTGTATATATATATATATAAGGGTGGTGGTTTCCCTTCTCATTTGACTATTTCATTCATTTATACATACAATGAATATTATTCTGGACATCTGTTACGAAATCACTACAGGTATGCAATAGTCTTGTCAACAGCTGGGACAGTTGGTTGGTGTACTTCTGTGTATGGACCTCTCTGATACTCGGAGACTCATGTCTACAGGGACAAGGATATGACAACTCAGGGACAATCATGGACACTTCTACCATATTAGTACTATTAACTTGGAACATGTTGACAGATTTGTAATACTACTAATTGTCTGCAGTTAAATGCATCTATTACTCTTCATTGTTGTAAGTAGTCATTCTCATTCAACACCTTTCCCCCAAAGGGCACTGGCTTTGTGAGTTTTTAAGGGTCTGGCCAGTTATTGTGCGAATGCTCTGACCATTGGTATTGTTGACATTGTCATATGTACGGGTTGTGCTGTATTCCGGTGACTAGGGTTGGCACCTTTTCGAATGGCCAAGATGGGACATTTTTGGAACACACCAGGTTTTACAAGCCGACACATACCCATGGTCAGTACAATGGATAGAACTTTACTTATTTGCCTACATAAAAGCCTATCGTTGGAGCGGTTTATTTGCTTATTCTGTTTCTTGTAACATTTAGGTATTGTAGATACTGCAATAATTATTTTCTGCTACTATTACATAACATATGGGACATAATTATGTCCTACAATCCCAGGACATTTGCCATTTGAAATGTCTTTTGTCAGGACGCAACTGTCCAACGATGGACTGTCCCTCGCAAAGCAGGACAGATGAGAACTCTACTACAGACACCAGATTGTTTGGGCCACCACATAGCCACGGTCACTGCAGGTTTAGAACAGTCATTGTTTTCCTAGCTGTAAGCCTTATACCTTTGGCACTTTTGTTGTTTGCCTGTTTCTTGTACGAATTATGTTTATTCTATCCTGATGTGACAGCTTTAGGCAACTGTTGCATGCAGTATGGTGCATAGTTATTTCCTACAGTCACAAGACATTTGTCATTGTACCATTGTTGGTCAGGTCACACCTACATACACATTAATTGTCCCTCACACAGTGGATCAGGGGTATCTGTTTACGTCAGTGCCTTCATCACCCTTATACCATGTGCCACTATGCGAATGTGTGCAATATATTCTCTCGCTTATTCGTGTCGGGACACGTGCGTCACGGGCAGGTGTTTGATCCTGGGTAGTAGGTTATGCATGACCATTTAGGGCTGGACAGTGTTGTGCACCTCTAATGCACATTCCAACTTGTGTCCAGATATCTACAGGACTGGACTTCGTGTCTTCCATTCTAATGTTTACACAGGTTACGTATCCCATGAGGGATATCCCAAAAATTGGACTGGTCCAAAACAAGATGAATACCAACCATTTTTCTGGTGTTATGAAAATGTGCTGGGGGTTTTACATGCAAGGGATACATAGTGTGCAATCTTGCAACTGCCTAGGGTGACATTACCTACTACATATGCGTAGTGGTCACTATGTATAGCTGTGGCTGCACCAAACCAGTAGGCCAAGTATGGCTGGATTTGGCGGACGTTCACGTAAGGGAGCGAGTTGTGTAATGTGGTGGGGATGCTGGGTAGTCCATTATGCATCCAGATGTGTTGCATTTGTTATGGCCAGTTCCATCAGGACCAATCTGTGGGTATGTGCCGGTGACATGTCTATACATTTGTATCACACATTTCAATATTCATATGTTTGTGGGATTGTGTTCTACAGTATGGCCTGTCTGGTTGTATTGCAGTTGTTTAGACATGTGTTTGTGTTTCTTTCAGCTTCACCCACTGCTCCCTCATACACCTCCGATTCACCTATTCTGCATACGACACAGTATCGCCTTGGAGGATTGTACCATTACCCATGCCCTCACACACACATATTCCTCACACCCCGTACATCACTGCTTTGGTTGTTGGCCCATGACACGGCCAGAGTAACACATTGAATACCCTACATATGTCAGGTACCTGTATGGTTGTGTGGACTACCCTGCCATGTTTGTTTTCCACATGCTATACCTCACACACATAGGTACATGCCCATACTTAACTTTCATTACATGGTTGGTATACCCGGGTACTAACCGTTCAACTGTGACACATCCTGACAGGTTCGGCTTGTACCGCTGATTTGCAGATTTTGGCAGACTGTTCTACTCATTGGTAGGATGCCACCTTTTCCTATGTCCAGGATGGGATATATTCCGTACATATATCCGACTGTACTGGACAGCACGTCCCCACAGTCAACGGTATGGATAATACTGTTCCTTTCAGCCTACATGTTTCCTTATTGTTGTAGCTGTTTATATGCTCCTTCTGTTTCGTTTACATGCTTATTCTATTTCCTATCACATTTGGTATGTGAAATACGGACATACCTTTTGTATGTGACTATTACATGCCTTGTGGGATATGATTCATACATATGGTCACTAGATATGTACATTTATCGTGTATTTTGTTATGGACACATCTGCCCAGCTGTGTACCCTACCTCACATTATGGGTCAGCTGGTGACCCTAACCATTGGGCTGGATGTACTACTGGTGGCTCGCTAACATATGATGCGTTTCACTTCCACTTGGTATAGCTATCTACACTGCGTTGGACTACGGCCGCACGGTCTTCCATGTCATTTGTTCGCGGGATAGGGACCCGTTATTCCCTACCATGCATTTGTGCTTGCTTCTTCATTTTGTGTTCGCAGGAACTTTCTTGCATGCTTTGCATACGTTTCAGTATCCACGGACACTGACAGATGTGATTACTATCTTGCAACTTGTTATATGCAAGCATTTTAGGTTGCACGTTGACAGATGGCATTTCCACGCCTCCGTGCGGCACTTCAACACGCCCTATGCACTCATGCTCCTTTCCTGTGCATGTGGCTGTGGCGGCAGCGCGCCTTCATTAATATGCATTTGGTGCTACTGCGCCATCTTCACGCCGCACTGTCGGCGCAAGCCTACCGCCGTCCATGCGCCGAGCTTCATGAATCCCGGGGACCATGTCTAAAAGACCCAGAACAGGTAAACTCCAGAAAACCAACAAATCCACAAATAAAAATAAAACAGAAGCTACCAGCTTAGAAGATCTAAGAACTGCACTTCTGCGTATACAAGCTGCAATCCAAAGCTTTTCTACCCAGCTGCAAACATTCGGAGATTCTATAGATAAGATTCTCACAAGGATGGATAAAACAAAGGCAAAGATCTTTGATCAAGAGAGTAAAATAGAGAAATTACAAAAGGAAGCCAGTGCCAACACAAAAAGCATACAGGAATTGCAAAGGAAAATAATGGACCTAGAAGCCAGATCCAGACGCAATAATATCATCATAAGGGGCATTCCAGAAAGTGTAGAACAAAGCAGGATTCCTGAAACCATAATTTCTATATTTACACTATTCCTAGGAAATGAATCAGAAACAAAGTAAATAACGATCGAAAGAGCCCATAGAGCACTTAGATCTTCTCCGGTACCAAATAAACCAAGAATCATCTCTGCCAAAATACTTAACTTCCAATATGTTAACAAATTACTTATAGCAGCTAAAAACAAAAAATGTGTTGAGTGGAACGGTTCAAAAATATCTATGTCGCAAGATCTGCCTCCACAAATAAAGCTAGAAAGACAGAAACTGGCCCCATTCTGCGCATTTCCTATCAATAAACAAATTAAATTTCAAATGAAGTACCCCAACACATTATCATTTTCTCAGCAAGGAAACAAGTACTCTGTAAATAATAACAATGAAGCGGCCTCGACCTTCTTAAAAATCTTTTAAGTAAATCCGGAAGTTGAAACACTCAAGAGTTAAAAAAAAAATAAAAAGAACATCAGGAACATAAATGCGAACATATTGCTAGGGAAATAAAAAAAAATAAATAATAACTACCAGCTTCTTCGCTAACCTTGATCCATTTTCTTTGTGTACAGTTTGATTGAAGGAATAAAGTATCAGGCCTCAATTCCACATGATCCAGAGTAGATTTAATAAACTACAAAATCTTACACACATGAATGACAGATGAACCTAAGCTGCACCTTGACCTACACTTCTCATGAAGCAATGGAGCCTTAAAGCCACAGGTAATGACAGAGTTTAGGTGAAAGCAGGAAGAATGGAGAATCAGAGAGAGACAGAGAAATGGCCTTACAACCCAGTAAGGATTCAAACTGAAAACAGCGCGATGCAAGGGAGATTAAATATGGACGATAGTCTTTTTAATTTGGCATGATAATAGTGAAGAGTTGAATATTTTTTGTCTATTTGAATAATACGGTTGAATTTTTGAAATTTGAAATAAATTTTTCTGATACTAAGTTTAATTTTTTAGATGTTGTCTTGCAGATGACAGTTCATGGATTAGATACCTGTATATACAGGAAGAATGTACAAGTAAATAAATATTTGCACAAAACAGTATGCATTCTAAACATACTTTTAAATGCATTGTTAAAGGTCAGTACCTGTGAACTAGTAGGTTAAATACCAAATTGGATGCTTGCAATATACAAATGCAGGAGATGATAAATGACTTTTTGGTAAGGGGCTATGATGCTAACAACTTGGAGGTAGCTAAAAATGAGGTTATGTTAATGAGAGATTCAGGGGCTAGACCATATTTTTCTAATCATGAAAATGCTCCCCCTATTAATCATCGTTCTGATTCCATTCAGCCTTTGAGATACTTAATGACTTATAATAGGGTTAGTAAACCCATTGAACAAATCATTAGGAATAATTGGGACATTTTAAAAACTATACCTGGCCATGAAAAATGGCTACCAAATAAACCTCTTTTACATATCAAAACTGTGATAATTTAAAGAAACGCTTGTGTTATAAAGACTTTGACCTTAATATTAAATGTGTTCCTGTTTATAATAAAAAGAAAATTTTCCCTGTCATAATTGTTCATGCTGTTCTAATATTATTCAATCTACTGAGTTCACACATCCCATTAGTGGTAAGAAATACATGTTTCACTGTACTACCACCTGTAATACTTCCTCTGTTATTTATCTGGCCACCTGTCAGCAATGTGTAGGTTTTTATGTTGGCAAATCCATGAGAAGACTATGTGATAGAATCATATAACATAAATCAGACATATGTAGGGGAGTTATTACAAACTCCCTGGCCCAACATATACAAGAAAATGACTCACACCAGTTTTGTTTTAGAGTTATAGATATAAGACACTCAAATGTTAGACATGGTGACTTAATAAATAGAGTGGATACAAAGGAATACGAATGGATTGTCTGTTTACAAGCAGATAAATACCCAGGCTTGAATAAACAAGTGACATTGAAGCCAGATTTGAAAGCTAAGCAACATCAGATAAAATAAATTTATAAAGAAATGGGAATAAATATATACGTTGTTTTTTAGATATCTGTGATTTTAAAACATGATTGTGATTTTAATTGATTCTCTGTAATAGGTTGACTGTGTCATGTGATAGATTTCGTCATTCTTTAAAAATGATGGTTTTAGAAGATTTTTTTGTAAAACACTGAAGAAAGATAGTTTATCTGAAAGCTTTGTTCTTATTTTATTAAAGTGACTCAACGTTGTGGAGTTCTGCTTGTTTTTTTACCTCAAGTAAACACTTGCCCAGCATCGAGGAATATGCCCTTTCCCCACTGTAGTGCAAGCCCGGAGTAGGTATATATAGTTATGCGGGGTGTGGGTGGCTCAGCACCCCACCTAAGTGGGTTTATTCCAGTGTGTTGTGTTATGTTTTTATGCATTTGTTGGTCAAGTGTTTACTTACCCGGAGAAACAATTTACCACTCGGTAAATTAAAGTTTTGCTCATTTCGTCTCCACAAATTCATCTTTGGTTATTTTGGCCTTGTGAAATATATTTTTAACATTTGTTTATTTTGGCCTTGTGAAGTATATATTTAACATTTGTTTACCAGGAAAGTGCAACTGGGACAGAGCCCATTTTCAGCCGAGGCCTGGGGAGAAATGCTCCAGATGCATGTCTTTGGAATATATATATATGCAGCATGAATATGAGTGCCCCCCCCCCCCCATACTGAGGCTACAGGAGAGTTAAGTGCCACTGAAGAAATCCTTTAACAGCATTACAGTGAGGGTTTTTTTTTTCTTTTTCTTTTTGACTCTTTGCATTTCATTTGCAATTGCAGTTTATTTTTCAAAATCACAGGGCTCACAATTCCATATTTTGCACTTCTAATAGGGAGCTGTTGGGTATTTTATGGAGCTGTAGTTATGTCCCGTCTTCTGGTAAATCCAGAAGACTTGGCATAGCTAGAGCTATTTTCTGTAATTCTATCATTCAGTAACTAAAAGAGATGTGTTTAACGTGACCACCAAACCCCCATTACACATAACCTATGTCCTGAAACCCAGAAGAGCATAAATAGTCCTTAATCACTTTTTCAGTGCATAACACTCTCATCAGCAAGATAAGGCTGGCTGAATCTAAGTAAAACTCTCCTCTAAAAGAACATCAGTATAGTGATACTGTAAGTAAATTCCTCCTCTGAAAGCACAGCATTATGGTGGTACTGTAAGTAAATCCATCCCCTGAAAGTGCATCAGTATAGTGGTGATGTAAGTAAATCCCTACCTTGAAAGTATCAGTATAGTGGTGATCACGGCCGGCCTTAGGCATAGGCGAACTAGGCAACCGCCTGGGGCACCTTACAACTGGCCTTGTAAAGGGCGGAATTTTATGAATTTATTTATTTATTTTAACAAATGTACTTTTGGTATTTTGCGATCTTCTCGGCACCCTTCACTCAGAGACAGGGCGCCGAGAAGATTGCAAAATAACAAAACCATAGGGCGAAGGGAAGGGGGAAGCGCCCTCCCACTTTGCATCAGGTTGCCTTCAACAAGTTAAAAAAAAAATTGCCGCCCATCACGCTCATGCGTCAGTGAAGAAAGGGGTTAAGGTCATCATGCGTGCGCGTGTGGCTGTTCAGATTCAAAACAAGGTAAGTGGAAGTGTGAGTCTATGTGTAAGTTAAGCCGTTTGTTTCTGTATGCGAGAGAAAGTGTGTGCGGGTATGTGTTTGTATGTAAACTAAATTAGTCGTTCTGTTTGTGTGTGTGTGTGTATGAGTGCATCTGTGTGTTCTTGCTTGCTGTAACTTGTTTTGAGCCATCACAGTTATGAAGAACTGTGCCCACTATCAGAGTATCTGGTTAGTGTATTTTTCACACAAGCTTATTTTGCTCCTGCTGTGTACAATGTTGGTTTGCTTTTTAAGTACACCCATAGCTAGTAAGTGAGCTACATTAGTTTTCTGTGTAACTTCATTGCTTGTGTGAGTGTTTCCTGAGAAAGCTAACTTTTGAATTGACTCTACCAGAACACTGTTCTCTGTGAAAATTGATTTTTGTGTTGTTTATATGCCATTGTTTGTTTTCTGTCTGATTTGCACTATGTTATTTTATTGAAAATTCTTTTTCCTTGAGTATTAAAAGTTTTGGGCAGGGGAAGCAATCAAAGCTTGTCTCACTGATAAGTTATAGGAACTAGAGAAGGCTGATTTGTGTATGAAAACTGGGAAGACAATGACCCGTAGTAATAATTTAAGATTAAAAGAAAGCATTCTAAGGCAGTGTTTCCTCAAACGCTGGGCCATGTCATCAATTTTACCAGGCCGCGAGAGGTTGAGAACCACTGCCTTAGAAAATAGAAAGAACACTTCCAACTCATTCAGTTTATGTTCTGCTGATTCCATGTTACTTTTGCACTTCCTGTTCTATGCCAAAAACACAATCCAGTCGCGAGAACAGACACTAGGATTTTCTCGAGCCCAACAATAAATTATCCAGCTGCTCCACCTTCCACAACCAGAGGTAGTTTTTCAATCACATGAAGGACCTGTGCACCTTTTAATCCACTCATAATTGTCAGTCATGAAAGGGGGTGGGTGTTGCCGAGACACATCCAGTAAAGTAGCTGTGAACTGCAGAGAGGGGGAGATAGACTCTAGAGATAACTGACTACCAGATAATCAAATCTTAATGTCGCTGTTTCATTATCCACCTACTGTGCAGTGCCTGCCCAACTGGAGCAAGCAAAGTTGTTTTGTGGCATTTGCTGTTTTACTGTTTGTCTGTGGGGAAATTAGGTCATGATTTTAGAAAAATAATTATCAGAAATGTGCAAATCTGGATCATATGAAATTGCATTACATAATTATAAACATGTACAGTAACTTGTTGATTAGTGTTGTGAAGAATCTGATAGCTGAAGAGAAGTTGTCAGACAGAAGGTGAGTTGTCAGTTGTCAGGCACCAGTAGTGGAGAGGGGTTCCCAAGTGTTGAGAACTTTACATAAAAGAGAAACAGTTTTGTTTCCTTTGGCATGTTTTATGGTTGTGTTAACAAAAGGTTATTGTTGCTTTATTAATATGATGACTGTGGAAGCCTGTCAGGAGGATTTGTGGTTGTAGTATTCATCTGCACCAGCCAACCTAGTTGAAACTCCTGAAGGAAAAAGAGTGCAGCCACTTAAAAGTATGAATGGGGAGACAAAGAATATGAACTATGCCCAGGCATCTAGGCACAAAGCATATCCTTTATTCCATCAACCATGAATAGGCATCAGCCTGTAGCACAGCTGGATGAGATTTCATGAGAGAAGAGATGGAATCAATCACAGATTATAACAGACGTGGGCTCACAGCTCTAGGGGGGCAATGGCCAGTGTAGGAGTAAAGCATTGCAATTGCTTAAAACAGGGATACTACAGGCCATTTATCTATTCACATGCTAATTTATGTAAATAAATGCCATGTTTCTTTCAATAGATAGATAGTTAAATTGTCTGCAACATCCCATGATGAAAGCAGCCAGAGCTGCAGCACCCTGTGGTAAGTCAAGGCAATTAGTCAGTTCATGGGGTTTATGCTCCTTGACAAAGCAGAACATCCAAGGTTACTGTACAGGAATGGTTGGTAACAATCAAAACAGTAGCTGTTTTTGTTACAGTAGCCTGAGGTAATGTATTTTACCTACAATGCTTTGAGGCAACCAGATACTTCTGCATCCTGGGAAAAGTCTGAAATGGGTGCTTTAATTCTCAGGCTCACTGATGCTACATTTCAATATTAGTGAGACTGAGAATTAACGCATTTTCCTTACTGCAGCAGAATTATTTTCATAGCTTGTAAGATGTCTGCTATGTTCTGTAGAAATTGATGGCTACAGTCATTTTGTTGTGCTATATTAACACTGCCCCTGATTTTGCCTTGTACTTTTGCCGTTTCCCCCAAAGTGTTGATGTTCTGCTAAATGACTGAGGATTACAGTCAGTCAGTAATGCCAGATGTTACCGTTTCATGCTTCTAGTATGCTGAAAATATGTGTTAATATAAAACCTGTTCTATTAACTTTTTAAGTGAATTAGATGAACAAGTAAATAATGCACAATGAACAGGATTTGGGACCTTTGTATTCCCACTATTTTTGGTTTGTCCAAAATTCTTTAGCAAAGGAGTAGAAAGGTATATGCATTAGCTATGTGCATACATGCTAGTGTATGTAATATTATAGATATCTCATTACTACATCTCAACAAGGTAGAACAAACAACATGCATGTGCAGAGCACAGTGTCAGCATCAAAAGCTACATGGTCTGCTCAAGTATGCTGAGGATCATTTATTTTGTTGAGTACATATCATATGATTTGCAACATAAGGAAACCTTCATTAACCTCTCTCCTTATCTTATTTTCCTCCTATTTTTATTTGCTTCTACCATATGAAAGTACCCTAGCACACCTTTCTCCATATGCCTCTGTCTTTTTCTTGTCCAAAAATTATGTCAACCCATCTGTTTAGTGCCTCTTCATTCACTTTTATATTTTCCCTGCCATCCTATTTGCCTTCTCTCCTCTTGCCCTTTGGTCTCCCCCTTATTCTTTATCTATCTAAGTTTATATGCTAAAGCCTACTTGGGTATGTGTGGTAATTTCAGCAATGAACATGGTCTACTGAGCTCTGCTTTTCCCACCACTGTCATACCCAGAGGATTATTATTGCCTGCATTCTTTTCAAGAATTTTGGATGTATAAGCAGTTTTTGTTTTGTGTTTTTATTGCAAATTCATCTGTTTGCTTTTTGTTTTCTGTATAATATTGCTATTTGGGGATCCCCTCCCCATGTTTTGTTTGTATAAAATGACTTTTGGTCAGTGGAATTACCTGTTTGGCAACACTGAGCTAAATGTTGAGATTGTGGAGTTGATTTGTAGGGCATGTATCCGATGAAGTCCTTTCTTCCATTTTAACCCATGCAAGGGTAGCTTTGGATTCTTGAGGAGGACTTTTACTACACATCTTTTTATATGTGGCAGTGGAGCAGCAGGTAGGAGGCTCATCATTGGTGCTAGAAGACACAGCACCTATTGAAAATAGTAAGGGAAGAAGTTTTGCTCTGACAAATTTCCACTAGTAGTAATGCCATTCCTGGTGTCCCCTGAAAAGAGGCCACTAGCCTAGTAGGACTAAAGGTAAACAATTAAAATGTTTACATGTGGTCTTTGTACTTGATGTCAATGAAACTGTAACCTTTTCACTATACATGGCTTTAATATTTGTTTGATGGATGTTTAGAATTTATTTTTATAAAGAATCTTTTTTTTTTTTTTTCCTGTTGGAGGTACATAGTTCAAGTGCATTTCTACTGGCATATAGCTTTGCACGTGTTGAAAGTGTGGTTTTAATGTAATAGGTATGTCACAAGTAGGTGTGGAGTATCATTAATTACCAAGGAGAGATCTGGTGTGTTTAACATTCTTCTGGAGTGATGTTGACTTTTTTAAATCCCCTTTTGCATTTATTTCTGATTCTTTTATTATTGTGCAGAATTCTGTGTGTTTTGTCTGTCTCACTCTTATGGTTTTGTATTACTTGCATTCCCCTTCAAGTTATTGTAGATTAGACTTTGGTTCTCACTGTAGGTTCATAGGTTTATACTAGGCTATCTGCCCTAAGGCATTTATAAGCCTAGCCCAAATTTTTGTGGCTTACGCCACCCCTTATATGAAAAAATACTGTGCCCATTAGTTTGTTGTGCCTCTGTCCAGCAGTGACACGGAAATGATTCCCGGGATAAACCTACGATCTCCCATCCACAGGTCAAGATTTCTCTTGAACAGAGCCAGCGAGGTGCTCTGCCTCACATGGACCGGGATTTTATTCCACAGCATAGGGAGTCTCTGAGTGATAAATCTATCCCTCCAGCACGTCCTATTTATATCCGTGCTAAGGTTTAAGTCGCTTGCTCTAGTGGTTTTGGTGGATTTGGATTTTTTGAGGTGGAGCATGTCCATTAATTCCGGGTTGGACATGGCCTTGTATGTCAGGCACATGTCACCTCTGAGCAGACGGTATGCAACTGAAGAGAGCTGGAGTTTCTTCAATCTGGCAGCATATGACAGATTTTGGAGTACCTTTATCCTTTTGGTGAGGAACTTTTGGGGTCTCTCCAATTGCTGCAGATGTCGGGTGAGATACATCCCGAATGGGGCATTGTACTCGATCATTGGTCTGATAAGTGAAGAGTACAGGGGAACAATGACCTCACTAGATCTGGATGTGAATACCTTCATGATCAGGTGGGCAATGTAGAAGGTCTTTCTAACCACTTTAGCAACGTGAGTGTCAAAAGAAAGGCCACTGTCAACCTGGGTCCCCAGGTCCCTGATAACCTCTTCTGTGCTTAGAGGATTGTCACCTATATGGTAGCTTGGGGTTACCTTGTTTTTCCCGAAGGGTATGACTATACATTTTTTGGCGTTTAACTTCAGGCCATGGCTCTGGCACCAGCTATCTGTTTCCGTGAGTCCCTTCTGAAGGATATCAGTGTCCGATGCACTTTCCACTATGGCGCCCAGTTTGCAGTCGTCTGCAAACTTTGTCAGCCAAAGTCCTCCCATGTTGGCCTGTACTTCTGAGAAGTAGATGCCGAACAATAGGGGGCCAAGGACCAAGCCCTGTGGGACACCACTTGTGACCGGCTTAGAGTCTGACATAGCGCCAGCAATTCTAACCCTGTGGGTTCTGTCCTTAAGCCAGTTTGCAACCCATCTTGTGACATATGGGTGTACATTTAAGCTGGTAAGTTTTTCTACAATACCCGAGTGGGGTATTGTGTCGAAGGCCTTTGCAAGGTCAAGGTAGGCTGTATGGACTGCCTTTCCCTCATCAATGGCCTTGGTAACTGTTTCAAAGAAGTCGACCAAGTTCAAAAGGCATGATCTGCCCTTGACGAAGCCAAACTGGGTCGGGTCCAATGTCTGCAAGTCCCCTATATCTTTGTTTATGAGCTCCATTATGATCCTCTCCATAGCTTTGCAGACTAGACTTGTTAAGCTTATGGGGTGGTAATTACCAGGGTCTGTAGAGGCACCGCCTTTGTGTAGTGGGACCACAGTTGCCGTACGCCACTCCTTGGGCACGTATCCTGTGGTAAGGCTGAGATTAAACATCTGCCTTATGTGTGGGTTTAATTCCTCATTTAGCTCGTGTAGCACACAGCCGGGGACACCATCCGGTCCCATTGATGCTGTGTTTTTAGCTTTAGAGAGAGCAGCTTTCACCTGCGCATTTGAGATGTCTGGGAGGCTACACTCTGCTGGGATAGTTATCTCTCCTTTAGGGGGGGAGAGGGGGGTGAAGTTTGCACTGAACCTGTCTGCCAGTATGTTGGCAATGTCTGTGGGTTCAGTGATTTTTGTAGTAACATAACATCATGTCATGGTTGTTAAGGTTTCTGCTACACATCTCCAAGGTCTGTGGTTAGTTTCTGATCTCTATTCCCTTCTCTGTGCAGATTTCCATGTAGATAGAGAAGAATTTTGGACTGTTGTCAGCTTTATCTAAGGGAGGGTTGTGTGTGTGTGTGTGTGTGTGTGTGTGTGTGTGTGTGTGTGTGTGTGTGTGTGTGTGTGTGTGTGTGTGTGTGTGTGTGTGTGTGTGTGTGTGTGTGTGTGTATGTGGGCAGTAATATTGGTGGACTGCAATGACAGAAGTCTTGAGTGGCCTTTTATTTTTGACATTTTTTGAAATGGGTAGTTATTGGTTCATACATTTTGTTTCATTGCTTATTAAACAAATGTTTAAAACTACAAATTTAAAACATACTCTAACAAGCAGTACTGTATTATACAAGGAATATAATTCAGTTCAATCAGGAAAGTGAATCCAAGAATAAGTACATGTATGCATGGCCCTAAAAATGTGTGCAAGGAGTCTGTTTTGAAAACAGCCCAAAGGTAAACTTAGTTCTCCAATAGCCAGATGCATTACTATGAATGTGGATTTTCATGCCATTTCAATGAATGTGAGTTTCAAAGGCAGAAAAGTTTACTGCTCATGCTATAAGTCTCTCTTCATTGTGAGACTCTATTGTTTATTTAGCAAATGGCTGTCTGTTTGTGCTATTTTATTTCAATATCTGTAATCACTGTAGAAGCGAATAAGAGAACAGTATGCATGGTAACTGGTAAGAAATAACCAAATAATGGAACATTGGAGTGGCTGAGGAGGGGGCTGCTTCTGGGGGGAGAGTGTTGCTGCTGGAGTGGCTGCTCTGGGAGGGTAGTCTGTTGCCGTGCTAGGGCCCTATTTGACAATGATCTGGCTCTGGTATTTAAAGTAGAAAATACGTATGCAAAGGTAGTTGCAGTTTAACTGCATTACAATGTATCTTTTTTTCCCTATGCATTGAAATAATTTAAGGAAATGACTGGGGTGGCTTTCTTGGGGAATGACTCTGTGGGTGTGGCTCAAATAGGGGTGTTTCATGAGTGTGGTGTGGGTGTGGCTTAAGGGGCGCCAGAACACTACTTCGCCTAGGGCGCCATTTCAGCTAAGGCCGGGCCTGGTGGTGATGTAAGTAAATCCCTCCTCTGAAAGTACATCAGTGTGGTGGTACTGTAAGTAAATGTCTTCTCTAAAATTACATCAGTATAGTGGTGCTGTAAGTAATTCCTTCCTCTGAAAGTGCAGCATTATGGTGATACTGTAAGTAAATCCCACCTCTGAAAGTACATCAGTATGGTGGTACTGTAAGTAAACCCCTCCTCTGAAAGTACATCAGTATAGTGGTACTGTAAGTAAATCCTGCCTTTGAAGTACATCATTATAGTGGTACTGTAAGTAAACTCCTCCTCAGAAAGTACATCAGTACAGTGATACTGTAAATAAATCCCACTTCTGAAAGTACATCAGTATGGTGGCTCTACCTCATTGCACTCCTGATCTGAATAGCCACTCTTTCTCTTTCATATATATGTCTACCAAAGATTTTGTCAGCAGTTAACCCCACTTCCCTCAGACACCTCCATTCCCATCAGATACCTCTAGTTCCCTTAGATACCGCCACTTCCCTCAAATACTACTAGGCATAAAATCCATGTGAGAAACAAAGCATGGGCTAAATGGCGTGCTACTAAAAACCCATTAGATCATTTAATTTTTAAACAACTAAGAAATAATACTAAAACAGCCATAGTGTTAGATAAAAAGAACTACTACCTCCAAATACAGCAAACCCATCTTAATAAGCCTCAAATGTTTTGGAACAGCATTAACAAACTTCTGCATCCAGGTCAATCTACCTCCCTTAACCCTCTAGGCTCTAACCCAGATAATCCCATTCAAACTGCCAACTCCTTTAATTCATTCTTTACCAACAGCATCCAATCTCTTGCTAGCCATCTTTCACCAGACACATCAAATCTACCTAACTCACCTTTAAATCCTCCTCCATCCTTTCAATTTCAACCAGTGCCTACTTCTACTATATGCTCTCTTCTACTAAAACTGAAACCTTCCACCCCTTCTGCTGACCAATTCCCAGCAGAATACCTTCAAATTGGTGCCAGACCCATTGCCTACCCCATATCCATTCTTATTAATAGAACCATCAGTGAAGGATACATCCCATCCATCTGGAAAATTTCTTACATTATTCCTCTACATAAAGATGGGAACTCTAGTGACTACTCTAACTTTTGTCCAATAGCCTTACTATCTCCTCTGGCAAAAATTATGGGAAAATGTATCCAGAAGCAACTTCTAAAATACCTTCTCCAAAATAAACTATTAGCAAACTGTCAACACGGTTTTAGACCCTACCACAGTACCACCAAGGCCTTGCTATCATTTACAGATTGTATTAACAATAAACGTAACAACGGCCTTCTTTCCTCTGCAGTTTTCGTTGATTTATCCAAAGCCTTTGACATGGTTCATCATCAGCTGCTCTTGCATATTATGAAATCACTTTCGCTAGACCCATTAGCCATCAACTGGTTCAAATCTTACATCAATAACAGAAAACAAGCAGTACTTTGGCACAATAATCTTTCTAATCTCTTACCTATCTCCCTGGGTGTCCCTCAGGGCTCCATATTAGGCCCTCTCCTATTTTCTATCTATATTAATGATCTTCAGTCAGCAATTCCACATTCTACCTGCATTCAGTATGCTGATGACTCCACTATTATCTGCTCAGCTACTTCTCAAACCGACCTGCAGAACATCACTCAGAATGCATTTAATACTGTTGAACAATGGTTTACAAAACGTTGCCTCCTTCTAAATCCAAAAAAAACTAAACTTCTACTCTTCTCTCCAACCCGTAAGTTCACCCCCATCCATTTTACACTTACATCTAATGATGGTACGGTTATCTCTCCAGACCTCATTACCAAACTCCTAGGAATAACTATAGACAACAACCTCAATTTTGACACACATATTAACAGTACAATAAAAACGATCAACAAGAAACTTGGATCCCTCTGTAGAATCAAACCCTTTCTTGCTCCAACAGCCAGGACTGCTATAGCCAGAACACATCTCATCTCTACATTGCTCTATGCCTCACCCATTTATACAAACCTTTCTAAAGCCAACATTAACAAGTTGACTGTATCCTATAATAATATTGCCAGATTTGCTGCTGCCTCTCCTTTTCGAACTCATCACTGTCTAAATCTTAAACAACTTGATTGGTTAGAGTTTCTACACCATCTCCACTTCTCTCAGCTTACAATTGCCCACAAAACCCTACACCAATCCTCCAATGCTCCTATTCTTGCAAGCCTCCTTACCCTCTACCAAAATCCGAAAAACCTACGCTCTTCTAATAAACTTCAGATTAACACCTGCAGATCCAACAATTTGGCAGGAGACTCCCTCTTCTGCAATTCCATTGGTAAGCTTTGGAATGCTCTACCCTCTGAACTTACAACTCTCTGCTCTCATACTCTTTTTAAAAAGAAGCTTAAGCTTCATCTCATGACTCACTGGTTATGTTCCTGCTCTATCCCTGACTAACTGCTGCTTCCTCTCACCTACAACCTCCTGTTTTATCTAGCCTTCTCTTCTAACTCTGCTCAGGACATAACTTTTGACTGAAGTCTTCACATAGATACCGATAGCTCATTTATGCTTATTGCTCTGGCCATGCCTAATACTATATAAAAAAAAATAATAATAATTTTGCTGTATTCTTCTGTATACTTTTTATGATTGTACTTAATTTGGTGTTTTTTATTGTATATTGTTATTTTGTATATCATTCGTTAATGGCTTGTTGTACTCAACATGGAGCTTTTCTCCCTGGGCCTCTACTGAAAATGGACATGTATCCAGCTAGACTAGCCCGGTCAACAAATGTAAAATAAATAAATAAATAAAATAAATACCTACACTTCCCTCGATTGCCTACACTTCCCAGAGATATTCTGCTTGTAACTATCTCATTTTATAGATGTATGATTCAAAATAAAAAAAAAAACATTCATCTTTATATATACTATACCAGAACCAGAACTCTGCCTTACAGAGGTGACCCAACATTACATAGAAGAAAATATAAAATCTTAGCATTTTTCATATCGAAGTAAATAACACAATGTATCTCACTATAACAGTCACAAGAACTAGTAACAAGTCTGAAGAATGTGCTATACAAAGTTGTTACTTTACTTTCAGCCTCTAAAATGTATATATCAGTGAAAAGAAATTATCCATATTTAAAAAGAAATGACTAATCTCATTATTAACCCTAGAACCAAACCGATGCACGTTATCTCACAATATTTCATAATCTGTTTATAAAACATGAACAAGAAGCTAAAGGCGTGACCCTGTTGACACTAAAAGAGATGCTTTTCTGTGGCTGCATTTAAAATGAAAAGTGCGCTTAAAAGTGAACTAAATTGAACAATGTCCTTCTACATCAAAGAATAAGTCTCCATACTTTAGAAATATGGGGATTATCTCAAATACATGACAAAAAAAGCTTTCATAGTTCCTTATTTCCATCACTTAGTGTTCCTATGGTAACCAATACTCTTTAATTGCTGAGGTGAGTAATGATAATAATGATGTATTTTAAAGGGAGTTTATCTGTGCCCTACATTTCTCTGAAGGAAAGGCTGTCATTTTTATACAATTTAAATCATACATATTCAGTTATCTGAATACCAAAGCCTTTCTTCTACTCAGATGAAAAAGAAAAGAGAGCTTAAGCTTCATTATCTGATATAAATTTGTAAACAGATATCGGGTCTTTCCTTTGCTGTGCTCTTTGGATTATGTTAAACCTGTCAGTCCAACTGGATATTATGTACTATGCATTCATAATATCTTTAAATAATGTACTTCTAATATGCAGGTATGGATAGTAGCAAAATCTGTTAAGATTTCTTTCTTCCATAGCTCATTAAAGGTTAATAAATAATTATATTTTGTGTTTACTAGATCTCAGGTTATTCTAATTCTGTACTTAAGGAAGAATATTTCATATGATAATATGGCCATGAAATAAGGTGCTAAAATATATTGTCTTTCTATAAAGTCTGAAAAAAAGTTAGGCAACCAGGCAAAGACTGCTTAAATGCAAGTAAGAAAGGAGGGAGGCTCAGTATGGTAAGTGACTAATTTTAAGTATACCCATGAACAATTGTAATCATGCCAAATACTGCCCACTTAAGATGCTCATACAGCAATTTAATGTTTAAATTTATATAGAGGCCAAAAATTAAAATTAATTATAATGCATTTGTGAAAAAAATGTACACTGTAATACATAACCCCCACAGTGATTTAGACAGGCAGTGAACTGGCAAAATGTTTGATGGCACCCAACAAGTCCCTAACAGCACCCAAGCCCAGCTTGAGAACTGTATGAACTAAGAATATTGCTACTCATCACACTAAATAATGTCTAATCTGCACTGATGCATTGATTTAAACTTTGTTCTTCCAATGGGGGCACATGGCATCTATATTTAGCACTTCACCTGAATGATGCTATACCCCACTATACAGCAGTCAGGTGCTGATATTCCAGGTATCCACACAGAGCACTGTTAGACTAGAACCCTCAGATGTCTGGCCCAGCATAGCATATGCAGCCTTCCTGGTCATGCTGGCTGCATACATTAAATGTTATCCTGTTTGCAGTTATGTCAAGTTCTGCTAACACCCATAAATAAGTTTCTCTTCTTCCCTTCTCCTGAAGCTAAGCTATTGGCATACACAAAAGATCAAAGCATGTATGTTCCCATGCAAAACTGCAAGTATACTATGATATTGAACAAGCACAGCTTAAAGTTAGCAATATATATACATAAACTTTATGTACATATTAATTACACTACAGACCTTTTCCCAAACAACATCATTATAAACACCTTTTCAGGCAGAAATATTATGCACATTGATAAACAGAACTAAAAGTATTGTTATGAATGTGTAGATGTAAATATATAACCCTTTTCAGAATTGTATAATGTGAGTATACTAAATCTACTTCCAAGAAGCTGTCATGATTTCACTGCCCAGAAAACACTGACTGGCCTTCAGTAATATGAATTATAATTTCTGCATTTAAAGTGAATTTGTAAGAGTAGTTTGCTACTTGGGTATGATTCTTGTATAAGGCCAAAAAGGCAAAATGTTAGCTGAAAGTCAATTTCTTCCTGAAATTATTAGATGCATGAATATCTAAACATAATGGTTTCTTATCTATAAGAAATTTGGAAGTCAAATTATTTAACTTTCTGAAACATTTCATGTAAATAATAGTATTCTGATAAAAACAGATACAATAACTTTGCACATTGCATTTATTATACAAGAGTAATTCACTGTAAGAATGCATTTAGTTTGGTCCTTCATTCTAATGTATTTATCTGTTTCTGTTAAAATGTGTTAGACCTATCTGACTAGATCTAATAACAGATACTAACACACAATTAGGAAGGTTCTGTGCTTTAGGGCTTTGAATGAAGTGAAGGAGTCAATGTTCTTCAGGTTTACAGAAAGTCATCATATTTTAAAGTCTCATTCTAGTGAACAAAAGAGATTGACAACTAAATATGAATGTTTGTATAAAAATATTTGCTTATGATAAAGTATTACTACCAAGATTGCTCTGTTTGCCTTTCCATCATACATTACAATGTCCAGACTTTCATAAAAAAAAGTGACTGAGAAGAACGTGCAGTACATCCTGTATGAAAAATATAAGTTGCTGTATAATAAACAACACATTTACTATTATCAACACCATGTCTGTATAACTATAAATTCGCTTACAGGTGATAGTTTGAATACTAATTATCACTGAACCCTTGCATTATCAGCACAACCCTTCCAAATTTTCCCATTCCACAGACCACTGGCTTTGTTCCTGCAGAACGAAGAACAGCAACAGTTATTCTCCTCCACAAAGGTGGCTTACAACAAACCTAGGGAATTATAGACCCATGAGGCTGACCAGCCTCATCTGTAAAACCATGGAACGTATCATCATAAACCTCATAAATAAAGACATAGG
This sequence comes from Protopterus annectens, assembly GCF_019279795.1. Lineage (NCBI taxonomy): Eukaryota > Metazoa > Chordata > Ceratodontiformes > Protopteridae > Protopterus > Protopterus annectens. The sequence continues at coordinate 1,297,479,135 of NC_056729.1, forward strand.
TGACCTCCAAACCCTGGATCTGACCCAATTTGGCTTCATCAAGGGCAGATCCTCCCTGTTAAACCTGGTAGATTTCTTTGAAAATGTGACCAGGGCCACTGATGAGGGCAAATCTGTGCACAAAGCATACCTCGACTTGGCAAAGGCCTTTGACACAATCCCACACTCAGGCATTAGCGATAAACTTAGCAAACTGAATGTAAACCCCTTTGCTGTAACATGGGTTGCCAACCGGCTCACAAGCCGGTCACACACTATCAAAGTGGGTGACTCCACATTAACCAGCAGACCTGTTACCAGTGGAATGCCACAAGGGTCAGTGCTGGGTCCGTACTGACTTTGCTAGAAGATACTACTATTAGAAACAGCTCAATAACTTGGTATCTTCAACTTACTATCTTGGTAACTTTGGCTATCCCTCCATAGATTGGAGTATCTACACATCCAACATAGGGTATGAGTGGTAACTGGATTGGGTATGCAAAACACCCCTGAATCAAACTGTCCTCAGACTCACAAGGAATGGAAGTATTATTGACCTGGTTCTCACACACTCAGCTTATGTCGATTTCATTCCCATGAACTGTTTCTCAATGGTAAACTTAGACCACCAGCTCGTGATCTTTACTGTCAGAACCTACATTTCTCTGGTAACTAACATCACCCTATTTAAAGGCTTCAACAAAGGCCAACCCCATACAGTAAATGGCAAAATCTCTAAATCTGCCCACAATATTTCCACAGTTGACCACAGATATGCAGCCTGCTATGCTAAGGATGTTAAAGCCCATTTAGTTGAATACAGTGAACCAGCAGTCCCCACTACAGCCAAATACTTTGGGAAATTAAAAAATAAACCACCCTGGTGTCAGTCAATATAAACAAACTGTATAACAGCAACCTCATAAATTATTAAGTCAGACGAGAACTCCACAGCATGAGAATAGAATAAAAAGCTTCACTAAGAAACTGAAGACTACTGTAAGGACCATCAAAGCTTTCCATGAGCTGAGACTAACATCTATGGTAAAGGATAACTACAAGTCCTTCCTCTGCTATTTTAGAAAACTAAGAAGTAATTCACAACATTGTTATAAACCTTTTTACAATGGAACCCCCACTCAGACCAAAATTACATTGCAAACATACTCTAAAACAAGTTTGCTGCCAATGTGTCCCCAGAAATTCCTATCCTAACTCTAGTCATCCATGATTCACTCCCCTCCCCTACAAATATTTATTTATTTGTTTGTCTTTATTGACTAGAGAGTCCAGCTGGGAAGAATCAACTTTCAGTGGAGGTCCAGGGAGAAAAGCTCTGTTACAAATGTCTTCACATCACAAGTATGTTATAGTTACAGCATTGAGTAAACATATTTGATACAGTACAGATATATACAGTTAAGTAATATTTACATTCATGAAATGTGAGATATATGGCAATTTGCAATGTAGTAAAGATAGACCCCCAGATTTATGAAGCCCTGTAGAGCGTGCAGGATTAGTCTAAGAGCTATTTTTGGCAATATGGTTGATGTGCGATCCAGGAACGAGCTCCCGGGATGTGCACGTGAGCTCTTAGACTAATCCTGCATGGACCGAGCTCCTGTATGCAAATTACCCTCATTTGCAGGTGAAAAAACATGCAAATGAGGATAAGTGGTGATCCAGGAAGCCGGCAGCTGTCAGTACAGGATGAGTGCAGTCTGCAGAAATGTACTCGGTTAGTAACCGAGTACATTTCTGCAAACTACAAAACGGAGCTATGACAGCTCCAAATAAAGGCTGCATATTATTAAGGAAGCATGCCAATGGCCAAGTAAAAGGCCATTGGCATTGCAAACTGTTTAAAAAAATGAAAAAAAACAACTTTTATTTTTTTTTTTCGCCGATCTCGGCTGTTTAAGCATAGGGCAGCAGTGCGCAAACGGGATTGTGGGGAAAATAATAAAATAAACCTAAAATAACCATTCTAACTAAAAGCAGCATTCTAACTAAAAGCAGTATTCTGCCATGCAAGTCAATGGCAGGCATAAGACAACCTGGCTAGTGAGTAATGGTTGCTAGGGGGGGAGGATCAGTGCGGGACATGTAACTATGCATTAGCAGGCAATCCTATGCAAATGAGGGGAAGGATAGTGAATCCCAGATTTCCCCAGTGTGTGAGGCAGGTCCCAAGGGTGTAAGAGTATAAATAGCTGAGTGCAAGACTAGGATATAGGTGACATCATGGGGGGGGGTGTCAGGCATACTGTAAGTGGATTGGAGACCTGTGGCTCGGAATTGCTCCTAGCTTAGCACAGCCAAGCTAGGGGTGTGTCCAAACTTGCCTAGCACTCTTTACAAAGTGTAAGCAGGTGTGCACACTGCGCACCAGGTTTTACAGGAAGAAAAAGTAAGTTAAACCAGAAAATAGCAGCTCTGTGCACATTTGAGCACTCCATTTGCGCAGCGCACACACAGGCTTAAACAGGGAGGCAATGAGAAGGGAAAACAGTAATAGGAAGGTAATCAAGGAGAACTAACTTAGCTGGCAGGTGAAATGTATCAGCATCAGCCAATTACACAGACAGCAGACCAGCCCAGCCCAGAACACTACTATAAACTAACCAAACACCTTCCCCTCTGGTTTTTCCACACTCTACACCACCGGCATATACAAGCAGGGAAATTTTAACAAACAAACCTACAAAATGAGAGGGGCTGCAGCAGGCAACATAGAACAACATGTGCAAGAGGCTGAGGGTGGTGAGGATGTGAATGCTGCCAAACAACCCACAGTGAGGAGACGGAGAAGAGTGTACAGACCCAGGGTAACCTACCAATGGCTACATGAGCTGGAGATACTGGAGCACTATAGGGTGGACAGAGACCTCCTACAGCAAATTGTTGAGCTGTGCCGACCACACCTGACACACCAAACTGGCCAAGGGGAACCCATCCTAGTGGATACCAAGGTATGTGTAGGCCTAGGTAGACTAGCCACAGGTACCTCCCAAAGCATAACTGGGGATATCATGAGGATGTCACAGGCATCAGCATCCAGAGTATTTCATCAGTTCCTGGATGCCATGTCAGCACATGCCAGTGAGCATGTACATTTCCTCAACACACGTGAGGTGTTGACCAGCAATATGTGTCTCTTCCACCAAATAGCAGAATACCCTGGGGTAGTGGCTGCTATAGACTGCACACACATAAGCATCAAAGCACCACCTGGTGAGCAGGGTATGGCCTACATAAACCACAGGGGCATCCCCTCGATCAACTGCCAGGTTGTATGTGATGCCCAGGGCATTATAATGAATGTGTGTGCTGGCTGCCCTGGAAGCTATGACGATTCACACATATGGCATCTGATGCAGCTGTACCACAGATTTGCCAATGTGGACATCCCATATGGTCACCTAGTGGGGGATGCTGGGCACCCACTGGAGCCGTGGCTGATGACACCCATCAGAAATGCACACACACCTGAACAACAACACCATAATGAGGCACATGCACAGGCTAGACATATAATAGAGCATGTGTTTGGAATGCTCAGGTCACGGTTCCAGTGTCTGGACACATCCAGTGGAGCCTTGCAGTATTCACCAGCTACATGTACCCAAATTGTTATGGCATGCGCTATACTACACAATATGATCCTGCAGAAACAGCTGCAGCAGGAACAGCATGGGGCAGGGCAACACAGCCCCCCACCAATGCCAAGGCCTGTACAGGCACAGAGGGACTCGGAGGAGGAACAACCTGAGTCTGCCCCAGTAGGCAGAAGGAGGCATACCCAGTATGCCCTGGCCTTAGCAAAGAGGCAACACATAGCATATGCACTAACACAGTAGGGACCCAGGGAATGACACCTCTCTCTGACTCGCACAGACAGTAAAAGGGATGCCAAACATGACACTACCTGTGCTCACCCATGTATAGGGAGTGTACTATGTGCATCCAACATAGGCAGCCCTCCAGCACCATCCTCAAGTCTGGCACACCCTCAGGGTAAATCAGTCAACCTACCAATTGCCAAATGGAGTAGAATGTGTTGCTACCTGTAGCTATGGTATGGATGTGAGCATGCAAGGGAATTGGGTGGCCGAATGTTATGGCAGCAGACAGTAGACACCCATAGTGCCACCATGACATCTGTAACACATGCAGGAGTCACCATAGTAACCAGTACTACACAGGGTGACAAAACCCACTGCAGGAAATGGGCTGAGCGACATGTGTGTCCATAAGACCCACACATGCCAGTCAGGAAGGTTCACATACCCAACAACAGTCTCAGCCAGCAGGACAAGTGTAGACAAACACAAACAAATGCTGTACTATGGCCTCTGAATAAGCCCTATGGTAACCCCTCCCCCAGGCCTACATGGACAGACTACAGCAGGCCAGGCAGTTGGATGTAAGTTGTGAAGGCTAGGAAGTCAAAAACTAATATGTAGGTAATTAAAGCTAAGATCTGTAGTACACTGGTATGCCTCTAGCCAGCAAGATAGGTAAGACTACAGACTGAAATGGAGTACCTGACATACCAGTACAGTCCTAGTGTCAGGTGTGCCTCCCATCCTACATACACTTATAGTAACAGTCAGGTGTGCCCCCCCACTCCTGTGTAGAAATGTAGAAACAGTCAGGTGCCCCCCCCCCCCCGGTATGCAGAAATGTAGCAACAGTCAATGCCAAATGACCGATGGATACCCTGCAGACACAGCATGCTATCTGTTGGTGTACAACACAAAGGTCAGCACTGCAGTAGAAACTACCTGGGCTTGATCCATACATGTAATACAAATGGCCATACTGGGCATGCTCACATGCAAACACATGAAGGCCATGTCTGCAAACACCAGTGGACCAGACATATCTGGTAGTCGCAGTTCTTAGTGCAGACACATGTCAGTATGCACCACTCCTGCCTTTCACACACAGTGGATAGGAATACAGACACATATGTAAGGACAACACACTATAATAAGCCAATGGTAGATGGACATAGATGTCTGGAAGAGGGTGACCATGACAAGGAGCCATCTGGGCCTGTCCAACCCAGCACACAGCCAAAGGGTCCCAAACACATGAGGTGCAGATATCACTCACTGCAGATACTGGCCACCAGTATCTGTCAGCTTGACAAACTATGTGGTGCAAATGCCAGCTGTGCAACATGACTGTACAAGGAAGTAGTCATCTAGTACCTGTATACACGTACCTGTGACATATGACCCCGTGTGTGCCCGTATGTAGCATGTCAACCCCTACATGAATGGGTTATGGCCTATGCACACACTGCCCTCCCCATAGCAGTATTATGACAAGCCTGTTGAGGTCATCCAATGTGAAATACACCTTTGAGAGAGCTATAGCTCAATAATCTCCATGGCACATCCCATAACTAAGTACTGCTGTAGTGATAAACTAGTTAGGTAGTAGATCTAACCCCAGACTTGGCAATTGTGTGAGTGTGTGTCTGTCTGTCTCTGAATGTGTAGAGAAAAATGCTTTTTAGCCTACTCACACACCGTACAATTCATATACTCAATTTTGGCAAGGCTGCTGATGTCACTCACCTAGAAATATGCCTCTGGGAAAATCACAGCCCAGTAATATCCGTAGTGTGTCCTGTAACTGCGTACTGCTGTAGTGTGTTAAATTAGTTAGGTAGGTGTTCTAACCCCAGACCTTAGAACTGTGTGTTTGTGTGTGAATCTGTGTGTGTGTCTGACTGAGTAGAGAGCAATGTGTTTTAGGCTACTCACACTCCATACAATTCATATACTCAACTTTGGCAAGGCTGCTGATGTCACTCAGCTAGTAATACACCTCCGGGAAGACTATAGCCCAGTGATCTCCTTAGTGTAGCCTATAACTGCGTGCTGCTGTAGTGTAGTGTGAAAGTAGTTAGGTAGGTGTTCTAACCCCAGACTTGGCAACTGTGAATGTGTGTCTGACTGAGTAGAGAGCAATGCTTTTTAGGCTACTCACACTCTGTACAAATCATATACTCAACTTTGGCAAGGCTGCTGATGACACTCACCTAGACATACACCTCTGAGAAGAGTGTAGCACAGTAATCTCCGTAATGTGTCTTATAACTGCGTACTGCTGTAATGTGATAATGTAGTTAGATAGATGTTCCGACCCCAGACTTGGCACCTGTGCGTGTCTGCATCTGTGTCTGTGAGTCTCCATCTGTCTTTGACTGAGTAGAGAACAATGCTTTTTAGGGTACTCACACTCCTTAGAATTCATATACTCAACTTGGGAAAGGCTGCTGATGTTACCCACCTAGAAATACACCTCTGGGAAGGTTGCAGCTCAGTAATCTCTGTAGCACGTCCTGTAACTATGTACTGCTGTTGTGTGATTTAGAACTGGGTTTCCATCTCCACCCATGACAGTTATGGATGTTATGCGTGTGTTCCAATATCTGTGTATGAAGCAATGCATTATAGGCTACTCACTCACAGTACATTTCAAATGCCTTACTTTGGCAATCCTGCTGATGTCATTCATTGTGAAATACAACTTTGTGGAAACAGGTCAGCAGTAATCCCTGTGGTGTGACCTATAACTGCTCTATGCCATAGTGTAATATAGGCCTTGGTCAGGGGTTCAATACCCACACATGTCAGTTGTGGATGTTTTATGTGTGTCTCAGTAGTGTGATATAGGCCTTGGTCAGGGGTTTAATACCCACACATGTCAGTTGTGGATGTTTTGTGTGTGTCTCAGTGTCTGTGTAGGGAGCAATGCATTTTAGGCTAGTCACTCGCAGTACAGTTGAAATGCCCTTCTCTGGTAATCCTGCTAATGTCATTCATTGTGAAATACACCTTTGGAGAAGGATTTTTGTAGTAAACCCTGTGGTGTGTCCTATAACAGCTCCATGCTGTAGTGCAGTATAGACCACAGTCAGGGGTAGTATACCCACACACATCAGCTGTTTATGTTTTGTGCGTGTCTCACTGTCTGTGTAGGGAGCAATGCATTTTAGGCTAGTCACTCACAGTACAGTCGAAATGCCCTTCTTTGATAATCCTGTTGATGTCATTCATTGTGAAATACACCTTTGGGGAAGGCCTTCACTAGTAATACCTGTGGGGCGTCCTATAACAGCTCCATGCTATAGTATCTGGTAGACCTCGGTCAGAGGTTTTATACCCACACATGTCAGTTGTGGATGTTTTGTGTGTATCTCACTGTCTGTGTAGGGACCAATGCATTTTAGGCTAGTCACTCGCAGTACAGTTGAAATGGCCTTCTTTGGTAATCCTGCTGATGTCATTCAATGTGAAATACACCTTTGGGGAAGAAATACTTTGGTAATGCCCGTGGCGTGTACTATAAGTGTGTAGTACTGCCATATAATAACTAGTTAGGTAGGGGTTCAACTCTCAGAGGTGACAGGTGTGTGTGTGTTTGTAACTCGTATCCTGTGTAGAGGTGGTGGTGAGTGTGGGCAATGGGGAGGGGGTTTTGCTTATTTCTTTTATGGTGGCCCTACTATATATCACAATGTCAACCATACAGGGATAACAAATGTAAATTAGCTGAGAGGCTGGAGTGCAAAGCCATACCCATACATGTGACATCAAGGCCAGCCAATCACAGTTAGCAACCCCACTATTACCCAGAGCACACATTCAACCCATGTGTCATACGCACACCCATGCCTAAGCAACAGCCAATATGCGGGTAGTACACTGCATATAGGCCACTGATAGTAACTATGCAGTGATAGCAGTGGGCTACAGAGGGCATGTCACCCTGCCCATCTGTCCAATATGCACATACATGCAGACGGTGGACCTCCACCATGTTCCCCAATGGACACCTGCACCACCTATGGTGCCTTCACATGTGACTCACAATGAACATATCATGCCTGACAACATGCCCTGTATGGACAGATGACACTGACATCAGGGAATGCTGTTAGCATGCTATCAATGTAGGTGCAGGGTAAACCTGCTTCCCATTACCAGTTCCTGCCACAGATGGGCAAGACTGGCACATCTGATGATAATCTTTGCTCACAACATAGGCCAGACACCACAGGTACAGTAGCACATGTCACTGCACTTACATGTGGGAGGTGTGCACATCCCAGACACCATCCATGTCATGGACTAAGGAACACATACATGGCAAGTGATGCACAGCATTGGCCAATCACAATAGTCACCCATGTGACAGGATGGGGGATGCAATACCCACCTGTGTGGGAAAATGCAGAAACTACAGGCCTGAGTCACAATGCAGACCATTGTCATGTGGCCTGATGCCATGGTATATCCATCGCCTACCCTTGAACAGCCTGCTGGCACAGTTGACCACCATACACCCATGCAGACATGCACCCATGCATGTCAGAACTGGCACCTTGTGTGTTCATGTGTGTGTTGTATGGTATGTATGTCCACTTCCACACTCACTACAACCCCCCAGGGCATACTGAAGCATGCTGTCTGATGTCTGACACTTCCTCATATTTGCCCATACAACCTCCATATGACCCGTGTGGTGCATGTGCTACCTGCACATTGATGTATTGTGGCAATCCCACTAGTGATGAGTTGCAATCCTGGGCCTACCAAGTGTGTCAATGTGTGTGTGTGTGTCTGTGTGAGTGTGCCTGTGCTGACGCTGGCACCTGTTCATGCAGACAGGCACTTGTACGTGACCTACTGTATATCTACCATATCCCTGTTGCAGAGGTCACTCACCATTACATATATGTTCTGAGTGCTCCACAGCAGGTAACCCATGTGGCGCATCCAGTAACCGCATTGAACTGTGATAGCACTACATGGTTGTCAGGGGTTTGATACTTTGTGCTGGTTGCTGTGTGATACAAACATGCTTCGGTTTTACTCTCCCACTCCTTCCTGACATATATTTGCCTCTGCCTGCCTCCCCCACCCCCTCTCTGTTGGATGTGGAGGCCCACACCTGCTATGCTTAGGCAGCAGCATGTGTAATTTAAGTGATGCTCCTTATCAGCTGATGGCCTTTGCATGAATTGCAGCCCTCCCCTAGCTGATTGAATGTGGAACAGCTGTGGTAACATTCCCATAGCCGAATGCATGGAAACACACTCGAATACCTAGGAACATCATGGTGGTGTTGGCCCTTTTCAGTCACTGAGAGCAGGAACTAGATCTGCTGTTTATCAAACAGCATCTCAGATGGATTGGGGATTTACCTCTAACAACATACACTGTGGAAAGAGGGCAAGGAACAGGAAGGGGATGTGCCTGACCTGACTACAGACTGTATGTGCTGCTATACTACATTTGGAGTAATGTTGGTTTGACAGTGTTTGTCTGGATATGCCTGTCATATATGTCCCAATACCTGCCATGTCAGTTCCATGCATATGAGGAATCCCCATCTGCAGGGTCATCTGTAGACTGGGCAGTGTTTTGCCTTTGGTTTCATGTGTTAGCCACGGTGCATCTATCTGTGGAATGCAGAAGGTAGTGTGAGGATTGCAGTCTGTAGATGATGAAGGCCATGAGAGTTACGGACTTCATATCCCTCATAGGACATATTTTGCAACAAACCCTGTTACAATGGTAAATGTATGAGGTTATCACAGCAACATGTCTATACTGGCCCTGTGTATGTGCTGTCAGCCACACCTCTGTCAAACTTTGTACATATGTTGTGCATGAAGTGGTGCATATGTGCTCTACACCATAAATAGTGTCATCATATCTGATAACAAGCCAATGATATATCAGATTGCTACACATGTCATGTACAGTAGGGGTTATATATCATGACATAACCTGGACATTCTGTGGATGTTTGTACAGTACTGAGATCTGTATAGTGATGGTGAATGTCAGCAGTGTATGTATTGTTAATATGTACATTAGCCTGTGTACAGACTGTGGTAGATGTCATTGTTCTAGCTCCCCTTCTATCTGATGTTACATGCTGCTCCACTGTATGGTACTGTTTTGCCGGATATGTTTGTAGGGCCATACACACACATGTCCCATACCACAGACAGCAATCAGACCAAACTGTGTAGCAGCCCAGTGTATGTAGGATCATTCTGTGAGTGGCACATATGAGGATGGTGTAGAACAGATAGTCCATATACTGTAATAATATTTTAGCTTACCATATGTGGCTGTGTTCACATTAGTTGTGGTTATGCACTTTCACACAGGTGTATCTTACCCTGTGCTGTGACATGGCTGTTGAACTTGCTATATATGCAGGTACATGTGCATTCCCCCATTGTTACATGCCTAGCAGTCTAATGTACTTACCCTGTGAGATGTCATGTGCAGATACTTGCCAGATGTACTGCTGCCGGGCCTCCCTTAAATGTCATGTATGACAGACAGAGCAGTGGGATGCTGTACAGATGTTTGTCAATATCTAGTGGGTAGTATGTGTCCATGGCACCCCTGTACCAGCAGTCATTATGTGTCAGACCAGACAGGAGTGTGTGAATCCAAAATCTATGGTGGCAAATGTATACCCGTCATTATGTGTTATACCCATCTACATGACTGTCTATATCCATATTGTCAGGTCTGGTACACATATTATGCACTAAGGGATTATGTGTAAACCTCTGGACTGTACAGGATGTGTACAAAGTTCCACATATATTGGCCAATATATCTCCTGCACTCCACAGGGGTATTACATGCTAGCGGCAGTACTTTACAATGATTTCCTTAGGATGTCTGTCAGTAGCCAATGTCACACAGGAAAAAAAATGTAAGCTTGTTTCCTGCCTTTCCTGTTAAGTGGTATAGACTATTTGTAGGCTTCTGAGCCCCCAAGCCCTTCTGTGTTGGAGGTAAGCCTTCTAGCTTAGTTTTTTTCTTATAACTAGCCAGTTTTCTAGTTTCAGCACTCAAATCTGTTTCTTTGATCTCAGCACTTGTTCAGAAAAAAAAAATTTCATCTGCTTTTACTGTACTTGTGTTTCTACCTACTTTATTTTACTTTTGCATCATCTTAAAAGTACTCAATTGTATTTATTACTGCTTGGTGTAACTCATTCTAAGCCTTTTGGTTTAAACACTTGGGCTTCGGACCAGTTGTTTTGCACTGAGAGGGTTTGTGGTCTGCACTGTAGTGGCAGAACAGGTAGCTTACATCCTTCTAGGTTGGGAACTGCTGATTGAGGGCTTTGTTATTCTAAAAGTGTATTAATTCTGGTTTAAGCACTTGGGCTTTCAGGCCAGCTATTTTACATTAAGAGGGTTCGTGGTCTGCACTCTTGTGGGAGGAGAGGCTGGACTCTGTCCTTCTGAGCTGGGAATTTCTGGTTAAAGGCTTATAGTGCATGCATATCTGAACTGCTTCTTACTGAAGTTGGTGTGCCTTGTTTGCTGTGGCATAGACTGGATTCGGGCCTGCTGGATCTAGCTTTGTTTGTGTAACTTGAGCACTAATCCAGGCATTCTCTAAAGTATTCAGTTGTATTTATTACTGCTTGGTAGTAACTTGATTAAAGTGTAGCTATCACTCTAAGTCTTTTGGATTCAGCACTTGGGCTTCAGACCAGTTGTTTTACATTAAGAAGGTTTGTGGCATGCACTGTGGTGGCAGGACAGGTAGCTTTCATCCTTCTAAGTTGGGAACTGCTGATTGAGAGCCCAGTGTCTGTTATTCTTAAAGTGTATTAGTTCTGGTTTAAGCACTTGGGCTTCAGGCCAGTTATTTTACATTAAGAAGGTTCGTGGTCTACACTCTTGTGGGAGAAGAGGCTGGACTCTGCCCTTCTGAGCTGGGAATTTCTGGTTAAAGGTTTATAGTGCCTGAATATTTGAACTGTATCTTACTGAAATTGGTACACCTTGTTTGCTGTAGCATAGACTAGATTCAGGCCTGCTGAATCTAGCTTTGTTTATATGCTTGTTGTTTGTTTGCTTGTTATTTCCCTGGAATGCTAATTCCACCTAATATGCAGCTTCTCAGCACTTCTGTGGATCACTAGTGATATCTGCATTGCTTACTGTACTTATTTCCTTGTTTCACTTGAAAGAAAGTTACTGTTTGTCATTTTTGCATTTAAGTTACCTGTAACACATTGCACTTAAGTTACCTGGCACTTGCTCACTAAAGCAATTATATAAGTCAGCACTAAAAATTAAAAGCACTACACCCTCACTCCCCACTGGCCCTTGTTTTAAATTATAAAGGAATTCCTAATATTATTCTAGCATGTCCAAAGGTCAGTTGTCAATCTCCTCTCCGGTCCAGCTGGTGAATCTGGGAATCTTGAGGCAATGTTACAACTGCCTCATGTACACAGACAACCCTTTCCTCCTCCCAACAAATTCCAACACATGTGAGAGATGCAACCATATAGCCAAACTGGAGGCTAAGCTCTCTCAACTCAGTACTGGCATAACCAGTCAGGAGGAGAAGGAAACCACACTCACTACAATTCCAGTCTCACATAAACCTACCACGACAGCAAACCAAACACATAATCACATAAAAACATACTCAGAGGCTCTAAATAAAGATCTGCTTAAGCAGCAGAGACCTCCAAAGCAGACACCCAAGCAACCGCTACCCCAAAACAAAACACGTGCAACACATATCTCACAAAGCCAGTGTGCCGAACAGTCACAGCCCTTAAGACTAAACAACACACCTGATACACTTGTAATAGGTGACTCTATCGTCAGGCACACTGACGTCCCGCTCACCAGGCTGAACAAGGAGAGGGTCACGGTGAGCAGCCTGTCTGGTGCTAGGATCCACCACATAGCACAAGCACTCAGGTCACTTCAAGGCAAGTACAAATATGACTCAGTCATTGTCCATGCTGGTGTGAATGACCTGAGACATACCTCCCTGGACTACATGAAAAGAGACATAGAGGAGCTCTCTGAGCATGTAGCCCAGGCCGGTATGACCCTGACCTTGAGTAGCATCTTACCCTCACCAAGAATGATGCCACAATATGAAGACAAGATGATCAATTTCAACAATTGGCTTAAGTACTGGTGTCATTCAAAGGGGATCCAATGCCTGTCAGCTTGGGATGTTATGCTCGACAAGCCATGATGCTTTGCTAGGGACGGCTTGCACCTGTCACCCCTGGGCTTTCAGATATTGGCAAAGGCTCTTGCTACCCCCATAGTGCCTTTTTTAGGCAAGGCTCAAAAGACAAACCCACCACCATAGGTATCACAAGGGATAAGAAACTAAGAGTAATGCTACTCAACGCCAGAAGTCTAAACCTCAAGGTGCACGCACTCAAAACTCTCCTTAGCATGGAGAACATCGATATCTGTGCAGTAACAGAAACCTGGTTCAGGGCTCCCGAGAGCACCCCAGCACTACCAGGTTATACCTCATACCATGCTTTTCGGCCGCAAAACTTGGACCGAACCACAAAAGGAGGGGGGTATCGATATTCATCAAAGATACCCACACCTCCAGGTTGGTGGCAAAGCACGAAGCATCAGAGACTATCCATGTGCAACTAACAGTGGGTAAAACTGCCTTCCAGTTTATAGCCTGCTACAGACCACCCTCCCAAACCCAGGAACCCCACTCGACCTTCCTGAGAACACTGGAAAATATGAAGGTCTCTCCAAACACCATTATATTGGGTGACTTCAACTACCCAAACATAGACTGGGAGCATTACTCTAGCTCCAACACCCTAGCCCAAAGGTTCCTATAATTGATAAACTCAAATGCTATGGAACAACTTGTTACCACTCCCACAAGAGGGGAAAACATACTGGACCTGATCATCACCAACATGGGGACTCTATGCTCCAGACCAGAAGTGTATCCCTCACTGGTAAGATTAGACCATAAACTAATCTCACTGGATATGCACATCCCGACCCCACCCCCTGCCCATAAAACCACAGTGAAAAAACTTCTCTAAAGCAAATTTCACACTCCTCAAAACTGAGGTGGGATCCTTCAAAGCCCCCAGGCCTGTGGAAAATACGGCCCAGACCGCAGAATCCTTTATAAATGCATTCTATGAACACCTTCAGGAATGCATGGATCATGCAATCCCAAATAAAACCAAGACCCAATCCTCCAAAGGCAGACGCCCTCTCTGGCGGACCCCAGCCATAAACAAACTATACAATAGAAGGAGGAAGCTACTAAATGATAGAGAAAAATCCCAAAAAGGGAAGGCATCACTGATCAGTATTAGCAAAAAACTACGGGCACTCATAAAATTGTCTAAGGCCAGCTTCGAGAGAAAAATTGCACAGGACACTAAGGATAATCACAAGGCTTTCTTTAGTTATGTTAGGAACCTGGGTGGGAATTCCCAGATATGCTCAGAATTAGTCCAAAATGACAAAAAATACACCTAACCCACAGACATTGCCAACATCCTAGCTGACAGGTTCAGCAAACTCCCCACCAAAAGGGCAAATATCTATCCCAGCAGAGTGCTGCCCCCCTGACATCTCAGATGCTCAGGTAAGAGCCGCCCTCTCCAAAGCAAAAAACACAGCATCAATGGGACCAGACGGTATCCCGGGCTGCGTCCTACATGAACTCCAAGAAGAGCTAAACCCAAACATAAAACTACTGTTCAATCTCAGCCTTACTACAGGATACGTGTCCAAAGAGTGGCATACAGCAACAGTGGTCCCTCTCCATAAAGGTGGTGCCTCAACAGATCCTGGAAACTATCGCCCCATAAGCCTGACTAGCTTGGTCTGCAAAGCTATGGAAAGGATCATCATGGACCTCATAAATAAAGATATTGGGGACCTACAGACACTGGATCCTACCCAGTTTGGCTTTGTTAAGGGTAGATACTGCCTCTTAAACCTGGTTGATTTCTTTGAAACAGTCACCAAGGCTATTGACGAGGGGAAGGTGGTCCACACAGTCTACCTGGACCTCGCAAAACCCTTCGATACAATACCCCACTCGGGCATTATAGATAAGCTCACCAGCTTAAATATAAACCCCTATGTCACTAGATGGATTGCAAACTGGCTCAAGGACAGAACCCACATGGTTAGAATTGGTGGAGCCATATCAGACTCCAAACCAGTTACAAGTGGTGTCCCACAAGGCTCAGTCCTGGGACCTCTCTTGTTCGGTATATATTTCTCGGAGGTACAGGCCAACACAGAAGGACTATGGCTGACCAAGTTTGCAGATGACTGCAAACTGGGCGCCATAATCGACTCTCCAGCTGACACAAGCATCCTCCAAAAGGGCCTCATAGAAACAGACAACTGGTGCCAGAGCCATGGCCTCAAGCTAAATGCCAAAAAGTGTATAGTCATCCCCTTTGTCAAAAACAAAGTGCCCACAAATTACCACATAGGTGGTAATCCATTAAGTACAGAAGAAGTAATTAGGGACCTGGGGACCCAAGTTGATAGCAATCTTTCATTTGACAACCACGTGGCCAAAGTGGTTAGAAAAACATTTTATATAGCCCACCTAATCATGAAGGGATTCACATCTAGATCAGGGGAGGTCATCATGCCTCTTTACTTATCCCTCATCAGGCCCATAATTGAGTACAATGCCCCTTTTGGGATGTACCTTAACAAACACCTGCAGCAACTGGAAAGACCCCAAAAGTACCTCACCAAGAGGATCAAAGGGCTCAAACAGATGCCATATGCGGCCCAGTTAAAGAAACTCCAGCTCTACTCAGTGGCATACCGCCTGTTCAGAGGCGATCTGTGCCTGACCTATAAAGCCATGTCCAACCCGGAATTAATGGACATGCTGCACCTCAAAAAAATCCAAATCCCATCGAGCTACGCACTCGAGAGACTTGAACCTCAGCACTGAAATAAATAGGACATGCTGGAGGGACAGATTCATAACCCAGAGGCTCCCTTCACTCTGGAATAAAATCCCAGTCCAGGTTAGGCAGAGTCTCTCATTGACTCTTTTCAAGAGGAATCTTGATGAGTGGATGGGAGATTGTAGGTTTACCATGGGTATCACTTCTGTGTCACTGTTAGACAGAGGCACAGTATACTAACATCGAAAAAGGGCATAGCAAAATAAATTTAAAATGGGTGGTGAAAGCCAAACACATTCTGGTTAGGCTTATAAATGCCCTAGGGCAGATAGCCTAGTATGAACCTATGAACCTATGAACATGTTATAAGCAGATGTCACCTTCCACACACATCATTTCTGTGAAGACAATCCCAGTGACAATAGCAATAGTCAAGTAATATACCTGCTATACATACCTGACATCCTCTTGCACTACGACTTTGGGACTATAGGGGCTGGGGTAGGGCTACACTCCAAGTCCAGGACATATGGTGGAAATATATGTACATAGACTTATCCAGAGAGACTTATATATATATATATATGGTTCCCTATCAGAAGCCTGAAACACTATAAGCCTGAAAATCAAAATCCTGAAACCAAAAGCCTGAAAACTCAAAATCCTGAAAACACAAATAATGCTAATATGCCAATACAAACACACTAATATCTACCGACTGACCTTAACCCTAACCCTAAGGTCCGTCACTATCGCACACTCACCTAACCCGGGCCTAACCCTAAATCACTTAAACCGCCCCTAACCCTAATTTTTGTCACTATTGCATACATGCCTAACCTGCGCCCTAACCTTAACTCACTTATACCGCCCCTAACCCTAACATAAAACCAACCGCACACTCACCTGAACCCAACGCATGACCTAACACCATAGGGCTAACCAATAGCAAAGCCACAATGACGTCAGTATGTCTATTTTGTGTTTTCAGGATTTTGAGTTTCAGGATTTTGGGTTTCAGGATTTTGGGTTTTCAGGATTTTGAGTTTTCAGGATTTTGATTTTCAGGCTTATAGTGTTTCAGGCTTCTGATAGTGACCCATGTATATATATATATATATATATATATATATATATATATATATATATATATATATATATATATATATATATATATATATATATATATATATATATATAATTACACATGTACTACTTCCAGTTACCACTGTCATGGCAACCACCCACTATAAATCCCTACAGCATGTGGCTGTGGTCCCTTTACATTTCCTGTGTGATGGACATCTTTCCTGTGTGTGGGCATCAGTGTTACAGACAGCAGGTAGCAATATCTCATACAGGAGTACCTGCACACTCAGAGTGGTCACATATACATAGGAGGATCAGGAACTACAGACAGACTGTGAGTAGAGTTGTGTTATGCTTTGCATAGTACTGGTGTTACATGGTGTGTGTGTGTACATACTAGTGTACATTGGAATGCAGTCTGTCTGCATAGCTTACTACTGTGGGCCTATCCTCTTGCTGGACAGAGGTATGCCTATCATGTGTTATCCATCCACCACACAAGTCCTGTGTCAGATATTACACTGGCAGTGTGTGTGTTGCATGCTATCAGTACATGGCTACATCCGTTTCTGTGTCTAACCTCAATTCCCTGACTAAGGGTATGTTGCAGACTATCCTGTAACACCAGTACCTTGCTTAGTGTATGGCAACAGTGTTCCACATATGTGCCTGTGTGCCAGCCTCTGTCCTCCATCTACATACCAAACTTTGCACATACGTCATGCTGTTGGGGGTTGTTCTGTAGTGGGCTGTGAGTATATCACACTGCCATTGCTGCCATTAGTCCACTGCTGTTGTATCCCCCACACATACAGTGGGGCTGGGGCCATATATATGTGTGGGCGTCACCTACACAATACATGTGTGCCCTTATGCACTCCAGAGGCCAGTGTATGTAACAGAGGTATATGGGCTTGTATTATTGAGTCTAGGTGGGGAGCACCATAAATGACCTAGGCTGTTGCAAAATGTGGGGGTATCAGGGGTGAGCTGCCACAAGGTATCTGGATGTACAGTACCATATACTTCACCTATATTGCATTACTTACATGAATTGGGTACTGCAAGCCTACTGCCTCCTGCCGTACAGACTGTTCTGTTTGTCGGTGTGCTCGTGATGGTGTCAGTTATGCCTTGTTATGTACCAGTTGCAACCCATTTGATCACAAAACGTCTTTACCTCGTACAGAGTTTGTACAGAGTGTAGATAGAGGCTGCTGAACTACACACCTGCAGTACATACTATTGATTGTTTGGTATCCTGTGGCCCAGTCTGTCTTCACTATTGTACAATTTCAAGGGCTTGGCCTGGACAGCAACAGTTGTGAACCTTTCCAGACTACTGTATTAGTGTAACTGTTTCACAGTTGTAGTACTCTGTTTATATGGTTGTCAGTATCTGAACAGCTATATGACATGGCATATAGAACTGTTATAGTACACAGTTAAAGGATTCCCATTTCTGCAAACCTGTGTGTGGTGTCTTTCCTATGACCTTTCTATGGGTATATGTTGCAGGCAACGATTGACATTTGTATGGGTGGCCCATACAGTGTCCAGTTGTTCAGGTGTTAACTGTAGGCATAGTGGCTGTTCCATATTGTGTGCACCTTCTACATATGTATCTTTCTGTACATATATCTGTGTGTGTATGTGTAGTCACATGCATATATATATATCTATATATATATATATATATATATATATCTGTATCTGCATATCTGTGTCTGTGTACCTGTATCCTGGGGATGTTGATGGCTTCCACATATTACATGTCCTATGGGATGCAGACTGTACTTGGCAGTGTATTGCAGGGTGCACGTGTTTAGCTGTGGGGGGGACGCCTATTCGTACAAGACGTATAGTGGGTGGGACCTCTCAACCACATTAACGGTGCATGTGGACATATGTGTATTTGATAATCTGCCATTGCTATCTACAGATGTATGGCCATATATACCTGCATAGATTTATATATCTGCTAACATATATATAACTATGTCTGTATATACCTACAAAGATATATATCTGCGTACACATATGTAACATGCTGTGTATATGTAGACATATAGGTGTAGACACATATATGTGTCGATTTAGGCATATGCATGTATATATGTGCATATATATTGCTATATATATATATATATATATATATATATATATATATATATATATATATAGTTTTAGAAATTAATATATAGCTACATATCTAGATATGTTGTATCTGTTTAGATATTAATATATTTACACATACATCTAGATGTTGGTATACATTCGCTGTACTGTTGCATGACTGGACTGGATGATATATTTCCAAAAACATCAGGTCGCTTTGTATCTGTTATGGCTTAGTGGTTTGAGCCATGCAAGAGCTGTTTTTTTTGTTGCTGAGCAGAACACGGCCCATTGGATACACGCACACCATAGCCAAAGTGATTTACTTCTAAGCCATTGCAGATATACATAATCCTGCTGTATTCACAAACATATCATCCAGCCCAGTCATTCAACAGTACAGAGAATGTATTCCAACATGTAGATGTATGTGTGTGCGAAAATATATTAATGTCTAAACAGATCCAACATATTGATATATGTAGATATGTATAAATATATATATATATATATATATATATATATATATATATATATATATATATACATACACACATACGCACACACACACACACACACACACACACACACACACACACACACACACACACACACACACACACACACACACACATATATGTACGGACATACATCTGTAGATAAAGTGGGAACATAGCAGAAACGTATATGTCCACATGCACCATTAATGGGGTTGACAGGCACAAACAATATACGTCATGCATGAATAGGTATCCCCCCCCACACACACACACACACACACAGCCAAACACATCTGCCCTGCAATTCACTACCAACTGTTGCAGATCCCATAACCAGGACCTTACATGGCAAGGGCACAAGATGTTAACAGTACTCCATCCCACCAGTATAATGTCAGGCTGGTATCAGTAACATATCATGCAGTACAGTCAGGCTCATAATGGCTCCCATTTTGCAGTCATCTTTTACCTTTGTTAGCCAGAGTCCAGTACTGTTGGCCTGTACTTCAGAGATGTAGATGCGAAACAACAGTGGTCCCAGAACTGAACCCTGAGGTACTCCACTTGTCACTTGTCTGGGGATGGATTTGGACTCAGTTACACCTACCGTTTGGGTTCTGTCAATAAGCCATGTAGCAAACCATCAAGTGGCATAAGGATGTATGGCCAGATTAGTATGTTAGTCTATGTTTCCAGACTGGGGGATGGTGTTGAAGGGCTTGGCAAAGTCCACATAGGCTTTGTGGACTGCCTTAACCTCTTCAACAGCTATGCAGACTGAGTCAAAGCAGTCAATCAGTTTCAGGAGACAAGACTGGCCCTCCATGATCCAAATCTGTGCGGGGTCCAGTGTTTGAGGTTTGCCAATGTCTGCATTCAAAACATCCCTGATAATGCATTCCATGGCCATACAGATCTGGCTCATCTGACTGATATGACAGTAGTTCCATGGATCACAGGTGGATCACAGGTGGTCACTGTAAGCTGCCTGTCAGGTGCCAGGATCCGCCACATAACACATGCACTCAGGTCACTCCAAAGCAAGTACAAATATGACTCCGTCATTGTCCATGCTGGTGTGAATGACCTGAGACGTACCTCCCTGGACTACATGAAAAGAGACATAGAGGAGCTCTCTGATCATGTAGCCCAGACTGGTATGACCCTGACCTTGAGTAGCATCTTACCCTCACCAAGAATGATGCCACAGTATAAAGACAAAATGATCAATTTTAACAATTGGCTAAAGTATTGGTGTCATTCAAAGGGGATCCAGTGTCTGTCAGCCTGGGATGACATGCTTGACAAGCCACATTGCTTCACTAGGGATGGCTTACACCTGTCACCCCTGGGCTTTCGAATACTGGCTAAGGCTCTTGCCACCCCCATAGTGCTTTTTTTAGGCAAGGCTCAAAAGACAAACCCACCTCCATAGACAGCACAAAAAAAAAGAAACTAAGGGTAATGCTGCTCAACGCCAGAAGTCTAAACCTCAAGATGCACACACTCAAGACTCTCCTCAGTATGGAGAATATTGATATCTGTGCAGTAACAGAAACCTGGTTCAAGGCTCCTGAGAGCACCCCAGCACTACCAGGTTATACCTCATACCATGCTTTTCGGCCCCAAAACTCAGACCGAACCACAAAAGGAGGGGGAGTATCCATATTCATCAAAGATACCCACACCTCTAGGTTAGTGGCACTGCATGAAGCATCGGAGACCATCCATGTGCAATTAACAGTGGGCAAAACTGCCTTTCAGTTTGTAGCCTGCTACAAACCACCCTCCCAAACTCAGGAACCCCACTAGGCTTTCCTGAGAACACTGGAGAATATGAAGGTCTCTCCAAACACCATTATATTGGGTGACTTCAACTACCCAAACATAGACTGGGAGCACTACTCAAGCCCCAACACCCTCGCCCAATGGTTCCTAGAATTTATAAACTCAAATGTTATGGAACAACTGGTCACCACTCCCACAAGAGGGGAAAACATATTGGACCTGATCATCACCAACATGGGGACTCTATGTTCCATACCAGAGCTATACCCCTCATTGGTAAGATCTGACCATAAATTAATCTCACTGGACATCCATATCCCATCCCCACCCCCAGCCAAGGAAACCACGGTGAAGAACTTCTCAAAAGCAAACTTCACACTTCTCAAAACCGAGGTGGAATCCTTCAAAGCCCCTGGGCCAGTGGAAAATACGGCCCAAACCGCAGAATCCTTTACAAACGCTTTCTATCGACACCTACAGAACTGCATGGATCGTGCTATCCCAAATAAAACCAAGACTCATTCCTCCAAAGGCAGGAGACCTGTCTGGTGGACCCCAGCCATAAATAAGCTATACAACAGAAGGAGGAAGCTACTACATGATAGAGCAACATCCCAAAAAGGGAAGGCATCTCTGATCAGTACTAGCAAGAAACTACGATCCCTCATAAAATCATCTAAGGCCAGCTTCGAAAGAAAAATTGCACAAGATGCTAAAGATAATCACAAGGCCTTCTTTAGTTATGTCAGGAACCTGGGTGGCAACTCCCAGATATGCTCTGAGTTAGTTCAAAATGACAAAAAATACATTGAACCCACAGACATTGCCAACATCCTGGCAGACAGGTTCAATGCAAACTCCCCCCCCTTTCTCCCCAAAAGAGCAAATGTCTATCCCAACAGAGTGTAGCCTCCCTGACATCACAGATGCACATGTGAAAGCTGCCCTCTCCAAAGCAAAAAACACAGCATCAATGGGACCGAACGGTGTCCCGGGCTGTGTCTTACACGAACTCCAAGAAGAACTGAACCCTCACATAAAGTCACTGTTCAATCTCAGCCTTACTACAGGATATGTACCCAAGGAATGGCAAACAGCAACAGTGGTCCAACTCCACAAAGGTGGTGCCACAACGGACCCCAGAAACTATCACCCTATAAGCCTGACTAGCCTGGTCTGCAAAGCTATGGAGCGTATCATCATGAAACTCATAAACAAAGACATTGGGAACCTCCAAACACTGGATCCTACCAATTCGGCTTGGTTAAGGGCAGATCTTGCCTCTTAAACCTGGTCAACTTCTTTGAAACAGTCACCAAGGCCATAGATGAAGGGAAGGTAGTCCACACAGCCTATCTGGACCTCGCAAAAGCCTTCGACACAATACCCTACTTGGACATCATAAATAAGCTCATCAGCTTAAATATCAACCCCTATGTCACAAGATGGGTTGCAAAGTGACTCAGGGATAGAACCCACATGGTCAGAATTGCAGGTGCCGTGTCAGACTCTAAATCAGTTACAAGTGGCATCCCACAAGGCTCAGTCCTGGGACCTCTCTTGTTCGGTATATATTTCTCTGAGGTACAGGCTAACATGGGAGGACTATGGCTGACCAAGTTCACAGATGACTGCAAACTGGGTGCCATAATCGACTTGCCGACTGACACAAGCATCCTCCAAAAGGGTCTCACAGAGACGGATAACTGGTGCCAGAGTCATGGCCTAAAGCTAAATGCCAAAAAGTGCATAGTCATCCCCTTTGGGAAAAACAAAGTGCCCACAAATTACCACATAGGTGGTAATCCATTAAGTACAGAAGAAGTAATTAGGGATTTGGGGACCCAAGTAGATAGCAATCTCTCCTTTGACAATCACGTTGCCAAAGTGGTTAGAAAGACCTTCTATATAGCCCACCTTATCACGAAAGGGTTCACATCTAGAGCAAGAGAGGTCATCACTCATCAGGCCCATAACTGAATACAATGCCCCATTTGGGATGTACCTTACCTGACACCTGCAGCAACTGGAAAGACCCCAAAAGTACCTCACCAAGATGATCAAGGGACTCAAACAGATGCCCTATGCAGTTTGGCTAAAGAAACTCCAGCTCTACTCAGTTGTTTACCGCCTACACAGAGGCGATCTGTGCCTGACGTATAAAGCCATGTCCAACCCAGAATTAATGGACATGCTCCACCTCAGGAAATCCAAATCCCTTAGAGCTACATGCTCCAGGGACTTAAAACTCAGCACAGAAATAAATAGGACATGCTGGAGGGACAGATTCATATCCCAGAGGCTCCCCTCACTCTGGAACAAAATCCCAATCCATGTTAGGCAAAGTCTCTCAATGACCCTCTTCAAGAGAAGATAACTGCAGCTGTGCACCAGTCAGTGGGCACCAGGCCTGATGTGAGGCTATGATTACACATGACAGTTAGGTGAGTTGCCATTTCATTTTGTAGTTCATGTAGTACACAGCCCAGGATGTCATCTGGTCTCATGAATGCTGTATTCTTAGCTGTGGATAGTTTGGTGTCTGCCTGTGTGGCCGTGATTAGTGGGCAATGGAACTCTTTTCGCATTGACATGGGCCCTTTTGGGGGTGAGGGGGTGAATGTGGCACTAAATCAATCTGCCAGGATATTGGCACATTCCATGGGAGCAGTCAATGTAATGCCATTTTGTTGTAGCTCAGAGCACTTCTGAGTATTGCCAGTTAGATTATGGACATAACTATAGAATGCCATGTGGTTGTCTTTGGAATCTGTGGCAATGTTAGTTACATAACCAGCTTTGGAGGATTCCATGAGGGATCTCAATATCTTACTGGGGCTGGTAAGGGAGTGGTTTGCATCCTTGGATTAGCCTTTTATCTTCAACAGTGTCTACCTTCTGTTGTATACTCTGTTAATGGCAGGAGACCACCAGACTGGTTTGCTTATTTGGGAGGTGAGTGTCGTGGTTCTATGTGTGATGTCAGTAATCATGCACAAGTGGATGTGCACATACAGTGCCTTAGTGCAGGATTCATCAGTTGAACTGTCAGCTCCTATCTCCATGGGTGTCACAAACATTGTCACTTCTGCCTTGAGTAGCATGAAGTTGGCTTTGGAGAGGTCTTTTATGGACAACTGTATATACAGTCCTTTCACATGTTCAATTTGATTAGCCTATGGTGGGATTACTTTGATGAAAACACAGTCTCATGTACTGTTGTGATGGTTTAGTGGTTAGTTACTGTGACTATAGTGTACAGGGTCCTGGATTCATGACCTGCAAATGCAGGTTATTTTTGTTCTGGCCAGAGCAGGTTACTGCATATAGACTAATTAGAGCAATTTAGGTTAGTCACACACAATATAATTCAAATTCCCTACTTTACCAATCCTGCTGATGCCAATCACTGTGACGTACACCTTTGGGGAAAGAATAGTCCAGCAATCTCTGTGGCGTGTGCTATAACAGCATAATGCTGTAGTGTGATATAGAACTCTGGTAGAGGTTCTATTCTCCCACATGGGAGATGTGGATGCTTTTGTGTCTGTTCCTATGCCTGTGTAAAGAGCAATGCATGTTTGGCTAGTCACACTCTCTACAATTCATTCGCCCTACTTTGGCAATCCTGCTGATGTCACTCACTGTGAAATAAACCTTTGGGGAAAGAGCATTCCAGTAATCTCTGTGGTGTGTTCTATAATTGCATAGTGCTGTAGTGTGATAACTAGTTAGGTAGGGGTTCTAATCCCTGATATGACAGATGTTTGTTATGTGTGGAGGTGGTTATGAGTGTGTAATAACTGGACTCAATGTTGAGTGGGTTTTTAAAATTTCTTATATTGTGCCCCCAGCATTAATCACAATATCCACCGTGCAGGGATAACAGATGTGATATCAGTACATAGTCATTCAGAGGTTCGATACCATGGACTGGTAGGTGTGTGACACAAACGTGCTTACCTTTTACTCTCCCAACCCACCCTGACTTATATTTGCCTCTGTCTGCCTCTCTCACTCCCTCTCTGGTGGATGTGGAGACTTACACCTGCTTTGCTTAGGCAGTGGCATGTGTATTGTCAGTGATGCTCATGATCAGCTGATGGCCTCTGCATGGATTACAGCCCTCCTCTAGCTGATTGCATGTGGAACAGCTGTGGTAACATTCCCATAGCCAATTGCATGGAAACACACTCCAATATCTAGGAACATCATGTTGGTGTTTGGCCTTTTCATTCACTGTGAGCAGGAACTAGATCTATTGTTTGGCAAGCAGCATCACAGATGGATTGGGGACATACCTCTGACAACAAACACTGTGGCAACAGGCCAACACACATGAGGGGGATGTGCCTGTCCTGACTACAGACTGTAAGTGCTGCTGTACTGCAGCTGGGGTAATATTGGTTTAACAGGGTGTGTGTGGATATGGCTGTGTTACATGTTTTAATACTTGTCATGTCAGTGCTATGTTTATGAGGAATCCCCATCTGTAGGGTCATCTGCAGATTGGGCAGTGTGTGGTGCCTTGTGTTCCTTGTGTTACCCACAGAACATGTATCTCTCAACTACAGAAGGTAGTGTGAAGATTGCAGTCAGTAGATGGTGACAGCCGGGAGAGTTACTGATGTCATCTCCCTCATAGGACATATGTTGCATCAAACCCTGTTACGACAGGAAATATATGAGGTTATCACAGTGACATGTCAATATTGGCCCTGTGTTTGTGCCTCCAGCCACAACTCTGTCAACCTTTGTACATATGTCATGCAGCAAGGGGTGCATATGTTCTGTACACCATATTCACTGACAGCATATCTGATAACAAGCCAGTGAGATATCAGACCACTACACATGTTATGTATAGTAGGGGTTATATTTGAAGACATAGCCTGGATATTCTGTGGTTGTGTGTACAGTACTGAGGTATGTATAAGTCTGGTAATTGTTGACAGTGTGTGTATAGTGCATATGTACCTTGGCCTGTGTAGAGACTGTGGTAGATGTCATTGTTCTTGGCCCTGTTCTATCAGATGTCACATGCTGCTCCACTGCATGTCACCCTATCAGCTTACATGTTTGTAGGGTGAACACACACATGTCCCAAACCACAGATAGCCATCGGACCACACTGTGTAGTGGCCCAGTATATGTGGGTTGTTGTGTGAGTGGCTCATATGAGGATGGTGTACATCAGATAGTCCAAATACTGTAATAGTAATAGTATGCTAGCTTACCATATGTGGCTGTGTCTGTGTTCACAATGGTTGTGGTTATCACACAGGTGTCTGCTACTCTGTGATGTGACATGTCTGTAGACCCTGCTAGCTATGCAGGTACATGTGTATTCCCACATAGGAGATGTAGCCCAGTGTTGAGTCTGCCTGTAGCCTGCACTGTGCTGTGTTACATGCCTAGCAGCTTACTGTACTTATCCAGTGAGATGTCATGTCCAGATACTTGCCAGATGTACTGCTGCCAGGCCACCATAACAGTCATGTATGTCAGACAAAGCAGTGGGATGCTGTTCAGATGTATGTCACTAACAAGTGGATAGTATGTGGCTATGGCACCTCTGTACCAGTGGCTATTATGTGTCAGGACAGACAGGGGTGTATGAATGCATAACCTATGGGGGCAAATGTATACCAGTATGTACATTTTGTAGCCATTTACATGGCTGTTAACATCCACATTGACAGGCCTGGTCCACATGTCTTGCATGAAGGGGTTCTGTGTATACCCCTGGACTGACAAGAGTGTGTCAGACTGTCCACATATATTGGCCATATCACAGCTGTAGTCCACAGGGGCATTACTGTGCTAGCAGTGGTACTGTATTATGATGACCTTAGGATGTCTGTAATTAGCCAATGGTGCACATGTTAACAGCAGATGTGGCCTCCAACATACAACATTTCTGTGAAGACAATCCCTATTACAGTAGCAATAGTATATAGATATACCTGCACTACATACGTGACATCCTCTTGCACTGAGAGGTTGGGACTATTGGGGCTGAGGTAGGGCTCCACTCCATGTGCAGGACATATGGTGAGCATATATGTATATATAAGTATACATATAAATATATGCACATATATATATATATATATATATATATATATATATATATATATATATATATCTTGCTTACTGTATAACAACTGTTTTACACATATGTGCCTGTTTTCCAGCCTCTGTCCTCCACTTACATACCAGGGTTTGCACATATGACATGCTGCCAGGAGTTGTGGGCTGTGTGTATGTCATGCTGTCATTCCTGCCATCACTCCACTGCTGTTGTGTCCCCCACACATACTGGGGGGTTGGGCCCATATATGTGTGGGCTTCACCTACACAATACATATGTGCCCTAATGCACTCCAAAGGCCAGTGTATGTAACAGTGGTATATGGCCCAGTATTAGTGAGTGTAGGAGGGGTAAACCATAACTAACCTAGGCTGTTACAACATGTGTTGGTATCTGGGCTAAGCTGCCTTAAGGTATCTGGATGTACCTTACCATACAATCCACCTTGGGTAAATGTAGACCTACTGCCTCCTGCCATACGGGATGTTCAGTTTGTCAGTGTGTTTGTGATGGTGTCAGGTATGTCTTGTTATGTAACAGATACATCCCATTGTGTCAACTGGGGTCTGTACCCCCTAGGGATTGTGTACAGAGTGTAGATAGAGGCTGCTGACCTATACATCTACGTTTCGTACTGTTGATTGTCTGGTATGCTGTGGCCCAGTCTGTCATTACTATTGTACTACTTGAAGGTCTCGGCCTGGATAGCAACATATGTCAACCTTTCCAGACTATTGTCTTAGTATAACGGTTTCACAATTGCATTACACTATTCATATGGATGTCAGCGTCTAAACAGCTATATGACATTACATATACAACTGTCATAGTACACAAATAAAGTTTTCACATTCATTTATGCACACCTGTGTGTGGTGTTATACCCTTTGATATCTCTGTGGGTATATGTTGCAAGCTATGAATGTCATTTGTATGGGTGGCCCATGCAGTCTCCACTTGGTAAGGTGGTGAGTGTAGGACTACTGGCTGCTCCATACTGTGAGCACGTACTACATATGTATCTTACTGTACATATCTCTGTGTGTGTATGAGTACTTATATATATATATATATATATATATATATATATATATATATATATATACTGTATCTCCTGTATCTGCATATATGTGTCTGTGTATATGTATCCTAGGGATGGCCATGTCATGTCTGGTACTGGTTATTGGATCTGCAACACTTGGTACTGTATTACAAGGGGGTCATGCTTGGCTGGGGGGGTATACCTATTCCTACTACACATATATTGTGTGGAGCCTCTCAACCCCATTAACGTTGCATGAGGACATATATGTTTTTATTTCCCCATTGTTATCTACAGATGTATGTCCGTATATACCTATATATATATATATATATATATATATATATATATATATATATATATATATATATATATATATATATATATATATATATATATATATATATATATATATATCTGCTGACATATATATAACTTGCCGTATATATTTAGAATTTAGACATGTAGATGTGGACAAATAAATCTATAGATGTAGGCATTTACATGTTTATATGTTCATATATATTTTTATATATATATATATATATATATATATATATATATATATATATATATATACACATACATATATCAATATGTTGTACTTGTTTAGACATTAATATATTGACTCACACATACATCTACATGTTGGAATACATTCTCTATACTGTTGAATGACTGGGCTGGATGATATGTTTGTGAATACATCATGGATATGTATATCTGAGATGGCTTCATGGTAAACCACTTTGGTTATGGTGTGCAGGGTCCTGGGTTTGATCCTAGCAGAGGCTGGTTATGTTGTTGCCAGGCAGAACAAGGGCCATTGGGTACAGTGTGATTAAGGCACTTTTGAGAAGTTGTAAGTGGTTTTGCGCAACGGTAAGCACTGGTAAGTTACAGTTACTGTTTCATATACTCAGTTAGCTCCTGAATTGCTTAACCTGTGTAGGCATTGCTTACACCCACGCAAACAGGCTTAATCCTGCTTACTGCTGCTTAAAAGTACTTACTCCCGCTTACCCTCGTGCTAATTCCTTTAAAAGAAAAAAAAAAGAGGTTGATAGGAAAGTGGTGAAGAAAGGCGCACAAAGAGGAAAAGACAGTAGGGAAAATAGCTATGGGTGTGCAGGAAGGGTGTAGGGAAGATCCATAGCTGCCCGTTTCTACTACAGCAATAGCTGTGCATATATACTGTATTTGGAGGTAGATTTGGGCACTCAAACCCCTGGGAGAGGGGGAGGACAACAATAATAATGATGCCAGTTAGACCATATTACATGTGTCCAGTAAACATGTGTGCAAAATGGACAGCTATG
The DNA here is from genome assembly GCF_019279795.1 of Protopterus annectens. Taxonomy (NCBI): domain Eukaryota; kingdom Metazoa; phylum Chordata; order Ceratodontiformes; family Protopteridae; genus Protopterus; species Protopterus annectens. The sequence continues at coordinate 1,297,508,845 of NC_056729.1, forward strand.
TGTGGGATGAGATTTTTTTGTGGGAACAGATTGCCCTTTTTTTTTCAGGTGGGAGTAGGATGTTGGGGAGGGGTAGTAGGTATTTTTGGGGAGGTAGGTTGGGTAGGTTAATAGACAAGACACACAAGACGCATACAGGGGTGGTATATAACACATGTGGGGGGTAACCACCTTGATGGGGAGGGGTGTTCGGATATCGGAAGCCCACAAGCCCCCTAGTGGTAACAGTGGGACTGAGGTCCCCACCCATGGGCAGTCACCACTGCACCTTCACAGCCCCAAAGGTGGCTGTGCTGGGGTGCTAAGCCGCAAAGCCAGGCTGACTCTTTAATTGTGACACACGGCTCTCAAGCTGGCGTAGAAGATCACCGACCTGGTCGTTGATCGCTCTACACACCACAAACCCGACCTGGCCACGGGTGACAGGTGCCTGTCTGCGCCCACTCCCAGGGGGTGAGCCCCATCCCCAGAGGCAGTTCCACCCAAAGGTGGTGCAGAACCAACGGACAGGGGAGGTGTGGGGTTGGGCCCCAGACATGCTGGTGCCTGATGCCTCGGCCAGCTGAGGTGGGACAGGTGGGTCCTCTGTAACCGGCCTTCCCAAGCGTGCTATAGCTTTTAGATTTCAACATCATATATGAGTTAGTTATAGTCAACACATTCCAGGGTTAGGTATAACAGCATGCATAGATATTCCCATTAACCCAGACACCAGATACGGAACAGTTGCATAGCAAACAAAACACATGCATATATGGAACAACAGTGGTAATACGAACAGCAAGCAGGTACGTTGATGGCACCGTGCCAACAATGTTGGATTAATTCAATATGGCACATGCATGGGAACCATTAGAATATTTATCAAACAATTGGCCATTATCAGAGTCAGTAAATACCAGCTTGGGGTAGGTATGTTGATTATTCTTGGATATAAGATGGGAGGAGAGAAAGTTGTCAGTTAACAAGTAGTATATTCCTGTACTCCACATTACTTTCCTAGTCAGTGCTGTTATCTGTACTTACAAGTGTTACTACACTATCCTATAGACCTATATTGGAGACTGATATGGCTGTCAACATCATTACACATGAAACAGTTTTACCTGCAGTATAGACCTCTTACCTGGTTTACCTGTGGAGAGAATGTTAACACTGACTAACTGTTTGTACATACAGTGGGATTCCAGGTTGATGTTTTGCACTATGCTATCCATCTCTTTTTGCACAGACTCTGGCCATGTGTTGTCCACATGCTGGTATGCCTGGACATATCTAGACTATTGCATCTTCCACCTTTAGTGACCTGACACACGTACATGTTTTCCTACACCGTTATATTATGTAGCACAGTGTGGCCGACAGTGACCACTGATACTTTATTATTCAGAGAAACTGCAACACTCACAATCCCCTACAATTCCAGGGTGGACGGTACCAGTACAGGTTATATTGGTCTGTATTTCACAGCACAGTGTTCGTATCCAACGTACATGTGGGAGTAATGCTTGTTATCACTGTGTGACTGTTGCCACACAAGGTTCCAGATTACACATTAGTATTATGCACATACATCTCACTCTGTTACTGTACACACTCTGACCACAGCTTAACAGGTTGGGGTGTAAATGGGACATACATGGCTTCTTAGTCACATATGGTATTGGGGAGTTGCTAGTGTGCAGGTTTGTTGTCATAGATGTGTGTCAATCAGTTGTATTTCCTGTTTGCTGCCTATACGTCTGGGATCATCCCACGTATTTCCCAGGGGGACATGTTAATAGGCATTAGATATGGGCCCCTTTAATAGACAGTCTGGACATATTTGTACAGTTGTGGTGTATAATTCTGTATGCAGACTACTACCACTTGCACGATTCAAACCGTGGCTGTGTGTGCTAATAAAACAACAGTTCACATCTCATTTGCATGTGCTATTTGGGTTTTGTTGTCTGCATTTCTCCTGTTTACTGTCTGTGTGTCTCTCATATGTACTAAATGACCACTGGGGATTACACCTGTCATATACAGACATTCCTACATATTCACATTATGGTGCAGGGTGTGGGTACAGTGCTTAATACTACAGTAGTATTACATGATTGCAAATCTACATTACCATATGATACCAGAATATACACATACAGTCCAGGTGTTAGACCTGTTTTGTCAGTGTATTACACTTGTATTGCCATACTAACTATAACAGACTCTTCCTGCCATATTCTGTAGTGTATGCAGTACTTGCCTTGAACAATACAGGTTTTATACTAGCAGTTACTTTACTACTACTTCTATTTTTATTTTCTATGACAGTAAAAGCATGAGTATTGACCTGCCTTGCATCGCAACCGCACCAGACGGCAGATGTGGGCCTCCTGGTTTGTGGCCCACTCCATTGCAGCTTTGGAGGACATAAGAGGAATATTTAGCCATACCTATCCATGATATACCTGAGCTGGCCATCATTAAACAGTCAGTGAACTGATATTACACACAGCTGTGACATCCCCTGATGCTCTAGCCTCTTGGAGCCACTCCTCCAAGAGGTCTCCCTTCCACCACTCTGGGTCAGCATAATGGTGCCTGACCTGCTCACCAGTTCAGGGTATGCCAGTGGCACTGGTGAGGTCATGGGTGAGACGGTCCCAGGCCTATGCCTTATATTGGGAGCCCTGGTACTGGTCCTGCAACAGTCTCTGTGCATGGTCTTTAACTAGGAATCTAGCCATGACCTTGGACTCCTGGATATACCAGTGCTGCACCCAGAAGTGCACTCCTTCTCCCCTTACTGCCATAGTGTCTGCAAGGGGAAGCTACAACCAGTTATGAGCTGTATTCCCACCTCTTGGATTTACGTAGGGCCAATTTCCCACACTTTTCCGTGATTGGCCGGTTTTGAAAAGGCTAAGCCATGGGCAAACCTTCTTACCTAAGGTTGGCATTGTTTATAGAGGTATACCACTGGGCAGATTGAATTGGCTTCCCTGCACATTGTTTACACTTATTAAGTTGAGCTGTGCTGCAGTTGGCATTGCTTAATAGTTAATTAGCACTATATTTGCCTTTTGGCACTGATTTATTATTAATTTCAGGTTATATATGTGTCTGGTATCCGTGATTCATGTGTACATACACTGTATGGAGACCTGGGGACTTCTACAATTTATTACAATAACACCTCAAATCTATGCTTACTGCAGTACTCCAGTTCACAAATTTCTGTTCTGTGGCAGGTTATACAGCATCACACTGTACATAGATTCAGCTCACATGTTTGATTTGATTTTCCTGTGGTGAGGATTAGTTTGCTGATACCTCATTTATATGTATTGCTATGATGATTTAGTGATTAACTGCTGTGACTGTGGTGTACAGGGTCCTATGTTTGAGTCTTGCAGAAGCTGTTTATTTTGCTGCTGGGCAGAACACGGGCCGTTGGGTACAGAGTGATTAAGACACTTTAAAGCAGTTGTAAGCAGGTGTGCTCGGGTTTGCTCAGAGCTAAGCAATGCTAGCCTCCGGTTACAATTTCTTACATTCAGTTAGTTTTTGCTTTGCTTAATCTGTGTAAGCAATGCTTACCCCTGCGCAAACACACTTAAACATGCTTAGTAGTGCTTATATATGCTTACTATTGCTTATTTGTGCTTAAACCTACTCTGCTTACTAGTGCCTTATTCATTATGACACTGACACTTCACATGTGCATTTGCATATAATGCAGTATTCCGGTTCATATTTAAATGTTATTTAGTAGGTTATACTGCAAAAGAATGTCATAAAAATGTTCATATACAGATTTCACATAGAAAATGGAATGTGCTGCAGTGCGACTCGAACCAGGAATGCCTGCTCGTTAGGCAGATGCTCTGACCACTACACTATTGCTGTGCTGCTTCATTTGCATATATCTTCCTTGTTATCCTCTTCAGCTTTTTAAACTGCTTTAACCATAGCTAAGCGATGGGCAAACCCACACACCTATGGTTACCTGTACTCAGGGTTTAAAAAAAAAAATAAAAGGGTTTCTTCATTTTATTTATATGTACTGTTCCTGTTGTACACATAGGGGACTGTTGGTGGGGATATGCGGACACCTATGAGTGGTCTCGCTCATTTATTTACAGTTTCTGCTGTTCTACTTTGCAGGGGGGTGTTTATTCTGAGAGCTCTGCTCTCAGACATGCCCGCTGCACTCGTCCACACTCCGTGTAGGATTAGGAGGTCAGGCAGCGCACCTTCATTAATATGCATGGCGTGCTGCCATCCTCCTCCTAAACTGCCGCTTCTGTGCAGGACTAGATTAATCCTGCATTGAAGATTAGTAAATCCGGGGGAGAATCTATACAACTGGAACATTTGAATCTTGCAATAAATTTTGTTGGAGTACAAGGTTATTACAAAGTTGTAAAAATAATAGCATGGTTAGTCTGAAAGGAAAAAATGTAAGCGAAACAAAGGAAATGCTATGTGGTTTTATATAGTCAAGTTAAGAAGAGGTTCTGAAGATAGTGTAAAGAGGAAAAGCATACAGTAAGTTGTAGGAAAGAACTACAGTAAATTATAGAAAAAGTTGTGGAAGGAGAAAATGCAATCAATGCATAAGAAGAAAGTCATGTTAAGGTGTTAGTGGAAGGCAGGCTATACTAATATCATTATTGTTAGTTTAGAGTTTAAGGGGTAAGAGGGATAATGAGGTATGTAGAAGAAAGAAAAGATAGTGAAATAATATTTAGGAGAAAAGTAAGAAGGTATAGTTTTGACTTGGTGATAAGGTTGAAAATGGCAGATGGGAAGTCTGAGCTTACAGTGGGTGTCAACCTGGTAATGAGCATAAGCATGACCAATGCTGGTTAGGGCATTGTTTGAGGTCAATATTATAGTCTGGCAGTATGCCAATCATTTTTATTTTTGTGGGGATGGAGTTGTAAGGTTTTTTGTAGGGATGTAGGTCAGGAGTATATTTTTTTAAAGCAGGGCATTATTCGTGATGGTATGTAAGTTTCTATCCAGTAACTAATTGGGAATATGATGGGCAGCTGTTTAGGTCAAGACAATCTAGTGGTTTTAAGGAGCGGCAGTGATAGATTCCATGTGCAGTAGTGGTAGCAAATTTAGCAACCTTATTATAAAACAGGCTAATATGTATATACGTGTTGTGTTTAGGTTTCTAAGGCTAGGTGCTGCATGTAATAAAGATGTAAGTAAATCAGTTGAGGCTAGAGATTTTCTCACCATGTCAGTAAAGTAGTCTGGCTTTATAAAGGGAACCAAGATTTTGGTGGGTGTTTTAATAGTTTGAGATACATGCAGATCAAATTTAAGGTGGTCATCTATTTCAATGCCAAGTAATTTAGTGTGGGTTACAAATCTGATTTTAGTATTGTTTGTAGAAGTAACTATGAAAAATATTTTTTTGTTTAGTTTATCATAAGCATTAGTTTTGTTTTGTTGAGGTTTATGAATAGGTTTGAATTTTTAGCCAGGTTACAATAGAAGAGAAACATGTTTGGGTAGTTTCCGGATGTAAAGATAGAGCTGGGGCTGTAAATATTAAAGTTTAATGGTCTGCTTATTGTACTATGTTTGTAGAGTCGATATCAGTGTGGAGTTTGGTAATAAAGATGTTAAAGAGGAGGGGTCCTAGTACAGAACTCTATGGAACTCCTATGGTGATTGGAAGGAAGGATGAGATAGATAACTAAGGAACCATCCTAGGGAGGACTGGTTGAGACCTAGAGAAAAGAGTTCTGTGAATAGTTGTTGATATGATACAGTGTCAACATTTTTGAATAAATATAGGAACACTAGCTTATCATTGTTTCTGTGCTAGTTAATAGTACTGGTGCAATGGAGGTGTGTTGTGGTTGCACTGTGATGTGGTATGTGATAGAGTCTGCTGTGCTTGACAGAAGGTTATTTGAATGAAGTGGTGTATAAGCTGTGTGTGTTCATGTGTGTGTGTGTGTGTGCGTGTGTGCGTGTGTGTGCGTGTGCGTGTGCGTGTGTCTTGGCGTGTCTTGTATGTATGTGTGTGTGTGTGTGTGTGTGTGTGTGTGTGTGTGTGTGTGTGTGTGTGTGTGTGTGAGCATTTTTCAAGTATTTTTGATAGGGGAAGAGATTTGCAACACGTCAGTAGTTATTAACATCTGTAGATGTACCTCCTTTATGTAGAGGTATAATGAAGGGCTTTTTCCCAAATGGATGGAACATAATTTTTGGATAATGACCTGTTTATTAGTATAGCGAAAGGAAAAGGAATAGCATCAGTAGCCATTTTAAGTAGTCAGAGGAGAGTTGGTTACCAGCCAGGGTGGTTGGTTTTATATGAAATTAGAGTTTCTGATAGTGGATGTAGGAAATGGGTTAAAATCCACTAATAGAGGGTAGTTGAGACAGGGTGTAGGTAAACAGAATGTTAATGGAAAGATTAATCTCTGTGAAGGACATTATTGTTTGTATTATAAAAAAAGAGTTAAACTGAGTAAGGACTGAGACTATACTATTTTTGGTTGTAGGCATAGGGGTGCTAGTTTGGCCCTGGATATAATATACAGGATTATGATCAGGTCACCAATCATAATTTGCTTATTATGTGTTCTCAACATGGATGCCAAGAAATTCACCTCAAGAACAAAGCTCAAGAGGTGAATCTTGGCATCCCTGTCAAGAACACATACTTATGGATTATGATCAGGGACCCAGTCATAATTGTTTGTAGTGCATAGATTTTTATCTGCTCCATGCAATACTAGTTACAGAAAAAAAAGTGAAGTGCTTTGCCAGATTTCAAAGCCATAAAGCACTTAGCAAGCGCAAATTGGAAGCTATCACAAATTCCCCCTATGACACAGTCCTGCGAGATGGTCAACACTGATAAATGACTGGTGTCAAAGTCATGGATTAAAACTCAGTGCAAGACGTGCATTATAGTGCCTTTTGGGAAGACATCTACCCAAGCAAATTACTTAATTTATAAGATACCCTTAAGAGTTGGCCCAGTAGTCAAAGATCTGGGAGAATATGCAGACAATAATCTGGCCTTTGATCAACATGTAGCCAAGGTAGTAATAAAATCATTCTATATCACCCAATTTATAAATAAGGGAATGACATCCAGGTCCAAGGAAGTTATAGTACCCCTCTACTCATCTCTTATCAGACCCATCATTGAGTACAATGCCCCCTTCCACATGTACTTGACTAGGCATATGCAACAGATGGAACACCCACAGAGGTTCCTCATCAAGAGAATCCAAGGTATTAACACACTGCCCTATATAGATTGCCTTAGAGAACTGTTTCTAAACTCAGTCTCCTGCAGGTTGTTGAGAGAAGATCTGGGCTTGGCATATAATGCATCCTTAGATCCAGCCCTGATAGCACATCTGCAAAATGAACAACACCAAAAACATTAAATCCAGGGATTTGAACTTTGCTTGCAACATAAATAAAACATGCTACCAAGACAAATATTTGACTCAAAGGATCTCCAAGTTCTGGAAATAGGCTCCTCATCCATATGAAGCAGAGTCCATCCTTAACCCTATTCAAACATGACATTGACCAGTGGATGGGAAATCACAAATTCATCCCCATGTCTCTTACAGATAGAGTCAGACAGTAAATATTTCCTAACTAACACTAGATGCGTAATCATAAATTTATCCCTGGGCTGGATTCCATGTCTCTTATAGACCAAGACCAACAGTAAACACTCCCAAACTAACGTATCCCCACATACATTTTTAGCAAACACCTACCTAACATGCCCCTCCTAGCAAACATGCCCCCCCCCAATTAAGACATACATGTTACCACTGACTGAAAATGGGTTGGGTTGTATGGCTAGGCTTATATAGCCCCTGGTGTTCATTCGCCTAGTAAATACCAATGAACCTATAAGATAGATAAATGGCTCAAGAACAGAATGCATGTTGTCCATATATATGATGCCTCTTCAAACAGAAAAAAAAAGGTGACCAGTGGTGGTCTCCAGGGATATGTGCTTGGTCCCCTCATGCTTTGAATATATTTCTCCAACCTAAAAACTGTTAAAAATGATTGCTTGTTGACCAGATTTGCAGATGACTGCAAACTGTGCATTATTGTAAAGTCTGTCAAAGATCCATTGAACTTTCAGAATGAACTAGCATGAGTTAGCACCTATATAAAAACAAAAAACATAAGCACCAACGGGTTTGAAATGTAACAACTTCAAGAAGTTTTTATGTTTCTTTATTGATAAAGTGTGTTAAAATGAGAGAGAGGAGATTTTGAGACACTAATGGATGTGAAGGAGACAACATGGCAAATTAGACTTAATACCATGGAACACTCTGGTATAAATGATTCTTGTTCTAGTTTAAATTTTTTAAGACCAAGGACAATGCAGGTCTAACATCCAAGGTCTTGTAATTAAATTTGTTGAGAAGACTTATTAAAGGGTATTAGATTATATACAACATATACCCCAGGATTCACTAATCTTCCTTGCAGGAATAAGTTATTCCTGCATGGAAATGACCGTTTAAGTGCAGCACGGCAGCACACCATGTATATTTACAAAGGTGCGCTGCCTGTGCTCCTAAACTAACATGGAGCCATGGACGAATGCAGAGGGTGTGTTTGAGAGCAGGGCTCTTACAATATATATGCCCCTGCACTCATGAATTGCCGTTCAGCAATTAAAATGAGCGAGAATGCTCATAGCACCCCAAACATGTCAGGATAGCTGTAAAATGTACAGATTCACAAAGAAATCCACAGCAGTATGTTAAATCTGTCCCTCCATTTGCCCCCCCCCCCCATCATTTCAGTTCGTCCAGAGTTTGCACTCCAAGAGGTTGAGAGGTATGCCTCCCATGAAGCAGAAAGCTAACAAAATAACAGGTGTAGCAGTAGCAGGGATATTTGTGAAGGGTATAGATAAAAGAACACTACAAGATTTTTTTTTATAAAAGCGATAAAGTTTAACAGTAGCTGCGCAGGTGTGCCCGTTGCTAAGCTACGCATAGTCAAGCTTAAACAGCACAAGACATTAAATAGCAAGATTCATTCTATAGAGCCAGTATAGCTATAGTGTAGTGGCTAAAGCCTACGCTTTGCGAGCAGTTATTCCCGGTTTGATTCTTAATTAAGCAAATTTCCATTTCACATGTGAAAGCTATTTATAAGCAATTATTTTGTGTATAACCTACTAAATAACATGTATTTGTGAACTGGAGTACTGCATTAAGTCCAGATGTGAGGGGTCATTGTAATAAAGTGGTGAAATCCCCCGATAAACAAAAGTGCCACATACAGTATACTTACACATGAATCAGGGATACTAAACAAATTTATGATATGTAATGAATGATAAATCAATGCCATACAGCAAATAGTGTATAAAATTGAAAATAAGCAATGCTAAGCATTGCACACCTCTTTCCTATCACCCCTTTTTCTTGTCTTTTAAAAAAATGAGAGCATGGGTAAGCGGGAGTAAGCACTTTTAAGCAGTACTAACCGTGTCTTAGGCTGTTTGCATGTTGGTACGCTATGCCTACACAGAATAAGCATTGTTGAGGCTAACTCTCTGTAAGCATATTTACCTGGTAGTTTGCATCGATTACCATCACGCAAACCCACACAAACCCGCTTACAACTGCTTAAAAGTGCCTTAGTCACTCTGTATCCAACAGCCCATGTTCTGCCCAGCAACAAAATAACCATCCTTTGCAAGTCTCAAACCCAGGATCCTGCACACGATAGCCACAGTGATTTTCCACTAAGCCATATCTACTGTGCATAAAATTGAGGTATACTCAAACGGATCCTCACTATAGCAAAATCACATTTTACATGTGAAAGGAATTTATAAACAATTTTTTGTTATATAACCTACTAAATAACATATATTTGTGAACTGGAGTACTGCCTTAAGTCCAGATCTGAGGTGTCATTGTAATAAAGTGGTGATATCCCCCAATAAACACAAGTACCCATACAGTGTACGTACACATGGATCACAGATTACTAAACAAATTTATAACATGTAATGAATGATAAATTAATGTCAAGTAGCAAATAGTGTGCAAAATTAAAAATAAGCAACATTAAGCATTGCACATCTCGGCTTACCAGGTGTAAGCAATGCGTGGCCCAGCTAAATAGATTTGCCCATTGGTATGCCCCTTTAAGCAACGCCAACCTTAGGTAAACAGGTTTGCCCATAGCTTAGCATTTTCAAAACCATCCAATCATGGCAAAGTGTATGAAATCAGCCCTATTTAAACCCCACAGGCGGGAATACATCTCATAACTGGTTGCAGCTTCCTCCTGTAGGCACAATGGCCAGTGTTGTAGAAAGATTGCACTTCCGAGCACAGCGCTGGGGCATCCAGGAGTCTAAGGTCATGGCAAGACTCCTGGTAAAAGTCCATTTTTATTTTTATTTATTTATTTATGCATTTATTTATTTATTTACATTTGTTGACCGGGAGTGTCCGACTGGACGTAGGTCCATTTTCAGCAGAGCCTGGGGAGAAAAGCTCCACGGTTAAAATAAACAGACAGTAGTTACATTGGATTACATAGCGATTAACAATTTAACATAGCAATTAATTACAAACATATTACAGATGACGAACATAGTACATCAGTAGACAACTAGAATCTTTATCTGTGAAGTACATAACAGACATTAACAAATGTTACAATAAGAGGTTCCTGCTGTATAATAAGTACTAGGCTTATGAGCATCTGAGTTTACTATAATCAAGGTAGTTAGTGGGGTGGAAAGAAAGGTAGTGGTTGGATGGGGTGAGTGATATTAGAGTGGGAGTTGCAAGGGCATAGCCAGCATGTTTTTAGGTGCGCTTTTAGTAAAGTTTTGAAGTGGGTGCATGATGGTATGGAGGTAATTGTGGGTGGGAGGGAGTTCCATAATTTGGCTATGGTGCAAGAGAATAGTGCTTCACCAGCAGAGTTATTGGCTTTAGTGATCTGCAAGTGATTTTTGTTGCTGGATCTTAGTGGTCTGGTGGTATGATAGGGTTGGAGTAGATTCTGGAGGGACGGGACATTTAGTGAATGGTTAACTAGTTTGTGGGCGAGTGATAGTTGACACCATTGAAGGAAGTGAGGGAGTTCAAGCCAGCCCAGTTCAGCAAGTGAGAGACAGTGGTGACTACGGTAGGATGCCCCTGTGGCGAATTTGGCAATTTTGTTGTAGCAGGTCTCTAGCTTGTTTAGATCACATTGCCTTAGGTTGGTATATATTGGAGAGGCATAAAGTAAGGTGGAGATAAGGTGGGAATTTGCTATTGAAATCTTTGCTGCTTTGGTGAGAAGTTGCTTATTTCTGTATAACACTCCTAGTTTTTTGTGGACTTTTTTATGGTCATGGATATGTGAATGTCAAATTTTAGTTTATTGTCTATTTCCACTCCGAGCAATTTGGTGTGTTCAGTTGGGTATATAGTGGTGTTGTCTTTTGCTGTGATGTTAAAGTGAGAGTTGTTTTGAGTATGTTTGGTGGGTTGGAAGATGAGTAGTTTAGTTTTGTTTGGGTTGAGTACTAATTGGGCATCGGATAACCAAGTTTCAACAGAGGAAAAGGCTTCCTGTGTGACTTTTTGCAGTTTGGGTAGGGACTAGGCTGAGCAGATGATGGTTGAGTCATCTGCATACTGTATGAGTGTGCCATGTTTGGTGGCAGAGGCTAGATTATTGTCGAAAACAGAGAAGAGTAGGGGTCCAAGGATGGATCCTTGGGGAACCCCTATGGAGACAGGTAGTTGGGGAGATATGTCATTCCGCCATACAACAGATTGTTGGTGGTCAGACAGGTAACTCTGAAACCAGTTGGTGACTGATTGAGAGAAGGATAGGTTATTGAGGACAGAGATGATTTGTTTGTGTGGGACCATGTCAAATGCTTTAGATAGGTCTAGGAAAGTAGCAGAGGAGAGATAGCCATTGTTTTTATGCTGAAGGATAGTGTTAGTAAAGGAGAGTAAGGCAGTGGTGGTGCTATGATTTTGTCGGAAACCATGCTGAGTATTGGAAAGGATGTTGTTAGTAAGGATGTAGTCTGAGACCTGAGAAGGTATGCATCTCTCTAGTATTTTGGAGAGTGGAGAGAGAATAGCTATGGGGCAGTAATTGGTTAGTTCTGTGGAGGGGCCGCCTTTGTGGAGGGGAATTATATGTAATACTTTCCACAGTGTGGGAACGTAACTTTCTGACAGAGATCAGTTAATCAAGATGGATACTGGGTAGGCCAGGGCATCAGCTGCGATTTGACCATGAAGAGAGACTGCTGCAGGGCCAGTATCAAGGTCCCCAATATAAAGTGGAAGCCTGGAACTGTCTCACCCATGACCTCACCAGTGCCACTGGCATCCCTCAAACTGGTGAGCAGGTCAGGCATCACTATTTCGACCTGAAACAGAGGAAGAGGGAGCTCTTGGATCAGTGGATCCCAGAAGCTAGGCCGAGGGGTAATGTCCCAGCAGTGTGCAAGTACTCATTCTACTAATTGTTTAATAATTGCCTAGCTCGTGTATATTATGGATAGGTATGGCTAAATATTCCTCTATGTCTCTGACAGCTGCAGCGGAGTGGGCTGTGAATCAGGAAGCCCATACACATAGGCTGCAAAGGCTGCATTGCGAGGCAGGTTAGTAATAATCTTGCATGTACTGTCATAAGAAATAAATCTAAAAGTAGTAGAAAGTTAATTGCCAGTATAAAACTTGTATTGTGTATGGAATGTACTGAATAAACCAGACAATATGGCAGGAAGAGTCTCATATATATATATATATATATATATATATATATATATATGTATGTAAATAAAAGGATAACAGCCTGGCAATAAAGGTCTAACTCCTGGACTGCTTGTGTTTACTCTGGTATTATATGGTAATGTAGTGTTGCATTCTCTTAATAGTACTGTTGTATTAAGCACTGTTACCCACACTGTGCTACATAAATAAAATGTGTAGGAATTTCTGTATATGACTGTTGTAATAACAAGGTCATATTGTGCAACTGAGAGAGACTTAAACAGAAAACAGTGAAAAGATACACCGCAAAGTCCAAATAGCACACTCTACTGTGATGTAAACTGTTGTATTTTTAGTACACACAGCCATGGTTCGAATCCTGGGAGTGGTAGTAAGCTGTATGCATAATCATACTCCTCAATTGTACAGATTTTTTCAGAAAGTTCAGATAATTGGCTTAAATTTTCTGCCTGTCACCCTGTCCCCCTGGCAAATCAGTGGGATGATCCCAGAAGTTTAGGCAGCAAATGACATACAACTGATTGCCAGACATAACGGTCAGAAAAATGTCTATAAGAACAAACCTGTCACTATAGCAACTCACCAAAATGTTATGAGAGTAATATGCAAATTAAGTCCCATCTCTATCCCCATGTTGTAAAGCTATGACCAGAGTGTGTGCAGTAACAGAGTGAGACGTATGTGCATAATAATAATGTGGAATCTGATAATATGTGTAGCAACATTCAGGTAGTGCTAACAAACATTCCTTCCACAGGTCTGTCAGATACGAAAACTGTGCTTGGAAATAAAGATTGAAATCCAGGACTGGTACTGGTTATTCTGGTATTGCATGGCATTGTTAGTGTTGCAGTTTCTCCGAATAATAATGTATTAGTCATTACTGTCACCCACACTGTGCTACGTAATAAAAATGTCTAGGAATCCCTGTATAAGACTGTTGTAATTACAAGGTCAGATTGTAAAACCAAGGGAGACTTATAGACAGAAAACAGTAAAGAGATACACAGCCATATATAAATAGCACACTCAGCTGTGACGTACACTGTTTTATTTTTAGCAGACACCGCCATTGTTCAAATCCTGGGAGTGGTAGTAAGCTGTATGCATAATCATACCCCTCAACTGTACAGATTTGTTCAGAATGTCCAGATAAATGGCCCATGTGCACTGCCTGTTACCCTGTCCCCCTAGCAAATCAGTGTGATGATCTCTGAAATTTAGGCAGCTTTTAATGACATATAACTGATTGCCATACCTGTAAATATTCAGAAAATGTATATGAAAACAAGCCTGTCATTGTAGCAACTCACCAAATGTTTATGAGGGCAATTGTCAAAATATGTCCCAGTTCCACCTGTATGTTCTCAAACCTTAACCAGAGTGTGTCCAATAAGAGATTGAGAGGTATGTGCATAACATCAACCTGGAATCTGAGAATATGCGTAGAAACAGTCAGGTAGCGTTACCAAACAATACCTCCACAGGTATACCAGGTAAGAGGTGTATACTGTAGGTAAAAAACAGTTCATGTATATACTTGTCTGCAAACATACCACTGTCCAAACTAAGGCCATAAGGTAGTGTAATAATACCTGTAAGGTACAGATTACAGCAGTGACTAAGAAAGTTGTGAGAACTACAGGGATATACAAGTTGTTAATTGACATCTCTCTCCCCCCACCATATCTGTAGCAATAATCTAAATACACAATTCAATGGGAATGTGTACAATTAAATATACTGTTGGGACATATGTCCTATTGTTTGATAAATATTGAAATGGTGTTTCTATGCATGTGCCATGTTGCAATACTCCCATATTGGTGGAATGTTGCCATCAATGTAACCTGCATGCTGTTGTAATGGCCACTGTGGTTCCATAAATGCATGTGTTCTGTTTTCTATGCAACTGTTCCATATCTGGTGTTTTGGGTTAATGGGAATATTTATGCATGCTGTTATAGCTAATCCTGGAATGTGTTGACTATTTCTAACCCACATATGTTTTAAAATTGCAACACCATAGCACGAATGGGAAGGCCGGTCCCAGCGGACCCACCTCTTCCACCTCATCTGGCCATGGCACCAGGCACCAGCATATCTGGGGCCCACCCTGGGACCTTCTAGTCTGCTGGTCTCGCACCACCTTCGGGTGGTACCACCTCAGGGGGATGGGGCTCACCCCCCTGGGAGAAGGCACAGACAGGAAACTGTCACCCATCGTCAGGTCCAGGGTCTGATGTGTAGCGAGTTCCACAGGGAGTTTGGAGATCTGCTACACCAGCTTGATGGCCACGTGGTGCATTTAGAGGGACAGCCTGCCCCTCCTACCCAGCCCCCAGCACAGCCACCTTCAGGGCCATGAAGGTGCAGTGGTGACTGCCCATGGGTGGGGACATCAGTCCCACTGTTTCCATATGGGGGTTCATGGACTTCCGAATTTCAAACACCCCTCCCCGTCCAATGTGTTTACCCTCCACATGTGTCATATACTGCCCTTGTATGCTGTCTTGTCTGTCTTGCCTGTCATCCTACCCAACCTACCTCCCCAAATATGCCTACTATCCTTCCCCAACATCCCACTCTCACCTTACAAAAAAGAATAAAAGGGCGATCTGTTCCCAGAAACAAATCTCGTCCAATACATAGCTGTCCATTTCGCATACATGTTCACTGGACACATGTAATCTGGTGTGGTTGGCTTCACAACATATTATTGTTGTCCTCACACCTATGTCAGGGGTTTGAGTGTCAAAATCTACCTAAACATTCAGTGTATATGCACAGCTGTTGCTGTAGAAGAAATGGGCAACTATGGACCTTCCCTACACCCGTCCTGCACATCCCTAGGTATTTTCCCTATTGTCTTTCACTCTCTGTGCCCCTTTTTCGCCACTTTCCTATCACCCCTTTTTCTTTTCTTTTAATGAAATTAGTGCGGGGGTGAGTGGGAGTAAGCACTTTTAAGCAGTAGTAAGCGGGTTTAAGCCTGTTTGCATGGGGGTAAACAATGTGCACACAGAAAAAGCAATTTGAAGCTAACTCTCTGTAAGCATATTTAACCGGAAGATAGCATTGCTTACTTTCATGCAAACCCATGCAAACCCACTTGCAACTCCTTAAAAGTGCCTTAGTCACTCTGTATCTAACATCAGCCCTTGCAAGTCTCGAACCCAGGACCCTAGCCACAGTGAATTACCACTACACCATATAGGCTGTACCTAACCTTGAGTTATTGTCAAACATATCATGCAGCACAGTCATTCAGCATTAGGGAAAATGTTTTTATATATGTAGATGTATTTATATATATATATATATATATATATATATATATATATATATATATATATATATATATATATGCTCCTGCACTAATCCTGACTAACTTTCTTCCTTCTCACTAATAGTTACTCTACATCTTTATAGTCTTATCCTTAAAGAATCAGTAAACCATGGTATTGCAAATCAAATTTATGTATATAGTATCCTCTCTTGTACATTACCCTTTGCTGTTTACTGTTCATGTTATGCTCATTATGAGTATTGTAATTTGTATTTTTAATAAAATTTTTATTTAACAATAGCTGTTTTTTTAAGTTTGGACTGCTACTACTTTCTATATTGTATTTTGTATGTGTCTTGGAGCTTTTCTCCCCGGGCCTCTACTGACTGAAAATGGACATGTATCCAGTTACACTAGCCCACTCAACAAATGTAAAATAAAATAAAATAAATAAATAATATACATATATATATATATATATATATATATATATATATATATATATATATATATATGTATATATATATATACACACACAGACATATATATATATATATATATATATATATATATATATATATATATATATATATACATATATATGTCTGTATATGTAGACAGACATATGTGTATGTATATATATATATATATATATATATATATATATATATATATATATATATACAAACTCGAATAAGAAACAACTGTAAACACCCAAAACATAATGTGGCAACCTTCTGGCAGGTACAATCCTTTATTTAATTCAATGAAGCGCTTTTCGTTCAATGCAGTTCTTTGAACTTCTTCAGATCAGAGCTGAAGAAGTTCAAAGAACTGCATTGAACGAAAAGTGCTTCATCGAATTAAATAAAGGATTGTACCTGCCAGAAGTACAAATCCCAATGGACGCAATACAAGGTTCCTCTTACTATGCTAAATATATCTCCAACAGCAAATACACAAATAAAATTGTTTAATAAAAACGTTAGTGCTATCGCAGTTTCCCGCTTCATCAGACGTTACACTTTTACAACACTTCAATACCTCTTATATAACAACATTTGAAAAACTTATCAAAAAACGTCACATCCTAACATACACCCCTTTAACATCATTTCCTCTAAAAAACTGCAGTATTTTAAAACACATTGCTAAAAACAGTACATCGCATAGAAAGAATTACACTTTCAATCCATATGCAGTAGAAAAAATTAGACAAATCATACCTTAACAATGCTATGTCTGGAATGGATTATGTCCATCTAACGTGAACTATAGTAAATAATCCGACGTAGCAGCAAATTGTCAATCCAACGTCACTTCCTACAGACAAATACAGACGGCAATACGCTAAACATAATTGACACAAAGTCAGAGAACTACCTGATACATCAACTATATCTAATTACATTATATGGGATGCCTAATAACTATGATCCTAAATAAAAGTGCACGTTTCATATTCAATATCCTATCTAGCACGTGTAATACTGTCAATACTAATAAATCACATGATCTACATCTACTCTTAATGTAGTGCTATAATCTAGAAAGCAATTATAACAGTCTATCGCACTATGAAGCGAAAACATCACAGACTAGCAGACTTCTCTGCAGTTCGAATCACACTAAAACACCAATGTACCTACTGCACTGGAGCTACATCCTGAACCTCTCACTGCAAAAGATATTAGTACCTATAGATATGCAGAGGAAGACTAGATGTAGAGGGTGCACAGTATATACAACAGCCATAAGTCCTGTATTTCCCACCTGTTAAAATGTCCAGTGTGTCACTCATTCCCAAAAATGATAATATTTGCATGAAACATATACCCACACATAATGCAAAGGACATGACACCACACACAAGTATGCATACACAGAGACATTTATTTGTGTACTATTGAATTGTTTATGCCATTTGTTACAGCAATTAGGTGTTTGAAATACATAATCACTGAATAATGCATGTCTCACACAAAACAGTTGATCCAAGTAATGTGAAAAATATAACATACTATGCTATCCAGGCTAAGGCCATCAAGTAGTACAACAGTAAAAAAGCACTTGCCGTGAAGATAAGAAATAATCAGCACTTAATTACAGATGTAGTTCAGCAGCCTCCAATTGCACTCTGTACTCAACCCCTTGGGGCAAATGTAGTAGTTGTGAAAATGTCAATGTATCTGTTACATAACAATGCTTAACATAAAATGTCACTATCACACTGACAAATAGAACTGTGTGTACCACTGTAAGTTGTAGGCCACCACTGTTCCCATGGAGAAACGTATGGAAATGTATAGCCATATACCTCAATGTGTCTTAACACAGATATCCCTCACATGTTGTAACAGCCTAAGTTAAAAGCATTGAATACCCCTCCCCCATAAAAAGTTGTACAAGGGCAAATAACACTGTGTACCACACACTGACCTCCGGAATGTACAAGGTCAGACATGTTTTGTCCAGCTGTTGCCCTCATATATATGGATCCTACCCCACAATTTGTGAGGGAGCCCACAACATGACTGGAATGATAGCAGGAATGTCAACACTAAATAATGATAGGCCATTACCTAACAACCTCTTACTGCATGACATCTGGACAAAGCTTGGCATATATGTGGAGGACAGAGGCTGGAACACAGGGCCATATTTCCAGTATTGCTGTTACACACTGTGGAAGTTGCTGGTGTTGCAGTATTGGTTGTGACATACCTGTACTCAGGAATATGAAGTCACAAACACAACAGAATGTTGTCATGTACTGATAGCAATCAACGGAGTTATGTCACTGATCTGTCAGACACATGACCTGTGTGGTGAGCAGACAAAATATAACTGCCAACCCTCTGGCCATCATGTGAATAGGCTCACAGTTGAGAGCTATGCAGACAAACTGCATTCCATGCAAAACTAGCATGTACACACAAACCCTGTAAAACCAGCAGTATGCAATGCAGGCAACAGCAATACTTACACTCTGTCTGTAGTTCTTGAACCTTATACAAACTTGTATGTGTTCTGTGTCCCCAATTCATGTTGTGGAAGGTATTGCCACCTGCTGTCTGTAACAATGTGGACTACACACATGAACAATGTCTTCCATATAGGAAAGGTAAAGGGACAACCCCCACAATTTTGCAGTCAGTTATAGTAGTGGGTTGCTATGAGATTGGCTATTGGAAGTACTACACAGCTGGCTGCATGCAAGTAGCAAGTGGGTAACACCAAGGCCAAGGACTGTATATATATATATATATATATATATATATATATATATATATATATATATATATATAGCAAGGACTGATAATGTATGCGCTGGCCAGAACAAGGGTTGTTAAATGCATAGTGGCTGTTAGATACATAGTGATTAAAGCACCCGTAAGCAGATGTTAGTGGGTGCAAAATGGACGGTCATGTATGGTGTGACATTTGTGCTGGTAACACGTTACCCTGTGTGTGTTAAGGTGAGAGTGGAATGTTAGGGAAGGATAGTAGGTATATATGGGGAGGTAGGGTAATTTGGAAGACAGACATGATGGACAAAACAGCATACAGGGTTGGTGTATGACACATGTGGTGGGTAAACACCCTGGATAGGGAGGGGTGTTTGGAAATAGGAAGCCCTATACAGGCCAAATGGAAATAGTGGTGCTGAGCTCCCCACACATAGACAGTCACCACTGCATCTTCACGGCCCTGAAGGTGGTTGTGCTGGGGGCTGAGCAGTAGGGGCAGGCTGAACCTCTGCATGTGATATGAGGACATCAGGGTTGTGTTGCTGATCACACAATTCTCTGCAGAGCTTTTTATACATTAGACCCTGGACTTGATGTCAGGTTACAGGATCCTGTCTGTGTGCACTCACAGGGGGGGCACAGGCCCCATCTACTGAGGTGGGTCCACCTGAAGGTAGTACAGGACCAGCAGATGAAGAGGTCCCATGTCGGATCCCAGATGTGATGCAGCCTACAGCCATGGTCAGATGAGGTGGAAGAGGTGGGTCTGCTGGGAACAGCCTTCCCAAATGTGATATTGAGTTGCAGTGTTACAACATATGTTGTCAGTAATAGTCAGCATAATGCAGGATTAGCTATAATAGCATGCATACATAGTCCCAGTAACCAAAAACACCAGATTTAGAACAGTTGCATAGCAAACAGAAGAGATGCATATATATTGAACAACAGTGGCCATTACAATGGCATGCATGTGACATTGTTAGCAACAGGCCACCAATGATACTGTTTAAACATGGAACATGAATAACAACAAAGTTCAGTATGTGCTGCATAGTAGGATATATGTCCCAACAGAAGGTTTTTTGTAAACATACTGAGTGATGTGTGTGTTCAGATTAGGTATGCATATATGATGGGGGGGGTAAGGGAGATGTTAAGTATCAAGTACAATAACCTTGCAGTATTATGTCCTCAGACCTTGTCAACTGTTTATGTCTTTCAGGTACTATGTCCCGGGAAAGGTTGCCTGCATATACTGCAGATGAAACAGAGATCATTGTGCAGTACCTCATCCAGCATCATGGAAGCCTGTTTCATGGACATCACATGATATGCAGGAGAGGACTGCCCTGTGGAATAAGATTGTCCGCAGGGTAAATGATGTCAGCCTGCACAACCGAAGTTATGAGTAGGTACGACATTGCTGCTGTACTGACCTCATCCGCCACACCCGTCAATGTGCTGCTGCTGTCAGAAGGGACCAGCAAGTCACAGGTGGGGGTCAAACCATCTAGCCCCCACTGACTCATGCAGAAGAGCTTATCGCCAGCCTTGGGGCACCCACACGCCAGCAAATTCCAGCAGCCGAAGAAAGTATAGTGGAGGTGGGTGCCACCCACACAATGGAGCAAGAGCATCCAGGAAAGGCCCCAGGGCACATTAGTAGACCAGTGCTGCTTATCTATCCTCATCTGTAAAATATATATGTGCATATGTCAGATAATATAGTCTGTTACTGCAGTGTATTAATGAGTAGATGTGTATAATCTATAGTATTGTGGGTTTATATAGATGATGTTCTGAAATGTTGCTCCCACCCTGTAGCAATGGCACAGGTGTGGCTACTGACATTAAATTTCTCACACAACTATGTAGGTCCCTCTGGTATCCAACTAGGGCAGCAGCTTGTGGCTGGTGAGTATGGATTTGTTTCTATTTCACATTTTACAATACACTGGCCATGTTATGGGCATGCAATGTGCCATGCACACATGTAACACACCTACCCATAATGCATGCTGTATATGTTCACTTATTGTTGCTGTTAACTGCACTGCATCACAGTGGTCACCTTGGTGCCATATCTGAAGGGTATGTATGGGCTTGCAGTATACCGCACAACCTGTCAGTGCAAGATGCGTGGACAGAGATGAACATAATGGTGGGAGGAATGACCTACAGTACAGACATGTGTAACACAGTACCCTTCTACAGTGTGCAAAACACTGTATACACCACTATCATCATGGCAACTATTCCAGATCTACACACTGACAAATCACAATACCACATTACACACTGTTTACAACCTGTAATGTGATCCTAAAATGAGCAATGCATGTGTAATATGGAACCCTATATTAGAACAACAATTATGGGGAATACATACCTTAACAAACACTGGACGCATATTTGCACACACTCCAAATAACGTATTGTGGAAGCAACGTGTGAGGTACTGACAGCATTCACTCTTCTGGAATACACACCTTCCATCACGTACAGGGCCTAAATGTCACACCAAGTAATGTTCTGCTGTCCAAGACATCTGTCCATGACATCTGCTTACTCACCTGCAACAGAGTCAGACCTGGCTTGCACACCTGTTACAAACAATGGAATACATCCCATATCTGAAAGGTAGCACTCAGGAGTAGGAAAAGTAGCCTTACATCAACATTGCATATACCATGGCAAACAGTGCAGACAGTCATGTTGTGTGTATGACGTATGGGACAACATTCATGTCAGAAATAAACAGATGCCCATCCAAGACAGATGACAGCACATGTTGCAAACCGGCCATGGAGGCTGCCGAGACACATGCAGCAACACCGGGGACCTGCAGGAATGTCTAGCAGGTACTGCCTGCATAGTCCCTGTGTCGACAATTACCTGGACTCTGCATAATCGTGGCCTATGGGTTAGGGTACTCAGATTGAAGAGTTGTTCCACAGGGGACATCATTCAGGGCTCTCTCCAGGTACCATATGCATAACATCAAATCTTCCACAGGCATGTATTGCAATGTGTTATGGTGTTCCGAGACCAAGGCTGAAACCTACAAACATTATTAATAAAGATACATGAGCTGCACAAGCATCACCTCAGTCCACCTCATGCCCACCATCCCCATCTGTACCTTCCTGGTGCCAGTGCTCACCTGTAGGCTTGCTCTTAATTAGCAGAAACTATGGTGGTAGACATGTTGTTCTGCATGTGGGACACCACCAAGTCACACTCATGTGTGGCCTATAGTTGTCATGCACCTGCAAACTGGCTGAGGATAGGGCGGTGTGTCATCCTGAAACACAACAGTGAACAAAGCATATGTCCAAAGGTCATATAGAATGGCTGTATCTGAGCACAGTCATGGTCATGCATTGTGCAAGACATAACCATGACTCAACAACAATAGTTTAGGGACTGTGTGACGTCCAAGGGCTGTGCACATGAGCCATGCTTGCAATCTGGCAAAGTTGGGGGACATTTGTAGGGAAGCTGACCACATAATGTCAAGTGAGGATGGGCCATGCTAGTATACACCTTCCATGAAAAGTTACTGCTGCTGTTCATGTACAGGTGCTGCAACAAAACATTGTGCTAAGGGTGTGCACACTTATGCAACCCACATATTGTCTGCATCACTATCAACATTTGTACAGCTAACACATTTGTTTGATACTGTATGTGATTACACAGGTCATATGTCACATATCAGGTATGTGTAATGGTAACATATGCAGTATTGTGGCCCCATGGCATATCAGGGAAGATGGTGGCATGTCAATAAGGGTGTGAACACTCCTCATAGCCACAGTAAGCTTGGAAGTTTGTCAGTATAATTGGATGTCATTGCTGAGACATGCACTGCTGATGAGATCTGCAAATCAAACATCAGGCACTCACTATTGCCATCTATCATAATATCAGCCCAGGTATGTATCTGCCAAACACATATGGGCTGTAGCAACAGAGCAAACATAACCACCACACATATACACAGTCAGCAATGGTGTGTACACATGTGAGTTATGGTGCACAGTACATAGCAGGGTGCTGAACAGGTGCACAGCAATACTGTGTTCATGGGTGTAGTGTGTTCCAGGGGAAGGCCATCACCTACTAACACAATTCACGCATCACAGAGATGTATAATGTTGGTAACAGGGATTGAGATAGCTGCACTGCATACTGTTGATTGCTATATGTCATGCATGCTGACATGTGGGTAATCAGAAGTGTCTGCAATATCTATATGCCACCTCACCTGTAAGAGTGTGTGTGTGTGTGTGTGTGTGTGTGTGTGTGTGTGTGTGTGTGTGTGTGTGTGTGTGTGTGTGTGTGTGTGTGTGTGTGTGTGTGTGGTGGGTGTGTTTGTGTGGGTATGGGGTGCATGTGTGGAGGTGTGGTTGTGTGGGGTGTGTCGGTGTGTGGGTGTGGGTGTAGAGGTAAGCAATGACATACAGGTCTGAAATTAAGGTTTCTGTCTTCCCCTCACAGATAGAGAGGTGGGTCAGGGTCCCTCTTGCAGTGAATCTGAAGTTAGTGTCCACAGAGACTCTGACAATGATGATAGGTGTGGTGAGGCACAGGCAGGGTTGTCAGTGGCTGAATCTGTGCCATTGGTTGACATTCCATTGTTATCTTCCCCATCCCCACACACAGTCATATTGCCTATACATACCCCATCACCAGTGGCCATAGATCAGGGGCAGTTGGCAGGTGGTGGCATGGAACAGGGTAATGAGGGGACTATTGCAAGTGCGTCTGTACACAGCAGCCATAGCCAGATGTCCAGCAGGTCACCACACAGGCAGATGTACAGGGGTGCTCTTAGGAGGGCTGTAAGACCTAATGCCCCTGGCAACAGTGCCACAGCTGGTGTCACCAGATGCATGTTTCGGGCCATCATGGAGGTGCAGGCACATATGGAATGGTATATCAGACAGGGTTTGAAGCTACAGAGGGTTACTCATTCAGCTTTTATTGACACCATCCATGATCTTGCAGGTGCCCACCATTATTTTGCAGAGGTCATGGATAGACGGTTCGCTGAGCTGGTGGGACTGGTTGACCACACACTGTCCATGTTAGAGTGTATGGTGGGAATACTGCGACAGCCATCTGGACGTAGGTCAGCATCATCCCATAGTGGCAGTACCAGCACCAGCACTGTAGGGGGAGGCACTGTCCACACCACACAACAGCAGGCCATATGCACGTGGCCCTGGCCAGTCCCAACAGTGACCTGGAGGCAGCAGACAGGTGTCATCCTCAGGGGAGAGTAACATATTTGGCCTTGTACCTGGTAGTGCCTGTGGAACCTCTGGCAGGCACTGTTCTCGTGTCCATGCAATTAGACAGTGAACTGCACACCCTGCCATGTACAGTCTGCAGCTGACCAACAAACCCATGTATAGGGCAGGCAAATGGCCAAGCTGTGTGCATACACACACACACACACACACACACACACACACACACACACACACACACACACACACACACACACACACCACATCCCCAAGACAGCTAGGGCACCTCCATACCTACGCACACCACATCTTCACAGCCCAATTAATAGTAAAGTCTCCTAACACACACATGATGTCAACCAAATGGCTCAGCCTAGGTCTTTGGCAAACTCAAACCACACTCTGTGCATATGATGATACCTATGCCACATCCCTGTCAACAATAACATTGATGCAGAGACAGGCTACTATGGTTCTGATGCACAGGTTGAATGTAGGAATGTGCATAAATGTAGTGCTGTGTAATATGTTTTTAGCAGACAAGTTTAATGCTTACATGTCAGGATGTGTAGCTGTGTAGGCATGATGCAATATAGCTGGTATTACCACTGACTGACAGTGGTTTCCATAATGTATTCCATTTCTGTTGGAGGTGTGTATTTGTCATCAGGAGTTTGGTCTGCTGTTGTGTCCTACACAGGGTTTGGCACTGTGGTGAAACATTTTGACTGTGTCATATCCTGGGTACAGCTGCACACAGGTAACAGGCCTGTGTAATAATTATTGCATGTGCCACATAGGTGATAGGTCTAAGGGCTGTATACATGTGAGTGCATAGTGGCTGATGTCAGCAGTCCATCTTCAGTGGACACTGTACAGTGTACTAGGTGGCACACACCACATGTATTCATATAACAGACACACATAGAGCCATTGGTGTTGATCCTATACACACACTACTGTACAGATGGATGTACTGTATTTGTCAGTGAACACATTTTAGCCTATTTAATTCCACCAAGACATAATAGGCAAAACATCACAGCAGTACATAATCAGTCTGATACTTTAATGTCATCAACAATGGTACTGGCAGGGTATGTGTCCCCTTCCCATATTTACGGCAATCTTGGCATTGGTAAACATAAGTGTGTTGGAGTGTGTGGCACAGCCCTACACTTTGGAGGTTGTGGGGTGGTGTACAGCTGCACATCATGTGATTGATGATTACCTAACCTGTTAACATACACTGTACAGTATTACAGCAGACTAAGCATTGAGATACACACAAATATAACCCCAATGATGGTGGCTGTGACCACAACATTAACTGCCAACTATATATACCAACTCCAGTATCAATGTACAGCTCTACAGTGGGAAAGAGGGCATGTACACATCTACCACCTGTTTTGATGTAAATAATTTCCATCACAGGAGTCCTTTGAAATGTCATCATATGCTAGTCAGTTCATGGACAGATGACCTCCTGTGACATGTATAGTCAGCGAACTGAAGTAGATCGCTTCACATACATACACATGTTCTTAGCAACACTGACAGTAGAACCCTTACCTAGGTACATATTGATAATAATGTTATTGGCGTAATTGCACACAACACACAGCTATAGGATGAGGTGTGTCCTGAGTCCCTTCTTAGGTGAGGACCATCACCAGGCCTTGTACAGCATGGTAATAGGGGATGTACTGGGTGTTACTGGACAACACATAGTATGCCATACTGTCATAGACACATTGACAAATACATTACAATCATAGACATATCTGACAGACCTGGGTTTGCCAGTGCAAACTACTGTGTCAGTGAGTCCAGTCTGTTACAGATACTTTGCACACAGCACAGACATCATTGGCCTGTATAGTGTACTCAGTTACATGTATGGTTGATGGTGACAGTGGTCCTCATACAGTGAACCTTCGAACATGTGCTGGGGGTACCATGGTGTCACAACAGTATACCCAACACCCACACTACACATTGGGTATGTTGCTCACTGGCACCCATGATAATACTCTGACGTACCCCCAATCACACATTGACCATGACTGCAATACAACCCCTTCGTCTATCTCAACAGTCCTACTACAGGGATATGAATTTATTGCACATGCCACTGGGATAGTAGGGTGATTGTTAATCATGGCTCTCTGAATGTCAGTGATATCACTATGCCTTACAGTGTATGGGTAGTTGCACTGTATTTGGACAATGTGGCCTCAGAATGATGTATCCTACAAATAAACACACTTGCACACATACGCATACTTGCTAAGAATCAGAGGGTAAACCATGGCTATCTAGCCATTTGTACAACAGCATTGTGCTGGTACTGCAAGCTCCTGGTAGCCCATAGGGTGAAGAGTGTGACAAGCTACATGTAAGGTACAGTACAGCAGCAGCCATTTCTAGCTATGGCAATGGGGGGTGCAGTGTGTGAGGAGGTCCTAGGGGTATTATCAACAGCAGGTTTACAAACACACGAACACTGTTATTATCAGCAATGCACAGTAATACATATGTTGGTACTGGGGCCCATAGGTGCAGGTGTTCCTAGGTGAGTGCCAGGATATTGTCCATGGATAGATGAGAAGAGTGGGGATGTGGGTACAGTGTTATCATACCACCTGATATTTGTCAGCAGGTCATCTATCAACTGATGCCACATGACTGATTCCTCAGGGTAACAGTTAGATGCAACACCCAGTCATCTGGTTGTCTTTTCCAGAGGCCCAGTGAAGTAAACCAACTGACCTGTATGCAAACTGTATTATATAACATGGCCAGTGTTTGGGTTGGAGACCTGTAACCAAGCATGTTCTGGTGACTTGTTCTGGTGACTGTGCTAGTGTAGTTGGGGAATCCATGGCATGTGGTGTATGCAGGGTGCAGTTTCATACTTGTGGCATTCATAACACAGCTGGACAGACATGTCAGAGTCAGTCCAGCATAGATTGCCTGTGAACAGCCCAGATTGATACCTGACATATGCACATCTGTACGGAGGACAGACAGACATCAGCTAGCCAACCAGTTATGCATTATGAGTACTGTTTTGATGGATAGATTTCTGACACTGATAGGTATGCCAGTACTACATGACAGCAGCCCTCAATGACATGTCCTATACACATAGTAGTCTACAGTTAATATCCACATAACAGATCAGTATCCAGTAGCAAGTACTTGATAGCACACAGCTCACACACTGACAACACAGAAGTCAGTAGTCAGACTCCAGATTTGCATATAAGGGTGTATGGTTCCAGTACTACAATCTGCAATCCACTCTTACTTGGGAAAGCGCTGTTGACAGTGGTAATTTGATGCTGTGACTGCATATAGCCTGGGATACTCCCCGTGTATGAAACACATACTACAGGAAGAGATTGATGTCCTAGCCATATATACACAGGTGTCCCATACAGTATACTCACACTCCTTGCTACTGTACTGATAGCACATAGAAGCATTTATTTTATTTATTTATTTATTTTATTTTATTTTACATTTGTTAACCGGGCTAATCTGGCTGGCTACATGTCCATTTTCAGCAGAGGCCCGAGGAGAAAAGCTCCAC
Organism: Protopterus annectens; assembly: GCF_019279795.1. Classification (NCBI taxonomy): domain Eukaryota; kingdom Metazoa; phylum Chordata; order Ceratodontiformes; family Protopteridae; genus Protopterus; species Protopterus annectens. Next base: position 1,297,537,050 of record NC_056729.1, read on the forward strand.
TATCAGAATTAGACAATACATTTACAAAAACATTTCTAAATTAATACTAACAAAATGTACTAAGACAATATACAGTTTACCAGGACTCATCTGAGTAGGTAACAAACAGAGTTCAGTTAAGCGGCTAAGGAGATAAGCTCCAGCATCTAAAATACAAAGTTAAGTTAAGAGACATCAATACTCAAGTTAAAAAAATATTATCGTTAGTCAGTAGTCATGATATCAGATTAGGAAATTTGCAGAAGCAAGAAATCTGTTGGTATCAAGTGTTAAAAGAGCAGGTTTGGCAGTTTAACAGGTAATTAAGTAGTTAAAGATGAGGAAAAGGGGAAAAAATAAGGTAGACAGAAAGTGGGGCTAGAATATAATTTGATTGGAAAAAGTATTATGAGTTTGGTAAAGGGTGGGAGTGTCCGGTTGGAAAAAGGAGAGGGTGGAAACAGGATAGTGATGAAATGCCAAGGTAGCAGGATTATAGGAGGTCAGCTAAAGGTAGAAGGAGATGGAAAGAAGATGGCTAGAAGGGGAGGTAAGCAAAAAATTGAGAGATAAAAGAGTAAAGGTCCAGTAAAGGGGGCTGATGAAGTCAGTCTAAGTTAGAACGGGAGTGGAAAGAAATACACAAGTAGCAGACTGGAGAGAGTAATAAAGAGTGCTGAGCTCAGTCAGGATTGGAGCAGGGACATAGCCAGTGAATTAGTAGGTGAGTTTTTATCTGTTTTTTGAAAAGGTGACATGAGGTTAGGGAGGTCAGTTCTGTGGGAAGTTTATTCCAGTAAGAACCGATAGTGTTTGCAAATAGGGAATCACCTGATTTGTTATGAGATTTCAAAGTAGTAACTAGTAGCTTGTTGGCTGATCTAAGTGTCGTGAGATTTTTATAAGGTGTGATGAGTTTATTTAGTATGGGTATATTGGAGGGTAATGAAGAATTTTAAAAGTGATGATCAGTTGTTGTAAGAGTATTAGGTTTGGGAGTTCAAGCCAGTTTAGTTTCTTTAAGTTAAGACAGTGGTGAGTTTGGAATGGAGAGCCAGTGGCAAATCTGGCTATACTGTGGTAGGCAGTATTCAGTTTCTGAAGATTAGCTTTAGATAAGTTGATAAAGGAGGAGAGGCGTAAATTAATGTAGAGATAAGGTGAGTTTGGGCGAGGCTACTCGGAAGTAGCAGTGAGATAGGGCTTTAGCCTGTATAGGGCACCAATCTTTTTATTGACTGTCTTGATAGTTAAATCAATGTGATAGTCAAAATTTAGCTGGTTGTCTATGGTGACGCCTAGCAGTTTAGTGCAGCTGTCAGGTTTGATGACAGTGCCATTACAGGATGTTATTGAAAAAGAGATTGGGGTGGATTTACAGGTTGGGGTAAAGAGTAGTAGTTTGGTTTTTTTGGGATTTAGGAGGAGACAGATATGTTTAAACCATTTTTCTGCTGCAGTGAAGACTACTTGGGTAGCAGAGTGGAGTTCTGCTGGGGAAGAAGCAGAGCAGATGAGAGTGGAATCATCTGCATATTGTATACATGTGGATGTTGGGAGGGAATTGGGCAGATTATTAATGAAAATAGAGAAAAGTAGGGGACCTAGGATGGATCCTTGTGGGACTCCAATAGTAATTGGGAGTTGAGTGGATAAATGGCAGTCCCAAAGGACTGCTTGTTTTCTATTAGTCAAGTATGAGTTGAACCACTGTAATGCTTGTGAATCCAGAGATAGGGATTTTAAGGTATCGAGGAGAAGTTGATGGTTGACCATATCGAATGCTTTTGAGAGGTCCAAGAATAGTGCAGATGAGAACAGGTTGTTATTTCGGTTTTTATTTATAGTGTCAGAGAAGGAGAGAAGGGCAGTAGTAGTACTGTGGTACGGTCTAAAACCATGTTGAGAGTCTACAAGCAAGTTGTTATTTAAGAGATAATGTAGAAGTTGACGGTGAATGCAGCGTTCCATTATTTTGGATAGAGGAGATAGAAGGGCAATAGGTCTAAAATTGGATAGTTCGTTAGAGTTCCCTCCTTTATGGAGTGGAATAATATGGGAGATTTTCCAGCAGGATGGGATTTTGGATTCTGTTATGGTTCTGTTTATTAAGATGGAAACTGGGTAGGCTATTTCGGTTGCAGCTAGCTGAAGATATTCAGCTGGAAGTTTGTCAGCAGAAGGGGTGCAGGGTTTTAGTTTAGAAAGTAGTTTCCGTATATAGGTTGTTGAGACGGTCTCAAGCTTTAGCGTGTGGGTACTGTTTAGAGTGGTGGTAATTTGGAGGGAAGGGGGGGGGTCATGGTGCTTGCAAGTGAGTTGACTGTTTGAGAGAAGAAGTTGTTAAAAGTGTTGGCTATGATGTTAGGTTGGGTTTGTGCTAAGCTAGCTGGGGTAGGTGTTTTGGTGTTGCCTGGGTGGAGTAGTTTATTTATTCCTGACCAGAATGTTTTTGGGTTTTGGTTTTGGTTTTGTTGATATTGAAAGTTGTAGTTTTTTTTTATCCAGAATGATAAGTTTCTAAACAAAGTACTCACATGCGGAAAGAAATCCACCCTCAAGTCCAAGGAGACACAGCAGCCCACCTAGGGATAGCCTATAGGGAGGAAACGGCTGGGGGCCGGGTATATTTGTAGTATGGAAGCGGAAGTGGAGTTGGAGGGGGAGGGGACAGGTAGAGAGAAAAAGGGATAGGAAAGTACAGTACAATCTATCTGTAGAAGGGTCGTGAAGCAGGAAATTAAAAGTTGTGGATGGGAGAGAGGAGGGAAAAAAACAGTGTTAGAGTAAGAGCCAAAGGAGAGAATGGAAGAGAGGAGGGAGAAAAATATTTGAGTAGGAGCCGAACGGCAGATGTAATATGGATAGAATAGTACAGAGAAAGGAGATGATAGTTGGAATGAGGGGGGCACAGTAGATGTGAGGAAGGGAGGGCAAGTAAAAGTGTAGGCACACTAAGGAAAGGTGAGGAGATAGGCAAATAGGGAAAGTAAGTATAGTAGATGTTGGGGGAGGGACAGGCAAGTGGAATAAAATAAGACACAAAGAAAAACAGGCAGAGAGGGAGAGGGGATCAAGAGCGTGTAGAAAGTACAGACAGAAAGAGGCTGGTGTCAAGAACAAGACGACCAGTTGCAGAAAACAATCAGGCAAGAGGAAGAGAAACAGGTGTAAAGGTAAGGGTGAGTTCAACAGGTTGAGGAGACTTATTATAATAGGTGGGGGGTAAGTGAAATAGTAATGGGTAAGATAGAGGAGATGTTCTAGAGAAAAATGTCAGGTTGGATCGATAGGAAGTGCAGTAGGATATACTAATGAATATGAATGTAGGATTTGTAGTAACAAGGGCGCCACCTACTGGCCAGGAAAGGAAAGAATATCAGACAGAGCACACAGGGGGTTTACCAAGGATAAAAAGCAAGAGACAGGGTAGCGAGGGAGGATTAATAAGGACAAAGGCAAACAGAGGAGGGAAGGAGAGAGGATAAAAGGCCAATACTAGAGGGGGGGGGCTGCTGGTTTACCTGGCAGGGGTAAAAATATGTCCTGGTGAGTAAAGTTAATCAATACAATGATAGGACATACTTTCCAAAATATATCTGGGCGGACAGTCTTTGTTATAAGGATGTTCACTCCTATTCAGGATACTGGATAATAAGAGATGTCCACAGGGCCTCTTGGGTTAGGGAAGGACAGGAACCCTGGTATACAATCTGTAAAAATAGCTACAGGTAGAGAGAAAAGAGAAAACAAGCAGAGGAGAGAGAAATAGTTATTAATCAAAATGAGGGTACAACATAATTAGCATAATTTGCTTTAAATCAAGAGCAATGAGGGCAGTACAGTGATTTACCCAGGGGCAACACTATATGAAGCAGAATAGTCAGCCTGTTACAGACATAAACTTTACAGTAGTTAACTATCTTATAAAAAACATTTAAGAAAACAGTATCAGGCCTGGTGATTAGATGCATTCAAATACAAAGCATATACTTCAAGCAGTCAATCAGTTTCTACAAATCATAGGCTGGACCTAGTATTGAAAAACCCACGGATCCAAGGTCAAATATAACAAAGATCCCAAGGGGAATATAAGAATTGTAAAATAATTATACTTCAATGGGTCGGATATGCAGCACTGTTATTGGGAAGTTAAAAAATCAGCAGAGAGCAGTACATATCCATAGCATACACACTTAGTAATTAGAAACCTATAGTGTACAATAACTCATAAGTAAACGCCAGTAGAATACTTTAGCAAGTAGGATCTTATAGTGCTCTACAACTCATAAGTCAAAGGCCAGCAAAAGAAGTTACACACTCAGTAATAAGAAACATGTAGTACACACTAATTAATAACTGTACGCCAGTAAAATACCATAGCAGGTAGGAATTACTAGTGCGCTAAAACTTTAATAAATCAACGCCAGTAAGCTGCGTTATGGGAGACCACGTGGAGTCTAGCCTAGGAAGGGACACTGCCAAAAAGTCGCAGCACGGGGAGAAAAAACCAGTTGTCCTGGTATGGACGGTTATCAGGAGTGGTAGGCACACCATATGCAGATCCGAGTATGTAATATATTACTGTTAATAATCCTCAAGGTCAGGTTGCCTAGGGTAATTGGAGGGGGTCAGGGCCAAACAAAAAATAGGCAAAAGGAAAAAAGGAAAAAAAAGCCTGCTGAGGGAATCTGCTGCTAATCAAGCTATAAAAAAGGTGCTGATGGCACTTTCTGATCCACCTTAAGACCCGCTATCCGAGCGGTAAAAAGAACGCTAACAGTAGGCTATCAGACTAAGTTGCCCAAATACAGTATTGAATCAGTTGTAAGCAAGTTATAGTAAGTAGCACATAAGCTCTTTAAAGACAACGCCTTTAAGCAGTGGAGTCAAAATTTTCCGGTAGCGAGAAGGCGCCTATTGAGCGTCTTTAATAAGAGGTTACAACACAACAGTATTAAAGGATTGCAGTGAACGGTATGAAATAAAGCAACCGTTGAGGCTGTCTGACCAGTTTATAGGGATAGGGGAAAAGGCACAGGCGTCGCTAGTATCAGAAGAAACCAAGGAGGTAGAATCTCGGATTAAGCGACCGTGCAGGAAGGAGTGAAGAAGGGGTATTCAACCGCCTTCAAAGTACCTATGGTAAAATGGCGTTCCACGTGCTTCACATCGGCGTCTGTACTAGTTGCATAGAAACATACAGGTATAAACAGCTAGTTCAACATGTTATGCTGTAAGTGATTGTACAACAAGGAAAACAACGCAATTAAACCGTACAACAATGCATCTAAACAAAGTACTCACATGCGGAAAGAAATCCACCCTCAAGTCCAAGGAGGCACAGCAGCCCACCTAGGGATAGCCTATAGGGAGGAAACGGCTGGGGGACGGGTATATTTGTAGTATGGAGGCGGAAGTGGAGTTGGAGGGGGAGGGGACAGGTAGAGAGAAAAAGGGATAGGAAAGTACAGTACAATCTATCTGTAGAAGGGTCGTGAAGCAGGAAATTAAAAGTTGTGGATGGGAGAGAGGAGGGAAAAAAACAGTGTTAGAGTAAGAGCCAAAGGAGAGAATGGAAGAGAGGAGGGAGAAAAATATTTGAGTAGGAGCCGAACGGCAGATGTAATATGGATAGAATAGTACAGAGAAAGGAGATGATAGTTGGAAGGAGGGGGGCACAGTAGATGTGAGGAAGGGAGGGCAAGTAAAAGTGTAGGCACACTAAGGAAAGGTGAGGAGATAGGCAAATAGGGAAAGTAAGTATAGTAGATGTTGGGGGAGGGACAGGCAAGTGGAATAAAATAAGACACAAAGAAAAACAGGCAGAGAGGGAGAGGGGATCAAGAGCGTGTAGAAAGTACAGACAGAAAGAGGCTGGTGTCAAGAACAAGACGACCAGTTGCAGAAAACAATCAGGCAAGAGGAAGAGAAACAGGTGTAAAGGTAAGGGTGAGTTCAACAGGTTGAGGAGACTTATTATAATAGGTGGGGGGTAAGTGAAATAGTAATGGGTAAGATAGAGGAGATGTTCTAGAGAAAAATGTCAGGTTGGATCGATAGGAAGTGCAGTAGGATATACTAATGAATATGAATGTAGGATTTGTAGTAACAAGGGCGCCACCTAGTGGCCAGGAAAGGAAAGAATATCAGACAGAGCACACAGGGGTTTACCAAGGATAAAAGCAAGAGACAGGGTAGCGAGGGAGGATTAATAAGGACAAAGGCAAACAGAGGAGGGAAGGAGAGAGGATAAAAGGCCAATACTAGAGGGGGGGGGCTGCTGGTTTACCTGGCAGGGGTAAAAATATGTCCTGGTGAGTAAAGTTAATCAATACAATGATAGGACATACTTTCCAAAATATATCTGGGCGGACAGTCTTTGTTATAAGGATGTTCACTCCTATTCAGGATACTGGATAATAAGAGATGTCCACAGGGCCTCTTGGGTTAGGGAAGGACAGGAACCCTGGTATACAATCTGTAAAAATAGTTTCCAAAACATATCTGGGCGGACAGTCTTTGTTATAAGGATGTTCACTCCTATTCAGGATACTGGATAATAAGAGATGTCCACAGGGCCTCTTGGGTTAGGGAAGGACAGGAACCCTGGTATACAATCTGTAAAAATAGTTTCCAAAATATATCTGGGCGGACAGTCTTTGTTATAAGGATGTTCACTCCTATTCAGGATACTGGATGTTATGTACATTACATGAAATGCACTTATTAATAATGTCATTACCCTGCTTTTTTATCAGATGGGAATGTGATCAGTGTTTGCCAAGGCTAAGCTATACTTAACAGGTGTAACCATTGCTTAAATTTAAATGCTAAGCAGATTTGCGCACTGGTAAGCGAAGCTTACACAGTGTAAGCACCTATTCATTTAACCATACATTAGCGGCGCGTACTGTCACGCAAACCCACACAAACACACTTAAAGCTGCTCAAAATTGCCTTAACCACTCTGTATCCAACAGCCCTTGTTCTCTCTAGTAACAAAATAAACAGTCCTTGCAGGGCTGAAACTCAAGACCCTATACACTATAGCCACAGCAGTTAACAACTATGCCATTACAACTGTGATGGCGGCTTGTACTTTTTCACATATCTCTGTCAGTACACATACTGAATAGTATTGAACAACTGCTGTGACATCTACAATTGTGTAGTAATTGTAAATTATATTACTGTTTAATCAAGTATGTTGTGATATCTGACTATACATGTAACAGATAACTATGGTGTGATACATCTGGGAAGGTATATACAACAGTCAGTTCTACACATAAGAGGGATATGGATATATATATATATATATATATATATATATATATATATATATATATATATATATATGCGTACATGTACATAGACATATATATTTATATACATGTTTATATATATGTATATATTAATTTATATGTATATATATGTGCATATATATATATATATATATGTATATGTATATATATATATATATATATATATATATATATATATATATATATATATATAGTATGTACACACACACACACATATATATATATATATATATATATATATATATATATATATATATATAGGTTCATAGGTTCATAGGTAGGTACTAGGCTATTGGCCCTACGGCCTATATAAGCCTAGCCAAATGGTACCCAGGCTTTTGCCACCCAAGAAAATTATTGTCCTGTGATCCTGTCAAGTAGAGCCACAGAAGTAATCCCCAGAGTGAATTTCCTATCTCCCATCCAATCATCAAGATTTTTCTTGAAGCGTGCTAATGAGGAGCTTTGTTTGATATAGATAAGTAGTTTGCTACAGAGTATGGGAAGTCTCTGGGACAGGAATCTGTCCCTCCAGCATATTCTGTTTATTGTGGTGATAAGGTGTAGGTCCCTAGAGCATGTAGCTTGTAGGGACTGGGATTTCTTTAAGTGGAGCATGTCCAACAGTTCTGGGTTTGACATAGCTTTGTATGTTAAGCAGAGATCGGCTCTGAGTAGGCGATATGCAACAGAGTAAAGCTGGAATTTTTTGAGACGCTCTGTGTAGGGCATCTGTTTGAGGCTGGTAATCCTCTTTGTGAGATATTTCTGCGGCCTTTCCAGTTGTTGTAGATATCTTGTGAGGTACATACCAAAAGGGGTGTTGTACTCTATAATGGTTCTAATGAGTGATGAGTAGAGGGGAACCATGACCTCTTTTTTCCTGGATGAGAAACCTTTTGTGATGAGGCGTGCCACGTAGAAGGATTTCCTGACTACTTTGGCAATGTGATTATCAAAGGAGACACTACTGTCCACCTGTGTCCCAAGGTCTCTTATCACACTTTTGGTGTTAAGTAGACTACCGCCTATGTGGTAGTTCATGGGTACAGAGTTTTTACCAAAAGGGATGACAGTGCACTTGTTGGCATTGAGCTTGATGCCATGGCTTTGACACCAGACATCTGTCTCAATAAACCCCATTTGTGGGATTTCCACATCATTAGGAGTTTTGATTATGGCTCCTAGTTTGCAGTCATCTGCAAACTTTGTTAGCCAAAGACCTTCTGTGTTAGCCTGTACTTCAGAGAAGTAGATACCAAACAGGAGAGGACCCAGAACAGAACCTTGTGGTGCTCCACTTGTCACTGGTTTGAAGTTGGATTTAGAGTCTGCTGCTTTCACAGTGTGGTTTCTGTCAGTGAGCAAGTTGGCAACCTATCTTGTGACATAGGGATTTTTACCTAGTTTAGTGAGTTTATCTATAACTACAGAGTGGGGGATGGTGTTGAAAGCCTTGTTGAGATCTAGATAGGCTGTGTGAACCACCTTACCCTCATCTATGGTTTTGGTGACCACTTCAAAGAAGTCTATCAGATTTAGGAGACATGATCTGCCTTTTACAAACCCGAACTGGGTAGGGTCCAGAGTTTTGAGATTACCAATGTCATTGTTTATAAGTTCCATGACAATACATTCCATAGCCTTGCAGACCAGGCTCATCAGGCTAATAGGTCAGTAGTTTCCGAGGTCAGTGGTGGCTCCACTTTGTGGAGTAGGATAACTGTTGCTGTGCACCATTCAGTGGGCACAAAGCCTAAGGTGAGGCTATGAATGAACATGGTATTTAGGTGGGGTGCCAGTGCATTCTGTAGTTCATGTAGAACGCAGCCTGGGATGTTGTCGGGTCCCATGGATGCTGTGTTCTTGGCTTTGGAGAGTGTGTTTTTTACCTGTGCAGCCGTGATATTATATATATATATATATATATATATATATATATATATATATATATATATATATATATATATATGGTTCCACTTCATATCATCGAATTATCATTTCATTGAATTGCAAACCATTGAGACCAAATTGTCGAAAACCCATTTCATCGAAAACTCATTTAATCGAATCTCAAATCATTGAAAACTATGTAGCAACGACAAATAACATTCCACAATGTTTTTACTATGTTTATGCAGGGGGGCACCCCACACCCCCCCCCGTAATTAAATATACCAACTCCAAGGTCGCACTACAGTGGGGTTAGGAAATTACCTTTTTCCCCCACTGTAGTGCAACCTTGGAGTTGGTATATTTAATTATGGGGGGTGGGGGGTGGAGCCCCCCACATGGGGGGTGCAGAGGAGCTTGCCCCCCTGCATACACATAGTACAAAGTGTCTGGGATGTTATTTGTAGTTGCTTCATAGTTTTCAATGATTTGAGATTCGATGAAATGAGTTTTCGATGAAATGGGTTTTCGATGATTTGGTCTCGATGGTTTGCAAATCAATGAAATGATAATTCAATGATATGAAGTGGAACCATATATATATATATATATATATATATATATATATATATATATATATATATATATATATATATATATATATATATATATATATATATATATCAAATGGCATAACATTGTACTGATTTCATACTGCAGCAGCAATGGTCACAACCTCTTACTGCAAGGGGGTGTCATGTAAGTGTTGCAGGTATAAATGTAGAATGTTGCTACAGTAACAGGGGCTGTGTTAACAGACATGTTGTCTGGGATGTCACTTCTGCTGCAGACAGGTATACCATCAGTGACTGACAGACATCATAAGATCAGCATAGTGAAGTACCACAGTAATCACACTGCTGATCCTGTGGAATACAGCAGAGACATAACTAATAAACGTGAACAGTCTGACACAGTCTGGTCAGTGCAGAGGTATACACTGACCTCCTTAGTGCAAGATGTGTGTACCACACCTCAGAAAGTGGATGTTGACAGCCATGTAAATTGGATATCACAAAAATACTGGACTAGATAAGCTCACACAGTTGATGCATTCACACACTCCTGTCTGTCCTAATGCATATTAACCAGAGAAGCAGAGGTCCTAAGTATACATACTACACACTACTTAATGACATAAATATTTACATCATCCCACTGCTTTGTTGGACATACACAACAGTTATGGTGGGCAGGCAACAGTTCATCCAACAAATATCTGGACATAACATCACAGTAGGTAAACACACTGATCTGCTAGGCATGTCGGACAGCACTGTGCAGGTAGACTGCCACATCATTGACCCAAGTGTCCTATGGGGGTATACACATGTACTTGCAAATATAGCAGGCACTACAGGCATGTAACATAATGGAGTAATAGACACCAGTGTGAAAGTGCATACCCACAACCAATACAAACACAGTCACAGTCACATTAAGGTATGCCTTAAGTAATACTACAGTAGATGTACTGTGTGAACAACACCACCCTCATATGAACCACTCACACAGTAACCCTACATATAGTCAACCACTACACAGTGTAGTCTGATGCCTGACTGTGGTATGGGACATGTGTTGGTCTGGCCCTATAAACATGTACACTGATAGGGTACCATCACCTGGGGCAGCATGCAACATCTGATAGAGCAGGACCAAGGACATTGACATCTACCACAGTCTGTACACAGGCCAAATAACATATGCACAATACACACTCTGTCAAGAATCATCGTAAGTACACAGACCTCAATATTGTACACACTACAACAGAATGTCCAGGTTCTGTACTGAAATATGAGGCCTACTATACATAACATGTCTAGCACTCTGATATCTCACTAACGTGTTACCAGGTATGATTTCAGTAAATAATTATGTACAGTAGATGGATCTAGGACTGTTGAATGAAAGTTCAACAGTCCGAATCCAAAATCATCAAACGCACTTTAACGAAAGTGCTTTTACCGAAAAAGCACTTTCGTTAAAGTCCGTCAAAAAAAAAAGCAAAAACAGCAAAAAGGTGTTTATGCATCCACCTCTACTTTAATATTCTCACTCCGAGATTGCATTACAGTGTGGAAAAGGAAAAAATTCCCTTACCTGCACCGTAGTACGATCTCCACAACAGTCATTCGCCCATGACTCCCTCTGGCTGCCGGCAAACATATGCAAAAGTGCTTTTTGGTTAAAAGCACTTTTGCGTAAATATGCCCGGCCATTAAGCCTTCGGTGAAAACAGACACACATAGACAAAGTAAAAAAGAAAGGGGGTAGGAAAGCAAGGGCTAAGCATGTTTGTGTTGCACACTTACCAGTGCTGGGTTTCAAACCCCTGCCTGACTATGTACTGCTATTATATTTTTATGCAGTTATTGCATGCACCATGGAGTTTACATGGTAGAGAGCTGTCCAAACGTATCTTTGAAGGTGAGTGACATCAGCAATAGTGATAAAGGAGGGATAAGGTAAATATGCATGAGTTCATTGCTTCACAGGTGTGTAGTAATTGACTGTGTCAGAAGGATGTACAAAGCTAGGCAAAGGGTATACCTTGGCATCAGGTCACATGACAATGGTCTGCAGTGTGGCTCAGGGGTGTAGTCCCTGGATTGGCCCACACAGGTGGGTACTGAATTCACCATCCATTCATCTGGGTTTCTATTGTGGGTGGCCAGTGCTGTGCAATGCTTGCCATGTATGTGTTCTATATTCCATAACATGGACAGTGTCTGGGTTGTGCACATGTCCCACATGCATGTTCTGTGACATGTGGAAGTGTATCTGGGGTGTCTGGGGCATGTTGTGTGGACAGATTGTTATCATCTGATGTGGCATTCCTGACCTCATGTGGTGAGAAATGGCTATGGAACTGAGGTTGTGCGTGCACCTACATTGACAGCATGATACAGGTATTCACTGGAGTTAGCGTCATCTGTCCATACAAGGCATGTGTATAAGGCATGGTATTTCCTTTGTGGGTTACATTTGCAGACTCTACAGATGTTGCAGGCGTCCAGTGGGTAACATAGCAAAGGACCACTGTAAGCAATTATTTGCCTATTGTTGGGATGGAACAGGGTGCCTTGTCCTCTGTAGTCCACTGCAATCACACTGTGGTTGCTATCTGTGGGCAATATGCAGGGAACTACCAATATAGTGGTTGTTGCTTAGCCAAGTGTGTTTGTATATGAAACGTGGGTGGAGAGTGTTCTCAGGGTAATACAAGGGTTGCCTTTATTGTTCACCAATCCATATTGTCTCATGTAGGGGTATGGTTTGTCTACACCAGCCTCTTTGCTGTTTGACATCTGTTGTCCTTGTAAGGCGGGCATTGTGACATATAGTAGGTCCTCAATATAAGAAATTTGCAAAACCCACCCCACAATAAGTCCAGTTATTACACAATCACAGCTACCTCCACACAGGATACTGATGACAAACACACACACACTTATTACTGAGATTCAAATCCCTACCCAGCTATACATTGCTACTACAGTGTACCACATTAATCACACGCACCATGGAGTTTATAGGGCTAGCCCCTCTCCAAAGGTTATTTCAAGGTGAATAACATCAGCAGGCTTGCCAAAGTAGAGCAATGGAAAGTGTAGTGACTGTGACTGGCCTCAAAAGCATTGATCTCTACACACACACACACACACACACACACATACTAGTTTATCATACTACAGCAGTACGCAGTTATTAGACACACCACTGAGATTACTGGGCTACAGTTTTCCAAAAAAGTGTATTTCACAGTGAATGACATCATCAGCCTTGCCAAAGTAGGGAATTTGATTTGTAGTGCTTGTGACTAGTCTAAAAAGCATTGCTCGCCACACAGGCAGAGACACACACACTTGTCATATCTGGGATTAGAACTCCTACATAACGAGTACATCACATTATAGCATTACGCAGTTATATCATGTCCCCCAGAGCTTATAAGGCTAGCCCTTCTCCAAAGTTGTATTTCAAGGTTAATGACATCAGCAAGCTTGCCAAAGTAGGGCAATGTAAAGTGTAGTGACTGTGACTGGCCTCAAAAGCATTGATCCCTACACACACAGAGTCAAACAGTTACCATGTCTGGGATTAGAACTCCTATTTATTTTATTTTATTTTATTTTTATTTATTTTACATTTGTTGACCAGGCTAGTCTAGCTGGATACATGTCCATTTTCAGTAGAGGCCCGGGGAGAAAAGCTCCATGTGCAAAACAATATAGATAAAAAACAATAACAACATATAAAATGACAAAATAGAAAGAAGAGAAATATAATAATAATAAAAATAAAAGATACACATTTTTAAATAAGGTCATGAAAATGTCTAGAGAATAACATGATAAAAGCATTTTAAGTAAGGTTTTAAAAAAAAAGTCATCATAGAATATATACAATGTATAGTGTGGAAGTCAGTTACCAATGTTGATAATAAGGACATATATGTGAAGACTTAAGAAGAATTATGAAGACTGAAGTCCCAGGATTCAGAACTCCTACCTAATTAGTACATTACACAATAGCATTGCACAGTTATAGCATGTGCCACAGAGCAGAGAGGGCTAGTGCTTTTCCAAAGGTGTATTTCAAGGTGAATGACATCAGCAGCCTTGCCAAAGTTGGGCAATGGAAAGTGTAATTACTATGACTGGCCCCAAAAGTATTGATACCTATACACATGGAGTCTCAACGTTGCTACATCTGGGATTAGAAGGCCTACCTAACTAGTACATCCCACTATGGGATTACACATTTATAGCACATGCCATGGAATTTAGAGGGCTAGCCCTTCTCCACAGGTGTATTTCAAGGTGAATGACATCAGCAGGCTTGCCAAAGTAGGGCAATGGATAGTGTAGTGACTGTGACTGGCCTGAAAAGGATCACAGTTGCCATGTCTGGGATTAGAACTCCTATCTATCTAGATCATCACACTATAGCATCATACAGTTATAGCACATGCCAAAGAGCTTATAGAGCTAGCTTTTCTCCAAAGGTGTATTTCAAGGTGAATGTCATCAGCAGGCTTGCCAAAGTAGGACAATGGAAAGTATAGTGACTGTGACTGGCCTCAAAAGCATTGATCCCTACACACACAAAGATAGAGTCCCACAGTTGCTATGTATGGGATTAGAACTCCTACCTAACTAGTATATCACACTTTAGCATTATGCAGTTATAGCATGCATCGCAGAGCTTACATGGCTAGCACTTCTCCAAAGGTGTATTTCAAGGTGAATGACATCAGCAGGCTTTTCAAAGTATGGCAATGGAAAGTGTAGTGAATGTGACTGGCCACAAAAGCATTGAGCCCTACACACACAAACAAGCACACACAGTGTCACAGTTGCCATGTCTGGGATTAGAACTTCTACCTAACTAGTACGTCACATTATAGCATTAAGCAGTTACAGTACGAGCCATGGATCTTATAAAACTAGCTCTTCTTCAAAGGTGTATTTCAAGGTGAATGACAGCAGCAGGCTAGCTAACGTAAGGCAATGGGGAGTGCAGCGTGTGTGAATGGGCCATAAACCATTCATCTGGAAGCACACACACAACACTCAGTCACATACAAGTTTACATTTGACAGGACTGTGTATACTACTGCTAGATGACTAATTACTTGTACTGTCATGTTACACAGTTATCACAAGCACCACAGACACTATAGTGCTGAGGGCTACCAGAAGCAAATGTCTACAGTGATAGACATTTGCATGTCATGTGGTATTGCCAATTGGATGTGTGCTGGGTGGGACAGACCTCATGATGGGAAGCTCTTTGTCACTGTCTGTCACTCTCTTCCTCACATCTATGTATGTGTATGTTTGACTTATTATAGTGTGTTGTCCTTGGATATATGTGTGTATTCCTATCCATTGTGTGTGCAAAGCATGACCGGTGTGCAATGTGGAGTGTGTGCACAGACATCTGTGACTGACAGATATGTATAGTCCACTGTTGTTGCCAGACACGGGCTACATTAAGTGTGGGAGCATGCCCAGTATGATCTTTCAGCATTTTGCTGTCAGACATGGGCTTCATTTCTCTAAGTGTGGGAGGATGCCCAGTATGACATTCTGTATTGAATGTGTGAATCCATTCCAGGTAGGTTGTACTCCAGTGCAGGCATCTGTGTTCTACACCTACAGCCAGTAACCTGTTTCTGCAGGATATCTGTAGATTGGCTGACAATATGGGGTCACAGTGGGCAAAGGATAGTGGGATACTGTAACTAATTGCGTCTGTGCTGCTTCTGCTATGTGGTTTTGTTGTTAGCAGAGATATTCAGACATATGTACTGTTTTACACTGTGATGTTTTATGTCATCAACTACTGACAGGTATACATATTTGCTTGCAGTAATTTCCTGGGGAATACAAGATTAATGAAGCTGTATCCAGTATTGTGGTCTGCAGCCTACATATTCTTAAACAATCATGCCATTCTGGAGGCGGAGCTGCAGACACTTGCTGATGGGTCTGTGTAAATGATTCAGCACCTTGGTGCTGTGGTGGCTGAGGATCCCATGCTTGTACATCTATCAATGTGACAGAATGGTCATATCCTGTTGTGGCCATACCTCACAGCTGTACAGATTCACACAGGCTACCCAGAGACAGAGCTCAAATTTCTGGTCATTACCCCTTTACATTGTGGTTTATGAGCAGGTTTGTAGCCACCCATTCCTGTGTTTGCAGGCAGGGATAGTATGTGCACACATCTGAGTTTCAGACTTCACACACTCCATGGATTCCATGCTTCTACCCCCCCCCCGTTATTCTATCCTCTTCCGAACATTATGCAAATGATATCTGATAAGTATCCCTATAGTTATCACTTCATCCCAGCAGTATTTAAGGGTTGGTCCACAGTTCATGCAGTAGAACATGGTGGACATGTTACTGGGATTTGTCAACATGGCCTTAGATTTGTGTTCTGTGGACTGTGTTATGTCGTTACTTGGGAGTCCAAGAGATAACACACATTGGCAGTACAGGCGAGACACAGGCCTTTGACAGAGGATTGTAGGGCATTTGGTATGATGCAGGCCATCTGTAGAAGGCCAGGGCATTGTGTTACTCTTACAGTCCCAGGCTGCAAGCCACTGTATTCCTCTGGGGTGACAGGGTAGGTGTTAATGGCAATAGTTTCTGTCCTAATTAATCCATTGGTGTGGATGCTGGCAGGGTGCTGCTTACAGCTAGGGTCACACCTGCATGGGACACCTCTTTAGTATGCTGCATTCTGTGGCTATCCCCATACAGAGGTGGGGGTCATATTGTATGCATTCCCAACAGCAGGGATATGACCTGTGAGGTATCTGTGGCTGTTGGTGGGGTGAGCTGAGTGCATGTGTGCTATGGAAGCTACTTGCAGTTGATTCATAGATATACATGGGGCATTCCACTTATGCTGGCTTGTGCAGGGACATTAGCAGTTTCTCAGTACTTCATACCTGGGCCTTTTGTGGTCTGCCAGTGTTTGACCAGACTACATCAGTATTCCATACTGCACAGACAACTAATGTGCTGCTAATCTGTATGTACAAATCCAAAGGTGTGTCCTTTTGACAGCAACATTTTATACACTCTCTGTCTAGGGTACTTCCACCTGTGTACTGTTTGTATGTCTGGGCCCACATTCATGCCATGTCCATCTTTCAGATGGTGACAGATATTATATCCGAACAATTACTATGGATTACTGCTGGATTGTGTCTTGCTGGGATGCATTGTGCTTGGCAATGCAGTTGTGAGAACTTGGCCCAGTTATCAACAGTACTGGCCATTGGCCACTAGGACACAACCCTCCATGCCTACATACTGACCACTTTCACACAATATACACCACACAACAACCTAACAAACAGAGCCCTGCATATTGTACACATACAACAATCTATCCTGCTACTTTGTCAAGCTCAAGTAATCTGTGCTCCACTGTTAATATACCCACACATATACATTACTACATTTCTACATAGAATTGTGGTGGGGGGCACACCTGACAACTGTAAACATTTGCTATGACTGTACTGATATTTCTGGTACTCTGTTGGCTTCCATTTCATTCTGTATTCTGACCTATCATGAAGACTAGAGGCATATCAGTGTAGTAAAATTCTTAGGTTTTATTGACCTACATTTCAGTTTCAGACTTCTTACCCTTCAGAACTAACATCCCACTGCCTGACCTGTTGTAGTCTGTCTCTGTAGGTCTGGAGGGGGCTGTTCTCCATAGCAATCAATCAGAGGCCTTAGCACAGCATTTCATTATGTTTTTCTACACCTGTCCTGCTGGCTGAGACTTGTTGGGTATGTGAGCCTCACTATGGACACACATTTGGCCCACCACATGTCCTGCAGTGGGTTTTGTCACCTTGTCTAGTACTGCCTACAATGTTGACACAAGTATTTGTTATGGATTTCATGCTACCAATATAGGTGTCTACTATCTGCTGTCATCCCATTCAGCCACCTAATTTCCTTACATGCTCACATCCATACCATAGATACAGGTAGCAGAACACACTACTACATTCAGCAATTGATAGTGAGAGTGACTTTCCTTGTGGCTGTGCCAGTATTGAGGATG